>NC_047034.1:167535501-168150049 GCF_011762595.2 Tursiops truncatus
ACCTTGAGAAATAGCTCGCATGGCTGGAGGCTGCCTGGTGGGAAATGGAACTCCTGGCTGTGGACACGGAGACCCCGAAGATAGACAGATGGGAGCTCTGTGCAGTGGGGCTGCCGTTAGGCGGGCCAAGGGCAAGTGCAGCCCTCTGGGAGCTGGGAGTTATGCAAAGTGGCATGTGCCTCTGTGGGGAGGGTTGTGTGCAGGTGCTCCTTTTATATTATCTTAAAATAGAGCTGACTGGCTTCCTGTGTGGGCATGGGCTGAGCTGAGGGCTTTTCCTCTCTTGCTGGGGTTATCATCCTATGCTTGCTTTTCCAGATCCCATGCCTGAGAAAGACCTCCTGTGGACCAGAGAATTCTATGCACTCCACTGCTGTTATTCTTGTAGTTACCAATCATACAGAAGACTGATCATATAGAACCTAGTTGATGTTACAGGACCACATGTTGAGTAGAACCGACAGGATTCCTTGTTTAATTCTCACACTAACCCTGTGGGGTGGGTTTTATGATGATGATGAGCCTCACTTTTCAGATGAGATCCCGAGGCACAGAGGAGTTCATCCACTTACTCCAGGTCACACAGCTGGTAAGCGTATGAACCCAGGCAGTTGGCTCCCGATTCTACACACATCCATTGCAGATCCCTCTGAGGCTCAGTTTCCTCATCAGTAAAATGGGGATAATGGTACCTACTGCCTAGGCTTGTCGTGAGGTCCAACTGAGAGAAGATGTGTGTCACTGATGGTGGCCCCTGGCCCTGGAGGGGCTTGACCAGCAGTGGCTGCCGCTGCTCTCACTGTGTCTCCTCTTATTCCATTTCGAGTTACAGTTTGGTGTTTGGTGCCTTACGGTTCTATACGTACAGCGTCCCTGACAACAGTCAGCCAGCCTGGGTTTGACATCGCATCTGCCCAGTGCACCGTCAGCCAGCGCCCAGCTCTTTGCTTTGTCTGCGGTGAGGGCTCAATGGCGCCTTCTTCAGAAGAACGACCTAGAGTCCTGGGCTCTGAGGAGAAGCAGCCCAGCCAGAGTCACGCTGTCTGCTTCCCTTCCAGGCCTTGGCGCCCGCCATCAACTGGCTGCCCTTCCTCAACACCATCTTCTACCCCGTGGAGATCAACGAATCCGAGCCTATAGTCGTCTATGACAAAGAGTACCTGAGCCAGGTCTCCACCCTCATCAACATCACAGACAAATGGTAAGGGCACCCGGCCGGGACGGGGGCCACACTGACTAGGAACATGGGCCCTGGGCTGGCTTCTGTGAGAGGCTGCAGGGTACCCAGGCTCCTCCGCCCGCCAGCTTGGTAGCCTTGGGCACGTTTCTTTCCCTTTTTCGGGTTCATTTTCCTCATCCATAAAATGGGGATACAAATACAGAGAACTGAGTGAAATAATCTGTGTGAAGTATTTTAACAGAGTGCCTGACACTGAATGGGACTCAGTAAATGTTAGCTAATAATTTAGTTAATATTTATGATTTTTAAAAAATATTTATTTAGTGGGCTTCCTTGGGGGTGCAGTGGTTAGGAGTCCGCCTGCCAGTGGAGGGGGACGCGGGTTTGAGCCCTGGTCCGGGAAGATACCACATGCCGCAGAGCAACTAGGCCTGTGTGCCACAACTACTGAGCCTGTGCTCTAGAGCCCGCGAGCCACAACTACTGAGCCCGTGTGCCACAACTCTTGAAGCCCGCACACCTAGAGCCCGTGCTCCGCAACAAAACAAGCCACCACAATGAGAAGCCCGTGCCCCACAATGAAGAGTAGCCCCCGCTCGCCGCAACTAGAGACAGCCCACGCACAGCAATGAAGACCCAACGCAGCCAAAAATAATAAATAATTTTTAATTATTTATTTATTTGGCTGCGTCAGGTCTTAGTTGCGGCACACGGGCTCTCTAGTTGTGGCATGCAGGCTCTAGAGCGCGCAGGCTTAGTTGCCCCCCGGCATGTGGAATCTTAGTTCCCCGATCAGCGATTGAACCTGCGTCCCCTGCATTGGAAGGCAGATTCTTAACCACTGGACCACCAGGGAAGTCCTATGATTTTTTAATTGTAAAGATTTGTTGCAGAAATGTTTTTAACTACAGAAAAAAATTCAAATTACCCAAAACACTCATGTTGATCTTATGGGATGTGTATGTGTGTTTTTAGAGAGAAGCAGGTATGTGAGAGAGAGAGCAAGAGGTGGATTTTCTAATACATGGTTCCTTTTTTCGCCATCATCGTGACCACGTGTATAGTCTGCTTTTCCCTTGACCTTTACCATAAGCACCTTCCCCATGTCGTCCCAGACCCTCTGCAGGTCTCATTTTTCATGGCTACATAATATTCCATCAAGTATAAATATGATTATTTACTCACTGTTCCCCACTTGTCAGACTTTCAGGTTGGTTCCAGTTTGAGGCTGGATGTTCACCATAGTGAACACTATATCTATGTGTGAAGGTGACTTATTTGCAAAGGTGACACCAGCCACAGATGGTTCTCTGCGCCCTGGGGATGGGGGCAGTGAGAGCTCTCATTCATATAGAACTTCGCCTGGCTGGCCAGAGCCTCCTTCCTTCCCCTCCGATTCTTAGGCCCGCTTTCCCATCTTTGGCCTTCTGGCTGGGTCTTCCCCAAGCATTGGAAATGGCCACTCCTTCCCTTCTTCAGCCCAGTACCACACAGCATCCAGGGTGCATCTCTGTGAGCGCCCCCTAGAGGCCAGTGGGGGGAATGCTGCTGTGCATCCAACCTGGGGCACTTCTGAGCCTGTCTGTCATCTTCTTGCCCCAGCCTGCTGAACAACTACATGATCTGGAACCTGGTGCGGAAAACAAGCTCCTTCCTCGATCAGCGCTTTCAGGACGCCGACGAGAAGTTCATGGAAGTCATGTACGGGACTAAGAAGGTGAGCACCTGCTGTGCGCCAGGCCCTAGAACTCGCGAGGGAGGTAGATGACAGGCAGAGGATGAAGAGGGCCACTGAAGGGATCCCCCATGGTGTCCCTGGGCGCACAGGAGGGGATCTAAGCCAGCCAGGGGTGGGCAGAAGTTTCCAGGAAGAGGTGATTACACCGTCTTCAAGTGTGAAGAGGACGCTCAGTGATTTAGCTAATTTAGAGCAAAAGGTGGCTTCTGGGTTTCCCTTCCGACTCCTTCTCAATGGTGATGGTGATGAGGCTTTCCTTGTGTAACTCATGTGACTGTCATATCCCTGCAAGGTGGCTATGATCATCAGCCCCCTCTCACACAGGGACCCCCCCCAATAATACTACTTCTTCACCATAAATTTAAAACCCCTGGAGCAGCCCCTGACTCACGGTAAGTACGACACGAGTGTCCACTGATACCATTATCCTCCCAAGCCCCAGACCAGGTGGTTTCCACCAGCTTTATTTTATTTTATTTTATCTTTTAGTACTTATTTATTTATCTTTATTTGGCTGTGCCAAGTCTTAGTTGAGGCCCGCGGGATCTTAGTTGAGGCACACGGGATCTTTTTTTTAGTTGCGGCATGTGGGCTTCTTAGTTGCAGCACGCATGTGGGATCTAGTTCCCCGACCAGGGATCAAACCCGGGCCCCCTGCACTGGGAGCCCGGAGTCTTAGCCACTGGACCACCAGGGAAGTCCCTTCACCAGCTTTAACTGCCCCACTGTGACCCCTGCCCTCCAGCTACTTCCACCTCCCCAAGGAAGTGGAGGTCATTGTGTCGTTCACACGGCCAGCTAGTGCGTGTTCACTGACGCCCTGCCACCATGTGCCAGACTCTGAGCCCAGTACGGAGACACTGAGATGGGGTCTGTGCCCCAGGCCCCCACGTCTGCTGAGGGGGCTGAGAGAAACCGATCAGTCCTCACGTGCTGAGGGGATACACCAAGCCGGGACCCCTGCAGGCAGCTAGGAGGTGCCCCAGCCACAGAGCAGTGGAGGCTGGAGTGCTAAGCCCCCCTACACCGGCACACCCTGCCCACGCCCAGGACCACAGCTAGCAAGACCCCAGGGGGCGAGCAGAGCTGGCGCCAGGTGGACTCTGCTCCTGCAGCCCCTCCCAGAGTCCAGGGCAGTGGGCAGAGCCAGATGAGGACTGGCAGAGAATGGCAGCATGTGGGCCCCAGAGTTGATCCTGGGGAAAGTTCTGTCTCTCCCTCCCCTTGTACACCCACCTCTGGCAGGAAGGGGACAGAGGGAGAGGGAGGCTGGGAACAATCCCTGTTCCTGACAAGAGGGGCTTGCTCAGCCACGAAGGCCACCCTGGGCCCGCAGAGAAGGGCCAGGGGAAGAGCTGGCTGCCCTGCCCTCCTTCCTGCCCCACCTGCTGCTATCTTGGACCAGCCCTGGGTGAGTGCCTGGGTCACAGACACGACAAGGCAGGGACTCTGTCCCCTGAATACGTGGTCTCCCAGGAGACTTTATACGGGAAGGGCCTGACCAGGACCTGGGATGGTAGTTACAGAGACGGCTCTGTGTCGGGGGCACACGCCTCCATCATCACTTTATCCCCACCCCGGGTTACAGATGAGGAGACAGAGGCTCAGCGAGGTAAGGGGTTTCCCTAGTCACCCAGCAAGGAAGCAGCCAAGCTCAAATTCACACCCAGGTCTGGATGACTACAACGTTTGGCACTTTTGGCTACTCACTATTAGTGATAATGAATAAACTATATCATCACTGGATGTTTACTTTTTATAGGCATTATCTCACCAAGCTCCTACAACAGTTCTGTGTCTTGGAACCTGTTATCTCATTTTACAGATGAGGCAACTGAGGCTCAGTGAGGGGAAGGGACTTGTTCAGTCACGCAGCTTGTAAGTGGAGTGGCTCTGAAACCCAGCACATCGGATTCCACAGCCCGTACCCCTGAGCTCTGCACCACTCAGCCTCTACTCTGCAGGAACCAAAAGTTAAAATTGGGCTTCCTGGTGGTTGCCAGGGGCAGCAGGTGGGGAGAGGAGAGTGGGGAGTTGTTGAATGGGTGGAGAGTTTCAGATTTGCAAGATGAAAAGTTCTGGAGATTGGTTGCACAGCCAGTAGATATAACACTACTGGACTGTATGCTTAGAGTTCCCCGGACCAGGCTCAACGTGCAGCTGCTGCGCTGACTAACGAGGTGCTGAGAGCTGGTGGGACACAGGAAGGCCTTGGCAGAAGCAAGGGCAGCTGGGAGACCCTGGACGTGGGAGGCTCTGAGCTGGGGCTCACTAGATGCCCCGGGGCTGAGGGGGGAAGACACTGCTCATCTGTTTCTCATTCTCTGGCCCTCCCCACTCCCCACCATGGCTGCTTCTGGGTCCAGGCCAGATCTGTCCAGCTTGCGTCCTGCACAACTCAAAGCACAGCCCCGCTGTGTGACCTTGGGTAGTCTCCTTCCTGCCCCACCTGCTGCTATCTTGGACCAGTCCTGGGTGAGCGCCTGGGTCACAGACGCGACAAGGCAGGGACTCTGTCCCCTGAACACGTGGTCTCCCAGGCTCTCTGAGCCTCAGTTTTCTCATCTGTTGTTTGGGATCATCCCTGACCTCATCTCACAGGACCCTTGGGAATGGCCTCCATTTGGGAAAACACTTTTAATTTGTAAAGCCTTATAGAGCATCCAGGTGCCCATCCTCGTAGGGAGGTAATAGCACAGAGCTCTGGGTCAGAAGTTCTGAGTTTGCAGTGCTTCCTCTAACCATACAGCCTTGGGCAAATCACTTCATTGGATCAGGGAGCTCAGTCTTCCCATCTGTAAAAAGGGGTAACTCATCACTGCCCTATTTACGAGAGGGTTGTCTGGGGTTACATGAGGGAATCCCTGCAAAGTCTGCTGTGAAGGCTACCATACTGCACATCGTGTTCTTCATCTGCAGAAAGGAGCACAGAGGGTACCTGCCTCGTCGGGTTAACAGCGAGGATTCTGCAGGGTGGGGCCCCGCACCCAGTAAACACTTACTAAACATTTACTACTATTGCTGATGCTGTTACGCTTTTTATGCACCTGTCTCTCCCCCGAATGTTCTGGGCATTTCAGCTGAGCCCAGAGGGCAAGACCTAGCACAGTCAGGGCACAGCAGAACTGCTCAGAGAACACTGGCTGTGTGAGTTAATGAACGCGTGCGTGAATGAATGGGTTTACGCGAAGAACCCCCTGAGAAGACAATAAGAATCAGTCTGTGATTCAGCCGTCCCAGCCTGGAGCCCCCACAGAGCCCAGGAGTTAGAATCCCCCTGGGCCCAACCTCCTGTGGGGTCAGGCTCCGCCAGGTCCGGGTACAGCCCGTGTCCAGCTGTAGGCTTTGAAGCTGAGGAAGAGCAGTGGGTGGGTTGGGGGGAGGAGAGGGGCGGCCAAGTGGACACACGGCTGGGAGAGTTTAAAAGAACTTAGAGGGGCTTCCCTGGTGGCGCAGTGGTTGGGAGTCCGCCTGCCGATGCAGGGGACACGGGTTCGTGCCCTGGTCTGGGAAGATCCCACGTGCCGCGGGGCGGCTGGGCCCGTGAGCCATGGCCGCTGAGCCTGCACGTCCCGAGCCTGTGCTCCGCAAGGGGAGAGGCCACAACAGTGAGAGGCCCACGTACCCCAAAAAAAAAAAAAAAAAAAAGAACTTAGCGAAGGCTGGAGTGCCTTTTTCTTCCTTCCTTTTTTCCTTCTTGCCTTTAAGAAAAATTTTTAGAAGGTGTAATTTACACACAATAAAATGTATACACTAAGTATACAGGTTAGTGAGTTTTGACAAATGAAATCACTCCTGTAACCACCAACCCAATCAAGACAGAGAACATTTCCATCAGCCGTTTGTCCAGCGTGCTCTGCACAGGAGGGTCCCTTGCCCGCCATTCCCATCAGTCTCCCCGACCCAGCATCCCCAGAGGTGGGCGTAGATGGGATCACACAGCTGTGCGGGCTTCTTTTGCTCAGCAAAACAGCTGTGAAATTCATCCATGTTGTGTACATCAGTTGTTCCTTCCCTTTTGTTTCCAAGTTGTGTGCTGTTGTATAAAAATACCACGTTTTGTTTATCCATCTGCCTGTCGATGGGCATTTGTGTTGTTTCCAGTTGATGGCTGTTATGAAGCAGGCTACCCTGAGCCTGGGTGGTTTTTACCACCTGCTCTTCAGGGTTAAGAAGACTGGGCTTCCTCTGCAGCACAGGGGTTTATGTGAGCAGGGCCACCACTTGTGGTCATACGGACTGTCCACAAAGGCTGCCAGGGCAGGGGAGCAAGTGGGGCTGAAGCTAGCGCCTCACCGGGGGGTAGAAAGTTAACTGCCCAAGGCTCTCTGCCACCAGGATCCTCATCCTCTTCCAGGAGGGGCGTGGGATGTGGAATCAGGCACGTGAGAGTTCCGGTGGCTGGGGGCCTCTGGACCAGCGGTTTCCCCTGGCTGAGTATCTGTTTCCTCATCAGGCTCCCAGGTTCATTTTGATGGCTCCAGAGGATACCATCAGCATCTGTGAAGTGCTCTGCAGGAAGTAGTAGATGCCGGTGATTAGGGCTATCCCGTGGCCTCTTGGTCCAGTGCCTAAAATAACTTCCACTGGGTCAGAAAAGGTCTCCCTCAAGTTCTGGACAGGAGCACGGGCCTAGCTGGTGCTACCTCCCAGACAGACAGGGGTTGGGAAGAAGGATGGGGGCCAAGTAACCCCTCTGACTTGTGTTTTCCAGACCTGTCTTCCTCGCTGGAAGTTTTGCGTGAGTGACACAGAGAACACCTTGGGCTTCGCCCTGGGCCCCATGTTCGTCAAAGCGACCTTCGCCGAGGACAGCAAGAACATAGTAAGTGTCTCCCTGTGCACACAGGCTGTGACATCACTCCTGCGATGGCCCCTCACGAGCCTGACAGCCCACGCTCTGGTCTGCTCTGGACCTTCCCTGCCCCAGGCCAGGGCTCCAGCTTTAACTCCAAGGTCCTGTTTTCTAAAGCCTTGAATAATCTGAGTTATGCACAATAGCTGCTATGATCGGGTACCAGGCACTTTATCTGTAGTAGCTCATGTAACCCTCACCGCAGCCCGGCCAGGTTATTCCAGCCATCTCCACCTCCAAGGGGCAGGCAGGACCCAGAGAGGTAATGTTGACAGAGCACCCTGACCTCGAGGGGTGACGGACAGAGGAACCTCATGGCTGAGCACCAGGAGACAGCCAGGCCCCAGCTCAGATCCTGGCTTTACCTCTTCCTGGCTGAGTGACTTGGGATAATCTCACTCCGTGAACATGGAAGTGGGAGTGTCCATCCTGCCAGTGGAGACTAAATGACATAGTGCACACAAGAGGGCACCTGGCACAGAAGAAGGGCTCAATAAATGGTAGCTGTTACGTCCTTGGTACCACTTTTATTTCTAAGTTTAACTGCATAGATATTATTTGCAGTCAGAGGTTAGCAAACTGAGACTCAAATCTATTACGTGACTGACCATGACCTACCTGTTAGTGGCTGATGCCATCAGTCCCTCTGCTCTTTCTGCTGCCCGACTCCACCTTCCCCTGCCCTAGAGCCTTCAGTCTCCGGGTCTGCTCTCGACGTTATCACCCTCAAAAGCAGCCATTCATCTCCAGCCCAAGCAGAGCATTTCTGAAACCGCTCCTCAGAACTCGACCTCTCTAGATTTTAAAGCCCAGTCCATCAGAAAGGAATTCTGTGGTCCAGTACATCTGAGAACAGCTACATATTCCGGCATCTCTAAAAAGAGTTGCAGCGCCTGGTACCCAGTAAAGGCTCTGAAAAGTCCCACAGCAAAGAGACTTTTCCAAAGCTTGCCCTGAGTGTATTTGACCAGGGAGCCCTGTTTACAGAAGTCCAGTCTCATCTCACAGGATGTTAGTGTTCAGAGGAACGAGTTTGGGGGAACATGGCTGTGGCCCCCCTCCTTAGCCCAGCACCTTGGAGGACAAGGCCTCGAGCCAGGATCTGAGTTGAGTCTCTGGCCTGGCGTCATCCTTCTCCCTGGGATGCCCACTGCCTTTAGGCAAGTCCAGTGCCCAGACCTGACTGGTTCAGCTGCTGTCTCCTCAGGCCAGCGAGATAATCCTGGAGATCAAGAAGGCGTTTGAAGAGAGCCTGAGCACCCTGAAGTGGATGGATGAAGACACTCGGAAATCAGCCAAGGAAAAGGTGAGGCTGGACGGGTGCTGGGAGGGGTCCCGCACAGAGGGCAGCAGCCTCAGAGAGACGAGGGTGGATGAAGGAGGGACTAGTTTTATCCAATGAGCGCAGCACGGTTGCTGTCCTGCGTTCAGGAGGTGGAAAGTCCAGCACGATGGAGGGACAGCCTTGAACACATGATCGGATTAACGACTGTATGAAAACAAACTGTGCTAAGTGCGCAAGGGAGGTGTGACCATGGGTGAGGCGCAGCCCAGCAGGGGGTGGTGACCAGGGAAGGCTTCCCTCGGGACATGACATTTAGGCAGAGACCCCGAGGATAAGTGGAAGTTAGACAAGAGGAAGGGACGTGAAAGCTCTGAGATGGGAGGAGCTGGGCCGTTTCCCCTTGGCCCAGACCCTGAGCCCGGCACCCACAGAGCACTGCTGGGCGTTCACTGTCCTCTGTGTCTCTCCTGCCCAGGCGGATGCGATCTACAACATGATAGGCTACCCCAACTTTATCATGGACCCCAAGGAGCTGGACAAAGTGTTCAGTGATGTGAGTGGCTCCCACCCTGCCCCCTTGCATTCCTGAATACCCATGGGGACCCCGCTTGGGAAAGGGCAGAGGCTGGGTCTGGGTGGGCCACTGGAGGCACCATGACTGTCAAGACATCTGGAGTTGATGTGCTGTGGGGTTTGGGCATGGACCGCGAACTAAGGAGCCATTATCTGCTCCTTCCTCTCCTGGGCCAGCCGGTGACCCCCACCTCCCCAGAGCCGCTAGCAGTCAATGACCAGCACAGCACAGTCAGCTCTACTGAATGAGTGGGAAATAACGGGGGAAAACAGATCCTAGAAGGTGTAGAGAGAATCGGTGTCCCTAAAGCATCAGGGGGCGGAGTACAGAGTGGAACCCCTCATACACTTCCCAGACCCCCGAGTTGCCTCCTATCCCCAGGCTTCTCGCCAACCTCCCCAGAGAAACCTGGACCTCTCATTCGGACTTGGAAATGCTAATGGGAAAGAGGAAGAATAAATCCCAAGTGCACATTTAAGCTTAATTTAGGCAACAAGCATAGTTGATACATCCCTGGTGGTTAGACCTTTGGGCAAATCACTCCTTTAAACGGATTGTGCTTCTGCCCCGAAAGATAAAGTTTTATACCTTATAATTGAAATTTGTGAATTCAGGCATTTTAGAAATTGTAATAACCGCTCATCATGGTTATATTTAAAACCAAAGAATATTAAAACTACTTCTGAGAATATGGGACTCATTCTGCAGCCTTTTTCCTTGAGAGTAATTTTAGACACTCCAGGATATCATGATATAAGACGAGGGGCTCCTGGAGACAGCCCAGGCAGACCCCACAGGATTGGAGTCATGACCCCAAGGGCCTAGCATTTTACCAGAGCCCTGATGTAAAGCCAAAAAGTCCTAGAGCAGATCTAAGGGAGAACCTTGCCCCTGGCAAGAGCTGAAAGGCCGGGCTGAGTGGTGAGGAAGGTGTGCAGTAACGCCTGTCCCCTGAGGCTTCACAGATCCCAGCTGGATTTATGAGGTCTGTGCTGGCCAGCGTGGTAGCTACTAGCCACAGATGGCTAATTAATTAAAATCAAAATGAATTAAATAATTAAGTTAAAAGGTTGCACTAGCCACATTTGAAATGCTCAGAAGCCACATGTGGCTGCTGTCGACCGTATCCGACAACATAGGCGTAGAACATGTCCATCATCGCAGAAAGTTCTGGACCCCACTGGACATATTTCCCACCTAAGGCCCTGGCACGGCTGCAGGGGCTTCCTGGTGCCTTGAGACACTGTTGGGTGCTGGGCGGCCCTGGGTGAAGCTCTTGGTGTGTCCTTGGAGTGTGGGGGGGGGCAGGCCCCAGCAGGGTGAGGGCCAAGGGAAGAGCCCAAGCCTGCAGCTCTGAGCCCTCCGTTCTAGTCTCTGCCCTGCGGACCAGCCCCCTGACTGCATGGGGTCTCAGTTTCCTCGGTTTTAGAAGACACGGTTTGCGTTCAGGGACCTGAGTGGGCTCTGACCCTGTGGCTTGCTCCCGCCTGTCCAGTACACCGCGGTTCCAGACCTTTACTTCGAGAACGCCATGCGGTTTTTCAACTTCTCATGGAGGGTCACTGCCGACCAGCTCCGGAAAGCGCCCAACAGAGATCAGTGAGTCCTCGGGCCTCGCTGGGAGGGCACGGGCTCCTGCAGGCAGGTATGGGGGCCCAGCTCTCCTTCAGCACGAGTAGGGTGCGGGATGTGACTGTCACGAGGGCCCTCTGAGGAGCGCGGGCGGCTGTTACCCCGCTCAGAAGCCGGGAGCTGAGATCAGCCCGAGTCTGTGTGCCCTTAGAGCCCAGCCTGTTGCCAGACGGAGCTTCGTCCCTGGAGTTGAGCGGGCCTGGCATCACCGCCCAGCTCCACCACTTCAGCGTTCGGAGCCTTTCCTTCATTATCTGTAGATAGGATGGGGGGAGCTTAATAGCCTCCTAGAAAACTCAGATGTAATCAGCCTAGTACTAGTTCTCAGACTAAACTCCCTCCATGCCTAAAACATTTTGCAGGGTAAATCTTAGAGAAAAGAGAAGGCAACTTCTTTGCCTCTGGCTCCCTCTTGTGGACAACAGGGGTTTGAGTTGTCTTCAACCAGGGCTCCCCATAAACGTACAAGAAGGTGGTTTTTGATCTCCAGAATAAGGCACAGGCACTGCCCCAGTGCTGTGAATTTATTTGAAGTCTTTTAATTGAGCTTAAAATTTTCCATCTAAAGTTAGTCTCCTACTCATTAATATACCCACCCCTTAATACATCTCTGTGGGGCTTACTGGAGGAGACATAGTGACTGTCGAGGCTCTTGGAGAAAATATCCTTTCTGTCTCACTCCACTCCCCACTGGCCCTTCCCACCAGAAAAACCATTTGGAAGCCAAGTGTTTCATTACTATCTACCATCAGGGCCCCTTCTACACTCTTAAAATTATTGAACCCCCAAAAGCTTTTTTGTTTATGGGAGTTATATATATATATATTTTTTTTTTTTAACAAATTTATTTTATTTATTTATTTTTGGCTGCGTTGGGTCTTCGTTGCTGCACGCGGGCTTTCTCTAGCTGTGACGAACGGGGGCTACTCTTCGTTGCAGTATGCAGGCTTCTCATTGCAGTGGCTTCTCTTGTTGCAGAGCACGGGCTCTAGGCACGCAGGCTTCAGTTGTTGTGGCACATGGGCTCAGTAGTTGTGGCTTGCGGGCTCTAGAGCACAGGCTCAGTAGTTGTGGCGCACGAGCTTAGTTGCTCTGTGGCATGTGGGATCTTCCCAGACCAGGGCTCGAACCTGTGTCCCCTGCATTGGCAGACAGATTCTTAACCACTGTGCCACCAGGGAAGCCCTATGGGAGTTATATTGATTTCTCTGAAAATTTTATGAAAAAGAACAATTTTTTTTAAATTTATTGAGAAGAGAGGTATTGTTTTACTTTTTGCAAATTTCTTTAATGTTTGGCTTAATAGAAGACAGCCAGATTCTCACATCTGCTTCTGCCTTCATTCTGTTACAATATATTGTTTTTGAAATATATAAAGAAACCCTAGGACTTCCCCAGTGGTCCAGTGGTTAAGACTCCACACTTCCAGTACAGGGGACACAGGTTCAGTTCCTGGTTGGGGATGTTCCACATGCGGTGTGGCCGAAAAAAAAAAAGAAAAGATAGGAATAAAGAAATTCTAGCCTCACACAGACATGTAGTTAGAAAAGGGAGGAACCTTTGAACAGGCTTTTTGATACATGTGCACATCCTTCGTTGATACTATACCAAAACGCGACAGGTGTAACTTTCTTAAAGGTTAGTTGCACCGCCCTCCGAAACCATATTCATAAACTTTTCATATTCTGTTACACTAAAATCCGTCGGTCTGTCTTGCGCTTTGAATGAATCTTTTACCGCGATATGATTTTGTAACACCGTGCATTGGTCATTGGGAAAACAGTGCTTCACTGAACTTCACATATCTTCCAAACAGTAACTTCTTCATTTTAGAATATCAAAAAAAATCCACCTTTGTTAATATCACTGCTGACCTCCAGAGAGAAGTCTTTAAATGTTGGGCAGCTATCAAGTTTGTGGTGGCCGATACCAGTTTTTCAAAATTTTGCTTGAAACTTCAGGTTTTTGGAAACCTTGCATTTTTATCATTGGCAACAAATGGTGTCGGTTGTTTTCCTTGAGGTGATGAGTTCACGCTATTCATTTTCAAGGATATGTCTGTCAAACACCCGTCATCCTCTCAAGTACAAATGGTGTTCCATGAAAAAAACAGAAATGCTTATGAGTGGTTCCCATCTGGTCACGCATAATATTCAGAGACTTGTACTCAAGGGTCTAGATTTAATGAAGTTAATAGTTATGCTGCGTCATCAAGGATGTTCTTAAGTGAAAATGACTTTTTTTTTTCTGGTGAAGAACACGGTGACCAATTGAACAGCCGGTACCACCAGCTTGACTCAGCTCTAGGACTCCAGCAGTTTTACCCAGCGTTGCTTTTACACCATCAGTGTAACGTCAACACGATGGGAAAGGCGAATAACATCTTAACATTATTATGAAAATAGTTTGACCTCACAGAACCCCTGAAAGGGAACTGAGGGATTCCCATCCCGCCAGGTGTCCACAGAGCACACTTTGAAAACTGCTGACCAATACATTTTGAGCCTGGATTGTAACGACTTTTTAGTATGTAATGATCTGTTTTGTTCTTTTTTTTTTTTTATGCTCAACATTTTTTTAATTTTGTATTTGACCACGCAGCATGGCATGGGGGATCTTAGTACCCCGACCAGGGATTGAACCCGTGCCCCCTGCGGTGGGAGCGCAGTCTTAACCACTGGACCACCAGGGAAGTCCTGAGATGCTCAGCATTTTTAATAGTCAGTGAAATGAAATTAAACATAAAGCAAGATTTCACGGTACGCTTGCTAACGTGGCTAAAGTTAATAGTTTCTGGGACTGTTGTGTGCTTGTGTGGCCTGGGGCCTGGGGTCAAGGGGAATCCACACTCTTAGGGCTCTGGACACTCTCCAGATGGGCCGTCCCCACCTGCACTCCCCCAGCAGGCTCTGAGCTTGCCCCTGTGTCTCGCTTGCAGGTGGAGCATGACGCCACCCATGGTGAACGCTTACTACTCGCCCACCAAGAATGAGATAGTGTTTCCGGCTGGAATCCTGCAGGCACCATTCTACACCCGCTCTTCACCCAAGTACGCGATGCTTCTGTTGCTCCCGCCCCGTCTCCTCCCCCCACCCCTCAGTGGATCCCCCGGCCCAGCCCAGCCCTGTGGCCCACAGCTGACGCCACGTGCACACCCACCTCGCTGAGAGCTCCTCGTCCCACCGGCCAGGAGATGTTGCCATGGAAACAACAGCCTTACTCCCTGTGCCTCCCTCCGGGGTCGCAGGGACCGGGGAAGCCTCTGCACGGTGGGAACTTGGGGGTTGGAGCCACATATAGGGAAATTCCCCTCTAACAGCGTTCTAGAACAGTCTCAGCTGGGAAGGTGGGAAGAGTGAGGGCACTGTCTCAGAAATGAAATCCACACAGGCCTGGGTCCGAATCCCAGGCCTGCTCTCTGCTGATTGTGTGGCCCTTGGGCAAAATGCCTGAACCATTCCACGCCTCTGTCTGCTCATTTATAGAGTTAGTTACCAAGGCCTAACTCCTTGGGATGACCAAAGAGGACCGTGCGGTGCCACAGAGCACCTGGCACAGTGCTTGGCATCCAGCGGGCACAGGCAGGGCACAGCAGACTCACCAGGCTCTGACTGGCTCGGGGGCCTGACTGGAGCCCTGCGGGACTCTGCCGTGTCTCCAGGCTGGGAAAGCAGTGGTCCCTCCCCACATGGCATCACTCTCACCTTCGTGTCCTCCCCTTCAGCGCCTTAAACTTTGGTGGCATCGGTGTCGTTGTGGGCCACGAGCTGACTCATGCTTTTGACGATCAAGGTACAGGTTCCTTGGGGTCCCCTTCAGATGATTCCCCCACCAGCTTCCTGGCCCCACTGCTTCTGCTTTTGCTCCCTTCACGTCTAAGGGTCTTAGCCTTAGAGACAGAAGGATCTGGGTTCATATCCTGGCCTGGCCACCTGCCAATTGTGTGGACCTTAGCAAGTCCCATCAGTTCTGCAGGCCTCTGTTTTCTGCTCTGTAAAATGGGCATGATGCTTGTGTGGTGGTTGTGAGGACAGGGCAGACTCAAAGGGGAGCACCCTGCTTCAGGACGGTGTGCAGTGCCAGGGGTGGGTACCAGTAGTCAGCGGGGAGAGAACATTTCTCCACCACTCCAGAGATTTCTCTGGTCCAACCACAGTCAGAAGAGTTAGCACCTCACCAGCTAATGTCCAGAATCCTCCTCATTGCCTCCTGCCTTGGGGACTCCAAGGCCAAGAAGGAGGCAAGGCCTTGGAGGCCAGGCCCTGTCCCATGACCCTAGCACTGCTGGCTGCATTCACCTTCTCCTGGCTCAGGGTCAGAGGCCCTTCACCAGCCTTGACAGTGAATCCAGCTCCACCGAAGCTTTGAACATGCTGGTCCTTTGCCGAGATCAGGTTCCTCTAACCCCCACCCCCACCCCAGCAGCTGATTCATGCAGCTCCTTTAGCACCCAGACCGGCCTCATCTCCCCGGTGCTGGGTGGTAGATGGGTGGATCATTTCTCCCTGGGAGGAGAGGCACAACCAGCAGCACGGGTCCCGGCTCTGCCTCTTCTCCCCCTGACCTGACACTTTTGTCGACCCCGCAGGACGGGAGTATGACAAGGACGGGAACCTTCGGCCCTGGTGGAAAAACTCATCCGTGGAGGCTTTCAAGCAGCAGACCGAGTGCATGGTGGAGCAGTACGGCAACTACAGTGTGAACGGCGAGCCGGTGAACGGCCGGCATACCCTCGGGGAGAACATCGCTGATAATGGGGGCCTCAAGGCGGCCTATCGGGTAAGAGGCCCCCTCCTCACACACCCCAGGCCAAGGTTGGGACTGTCCAGCTGCTTCTCAGTTAAGGGTGGTTGTAGACAAGCTGGGGCAAGCGCAGCAGCCCTGCGAGCCTCAGTTGCCACATCTGTGGAATGGGTGGCAGTGAGGACTGATTGAAAGGGTCTATGAAGCACCTAGCACGGAACTGGCACATAGAAGGCTGTCTACTCTGAGTCCAGCCCGACTGAAGGTCACCAGAAAGGGCTTGGGCTAGACCCACCTGAAGACCTGCCTGTTCTTCCCTTTACAGGGGAAGCCGCCACTGACTCAGGCAGCAGTGGGCCCGGGAAAGGAGGGAGGGGTCAGTGGTCTTAGAGCCACTTCCGGCTCACGTCCTGGTTCTGGAGTAAGTCAGTCAGCCTCCTTGAGCCTCAGGATACATGGCTGTGGCTACCTAGTCCCTGCATCGCTGGGTGTTAGAAAGATAGCATGTGACTACTTGGGCTCAGGGCCTGTTCCGGAGTGGCACTCGGAGATGTTAGCTGAGTTGGAAGGGAGATACCAGAGGCCAGTGCAGAGCCTCCAGCTCCCCGTGGTAGTGAGAGCAGAAATCCTGCGAGGTGCCCGGTATTGAGGCCTTACTGTGCGCCAGGCACTGTGCTCAGCGCCCCCGACAGCTTTACAGTTAGGAATCACAAGCCCGTTTTGCAGGTGAGGAAACCAACCCAGAAACATTCAGCAACTTGCCTGACGTCCCTTAGTCAGTGAAAGGGAATCGCGAACTTTCTACCCACCGTGTACTGTTGTTGGCGCTGGAGATTCTGTGACAAAACAGACAGGGATCCTGCTGTCCTAAAGCTCGCAATTTTAATGGGGTGGCGAGGGGGAGAAAGGCAATACATACCTACACAAATAAATGAGGCAACTTCAGGTATTGATAAGGAAAAGAAGAATATAAACTAGGCCAAAGAAATAAAGGAAAATGGGGGGAAGGATGGCCAGGGGAGGCCTTCTGGAGGGGATGACATTTGAATTGAGACCTAAATGATGAGGAAGAGGCAGGGAAAGCTGGGAAAGGAGAGTAAGTACGGAGGCCATGAGATGGACCCAGGCCTGGCATGGTCAAGGACAGGAAGGAGGACGGGGCAGCGTGGAGGCAGGGCAGGGCCCAGGGCAGGGGGGAGGCCGGAGGAGGGGCTGGGCCAGGCTGCCGGCCTCTGCCGGCTGAGCAAGGAGCTTGGGTTTTATTCTGGCGACAATGAGAGCCGCTGCAGGGGTTTTAAGTAGAGGAATGAAATGATCTAAGTTATCCTGTACGACAGGGTCAGCAGACCTACAGTCCCTGGGCCACATCCGGCCCTCGGCTGGATAAATCAATAAAAACAAATAAAAACGGGGGGGGACACAGCCATGCCCATTCGTCTCCATGGTGCCTGTGTCTGCTTTCACACAGTGGCACCCCTGAGTTGCTGTAGAAAAGAGTGTTTGGCTTCCAAAGCTGAAAATATTTACTCTCCGGCCCTTTACAGAAAATTTTGCCAACGCCTGCTTTACGAGGATGACTTGAGTTGCTAAGTTGGGAGGGGATTGGAATTGGACCAGTTTGAGTCACGGAGACTAGTTAGAAAGCTGCTGTGAGGTTGTCCAGGCAAGAGACAGGATAGAGCAATGGGAAAGGTGAGAAGTGGTTAGATTTGGGTTGTTCGGTTGATTGAAAGAGAAGAATCAAGGGAGAGTCCTGGGGTTTGGGCCTGAGTAACTGGGTGGTTGGTGATGTCACTTACTGTGATGGGAAAGTGATGTGTGTGTGTGTGTGTGTGTGTGTGTGTGTGTGTGTGTGTGTGTGTGTGTGTGTGTGTGTGTGTGTGTGTGTGTGTGTTAAGTTTGGGATGCATCTTGGATATCCAGCTGGGGCAGTTGAATATACCCAAGAAGAGGCTGGAGCTAGAAGGGTGTGCATTTGAGAGCCGTCGGTATTTAGATGTAGATGGTATTCAAAGCCATAGTGTTGAATGAGCTCCCCTCAGAATGAGTGCAGGTAAAGAGGACGGCTCCTCTAGGCTAAGCTGAGGCCACCACCAGAAGCTAGTCCCTGTCCCAGCTGGGTAGACCTTCCCCGATCTCCCATGGTAGTCCCCACCCCACCCCACTCGCTCCTGTGTCATGGGGACCCTGAGCTCTGTTCTCTCCCCCCAGGCCTACCAGAACTGGGTGAAGAAGTACGGGGCTGAGCAGACGTTGCCCACCCTGGGTCTCACCAATAACCAGCTCTTCTTCCTGGGGTTTGCACAGGTGAGTTCATTAGAGAAAAGCCAAACTCAGACACAGTCTGCCGTCTTGAGTTCCAGGAGCTCTGAAAATCAAAAGGCAAGTTTCCTCAAATTGGGAAGCCCTAGCTCACTGGTCCGTCCGCAGGGCAGTTACCCTGTAAGGAGGTGAGCTTCATCATTAGCGAAATTCAAGGAAGGGCCAAGAATGCTGTTAGAGGAATTCCTGCATCAGGTAGGTGAGAGGACGAGGTGACTGCTAAGGGCCCTTCTGCTTCTGGGGTTCTAGCAATGTCTTGAAAACTCAAGACGTCCCGGGCTGTTCCTTGAGCTGGCATTCAGCATGTAGCCTTCTGTTGGTGCCCGGAGCCACCAGGCCATTAGACAGTTTGATCTGGACTCAATGTGGTTTGGGGGCAGAATCCTTCGTTCAGGTGAAATGTCACAAAGATGCCCGGAACAGACAGAGAGCTGCTCTGGTTGCAGCAGAGGAAGCTGGGATGGGGTCCCACCAGCCCCTGTCTCTTCCTAACCCACTTGACAGGCTCTCCTGGCCCCCCGGGGTCTCAGAACCAGGCGGGGCCCTTATTTCCCTGCTGTGGTGATGGGGCCAGTGGTGACCCCGGCCTCTCCCATGTCTCTCCCCCGAAGGTCTGGTGCTCCGTCCGCACGCCCGAGAGCTCGCACGAAGGTCTCATCACCGATCCTCATAGCCCGTCCCGCTTCCGGGTCATCGGCTCCATCTCCAACTCCAGGGAGTTCTCGGAACACTTCCACTGCCCGCCCGGCTCACCCATGAACCCTCGTCACAAGTGTGAAGTGTGGTGAGAGGGGTGGAGCATCAAGAGCCAAGGAGGAAGCAGGGCAGGGGCTGAGGACCGCCCCCGGGGCGGGGCCAACAAGGCTGCCCGCTCCTTCCGGCGCCCAGGGCGGCCCCTGGCCACCTCGGGCCCCCTTCCTCTCGCTGGAGGGTTTTCAGCCCGAACCAAGTCTGTGATGTGGGTTCTCACATTAATCCGAGATTTGCTCCCCTGTGAAGACCCGGTCATCCCAGGCACACGTGTGTCAACTCTGATGGGCATTTGGGTGTCAGGCCGGTTGCTCACCAGGCCTGGGCCCCACGCCGACACGGGCAGCGGGACACAGCCTCCTGCCCACATCCAGCGCCAGATACACCACAAACACCACTGTGTCAGTGCTTTAAAGATGTATTTTTGGGGAAACTATTTTTTAAACATTGTGGAATACACTGGAAATCTTCAGGGAAATAATGCATTTGAAACACTTTTTTTTTTTTTAAGGAAAGGATTGGTATATTTATTATGTTCTGTTTTTCTAAATAACCTGTGGACAAGCCCCACTGATTTACCCCCCCTCGCTTCCTCACTTGCTGCAAGGTTGGGCTGAAGCAGGATCCCCAGCCACTGAGCAGGTCCCCCAGTGGAGAGCTGCCTCAGTCCCTGGGGTATGCGGTTTCAGCCTCCTCCCCTGGTTCTTGGTCCCCTGGTGCAGAGAGGAGAGGCATACAGGCCCGGCAGAGGGAGGGGCCAGCTCGTTGGTACCACCCCCTCAGTGTGCCTGCCTCTGTCCCCAGAGTCCAACAGTGGGAACCCCAGCAAGGAAGATCTGACCCCGAAGTCACAGCAGAGGACTGATGGCTGCATGAGGCCAGGTCAGGGCCCTCAAACCCTGTCTGGAGGTGCCCGAGCACCCTGGATCAGGGTCACAGGAGCCCTGCGAGGCTGAGACATCCCCATCAGGTGTACTCTGCCGTGCCCTAGATGTCCTCTTTCCATCCGCCGCCTTCTGACTGCCCCCTGTCAGTCCTGGGGCCTGTTGTCTCTCTGCAGCATCCTGCCATCCCAGCCACTTTGGGGTCTCTGCCTTGCACACCCTCTTCTCCCAGAGAAGAAGGAAAGGGAAAGCAGCTCTCATTGCCCAAGGGCCCAAATCCTCCCTTCGAGCTCCGTCCTCTACCACTAGCCCGGGCCGGGCTCCCAGGACCGCAGCCAGGCCCGCCCTCCCTTCTCTAGTGCCTTATCCAAGGCTGCGCCTGGGCTCCCCACAAGGAGACAGCCCTCCGCCCCCAGGGGCCCCTTGGCCTCCTCAGTGAAGCCCCCCAAGTGTCCTGACTGGAACACAAGGCCATACCCCCTACTCCAGTGCCACACAGCTGCCCCTCATAGCCACCCAGAGGCTCTGACCTACAGGTCTACGGCACTGAGGTCAGGAATCTGAAGAGCCCCTGAACTTGCCCTGGGCTCCAGCCCACCCTCAGCCCCTTGGGCTGAATCAAGACCATACTTGTAGCAAGATCCACTGCTCTTCTTGGGGGATGCTCTTAGCCACGGGAGGCTGCGAGGGGAAGGCTCCCCCAACCTGGTTGGTCTGGCCTGAGGTGTTAGGGGACCAGGAATGTCGTCCCCTCCCTGTGGCCTCATTTTCTCTGGACTCCCCCACCTGGTGGAGCTCATGTAGCCCCAGGCTGGCCCTGAGGAAGCAGGCAACCCCTGACCAAGGCAGGAGCTGCCTCAGCCCTCCTGCCTGGTAGCCAGGCCACCGGGCCAGCCCCGCTCCCACAGGGAGCCAGAGTTCTCCTCGCCCAAGATGAGCAGAGGCTCAGCCACTGCCTCGCCCACCTTCAGGTCGGCCCTGGAGCTGGGGCAGGGGTGTTGGCAGTGGGCTCCAGGTGAGGCCCCTGGCCCCCACCAGAGGCAGGCCTGCTGTCTCTTCAGAGGAAAGGGAGGACAGGAGCCAGAGAAGGAGCTGGAGTCGGGAGCCCGCCATGCGCACCTCACCACGGAGGGACCGGCTCTCCTGGGCCTGGCGCCCTCCCCTCCCTCACCCTCCTGCCCTCCGGCCTTCCCCGAGGAGGGTCGCAGTCCCGGCACCATGGACTGGGACCTGCCAGCCAGAAGCAGGGGTCCTAGGGCTGAGGGTCCAGCCGGAGGGAACGTCCTCTGCCCTCATTGCTTCAGGGAGTGGGAGGGGGCAGGCCGAGGAGGACTCGGGACCAGCGGGGATGGAAGCAAAGGAAGCACTCCCACTGCCTCCCCCGCAGAGCCTTGGGCAGCTGCGATCTGAGAGGCCCCTTCCTCCTAGGCCTGGGGCGCCATCGGGGCGGCTTCTCCGTGGGCACATGGACGTGGGGTTTGGAGCTGGGAATCTGTTTTTTGTATTATCATGTTTTGTGCTACTGTAGTTTGGGTGTGGCACTGTTGTAACTGAAATAAAGTACTTGTACCGAGGGCCATGTTGGTCCAAGTGTGTGTCCTGTGCAGCTGAGGGAGGGCGCCCGGCCAGCACAGAGCTGCTAGCACCCCCAGGGCCTACTGCACCTCCTCTCCAGAGCAGAGGCCTTGGACCCTGACAAATGCCAGAAGGTTATGCAGTGCCTATGCCCACCTGGCCACACTTCATCCACATGACCGTGTAAGGGCCCCCTGCTGGTGAGAATGATGCATGTCACCACATGGGCTCAAGGAACCTCCTGGTAAAAATAATTTTTCCATTATCTTGGAGCAAAGGATGTCAACAGTGGGTTTCCAGGCCTCAGGTGCTTGGGCAGGGCCAGGCAGGAGAAGGGGCATTCGAAGAAGTTCAAGGAAGAGTCTCTGACATACACTCATGCCTCCTCCTGGGTTTTGCATGTATTCTTCCCTCTGCCTGGAATACTCTTCGCTGACTTCTTTTGGCTGATAAACTCCTACCCATCCTTCAATGCCCAGCTCAGCATCACCTCTAGGAAGCCATTCCTGACCTCCAGTCCCGATCAGGTGGCTCACACAGGCTTCCCTCTCCTACCAGAGTGTCTTAGTGCCAGGGCTGCCATAACGAACTATGACAACGTGGTGGCTAATACAACCGAACTTTACTGTCTCACAGTTCTGGAGGCTAGAAGTCTGAGACTGAGGTGTCGGCAGAGTTGATTCCTGCTGAGGAATGTGAGGGAGAATCTAGGCTAGAAGCCTGGTTTCTGGTGATTTGCTGGCAGTCTCTAGTGCTGCCTACTTGTAGAAGCATCACTCCAGTCTGTCTGCATCTCACATGAAAATATGAGAGGCTGCTAAAAACAGTACCGCCTCGGGAAGCGCGCGCGCACACACACACACACACACACACACACACACACACACACAGGCTGAAGGTGCAGAAGGGAGACATTTTGTCCTGCAGCGGCCCATCTGACTGACACTCTCCCCTTCCCAATGACCGAGTGAACAGGCTCCTTTCTCTTCCCCACTCTGAGCCCTGGGGCCCCTGCTTCTCCCTTCCCGAACTGCCTCCCTTTTTTGTTAGCAGCAGATCCTCCGCTTCCAAAGCATGCCCCCCTCCCCAAGCAGGAATTAAAACCCCAGCTCGACCCTCTAGGAGTTTATCCTACAGTTAAGGAGATAGAAACACATGCAAGATGCGATTGAGAACAACTAGAAAATGTATACAACCTATAATAACAATTAATTGTGAAAGCAAAAGCCTTCAGCAGAGACTCTCCATAAGTGTTGAGGAACTGCAGAGGGAGGGATGAGACAATATTCTAAACTTTAAAGAATCTACTGCAATAATAAAACAATGAAAAATGGGTGAGACCTTTACAAAGAAAACTAAAACTTTCCAGAAGACCATAAAAGAAAACCTGAATAAATGCAGATGAATACCCTTATCATGAATGGAAAAGTTCAACATAATAAAAGATGTCAGTTCTCCCCCACGTTAATCTATACTTTCCATGTACTTTCAACCAAACTTCCAAGATAATTTTCATGGAATTTGATAAGCGGATTCACATGGAATAGAAAATGCACCACGGCCAAGACAATTTTGAAAAAGAATAATGAGGGAGCTGGTTCTCTCAAAATATGTTATAAAGCTTTAGTGAGTAGTATGATGTCGTGTTGGTGTAGGATTAGAGAAATGAAACAACATGGATAGATTAGGGAGACAATTCTATGTATACGTGGGAACTAGTATAGGATAAAGGAAGCCCTTTAAATCAGTTGGGAAATGATGAACCATTTAATAAATCGTGTTAGGATATCCACTTGGGAAAAATGAATCTAGATCTTGCCTCTCTCACACAGTTCTCACACACAGTGATCACAGTGATAAATGCTACACATATGGAGACCTAAACATGCAGTAACTATAAAAGTATTAGATGAAATATTACAGAAGATGTTCGTGACTTTGGGTAGGCAAAGTCATCTTTGAAAAGACACTATTCACGAATATGAAGGTAATTGTAGAATTTCTAAAAATATTTTTTAAAAAACTCTAGGGAAGAGATATGGGAACATATGTATAGGTATAACTGATTCACTTTGTTATAAAGCAGAAACTAACACACCATTGTAAAGCAATTATACCCCAATAAAGATGTTAAAAAAAAAAAAGACTATAGTGCAAATGAAATATAAAAAAAAAAAAAACTCTAAAGAAATGAAAATCTACCATAATCCTATCATCCAAAGACACACACACACACACACACACACACACACACACACACACACACACTTGGACTTCCCTGGTGGCGCAGTTAAGAATCCGCCTGCCAATGCAGAGGACACGGGCTCAAGCCCTGGTCCAGAAAGATCCCACACGCGGCAGAGCAACTAAGCCCGTGCGCCATAACTACTGAGCCCACGTGCCACAACTACTGAAGCCTGCACACCTGGCGCCTGTTCTCCACAACAAGAGAGGCCACCGCAATGAGAGGCCTGAGCCCTGCAATGAAGAGTAGCCCCCGCTCACCGCAACTAGAGAAAGCCCGCAGGCAGCAACAAAGACCCAACACAGCCAAAAATAAATAAATTCTTTAAAAAGCCCTTTAAAGACACATACACAAAGGTACAAGTGAATAAAGAAAAAAAAACATAAAAGGAAAAGACTAATACATTTGGCAACATGAAGACAATTCATTTATAAACAAGATACAATAAATAAAATTAAAAGATTAGATAAACAACACGGATCTACTATATAGCACAGGGAACTATATTCAATATCTTGTAATAACCTATAATGGAAAAGAATCTGAAAAAATATATATATACATACATATATATAAAAACTGCATCACTTTGCTGTACACCTGAAACTAACACAACATTGTAAATCAACTATACTTCAATTTAAAATTTTTTGAATTAAAAGACAAGTGACAGGTCCAGTGGTAAAGAATCTGCGTTCCTATGCAGGGGACACGGGTTAGATCCTTGGTCAGGGAACTAAGAACCCACATGCCGCGGGACAAATAAACCCACACACCACAAACGCTGAGCTCGTGCGCCTCAACTAGAGAGCCTGCGTGCTGCAAACTACAGAGCCCACTAGCTCTGGAACCCACGCCACAACTAGAGAAGAGAAAACCCGCACGTCACAACTAGAGAGAAGTGCGCGTGCCACAACGAAGAGCCTGCACGCTGCAACAAAGACTTGATGCAGCCAAATAAATAATTTTTTTTTTAAGTGACAGATTGGAAGAAAAAATTTGCAACATGCATAGCTAATGATCCAGAATATATATAAACAACTCATAAAAATTAAAAAACCCAATCAGGTGAAAAAGAGAGCAAAAGATTTAAAGAGATCATTCAGAGAAGAAAAAAAATACAAAAAGAAAAATAATTTTTGAAACGATAATTCCATTAATAATATGAGAAATGCATTTAAAATTACGATGAGGTAACATTTTTCACCCATCAGTTCAACAAAAGTGATGATATTTGATATTAAGCATTGGTGAGGACGTAGGGAACTGGGTACTGCCACCCACTGTGAGGGCCAATTTGACAGTGTTTATTAAATGTCAAGTGCATGTACCAGGACTTCCAGGCTTGGAGGACAAAGGTAGCACCCTAATTTCAAGTGTACCCACTCACCCTCCCCCCAAAGGAAGGTAAATCAACAAAGAAAGGAAATAAAACCACACAGGAACCTTGAGTTACTTGAAGTAGAGAAATAATCCAAATTCCAACAGAAATCCCACCACATACAGCTGCAAGCCTGTGGGTGCCAAGAGTGATGGAGAGAAGGTTTCAGAGACATTGTGAAAAACAGTAGAGGGGCGTGGCAGTGTTAGATGACCCACAGACAAAACCACTCTCAGGATGTCCAACACCAAATGTCAAGACACTGAACACAGTTGGGGCATAATAGACACCAGCAGCACCAGCACCCGGGAGGAATCTGGAAAGAATAGAAAGGGTAGCCTTGTAGAAGCATTGCTTCCTGGAGAGAAGCAGATATATAGAGTAGGGCTGGTCCCCTTGTAGATGTGATAGTGAAGGAAAGAAGGGATTAAAAAGGGAAAAGTAAGAATCCTAAAAAACAAACAAGAAAGCTAATATGATAGTGTAAGTCAATTATACTTGAATTTAAAAAAGTGAGACCTAAGAAAAGCCAATTCCCCACCACACCACCTCCTCCTCCTCCACACTGTTTATAAAGGATGTTGAACAGGGGCTGCAGGACGTACAGCAGAGGGCAAGCTTGAATAAGAACTCCTGTCCATGAATGACTAGGACTATAAAAAGGCAGATCACATACATTCAAAACTACTGTTAAAAAAAAAAAAAGAGAAAATAAATGCAAATCAGAGCATCTCAGCAGAAGAAAACTAACATGACACTCCAAACTGAATTAAATATCCTCAAATAAGCATTTAGGGATACGGAAAAATACCTCAAATCAGAAATACAAAATCTGACAGCAGAAATAGGCCAAAAAAAGGGGAAGAAATGAAATGAGAATTGATATTGATCTTGGAGAAGAAAATAACAAAATCATATCATAAACGAAGATTAAACTAAAAGGTGTCCAAGGATGATAGATTCAAATGAAAACTTACTAAAGGACATTGAAGAAAAGCAGGAAGACAACCAAGAGAATGAAAATTAGATAAAGAAGTAAAAACGGTCAGAGAGAAAATGGTGGAAATGAAAGACAGGCAAAGAGTTAACATTTAAAACTGTAATCCAGGAAGACTTTCTAGAAATAAAATACCTGGGTCTACACATCAAAAGGGTTCACTGGGTACTATGTAAATTGACATGGAGCAATCAACTCTAAGATAGATCCTTGTAAAGCTATTGGACTTTAAAGATAGAAAGCAGAGCCTCCAGGCAAAACTATGAAATAACTTAGGCAGACTTTTTAAAAAATAACATACATTATATGAAGTACCTAGAATAGACAAATTCATAGAGACAGAAAATAGAATAGAGATTACCAGAGGCTGGAGGGAACGAGGGAAGGGGAAGTTATAGTTCAATAGGTACAGAGTTTTTACTGGAGATGATGAAAAAGTTTTAGGTATAGATAGTGGTGGTGGTTACACAACATTGTAAATGTATTTAATGCCACTGAATTGTACACTTATGAATGGTTAAAGTGACAAATGTTATACATATTTATATATATTTTGACGCAATAACAAATAAATAAGATGCAAAGCAAAGCAATAGTGGAGCAGCATTCTCAAGAAACTTATGGAAGCAATCCAAGGATGTTACATTGAACCCAACTGTCCTTCAAATAGCAAAACTACAAAACAACAAATAACATACAAGGGAATCCCCATAAGGTTAACAGCTGATCTTTCAGCAGAAACTCTGAAAGCCAGAAGGGAGTGGCAGGACACATTTAAAGTGATGAAAGGGAAAAACCTACAACCAAGATTACTCTACCCAGCAAGGATCTCATTCGGATTCGACAAATAGCAAAACTACAGAAAAACATCTGCCCAGCGAAGGGAACTAACAACAAATGAAAAGGCAGCCTATTGAATGGGGGAAGCTATTTGCAAATGGGGGAAGATATATCTGATAAGGGGTTAATATCCAAATATACAAGGAATTCATACAACTCAACATCAAAAAAAAAACCCAATTAAAAAAAATGGGCAGGGCTTCCCTGGTGGCACAGTGGTTGAGAGTCCGCCTGCCGATGCAGGGGACACGGGTTTGTGCCCCGGTCTGGGAAGATCCCACATGCCACAGAGCGGCTGGGCCCGTGAGCCATGGCCACGGAGCCTGCACGTCCGGAGTCTGTGCTCCACAACGGGAGAGGCCACAACAGTGAGAGGCCCGTGTACCACAAAAAAAAATTTTTTATAATAAAAATAAAAAATTGGGCAGAAAATCTGAATAGACATTTTTCCAAAAAAAGATATACAGGCTAACAGACACATGAAAAGATGCTCCACATCATTAATCATCAGGGAAATGCAAACTAAAACCACAATGAGACACCACCTCGCACCTGTCAGAATGACTATTATCAAAAAGACAATAAACAACAAGTCTTGGCAAGGATGTGGAGGAAAGGGAGCCCTCGTGCACTGTTGGTGGGAATGTAAATTGGTACAGCCTATGGAAAACCCTATGGAGGTTCCTCAAAAAATTAAAAATTGAGGGCTTTCCTGGTGGTGCAGAGGTTAAGAATCTGCCTGACAATGCAGGGGACACAGGTTTGAGCCCTGGTCTGGGAAGATCCCACATGCTGCAGAGAACTAAGCCCATGCACCACAACTACTGAGCCTGTGCTCTAGAGCCCGTGAGCCACAACTACTGAAGCCTACGTGCTGCAGCTACTGAAGCCCGCAAGCCTAGAGCCCATGCTCCGCAACGAGAGAAGCCACCGCAATGAGAAGCCTGCGCACCGCAACAAAGAGTAGCTCCCGCTCGCCGCAACTAGAGAAAGCCTGCGCACAGCAACAAGACGCAACACAGACAACAAGTAAATAAATAAATAAATAAATCTTAAAAAAAAGAAACAAAACATTGAACTACCATATGATCCAGTAATTCCAGTTCTGGGTATTTTTTAGAAGACAACAAAAACTCTAATTTGAAAAGACATATGCACTCCAATGTTCATTGTGGCATTATTTACAGTAGCCCAAATACGGAATATATGGTCAGGAAAAGACAGTCTCCCAGTATCTCCCCCACTATTTACCCTGGTTCCAGATGGATTAGCCAATGTAATTAGCTAGGAATCGGAAAAGCAAAAATAAAGTGATCTCTACTTGCAGATGACATGATTGTGTACCTGAAAAACTCTAGAGAATAAATGGTAAAATTAACTTAATAAAATAATTCATCAGAGCTTCCGGGAAGATGGCGGAAGAGTAAGACGCGGAGATCACCTTTCTCCCCACAGATACACCAGAAATACACCTACACGTGGCACAACTGCTACAGAACACCTACTGAACACTGGCAGAAGATCTCAGACCTCCCAAAAGGCAAGAAACCCCCCACGTAACTGGGTAGGGCAAAAGAAAAAAGAATAAACAGAGACAAAAGGATAGGGACGGGACTTGCACCAGTGGGAGGGAGCTGTGAAGGAGGAAAGGTTTCCAAACACTAGGAAGCCCCTTCGCGGGCGGAGACTGCGGGTGGCGGAGGGGGAAAGCTTCGGAGCCGCGAGGAGAGCGCAGCCACAGGGGTGCAGAGGACAACGCAGAGAGATTCCCGCACAGAGGATCGGTGCCGACCAGCACTCACCAGCCCGAGAGGCTTGTCTGCTCCTCTGCCGGGGCGGGCGGGGCTGGGAGCTGAGGCTCAGGCTTCGGTCGGAGCGCAGGGAGAGGACTGGGGCTGGCAGCGTGAACAGAACCTGCAGCGGGTTAGTGCGCCACGGCTAGCCGGGAGGGAGTCCGGGAAAAAGTCTGGAGCTGCCGAAGAGGCAAGAGGCTTTTTCTTCCCTCTTTGTTTCCTGGTGCGCGAGGAGAGGGGATTAAGAACGCTGCTTGGAGGAGCTCCAGAGACTGGCACGAGCCGCGGCTAAAAGCGCGGACCCCAGAGACGGGCATGAGATGCTAGGGCTGCTGCTGCCACCACCAGGAAGCCTGTGTGCGAGCACAGGTCACTGTCCACACCCCCCTTCCGGAGAGCCTGTGCACCCCGCCACTGCCTGGGTCCTGGGAACCAGGGACAACTCCCCCGGGAAGACGCAGAGCGCGCCTCAGGCTGGTGCAACGTCACGCCGGCCTGTGCCGCCGCGGACTCGCTCCGCACCCCGTGCCCCTCCCTCCCCCCGGCCTGGGTGAGCCGGAGCCCCCGAATCAGCTGCTTCTTTGACCCCATCCTGTCTGAGCGAAGAACAGACGCCCTCTGGCGACCTACACGCAGAGGCAGGGCCAAATCCAAAGCTGAGCCCCTGGGAGCTGTGAGAACAAAGAAGAGGAAGGGAAATCTCTCCCAGCATCCTCAGAAACAGCGGATTAAATCTCCACAATCAATTTGATGTACCCTGCATCTTTGGAATACATGAATAGACAACGAATCATCCCAAATTAAGGAGGTGGACTTTGAGAGCAAGATTTATGATTTTTTCCCCTTTTCCTTTTTTTGTGTGTATGTGTATGCTTCTGTGTGAGATTTTGTCTGTATAGTTTTGCTTCCACCATTTGTCCTAGGGCTCTATCTGTCCTTTTTTTTTTTTCTCTTAATAATTATTTTTTTATTTTAATAACTTCATTATATTTTATCTTACTTTATTTTATTTTACTTTATCGTCTTTCTTTTTTTCCTTCCTCCCTCCCTCCTTCCCTCCCTCCTTTCTTTCTTCCTTTCTACTTCTACTAATTCTTTCTTTCTACTTTTTCTCCCTTTTATTCTGAGCCGTGTAGATGAAAGGCTCTTGGTGCTGCAACCAGGAGTCAGTGCTGTGCCTCTGAGGTGGGAGAGCCAACTTCAGGACACTGGTCTACAAGAGACCTTCCAGCTCCACATAATATCAAACAGCGAAAATCTCCCAGAGATCTCCATCTCAACACTATCACCCAGCTTCACTCAACAACCAGCAAGCTACAGTGCTGAACATCCTATGCCAAACAACTAGCAAGACAGGAACACAACCCCACCCATTAGCAGAGAGGCTGCCTAAAATCATAAGTCCACAGACACCCCAAAACACACCACCAGACGTGGACCTGCCCACCAGAAAGACAAGATCCAGCCTCATCCACGAGAACACAGTCACTAGTCCCCTCCACCAGAAAGACTACACAGCCCACTGAACCAACCTTAGCCACTGGGGACAGACACCAAAAACAACGGGAACTACGAACCTGCAGCCTGCAAAAAGGAGACACCAAACACAGTAAGATAAGCAAAACTAGAAGACAGAAAAACACACAGCAGATGAAGGAGCAAGATAAAAACCCACCAGACCTAACAAATGAAGAGGAAATAGGCAGTCTACCTGAAAAAGAATTCAGAATAATGATAGTAAAGATGATCCAAAATCTTGGAAATAGAATAGACAAAATGCAAGAAACATTTAACAAGAACCTAGAAGAACTAAAGATGAAACAAACAATGATGAACAACACAATAAATGAAATGAAAAATACTCTAGATGTGATCAATAGCAGAATAACTGAGGCAGAAGAACGGATAAGTGACCTGGAAGATAAAATAGTGGAAATAACTACTGCAGAGCAGAATAAAGAAAAAAGAATGAAAAGAACTGAGGACAGTCTCAGAGACCTCTGGGACAACATTAAACGCACCAACATTCGAATTATAGGGGTTCCAGAAGAAGAAGAGAAAAAGAAAGGGACTGAGAAAATATTTGAAGAGATTATAGTTGAAAACTTCCCTAATATGGGAAAGGAAATAGTTAATCAAGTCCAGGAAGCACAGAGAGTCCCATACAGGATAAATCCAAGGAGAAATACACCAAGACACATATTAATCAAACTGTCAAAAATTAAATACAATGAAAACATATTAAAAGCAGCAAGGGAAAAACAACAAATAACACACAAGGGAATCCCCATAAGGTTAACAGCTGATCTTTCAGCAGAAACTCTGCAAGCCAGAAGGGACTGGCAGGACATATTTAAAGTGATGAAGGAGAAAAATCTGCAACCAAGATTACTCTACCCAGCAAGGATCTCATTCAGATTTGATGGAGAAATTAAAACCTTTACAGACAAGCAAAAGCTGAGAGAGTTCGGCACCACCAAACGAGCTCTATAACAACTGCTAAAGGAACTTCTCTAGGCAAGAAACACAAGAGAAGGAAAAGACCTACAATAACGAACCCAAAACAATTAAGAAAATGGGAATAGGAACATACATATCGATAATTACCTTAAATGTAAATGGACTAAATGCTCCCACCAAAAGACACAGATTGGCTGAATGGATACAAAAACAAGACCCATATATTTGCTGTCTACAAGAGACCCACTTCAGACCTAGAGACACATACAGACTGAAAGTAAGGGGATGGAAAAAGATATTTCATGCAAATGGAAACCAAAAGAAAGCTGGAGTAGCAATTCTCATATCAGACAAAATAGACTTTAAAATAAAGACTATTAGGAGAAACAAAGAAGGACACTACATAATGATCAAGGAATCAATCCAAGAAGAAGATATAACAATTGTAAATATTTATGCACCCAACATAGGAGCACCTCAATACATAAGGCAAATACTAACAGCCATAAAAGGGGTAATCGACAGTAACACATTCATAGTAGGGAACTTTAACACCCCACTGTCACCAATGGACAGATCATCCAAAATGAAAATAAATAAGGGAACACAAGGTTTAAATGATACATTAAACAAGATGGACTTAATTGATATTTATAGGACATTCCATCCAAAACCAACAGAATACACATTTTTCTCTAGTGCTCATGGAACATTCTCCAGGATAGATCGTATCTTGGGTCACAAATCAAGCCGTGGTAAATTTAAGAAAATCAAAGCTGTATCAAGTATCTTTTCCGACCACAACGCTATGAGACTAGATATCAATTACAGGAAAAGATCTGTAAAAAATACAAACACATGGAGGCTAAACAATACACTACTTAATAACGAAGTGATCACTGAAGAAATCAAAGAGGAAATTAAAAAATACCTAGAAACAAATGACAATGGAGACACGACGACCCAAAACCTATGGGATGCAGCAAAAGCAGTTCTAAGAGGGAAGTTTATAGCAATACAAGCCTACCTTAAGAAACAGGAAACATCTAGAATAAACAATCTAACCTTGCACCTAAAGCAATTAGAGGAAGAAGAACAAAAAAATCCCAAAGTTAGCAGAAGGAAAGAAATCATAAAAATCAGATCAGAAATAAATGAAAAAGAAATGAAGGAAATGATAGCAAAGATCAATAAAACTAAAAGCTGGTTCTTTGAGAAGATAAACAAAATTGATAAACCATTAGCCAGACTTATCAATAAAAAAAAGGGAGAAGACTCAAATCAATAGAATTAGAAATGAAAAAGGAGAAGTAACAACTGACACTGCAGAAATACAAAAGATCGTGAGAGATTATTACAAGCAACTCTATGCCAATAAAATGGACAGCCTGGAAGAAATGGACAAATTCTTAGAAATGCACAACCTGGCAAGATTGAATCAGGAAGAAATAGAAAATATGAACAGACCAATCACAAGCACTGAAATTGAAACTGTAATTAAAAATCTTCCAACAAACAAAAGCCCAGGACCAGATGACTTCACAGGCGAATTTTATCAAACATTTAGAGAAGAGCTAACACCTATCCTTCTCAAACTCTTCCAAAATATAACAGAGGGGGGAACACTCCCAAACTCATTCTACGAGGCCACCATCACCATGATACCAAAACCAGACAAGGATGTCACAAAGACAGAAAACTATAGGCCAATATCCCTGATGAACATAGATGCAAAAATCCTCAACAAAATACTAGCAAACAGAATCCAACAGCACATTAAACGGATCATACACCATGATCAAGTGGGATTTATTCCAGGAATACAAGGATTCTTCAATATACGCAAATCAATCAACGTGATACACCATATTAACAAACTGAAGGAGAAAAACCATATAATCATCTCAATAGATGCAGAGAGAGCTTTCGACAAAATTCAACACCCATTTATGATAAAAACCCTGTAGAAAGTAGGCATAGAGGGAACTTTCCTCAACATAATAAAGGCCATATATGACAAACCCACAGCCAACATCGTCCTCAGTGGTGAAAAAGTGAAAGCATTTCCACTAAGATCAGGAAGAAGACAAGGTTGCCCACTCTCACCACTCTTAATCAACATAGTTTTGGAAGTTTTAGCCACAGCAATCAGAGACGAAAAGGAAATAAAAGGAATCCAAATTGGAAAAGAAGAAATAAAGCTGTCACTGTTTGCAGATGACATGATACTATACATAGAGAATCCTAAAGATGCTACCAGAAAACTGCTAGAGCTAATCAATGAATTTGGTAAAGTAGCAGGATACAAAATTAATGCACAGAAATCTCTGGCATTCCTATACACTAATGATGAAAAATCTGAAAGTGAAATCAAGAAAACACTCCCATTTACCATTGCAACAAAAAGAATAAAATATCTAGGAATAAACCTACCTAAGGAGACAAAAGACCTGTACGCAGAAAATTATAAGACACTGATGAAAGAAATTAAAGACGATACAAATAGATGGAGAGATGTACCATGTTCTTGGATTGGAAGAATCAACATTGTGAAAATGACTCTATTACCCAAAGTAATCTACAGATTCAATGCAATCCCTATCAAACTACCATGGCATTTTTCACAGAACTAGAACAAAAAAATTCACAATTTGTATGGAAACACAAAAGACCCCGAATAGCCAAAGCAATCTTGAGAATGAAAAACGGAGCTGGAGGAATCAGGCTACCTGACTTCAGACTATACTACAAAGCTACAGTAATCAAGACATTGTGGTACTGGGACAAAAACAGAAAGATAGATCAATGGAACAGGATAGAAAGCCCAGAGATAAACCCACACACATATGGTCACCTTATCTTTGATAAAGGCGGCAGGAATGTACAGTGGAGAAAGGACAGCCTCTTCAATAAGTGGTGCTGGGAAAACTGGACAGGTACATGTAAAAGTATGAAATTAGATCACTCCCTAACACCATACACAAAAATAAGCTCAAAATGGATTAAAGACCTAAATGTAAGGCCAGAAACTATCAAACTCTTAGAGGAAAACATAGGCAGGACACTCTATGACATAAATCACAGCAAGATCCTTTTTGACCCACCTCCTAGAGAAATGGAAATAAAAACAAAAATAAACAAATGGGACCTAATGAAACTTCAAAGCTTTTGCACAGCAAAGGAAACCATAAACAAGACCAAAAGACAACCCTCAGAATGGGAGAAAATATTTGCAAATGAAGCAACTGGCAAAGGATTAATCTCCAAAATTTATAAGCAGCTCATGCAGCTTAATAACAAAAAAACAAACAACCCAATCCAAAAATGGGCAGAAGACCTAAATAGACATTTCTCTAAAGAAGATATACGGACTGCCAACAAACACATGAAAGAATGCTCAACATCACTAATCATTAGAGAAATGCAAATCAAAACTACAATGAGATATCATCTCACACCAGTCAGAATGGCCATCATCAAAAAATCTAGAAACAATAAATCCTGGAGAGGGTGTGGAGAAAAGGGAACCCTCTTGCACTGTTGGTGGGAATATAAATTGATACAGCCACTGTGGAGAACAGTATGGAGGTTCCTTAAAAAACTACAAATAGAACTACCATATGACCCAGCAATCCCACTACTGGGCATACCCTGAGAAAACCAAAATTCAAAAAGAGTCATGTACCAAAATGTTCATTGCAGCTCTATTTACAATAGCCAAGACATGGAAACAACCTAAGTGTCCATCATCGGATGAATGGATAAAGAAGATGTGGCACATATATACAATGGAATATTACTCAGCCATAAAAAGAAACGAAATTGAGCTATTTGTAATGAGGTGGATAGACCTAGAGTCTGTCATACAGAGTGAAGTAAGTCAGAAAGAGAGAGACAAATACCGTATGCTAACACATATATATGGAATTTAAGGGGAAAAAATGTCATGAAGAACCTAGGGGTAAGACAGGAATAAAGACCCAGACCTACTAGAGAATGGACTTGAGGATATGGGGAGGGGGAAAGGTAAGCTGTGACAAAGCGAGAGAGAGGCATGGACATATATACACTACCAAACGTAAGGTAGATAGCTAGTGGGAAGCAGCCGCATAGCACAGGGAGATCAGCTCGGTGCTTTGTGACCACCTGGAGGGGTGGGATAGGGAGGGTGGGAGGGAGGGAGACGCAAGAGGGAAGAGATATGAGAACATATGTATATATATATAAAACTGATTCATTTTGTTGTAAAGCAGAAACCAATACACCATTGTAAAGCAATTATACTCCAATAAAGATGTTAAAAAAAAAAAGAATTCATCAAAGAAGCAAGTTAGGGCTTCCCTGGTGGCGCAGTGGTTGAGAGTCCGCCTGCCGATGCAGGGGACACGGGTTCGTGCCCCGGTCCGGGAGGATCCCACGTGCCGCGGAGCGGCTGGGCCTGTGAGCCATGGCCGCTGAGCCTGCGCATCTGGAGCCTGTGCTCCGCAACGGGAGAGGCCACAACAGTGAGAGGCCTGGGTATCACAAAAAAAAAAAAGCAGGTTATAAAATTAACATGTAATAATAAATAGCACTCTTACACACAAATACTTACCAATTAGAAGATATGATGGATGAGGAAAACTCATTTACAGTAGCAGCAACAGAAAATAAGATGCTTAGAATAAACAAGTGTCAGTGCCCTTTAGGCAAAGACCCCCAGGAACACACTGGTGGTTGGACAAATTGGGATTATTGCTTCTTGCATCAGAGAGCACGCACACTATGGGAATCATAGGGTGTCTCAGTAAGTGGGTGTTGGAAAATACTTATTATAGAATTTGGTCTTGTGGTAGGTGATCTTGAGGAGGGTTTAATGAAGTGGGGCTTTAGTTTGGATGCTGTCAGAAAATGAAAGTACTTCTATAAATGGTATCTTTTTTCAATTTTATTGAAGTATATTTAATTTACAATGTATTAATTTCTGCTGTACAATAAAGTGATTCAGTTATACATGTATATTCTTTTTCCTACTCTTTTCCATTATGGTTTATCACAGGATATTGAATACAGTTCTCTGTGCTATACAGTAGGACCTTGTTGTTTATCCATTCTATGTATAATAGTTTGCATCCGCTAATCCCAAACTCCCAATCCATCCCTCCCCCACCACTCCTCCCCCTTGGCAACCACAAGTCTGTTCTCTATTTCTGTGAGTCTGTTTCTGTTTTGTAGATGTTTATTTGTGTTGTATTTTAGATTCCACATGTAAGTGATATCATATGGTATTTGTCTTTCTCTTTCTGACTTAACTTCACTTAGTATGATAATCTCTAGGTCCATCCATGTTGCTGCAAGTGGCATTATTTCATTCTTTTTTATGGCTGAGTAATATTCCATTGTATACATGTACCACATCTTCTTTATCCATTCATCCGTCAATGGACATTTAGGTTGCATCCATGTCTTGGCTACTGTGAATAGTGCTGCTATGAACATAGCGGTGCATGTATCTTTTTTTTTTTCTTAACATCTTTACTGGAGTATAATTGCTTTACAATGGTGTGTTAGTTTCTGCTTTATAACAAAGTGAATCAGCTATACATATACATATATCCCCATATCTCCTCCCTCTTGCATCTCCCTCCCACCCTCTCTATGCCACCCCTCTAGGTGGTCACAAAGCACCACGCAGGGGCCGTGCTAATCTTCTCTGTATCGTTCCAGTTTTAGTGTATGTGCTGCCGAAGCAAGCACTTTTAGAATTGTAGTTTTCTCTGGGTATATGCCCAGGAGTGGGATGGCTGGATCATATGGCAACTCTATTTTTAGTTTTGTGAGGATCCTCCATACTGTTTTCCATGTATGAATGGTAGCTTAATACATCTTATCTAGTTGGAAGACTAGACTGAGGCTAAAAGGAGTTGTTAATGTTTTGACAAAAAAATTTTTAAGGTCACGGAACAGTTTTAATTTCCCCCTGTTTAGGTCATTTAAATCACACTTAGTTTTCAAATAAAGACAATGATGAAATCATACTTCCATCTAAACATGATACAACTATCCTGCCTACAACCAAAACACACCAGCCCTTCTCAAAGAGAGGACGCTGAGTCTTTGGGCGATGTTTGCTTTTCTCCTTTGATATTCTGTAACCTAAATCCTGAAAATAAGCTTAGCTCTTATTGATAGGTCTTCCATTAGATGATAAGTGAATAGGAGAGGGAAGAAAACAAAACAATTTGGATAACATACATACAAACATATTCATAACAAAATAAGGAAGAGATACTCATAACTATTTGAATCCTCGTTTCTGCAATGTGGTCAGAGCTGGTCTTTAAAATTCCCTTCTTCCATTACTCATTCCTTATTTCCTTTGCCCTCAACAAGCCTCTTAGTTGGTCATGACTCTTTGCCTTCTGGAGTGAACCAAACCTTCATTCTTGAAAGGTCTAAGCCATTAACAGTCCTGCTTATGTTGAGTTGTTGTAGTTTTTCTTTGGCTTTATTCACAGGACATGGTAGAGATGCCATAAGGCAGCTCCTGTATTCCAGACATACTCTTCCTTGTTACCATTGTAGAGTAGCAATCCAACTTGCCCTTGGTAGTCAGGATCAATTGCCCCAGCCACTAGAGAAACCTCCTTATTTGCCTGTTAATTCTGAGTCATGGGGAGCCCAAGGTGGCTGGGTGGCAATTCAATATACTCATTGCCACATTGCCTAGTGGAATCATTCATTCCTCCCTTTAGAACTAAGACCTGTAGATCAGCAGAGCCTAAGGTCACAGGGGACAGGGAGCGAAAATGTTGCTAGTAGATCACTAGGCATAATAGGGAGAGGACCCACTCTTATTTCCACCCTTTGATTCCTGGCCCTGTGAACGCTGGCTACGAGAAAAGCAGCACCATCCGTTGGACGCTGATTTAGAGCATATACAGCGTGGAGGACATTGCTACAGCCCTGCAAGGTATTGCCACCTAGAGGGCCCTGTAATTGAGTCTTCAAAAGGCCAGTACAGGGACTTCCCTGGTGGCGCAGTGGTTAAGAATCCGCCTGCCAATGCAGGGGACACAGCTTCGAGCCCTGGTCCGAGAAGATCCCACATACCGCAGAGCAGCTAAGCCCGTGTGCAACAACTACTGAAGCCCGCGCGCCTAGAGCCCGTGATCCACAAGAGAAGCCACCGCAGTGAGAAGCCCTCGCACCGCAACGAAGAGTAGTCCCCGCTTGCTGCAACTAGAGAAAGCCTGCGCGCAGCAACAAAGACCCGACGCAGCCAAAAATAAATAAATAAATTTATTTTAAAAAAAGGCCAGTACACCATTCTATAAAGCCAGCTGCTCCAGGATAATGGGGAACATGATAAAACCAGTGAATTCCATGAGCATAGGCCGATTGCCAGATTTCGTTTGCCGTGAAGTGAGTTCCTTGATCAGAAGCAATACTATAAGTCCACGGATGGTAAATTTGGCAGAAGGACTGTGTTCAGGGACCTCCTTGCCATCAATTTTCCCATCGTGTTCTTTCTGAGTCCCTTATGACCCAGCTAACCACTGAGCATAGCCTGTGAATCAATATAGACTCATACCTCTGGCCATTTCATCTTCTAAGCAAGATGAATAATCAGGTGCACTGCTTGAAATTCTGCTCACTGGAAGGATTCCCTTTCATTACTGTCCTTCAGGGATGTCCTAGAAAGAGTCTGTACTGCTGTAGATGTTTACTTGGTGCAGAACCATGTGTAAACCAAGCCTGAGTTTTCTCTTCCTCAGTCAGCTGGTTGCCAGGAGCTCTGCAGGAGGCCGTGAGTGTGGGATGGGGGAGAGAAGGTAATGTAGCGGGAATAGGAGTCATGAGCATTTGGACCAGTTCCTCATGAAATTTACCTGTGCCCACTGGGCCTCTTCAAGTACAGTCTCGACGATACCACCTCCATTTCATAATGAGCACTGTGGTACTGCCTGCTCTTATGGCTTGGTAGGTCAGACAGTACCTAGTTCATGAAGGGCAGCTCAGATCACATGGTAATGGGGTAGCCTATGGTCAAGTGGCCAGCAGCAAGCCAAACGCTGTTTCCCAAAAAGAGTAATCACCCACAAAATCCTAAGGGTCTGTTCTATGATTCACCTGTGGGAACCTGCCAACGGCTCCGATCATCTCCAGCCGCCAGTGACACTCCAAGTGCCGTTGGATCTGCTGCATCATGTAGCCCAACTGGCAGAGCAGCGTACGCAGCAGCCTGGACCTGTTGCAGATCCTTCTCTTGTTCTGGTCCTACTCAAACTAGCAGCTTTGAAGGTTAATTGCTAAGTGGGCCCTAGTAGCATACCTAACTGAGGAATATGTTGCCTCCAAAATCCAAAAAGACTCACTAGACATTGTGCCTCTCTTTTGGTTGTAGGAGGTGACAAAAGCAACAATTCGTCCTTTACCCTAGAAGACATGCCTTGACATGTCCCACACCACTGGACACCTGGAGATGTCACTAAGGTGGGAGACTGCTGAATTTTTGTGGGGTTTATTTCCTACCCTCTGACACACAATTGTCTTATCAATGTCTAGAGTATTCGCTACTTTCTTTTATTTATTTATTTATTTATTCTTTGTTGTGGCACGTGGGCTTCTCTCTACTTGTGGTGTGTGGGCTCCAGAGCACGAAGGCTCTCTAGCTGTGGCATGCAGGCTCAGTAGTTGCGGCCCGGGGGCTTAATTGCCCCATGGCATGTGGGATCTTAGTTCCCTGACCAGGGACCCAACCCGCGTCCCCTGCATTAGAAGGCAGATTCTTAACCACTGGACCACCAGGGAAGTCCCTAGAGTATTTGTTACTTTCTGTTCACCAAGTCCAATCAGTACAACATCCATAATGGACCGGCATGATGTCTTGTGGAAGGAAAAGGCCATCAAGGATCTCGGGGACTAAATTATGACATAGGGCTGGAGAGTTGATACGTACCTGAGGAGGGATGATCAGGTATATTGCTTGCCTGTCCAGCTGAAAGGATACCACTTCTTGAGGTCTTTACTAAGATGTATTGAAAGAAAAGCATTTTCCTGGCTGATAGTTGCACACTAGGTTCCAGGATGTTATGGGCTGAATGCTTGTGTCCCTCTCAAATTCATGTGTTGAAATTCTAACCCCCAATGTGATGGTATTAGGAAGAGGGTACTTTAGGTCATGAGTGTGGAGCCCTCATGAATGGGATTAATGCCCTTATTAAAGAGACCCATGGGACTTCCCTGGTGGTCCAGTGGCTAAGACTGTGTGCTCCCAATGCAGGGGGCCTGGGTTTGATCCCTGGTCAGGGAACTAGATCCCTGCTAGGTTCAGGGAACTAGAACCTACTGCAACTAAGACCTGGTGAAGTCAAATAAATAAATAAACATTAAAAAAAACATTTGAAAAATAATAAAGAGACCCATGTGGGAACTCACTGGCGGTCCAGCAGTTAGGACTCCGCACTTCCACTGCAGGAGGCACAGGTTCGATCCCTGGTCAGGGAACTAAGATCCCACATGCCATGCAGCGTGGCCAAAAAAAAAAAAAGAGAGAGAGAGAGAGAGAGACCCATGTGAGGACAGAGCAAGAAGATGACCCACCCACGAACAAGGAAGTGGGCTCTCGCCAGATGCTGAATCTGCTTGATCTTGGACTTTTCAGCCTCCATAACTATGAGAAATAAGTGTTTGTTGTTTAAGCTACCCAGGCTGCGGTATTTTTGTTATAGCAGCCTGACTAGACTAAGACACAGGGGAGGTCTCAAGCAATGAGACCATATCTGGAACAGCAGCAGCAATGGAGTCAGCATCTGAATAAGTTTATGATAATCCACTGTCACTCTCCAAGATCCAACTATTTTCTGCACAGGACAAACGGGCAAGTTGAATGAAGATGTGGCGAGAATCACTCTTCCAGCACTTTTCAAGTCCTTCATGGTGGCAGTAATGCCTGCAGTCCCTCTGGGAAAGTGGAATTGCTCTTGGTTTACTAATTTTGCAGATACAGATGGTGCTAGTGGCTTCCATTTGGCCTTTCCTACCATAGTAGCCCTCACTCCACAGGTCAGGAAACAATGTGGGGATCCTGCCAGTAGCTGAGTATGTCTATTCCAATTATGCATTCCAGAACTGCAGAAACAGCCCCAGGTTGGATTTCAGCCACCACTGGGAAAACTATGAGTTGGACCTGAGCTAAAACTCCATTGATCTCCTCACCTCCATGAGCCCCTACCACAGTGGTGTTTTGGATCAGTTCAGAGCTAGCATCCAGTAATCCCTGGAAAATGTGATTATTTCCTTTTCCCCAGTGCACGGTCACTCTGGTAAACAGCCATAGGTCCCTTTTGGCAGCAGGGAATTCCCTGGTGGTCCAGTGGTTAGGACTCAGCGCTTTCACCGCCGGGGTCTGAGCGGGTTCGATCCCTGGTCGGGGAACTAAGATCCCACGTGCCATGCAGTGCGGCCAAAAAAAAAAATTCTTAGCTTGCAAGTTGTACAAAAACAGCAGAGGAGTGGATTTGGCCCATAGACACAGTTTGCCAATCCTTGCCTTGGCGATTTAGAATATACATCTTTAATTAATCTCCATCTGATTTCAAATAATATTATGCTACTTCACATAGAGGGAAAGAAACTTATAACAGTCTACTCACAATTCCTCCCTCCCATCTTTTGTATATTATTGTCATCTATTTTATTTTTGTATATGCTATAAATCCACATCGCTATTATTTTTGCTTTAGATACTCAATTATCTTTCAAGGTGATTAAAAGAGTCTAAACATGCCTTTTATATTTACTTTTTTTTTTTTTTTTGCGGTACGCGGGCCTCTCACGGTTGTGGTCTCTCCTGTTGCGGAGCACAGGCTCCGGACGCACAGGCTCAGCGGCCATGGCTTACGGGTCCAGCCGCTCTGCAGCATGTGGGATCCTCCCGGACCGGGGCACGAATCCGTGTCCGCTGCATCGGCAGGCGGACTCTCAATCACTGTGCCACCAGGGAAGCCCTATATTTACTTTTATTTTAACCATTTCTGGAGATCTTCATCTCTTTGTGTAGGTCCAAATGCCTATTCTGGTATCATAGTCTTCCACATGAAGAACTCCTTTATGATTTCTTATAGTATAGGTCTGCTGGTGATGAAATCTCTCAGCTTTTGTTTATCTGAAGAAGTCTTTACCTCACCTCATTTTTTAAAAATTATATACCGTAAAACTGACTTTTTTGCATACAGTTCTATGAGTTTTGAGATAAGTATAGGATTCTCTAACCACTACAAATGATATAGAATAGTTGTGCTTTCATTAAAAAAGAAAAAAAAAGCTTTTTATTTTGAAATAATTATAGACTCATAGGAAGTTGCAAACAATAGCATAGAAAGTCCTGTGTACCCTTCACCTAGATTCCCTCAGTGTTAACATCTTACATAACTATTGTACAACACCAAAACTTAACATTGTCAATTCAAGAAACTGACATTAATACAATACTGTTAATCAGACTTATTAACACCTTATTTACATTTCACAAGTTTTTATATGCACTCATTTATCGTGTGTGTGTGTGTGTGTGTAGCCATATGCAATTTTATGCCATGTGGGGATTCATGTTACTAGCACCTTCATCTTTGAAAGATATTCTTGCTGCAAATAGAATTCTGGGTTGATGTTTCTTCAGCACTTTAAAGATGTCAGTTCATTGTCTTGCTTGTATAGTTTGTATGGCTGTTAGCATCACTGACTCCATCTTGGGCCCGTTCAGTTCCTCCCGTCCTTCCACTGACCCTACGTTGGGCTGTACTGGGTAGTAACTCTCCTCTCTGTCATCAAGGGCTTTGTAGTTAATAGATAATGTTTAATGATCGTTAGGTCCAGGTGGCCTCTATGGTCTGTTAGTTCCCAAACAATGATGAAGACGTTTGCTGACGTATTCCCAGCACCCAGAAGACTAGCTACCTATTCATAAATCTTGACTTAGGAATGCATTCTGTGTTTCCAAGCACATAGCCCCGTACCCTAGGTTAACTATAAAATTGCCCCAATGGCCCCTCGGTGGTACGCAGTGCAGCTGTGAGTGCTTATGTGTCGCTGCCCGCCCTGTAAGTTATCCTTTAACAAACTGATCCATTGATTACATGAAGCTGCTTCCCTCATTTTTCAATCTCAAGATACCTTTTCAGTTCAGTGAGCACTTTTTGCTCCCTCTGTCCTCCAACGTAGTTTCTGATAAGACATCTGCTGTAATTCTTATCTTTGTTCCTTTGCGTGTATTAATGTATCTTTTTTTCCCTCTGTCTGCCTTCAGGATTTTCTCTTTATCTTTGATTTTCAGCAATTTGACTATGATGTTTCTAGGTGTTTTTTTCTTTTGTGTTCTTATTGGCGGGGGCATTATTTATCCCACTTGGTGTTCTCTGTGATTCTTACATCTATGGTTTGATGTCTTTCATCATTTTTGGAAAAGTCTCATCCACTATCTCTTCAAGTGTTTCTCCTGCCCATTTTCTCTCTTTCTTCCTTCTGGGATTCCAGTTACACATATATTCGATAATCTGATTTTGTTCCACAGCTCTTGGATGCTCTGTTCTGTTTCTTTGTTTTTTCACTTATTTTTCTCTTTGTGTTTCAGTTTGGATAATTTCTATTGAACTGTCTTCAAGTTTACCAATTCTTTCCTCAGTTTTGTTGAGTCTGGTGATGAGTCCATAGAAGGCGTTCTTCATTTCTGCTACCGTGGTTTTTTTTTTTATTTCTAGATTTTCTATTTGACCCATAACTTCCACCTCTGCTGAAATTCCCCATCTGTTTATGCACGTGGTCCCTCTTTTCCACTAGTGTTTCTAACATATAAATCATGATTGTTTAAAAGTCCCTGTCTAATAGTTTCAACAACTGCATCATTTCTGAGTCTGGTTTGGTTGACTCTTTGTCTCTTGACAATGGTTTTCTTGCCTTTTAGTGTTTTATAATTTTTGACCAAATTCTTGACATTGTGTGTAGAATGGTAGAGACTAAATGAAATGGTATTAATTCCTGGAAATGGGTATGTATCTTCTGCTAGACAATTAGTGTAAGAGCTTAAGTCAGTGTAGTCAGGAGCTGGTTTGGACTTTGCTGTTGCTATGGTTACCTTCATTGCACTACTGGCTTCCACTTTGTCTAGCATCATCTCAAACAGATGGGGACTGGGTTGCTGGAGGGTTTTTAATCAGTGCTCCTGGTCCACCCCTCAACTTTCCATCCCTTGGTTGGGTTGCTGTTGCTTGTTACTTGGTGCTTGCTAGCCTGGTGGAGGGGGGTGTGGTGTGTATCTTATCCTGGTCCAGCCTCAGTCTTTGGCAAACTGTATCCCTGGGCTTGGGGACGGGGCTTCCTCAGTGATCCTGCTCCTCTTCCCCACGGCAGCAAAACTCTGCCTTGTTATCTTTGGCAGATCCATATGGGAGAGTTTCCTGCCCCTCCCCAGTGATAGGAGCCTTGTAATGGTATTGGCATAGGATCCTGCTACAGGATGGTTTCCTGCCCCTCCCACTTTCCTCAGCTATGATAGGTTGTCATATGTGCCCTGCACGGGAGGGTTTGCTGCCTGTCCCCAGCAGCGTCATTCTACAGAGGGGAAGGGTCCTGATGAGGTTGAGACTTCCCACCTTCCCTGCAGCTGCAGCCACTTCCCTCCTCCAGGCCTGATGGAGGTCTGTGGAGAGAAACCTGCAAGAGGGTACAAACTCATGTTGTGTCTGAGATTTCTGGGGGTCCATAGATGGCCTGTAGCAACTTGTTACGCATTTTCCTGAATCCTTTACATGCTTGGCACTTAGTAAATGCACAATGCATACTTATTGTATATTCAGAGGAAATCATTGAACTTTTCTGAGTCTGTTTCTGCACTTATAAAATGGGGCTGATACAAAAAAAAAAAATGGGACTGAGAAGGCCCACCTCACATAGAGTTCATATGAGGTAATGGTTATGAAAGGGCTTTTAAGCGGAGAGTAGCAAGCACATAGACAGGATGATTGATCCTGGGGTCTCTGCTTGCTTAGCTGTGTAAAGGCTTGGAGGCAGTGAAGGCTGAGAAGTGCTGTGAGACCTGGACGGAGCGTGAGGAGGGTGTGGGTGGTGGGTGTGGTAAGGATACTTGTGGGAAAAGAGGATGCAAACTAAAAGGTAAGCTCCAGTTCAGACTGTGTGATTTAAATTCTGGCTCCCACAGTAAATCCCTGTGTCACCTGGGGCAAGTTGAATAACCACTTTGGGGCTCAGCTGCCTCATCTGTTATACGGGTTTTGAGATTTTTTTGTGGTAATTCAATTAATTAATACTTGTCAGGAGTTTAGAATAGTGCCTGGCATAAAGTACTTAATAAATATCAAGGGTTTTTGTTTTGTTTTATTAATTCACTCATCCATTCAACAAATACTTAGAACCTACTATGTGCTAGGCATTGTGCTAGGTGCTGAAAATACAGCATTGAATGAGATAGAGTTCTTGTTGTTAGCTATCAAGAAAAGCAGTCACCGGACAAGAAATCTCCATTGCAAAGAGCTTTCTAAACTTGAAAGTGCTGGGGGGGGGGGGGGGAGGGACTTCCCTGGTGGTCCGGTGGTAAAGAATCCTCCTTCCAATGCAGGGGACGGGGGTTCGATCCCTGGTTGGGGAACTAAGATCCCACATGCCGCAGGGCAACTAAGCCCACGTGCCACTACTACTGAGCTCACGCGCCTCAACTAGAGAGCCCGCGTGCTGCAAACTACAGAGCCCACGCGCTCTGGAACCCCGGCAACACAACTAGAGAGAGAAAAACCTGCACGCCACAACTAGAGAGAAGCCTGTGTGCCAAAACGAAGAGCCCGCACGGCAACGAAAGATCCTCCGTGCCTCAACGAAGACCCCGCCTGCCGCGACTAAGACCTGACGCAGCCAAAAATATAATAATAATAAAGAAAATTTAAAAAAAAAAAGAAAGCGCTGGTAAATATAAAAGTGTATCTCCGAGGAGGTAACCTTTGAGCTGAGGCTTGAAGAACAAGCCGGAATTTGCTAGATAAAGGGCAGGGAAGAGTGGGAATTCCCTGGTGGTGGTTAGGACACCTGGCTTTCACTGCTGGGGCCCAGGTTTGATCCCTGGTCGGGGAACTAAGATCCCGAAAGCCGTATGGTATGGTCAAAAAAAAGGGGGGAGCAGGGAAGAGTGTGACAGGCAAAGCAAACAGCAGGTGTAAAGACTGAATTAGGAAGACTCAAGCACCTGGAAGAAAGCCAGTGAGGCTGGAGCTCGGAGGGGGCGGGGGGAGGGAATGCCCATTGGCCTCGTCCTCAGGATTGGGCTTTATCTTAAGATCAATGGGAAGCTATTGGAGAGTATAAGCAGGGGAGTGACACGACCAGCTTTGGGGTTTTGTTTTGTTTTGTTTTGTTTTTTGCGGTACGCGGGCCTCTCACTGTTGTGGCCTCTTCCGTTGCGGAGCACAGGCTCCGGACGCGCAGGCTCAGCGGCCATGGCTCACGGACCTAGCCGCTCCGCGGCATGTGGGATCTTCCCAGACCGGGGCACGAACCCATGTCCCCTGCATCGGCAGGCGGACTCTCAACCACTGTGCCACCAGGGAAGGCCAGCTTTGAGTTTTTAAAAGCGGTTCTGCCAGCTGTGCCGAGAATAGATTGGAGGAGAGTTGGAGTCGAAGCAAGGAGACCAGTCAGGAAGCAGAGAAAAAGGGGGGCATGACACATCTAAGGCAGCAGGGAGTCTGCACTTGGACCTTGTGTACCATTTCCTTTTCCTTCCAGAGCACCAAGACAAAAACCTGGTTCTAGAGAGGGAGTTTGCTAGAAGTGCAAGCGAGCTGATTCTTGCTAGTTTTAAGATATGACCACCAGAGGGCGCAAAAACACTAAAGAGACTCGGGATCGGCCCTGATCCACCTCCCCAGGCTGAGTCCTGGGATTCAAAGGCAGCCTGAGGGCGTGCCCTCCCCTCGCCCAGTTAGATGGCTGACTCTAGGGCCCACAGGAGCCAGCCTCCAGTTCCTTTGTTAGAAAGCAGTGAACAAACTGAAGGAATCCTGGACTGGGAGCCTGAAAATGTGAGTTCAGTCCTTCCCCACAGCTCCCCGACTTGGGCAACTTGCCCCTGTTTTCCCTTCTGCCCCCTCATTTGGCCCAGGTCCCCGGCCCTCATTTCAGAGAGAAATGTAGGGGTTCAGAGCCTGGTGTTTGAGCCACCTGGGTTTAATCCCCATTCCAACCACAAACTAGCTAAATAACCTTGGTCAAGTGACTTCACCTGTCAAAGCCCCAGTTTCCATCTCTGTTAAGTGGGAATCCTGACACATCCCTTGCACTGTTGCAAATTATGAGATAATGTCTGTAAGTACTTAGCGCAGTGGCTGGCACATAATAATTGCTCAATATATGTTTATTATTCAGATGGAAATGTGACTCACATTCATTAAGTGCTTAGTTAGTATCCAGGACTGGGGTTTTACTAGTAATTCTTTTTGTGGCTTTTGGCAAGATTCCTTCCTTTTTCTGAGCCTCAGTTTCTCCAACAGAAAAACAGAGGGTTAGATCAGAGTGGATTCTCAGTAGGAGCCATTCCAGCCCTGACACTCCAGGCTGTTTCTCTTTCTCTCCCTCCTACCTCTCCCTGCTTCCTTCCTTTCTTCCATCTATCCATCATTTATTCATTCATTCAACAATTATTTATTGAGTATCTACTATATTCCAGATGCAGGAAACAAAACAGACCGACATCAAAGCAGGTGTCCATCACTGAGAGCTAGTCTGTTGGAAGCATGTTTGTTCTAAACCTTCTTTGTCCTCTCTTCCAGCAATCAATCTTGCAGGTTATTTCATGTTTAGAACAGGAAAAAATTGTGCCAAGAGTTTATTTCTGTGCATCCCTGTGTGGCTGTGTACACACACACATTTATATATAACATTTGCAGCAGCGTTGTCATAGTAACCGTTTTTTGGTGTCTCTGGGCATGAGGGCTGCCTGTGAGTGGAGGAGCTTTTATGGAGCACCCCCTGCATGCACTTTTGTGTGGCGAGAATTCCTGCTGGGAGAGTTCCCCAAGAGCCTTTGCCGGCCCTTTTGATCATTGCTGCCTACTTTTCTCATTGATCTTGTCGGATGTGAGTGAAATTGACTGGGGGAGTTGAATGTCAAGTTCAGTGACTGGCAGAGCAAGATCCTCCCCGGACATCTGACAATGAGTGGCGTGGATAGGTCAGCTTGGGCTTTTTGTCTTTTTAAACCCTTGATTTGGGAATGTTTAAGGCTTCGGGGAAGACTCGGATGAAAAGGCAAAAGCAGCCAGGGAATGTATTTTCAGAAACGACAGCTGCAGCAGCCGCTTTTGAACTTGGTAGGCAGTGCCAGAGCCGGGAGGGGCGGAGTGCCAGCAAGAGGGAGAGAAGGGACTCACTATTCACCACGCAGCCTGGCCCCATCCTGGGTGCTTGGCATACGTTATCTCCTGTAATCCTCGAATCCAGCCTGTGAGATAGACACGGTGGTTCTTAGCAGGAAACTGGGATGGAGAGGAAAAGGGGCCTAGCCAGGAAGTGGCAAAGGTGCGAGATTCAAACTCAGGCTGCAGGCTAACTCCAGTGCCAGGGTTCTACCCACTACTTGGGCCGCTGGACCACTCTGCAGCCAGGTTCCCCTCACTTCCGGGCCAGGAACTGGGGGGAGGGGCAGCCAGAAATGGCAGCCCAGAGATTCAAATCCTCACAAACGCCAAGTCACAGCAGCAGATCCAATCATGGGCCGCCATGAGATGAACGAATCAAATCTTATGCACGTATTACCTTCACTCTAAATACAGGAGCTGGCTTGTGTTTTGGTGTCGTGAGAGCTTCCCGTGTACCAGGCATTGTTTCACGTCTTTATTATTAGTCTGAGACCGATGCTATCTCGTCATTACTCTATTACAGATAAAGAGAGTGAGGTACAGAGAGGTTAAATGTCTTGCCCAAGATCACACAGCTAATGAGCTGAGATTTGATCCCAGGCAACCTGGTTCCCGCGCCTGAGCTCTTAACTGCTGTGCCTTTCTGGTCCATGAGTTAGAGTTCTGTGTGTGTGCAGTTCTAACGGAGCCATGTGGACGCTCCCCTCCCCAAAGAGCTTCCGCTATTTGAGAGATAAGAGTTAAGGGCTTCCCTGGTGGCGCACTGGTTGACAGTCCGCCTGCCGATGCAGGGGACGCGGGTTCGTGCCCTGGTCTGGGAAGATCCCACATGCCGCGGAGCGGCTGGGCCCGTGAGCCATGGCCGCGGAGCCTGTGCTCTGCAACGGGAGAGGCCACAACAATGAAAGGCCCGCGTACCGCAAAAAAAAAAAAAAAAAAAAGAAGCGTTAAAGGGAGAGGGAAGAGGATACTCTTTTATTGATGATCTCCTATGTGTCCAGTACTGAGCTAGGCCTTTCTACCTCACAACTTTGCTGGAACATTAGAACTACTATAATCCCCTTCATACAGATGAGAGGAATAAAGGTCCAGCAAGGTGAAGTGATGGGCTAAGGTTTTAGAACTGGGATTCGAGCGAAGACCTGCATTTTCCAAAACCCAAGCCCTACGCTGCAGAAGTCAAACAGCACTGCCCTGGGCCTTTCTCCCACGTTTCTCAGCTATGGTGCCAAAGAGGTGTTCAGGTGTTCTCCTGAGAGCAGGGAAGGCTCCTCTAGAAACCCTTGTACGGCAGAGGACCCTGACCTGCCCAAATCGAGGTGCTCCCCCAAATCTGCCAGAGTAGGGTTACACTCAGTAACTCAACCAGCATACATCCCACAACTACTTACGGAGCGCCGTCTAGTGCCAGGCTCTGGGCATGTAGCAATGAAAGCGCGTCATAGTCCCTGCCATTGGGAGCTTACTTTCTAGCAGGGAACAGCCATGATACAAGTTAAGTACCTGTGTGAGAAGTGCAGGGAGCTGTGGGTGTGAATAAGAGACTACTGGACCTGGGTTGATAACTGATGTGGGTGTTTTATGTTTATTTAAGGGGTACCTTCCCAACACTTTGGCTTGAGAAGGTCAAAGATATCACTTAGGGCTTCCTTGGTGGTGCAGTGGTTGAGAGTCCTCCTGCCGATGCAGGGGACATGGGTTCGTGCCCCGGTCCAGGAAGATCCCACATGCTGCGGAGCGGCTAGGCCCGTGAGCCATGGCCGCTGAGCCTGCGCGTCCGGAGCCTGTCCTCCGCAACGGGAGAGGCCACATCAGTGAGAGGCCCGCATACCGAAAAAAAAAAAAAAAAAAAGATATCACTTAGTGCTTTTGGCCAAAGCCAAAAGCCGGCCACACTGCAGCATGAAATGAAAGAGGCTTCTATTTTCTTCATGTTCAGAAATCAGGTTGTGATACTTATCCTCAGGCCATTTCCAGCTTCATAGAAAAGATAAATAAGCTAACGTCTGTTGAGTATTTATAATGTGCCAGGTACTAGGCTACATTGAAGTCCCTTATGCACACAGTGTGATAGAATCACAAGAAAATATCCCAGCACAAAAGTAGCAGAAGGTGGGGATGGATTAAATTTGTCTGGGAAGGAGGGAGAATCAAGGAAAATTTGTCCCATAAGATGATACTTGAGCTGGGTTTTGAAGGATAAATAGGAGCTCGCTAGGCAATCCAGGAGCAGGAGACACTTCAGGTGGAGGAAACAGCATCTGGAAAGATTGGGAGACATGAAAGTGTATGGCCATTCAGGGGGCATGTGGTGGGAACTGAGGGTGCAGAGATTGCTAAGAGCCAGATGCAAAAGGGCCTTAGGCACCTGGCTGAGGAACCTGGCCTCTATCTAATCCCCACTTTCCCTGCATGAGGGTGAAATCCAAAAACCTTCTTCAACTTCTCTGTTCAAGTGGAAGAAAAGGCGTGTGACAAGGGTGGAGGGGAAAAAGCATGATTGCCAAATTTGGGAAGCTGAAAAATGTTCATCTGCAGAATTAATTCTAAATCGCTGCTATTTTCATACTCATGCTGGTGGGAAAGGCAGAGCATAGCAACGCGCCTCAGCCTTTTTCCAGGTGTCTGGAGTGCTGGCAGGCCAGGCCAGGCCAGGCTGGCAGGCCGGCTCCCACGGAGATCACTGGAGCCAGCCTGATGCTGGGAGCCAGCTGTGGGCATCTGGAAATCCAGCTTCCTCTTCTAGTCATTAGATGGGGGGAAATTGGAATCCAGGATTTTCCCAAGGCAGTAAACTTGGCAGGATGATTAAATGGCATTAGGCTTGACAAGGGCCAGGGCAAGGCTGGACCACCCAGGTGGACCACCCAGGTGGCCAGAAGGATGTGGTTTCCAGATTCAAGATGGGATATGTGGGTGACTGTGCGAAGTCCCTTGGTTTAGAGAGTGCTGGAGGCCTGCTGGGCAGGTATTAGAGACCTTTCCCTGGGCCAGACCCAGTGGCCATGCAGGTTGATCTCAGGAACAGGGCAGCTCAGCAGATCTGGTATGTAGGGGGTTCTGCTAATAAGATGTGGAAGCAGTAAGATCATGCGCTGCCTTGCCCCCGGCCGAGCAGCCACCTCCTGACCATGTTGGGTGACAGCCAGACAAGGGAGGAGAGAAGGCCCTGTTATGATTCACTTCCTATGTGCGGGTAGTATTGGTACCCAGATCTCCACTGGGGTGTAATGAGAATTAAATGAGTTAATACATGTAAAGAGCTTTGCCCAATGCCTGACACATAGTGAGTGTTCAGTAAATGTTAGCTGTTACTGTTTTTATCTTCTAGACACACTAATGGTTTTTTTCCACTTGCTACCTTACTTAATCCTCAAAACAGCTCTAGGAGGTAGGAATTAATAGGTTAAAAAAAAGTTTGCTTTTTACAGTTGAGAAAACTGAGGTACAATGGGGGGTTATGTAACTCACTCAAGGACACATAGTGAAAAGTGGCAGAGCTGGAGGGAACCTCTACAACTCAACAACAATAATCCCCCTGCCCAATTCAAACATGGGCAAAGGACTTGAATAGACATTTCTCTGAAGAAGAAGACATCAAATGGTCAGTAAGCACCTGAAAAGATGCTCACTAGGGAAATACAAATCAAAACCACAATGCAATTCCACGTCACACCTATTAGGTGGGTTATTATAAAAAAAAGAAAGAAAAAAGAAAACAAGTGTTGGTGAGAATGTGGGGAAATTGGAACCCTTGTGCATTGCTGGTGGGATATAAAGTGGTGCAGCCATTGTGGATAAACAGTATGATGGTTCTGCAAAAAATTAAACATAGAATTACCATATGATCCAGCAATTCCACTTCTAAGCATGTACTCCAAAGAATTGAAAGCTGGTACTTGTGAACAGATACTTGTACACCGCTGTTCACAGCACCATTAGTCACAATAGCCAAAAGGTGGAAACAATTCAAATGTCCACTGATACATGAATGGATAAACAAAATGTGGTATATCCATTCAATGGGTTATTATTCAGCCTTGAAAAGGAATTACATTTTTGACACATGCTACACAAGGTGAACCTTAAAAATATTAAGTAGCCAGACACATAAGTATTGTATGATTCCATTTATATGTGGTACCGAGAGTAGTCAAATTCATAGAGACAAAAAGTAGAATGGTGGTTGCTAGGGGCTGGAGGGAGGGGAGAATGGGGAGTTATTGTTCAATGGGTACAGAGTTTTAGTTTGGGATGTCAAAAAAGTTCTGGAGATGCACAATGTAATGACTGCACAACAGTGTGATTGCCCTGAATTGTACACTTAAAAAGAATTTTATGTTGTATCTTACAATAATAATAATAATAATAATAATAAAGAGTTGAAAGAAAGATAAGTGGCAGAATTGGGATCAGGACCAGGTCTCTTTGTCCCCCAGGCTCCTTGGGATGGTTCCCTGGGCCCACTTTCTCCTTTCTAGGAAAATGCACTCCAGTTTTGTTCAAAACTGACTGGTAGAGAGAAAAGCAGTGTCTTGAGGATGATGGGCACACCCAATCGGAATTAGTTCAAGGCATTTGCAAGTGATGTTCAACTTGAAGGACAGGCTAATTCTGAATTCTGTACGAGCCAGGTCAGAGAGCAGAAGGCTGAAGAGTCAGAGGTGGTACCCGTGCGCCGTCCTCTCGTTCTCCTCCCACCTCCACCACCCGCGCCCGCACAGCGGCCGTCATTTTGTGTCAGTCAGTCCACAAATATCTACTGGGCCCTCCAGTACACCACGAGACAGCTCTCAGCCACCAGCTGAGTATCCTACAATTTAACTCAACTCTGACACCATCTACCTGGAGAGAGCTTCAAATCCCACGGCTCATTTATAAGGGATGGTCTGGGAAGGCCTCTCTGATAAGGTGAGGTTAAGGGCTCAGTCCTACAGGGGTGCCCCACCCCACCCCCCTGCTTCACATGACAGTCGCAAGCCCAGACTGTTACCTGTGCTTCTGATCCACTGGCTAGAGATTGGAGGTTCCCATGACCCCCCTCCTTGGGTTCAATTAATTTGCTAGGGCAGAGCACAGAACTAAGACAAACATTTTACTTACTGGATCACCGGTTTATTATAAAAGGATATAACTCAGGAACAGCATAGGGCAAAGAATGGGGAAAGGGGTGTGAAGCTTCCATGGCCTCTCTCAGCACCTCCATGCGTTCATCAACGTGGAAGCCCTCGGAACCTTGTCCTTTTGCGTCTTTACGGAGGCCTCACCACAGAGGCTTAACTGATTAAATCATTGGCCACTGGTGATTGAACTCAGTCTCCAGCCCTCTCCCCTTCCCAGAGGTCAGGGGGTGGGATTGAGATTTCCAACCCTCTAATCACAATGTTGTTTCCCCTGGCAACCAGCCCCTCCTACTTAGGTGACCTAGGGCTTTCCAAAAGTCACTTCATTAACATAACAAGTGACACCTGATTGCTTTCTTTGCTTAGGCAATTCTAAGGGTTTTAGGAGCTCTACACCAGGATTGGGATGAAGATCAAATATATATTTCTTATTATAAATCACAATATCACAAGCACACAATACATGTCAGGCACCATTCTAGGGCCTGGAGATACAGCAATGAACAAAACAGACAGAATCCCTACTCCGGTAGGGCTAACATTCTAATGGGGAGGGATAGATAGTAAACTCATGAATATGTAAATATGTCACTGGTTAGATGGTGATGAGTGTAATGAAGGAAATTAAAGTAGGTTAGGGTAGCCTGGGGCTGGGGGTGGGTTGCTAACTTATAAGGGATGATCAGGGAAGGCCTCTCTGATAAGGTGACATTTGAGCAGGGACGTGAAGGAAGTGAGGGAATGAGCAGTGCAGATATCTCAAGGACAGGAAACAGAAAGTGCAAAGGCCCTGAGGCAGGGAGTATATAAAAAGGAACATTGTAAAGGCCAGTGCACTAGAAGAGGAGAGTAGCAGAGAAGCTCTGAGATGTAAAGGTGGGGGTGGGAGATGGAGATCACGTAGGGCCTCGTAGGTCATTGAACAGATTTTGGTTTTTATTCCAACTCAGAAGTGAGGACAGTGGAGGGCTCTGAGCAGAGAACGTGACATGACCTCAACTTTTCTTTTCTTTTCTTTTTAAGATTTAATTTATTTTTGGCTGCGTTGTATCTTCACTGTTGCACGCGGGCTTTCTCTAGTTGCGGCGAGCAGGGGCTACTCTTCGTTGCGGTGTGTGGGCTTCTCATTGCGGTGGCTTCTTTTGGTGCGGAGCACAGGCTCTAGGCGCGCAGGCTTCAGTAGTTGTGGCACACGGGCTGAGTAGTTGTGGCTTGAGGGCTCTAGAGCGCAGGCTCAGCAGTTGTGGCGCATGGGCTTAGTTACTCCGTGGCATGTGGGATCTTCCCGGGCCAGGGATCGAACCTGTGTCCCCTGCATTGGCAGGCGGATCCTTAACCACTGCACAACCAGGGAAGTCCTTAATTTTTTCATGTAAATAATTATGGGGATTATTTAACTTGTAGGCCCAGTTACCTATCTCTCTTCCAGTCCTTGCTAGGGGCCCAGAAGAGTGCCTGGTACATAGCTGTCACTCAGTAAATGCTTGTTTAATAAGTCCTGAAGACTGGTTGTGATTCCAGAGGCACACGGGGAGGAATGACCGACACTTGAAGTGGGAAAAGACTGGGGGTGGGGGGATAGGGGGATCCAACTTCTAAATGAGAGGATGGTATCAGATTTGAGAAACACCTTGGTCCAGCAGTGAAAAGAGGTCATGAGTTTCAGTCCAGGTTGTGCTGCTTACTTGCTGTTTGACCTTGAGAAAAAGCCTTTCTTATATCTGGGCTCTACCCCTAAAACCAGGACACTGGGTAAGGTGATCCCCTAAGGCACCTTCAGTCCTGACTAGACTCTATTACAACACTTCAAAAAAAATGTGGTAAATACAAATAACATAAAATTTACTGTCTTCACCATTCTATGATAATATTCTTTGTTCCCTCTTGCATCCTGGTGAAGCTGAAACATCTGCTGCCGCAGTGCTGGCGGGGGCTGTGGTCCCCTCCAGGAACAGCTGAGAAATGAAGACCGTTACACACACCGTGGGCAAAGAGGTAGGACGACTTGGCCCCAGAAGTGGGAGTGGAAGTGGCAGCAAACTTTGCCTTGGAGGCAAGAGGGGAAGGCATGAAGCTTTGTTGAGGTACCTACCATGCCCTAGGCCCTGGCGATGCTCTCTACAGACCAGCTCCTTTAGGTCTTGCTTTAATCCTTTAGAGGCAGACCTCCTGTTTTTATTTTGCAAATGGCCCAGAGAAGTTAGGAAACTTGCTTAGGGTTGATTGGCTAGTCTGTAAGGTTAGAGTCCAGATCTATCTGAAAGTTTACAACCTTTGAAAGGAACTACCACCCTTACACGGCATCCTACCACTGGGCCCTGGGACGCTGGGCAGGGCCTGCTGGCACAGCTCTTTACTGAAGAACATACGTGGCCAATTATGAACGGGCCTGCAGTATAAGGAATGGGAGAAAATATTTCTTTACTGTTCCCATTGGGCTTTCCCTCCTTCCATTCATGTCCATTTCAAATGGGTGCCAGGTAGTTGCTCTTTCTTTGGTCTTTCTTCCTCCTCCTCCTCCTTCTTTTTTAAAAGTTCTTGGCCTCCCATCTCTATGTCTTAACTGCCTAGGGTCTAGATCTTGGGTCAGCAAGTTCCATGCCCAGCTCTATCTTGTCAGGCCTTGGTGGAGGTTTGCATGTCTCAGAGCGGAGCACCTAATAACATACAAACCTTCTGTGGCTACTGAAGATGGCTTCTGTTGTGCTAAAAGGCCAGTCCCCTCCAGGAGAAAAAAAAAAAATGAAAGGGCCAGAGAGCTCCAGCTTGCGACAGTACTTTCAAAAGTTTTCAATTAAGAAATTAAGGGGTCCCCCTGAGCCCAATCTTCAGTTCACTCAGAGAAACAGCACAGTGACCCCACATGATAACAAATAAGCAAAGCTCCGTCACCCAGCCACGAGGAGATGCATAAACCAAGTCTTCACCTGTCTGCTGGCTCTCTGAATGAGGATGGAGAGGTATTTTGATTCCGGGAGGAAATGCAGGTCTCTGTTGGGGGTAGCGTGGTGGGCTCTGGGAACAGTGGCTGGCTGGTCAAAAATTCAAGACTCCTCCTGTGAGCCAGCACTGCCTGCTCCAGGAAGTTCTCACCCTTTTCGCTCCCTGTGCAGTGAGGCCCAGCCTAGGCTCTGCAGTAGCCAGGGCTTCTCCAGGGTAACCTGAAAATCCTCTGGCCGTTCACAATTATTCTGTCCTTTAGCAAGCTCACATCCTTTTTATTGAGTGCTAGATATCAACGATATTTTAAATGACTAGGTAATGTTCCTATGTAAATGAATAATAGTAGCTAAAATGTATCCAACTATGACAATGAGCAAGGGACTGGACTTTGTTGTCTTATTTCTCATGATAAGAGGTGGAGTCTCCATTTTACAGATGAGAAAACTGAGGCTTGAGAGGTTATGTGATTTCTCCAAGGTCATACAATTAATCAATGGCAGGGCTGAGAATCAAATTCAGGTAATCTGATTCCAACAGCTGTACTCTTTATTGCTCAGCACTGAGCTTTAAGCATCTACTTGGGAGCCTAGAGAAGGGGAGCCTAGCTCAGCCTGGGGAGCGAGGAAAGGGTGCCCAGAGGAGGCGAGGCCTAAGCCAAGCCTTGAGGCAGGAGCAGGCATAAGCCAACGGGCTGAGAAGGGAGAGGATGGTTTGGGGTCGTAGTCCACATACAGACACCAGGGAGAGGAAGAGAATGGCTTTGTCTGCAGTGGAGCAAAGTGGCTGCAGTTCTGGATCTGAGGTGGAGAGTGGCAGGATGGAAGCGGAGTCCAGATCCTGAAGGGCCTTGAATTTAGACTGGATCCTGAAGGCAATGGGGGAGCCATGGAGGCTCTCAGCAGGCAAGTTCACAAAATCAGCTTCGCTTGTTGACAGTGCCTCTGGCCAGCGTGGGGAGGTTCGTCTGTGGAAGGCAATGGTGGCAAATCAGAACTGGAGTCAGATGCCTGGGTTTGAATGCCAGCATTTCCACTTGAAAGTTATACAAGTTGCTTCTTCATATCTTTAAGCCTCAGTTTATTTGTGAATGGGATATAATAATACCTTGCAGAGTTGTTGAGGTGAGTAAGAGTGAATCTAAGCAGAATGTTTAGCAGAGCTGTACCCTGGCACCCAGGAGGTGTTCAATAAATATTAGCTTCTCTGTGCCGGACGGGAGGTGTTGAGCAGGGCTATGATTGGGATGAAAGGAGAGCGCTCTACCTTTCTGACCTTGCTCCCTATAAGCCTTCCGCATTGATTGCCTGGGGCCAGAATCTTATCAGGGACTTTTACATTATTTTGCCCAAGGTCTATCTGTTTCAAGAGAGATAATGCTCATAAAGTGCTTAGCAAAGACCAGACACACAGTAATCACCCGATGCTTGTAGCTATTAAGTTAGGAAATGAAACTAGCTCAGAAAAGAATAACAGTTAAGCAATGATCAGTCTGTTATCACCCTAGTATACATGGGAAGCCAAATTCTTTCCTGGGAGCAGGTTTCCCTTGGGATAAGGAAGTCTGAGATCTGGAACATAGAAGGAGAATCTGGGGAACTGCAGGACCACTTGGGAATTTTTCCTGGAGCCAGTCACGTCTAGAGAAGAGCAGAAAAATCCAATCCCAGGTAAACAGGTGTTACAAATCCAAATGGCTTAGGATTCCAGAGTATGAAGTGGCTCCTGCCTTCCAGTCTGGAGATGGGGGATTATGCTTCCTTTTCTACACCAGGAGCTGTGAAACCCTCTCCGGAAAGATGCAGTTGTGGTATCACCCTCCAGATGCTTCTTCCCAGAGGGAGCTTTTGGAGGTCCCAGGGACTGTCAAGAATTAAGCAACCACGATGTGTAGAGCTTTATGTGAATTGAAAAAAAAAAAGGCAGTGTGAGGCAGTATAGCAGGAGGTAGAACCCAGCTCTAATTTTGTCTCTGCCAACTACACTCTCCATGTGACCTTGGCAAAGTCTCTTGCCCGTTTCGAGCCTCAATTTTTTCAGCTTCTTCTGTGTGTGATGGTATTGAGCCTCCCTGTGCCTCAGTCTCTACAACTGTGAAATGATTACCACCTCTTTCACAGGACTGTGTGAGATAATGAACTGCTCAGTGCCTGGTTACAGTTATTACCTGGCTTGCTCCCTGATCTCTGCAATTCTTTTCCCCTCAATGATCCTGTGCTTGGACAAGACCCCAACTGGGGGTGGAGTGTGTGGGCAGGGGGTGGGGGGGTGTTGGCTGGTCCTGCTGGGGAGAAAAGGAGCTTATCACCAAGTGTTACGCCCGCATAGGACACCGGGAAGCCGACCACTGTCTGCTGGTCAAAAGGCGCTCCAGTCTCCGGGCAGGCCTTGGAAGAATCCGTCCACAGATCCCCAAGTTAAGGCTGCTGATTAGATAAGGAGGGTCGGATCAGGTCCCCAGGCAACTTGGGAAGCGGCAAGGTTTATTCGGACGAATGAACCTGGATTTCAGATGCAGGTTTGTCCCTGTCCTTTCCTGGCTGGATGACCTTGGGCCGGTCACTTTCCCTCTCTCAGACTCAGCGTGCTCTGGAAATGGAGCTCCTCATCCCGCTCACCTCTGGGTGGACAAGGGCGAAATGTAGACACAATGGACGGGAACTGCGTTAAGGGTCGGCGAGTGCTATTTGTTATGCTAATAGGTCCACCCGGTGGGCTCCTATCCAGCGGTTTCACTCCGGTTAAGCAGTTCCTCCCACCGTAACCGAGGTTTCTCGCCTCACTGCCTCCCGCCCCTACGGACAGGGCTCTGCGGACCGCAGGCTCCAGGGCCGTTACCATTGTTCTTCGAGGCTGGGCGGCAGAGGAGGGATCTCGCAGACCAGACCTCGCCTTTGGTCTCTCCTTCCGCCCCGCACCCCAGCCGCAGCGAGCCTGGAAGCCCCTCTAGCCGATCTTTCCCGAGCAAGCGAGTCCTCCCCGGAGAACTGCCGAACGGCGGCCGAAGGCGCCCCCGAGTGTTTCCGAAGAACCCCGACCTCTCGCAGTCTCCGGAAAGAGCCGAAGGAGCTTCTCACCCTCGGCCTCCCGAACTACTCCGAAAAGGCCCGAAGTTTTCCGAGCGGCCGTCCTGCCGGACTGCTGGAGGCGGCCGCAGCGCCATGTTGGATGCTCTGCTTGTTGAGTGAAGAAAATCCGCCGGCATCGCCTGAGCCCCGCTACCGAGAAGGGCGCCGCTTCCCCCGGGGAGGGGGATAAAGACCCCCTGCCGCCGGCCCATGAGGATATTGCCGTGAAAGGTCCGGTCTCTCCGCCTCCTGCCCCCGCCGGGTCCGGCCCCCCCCCTGGGGTCGCGTTGTCACGGAGACCGGCAGCCGGTGGTGCTGGCCCGCGGGGCGGCTGCTGCTGCCGGCGGCGGCGGCGGCGGCGGCGGCGGCGGCGGCGGCGGCGGCGGCGGGCGTGTGTGACCGGCCCCGGCTCCCTCCTCCTCCTCCTCCCAGCCTCCCCCCGGCCCCCCGCTCCCGCCGCCTCCCCGGGTCTGCCCCCATCCCGCCCCCCCGCTGCCCCCGGCCCCTGCACCCCGGCGCGCCCGGTCCCGCTCTGGGGGGGTTGGTGGCTTCGCTTTGCCATGAGTTTACCGCAGAAACCGGCTCTGAAATCAGGCTCAGCGGCTGCAGCAGGAACCGGACCCGGCACCGGAGCGGCGGCGGCGGCGGCGGCGGCGGCGGCGGCGGCAGCAGCAGCGGTACCGCCTCCTCACCCGGCGGCGGCGGCGGCGGCAGCGGCAGCGGCGGCAGCGGCCCCTCCTCACCCGAACATCAGGGCCCTCCAGACCCAGGCGCCCCAACAGTATCCTTTTCACCTTCCTGCCGGCCCTTCGGCTCTCTTCGCTGCAGACCAGGGGGGCTGTGGCCCCTCCGGGGACTCTCCTGCCGGCAGCTACTGCCCACAGGGAAGGGGCTGCTCCTCCAGGCCACGCACCCGGCTTGGCCGGAGCTTTTGGGGTGCCCCGGCAGCAGCACTACGGGGCACCCCGGGACCCTCTGCACTACTGCGAAAAGTAGCTCCATCGGCCTTGCTTCTGCAGCCCTTCCCTTTTGGAGCTGGGGGACCCTTCCCCCCCTCGCCTCTCCTCCCCTAAACCCTACCTCCCCCCCCTTATTAGGCCGAATTTGCTGGTGCCTGTGACCAGCCCCGCAGGGAAGGCTTTTCTCTGATTGTTGTGAGGACTACACCCTCCTCATCTCCCTTCAGCTCCCCCTGCAGCGGGGCATGGTGGGCTTCTCTAATTATTATTATTAATACATAATAAACTCTTTTGGTAAATTTCCTGTGTGAAACTAAACTCAGCTCGTTCCTGAGGTAAGTTGGATTTTAAATCTACGGTGAAATTTTGCAGAAAGCACTCCCTCTGGGTAGTGTTTTTTAGCGATTGGGGGAGTTGTGGTTTGTGGTGGAACGCGATCTAGGGAGGAAATGTTAAACCGGACGCTTCCCTGCGTTTGACCTTTTTAAAGGAAGAGGAAATTAACAGACATTACCCATCACCCCCAAAAGTCTCACTTCTTGGAAGGCTTGTGTTATGCTGAATATTTTTAAAGGGCTTTCAGTTACTCTTCATAGGCCTGATGTCTAGAGGGTACCAGGGACCCTGGAGGAAAGTCTAGTATTGAATGTGTCTAATTTCATGTTATTTGCTTGATTGTAGAATTTTTGGACAGCTTTGATTAAAAAGACTTGGTGACGAGTTATTTTAGTTAAAAACCAGCCGGTGAAGGTAAAACATTGAGTTCATGAATTTCACGGAGACTTAGGCGTTATTAGCTACCTTAGAATAACATTTCATCATCCATCCCTCCCCCCAATCCGTTGTATTTGTGTAAATCAATAAATAATCATTGGATGTTAGATGTGTTTTTGTACTTGTGTCATCGTGTGTTTGACTTTTAGAGAGAGTAGGGTATTTGAGCAAGTGAGAAGCTAACTGCTGTGAGGTCCACAGATTATTTCACAGTCTGTAGTTTGATTCTTGTCTGTGTCCATTGCTTTGAGAAGGGGAAGGTATCTCCCTTCTAGAGTCATTCCAGGTCATCGTTTTGGTTTCTGTCAAGTGCCATTTTCTCTGTTCTTTGAATATTGTTAGTCCACATTTTTTCAATCCAAGCAGTGGTGGCGCAGAGTAAGATAAATTCCATTCCAGTGTCATGTGTGTACTGATTTCATAAGGTTGAACTGCAAGATTCTGTTCAATTAAGAATTGTTCACCAATGAGAATGGTTAGGGATTCCTAAGTGTTTGTTGCGCCTCGAAAACCTGGTTAGTTTTGATCAGTATCCCTAGTTGCTTTACTCTGGGGGAAGAAGTTTGGCTGATATGTCTACTTCAAGGTGGAATTCACTGCTGGATCTCTTAAACATATCTTGACTTAATGCTTTGTGAGTTTAAATTCCTTTTTAATTTCAGTGTTTTTTTTTTCTGGTCTTGATTGCCCATATTTAGTTAGGGCTCTAAGTTTCTATACTGTGCCACCAAGTAAATTATTCCTTACCTGCATCTTGGAGCTGTTTTGGAAATTAAATGAAAGGAGGTCCATAGTTATGTGTTCTTGACTACAGAGTGTTAAGTAAGGACTTGAGTACTGAATATGACAGTGCTTGGTGAATTTGGTGGTGTTACTTGGACACAAAGAGCTGTGACTTGAGTGTTTCAAGTGTACTTTTTCTCAGCGCATTTCACAAAGGAAGGACTTATAAAAGCTGTGAGTTGGTTGCAACATAAAAGTAGTTAGTACCACTGCAACAGTTGTTAAACGGGATTTAAGATGTAATTTCTAGTGGAAATAACTTTCATACCTATACGTAGTAATATAGGATACTTGGTTTTATGTGGCTTTAAGTTTTACTTTGCCTCACGTCATCGAAGTAAGATTAAATTTTCTTCTTGATGTATTTCACAATTCTATTATCTTCTCTTTGCTTTACACATTGAAAGGTTACAAACTGCTAAAATCTAAAAGCTTGTATAGTAAATGAAGTGTAGATTACAGATTTCATTAGAACATACCAATGGTGAAATGTTATCAATGGTAATGGGGAATTGGTTAAAAATGGATTGAAATAGAGCAATTCTGCTTTTGTACACTGAGTGTGACTGAGTGTGGGAATTTGTATTTGTTTGATGAAACCACTTTCCAAACCACAAACCATTGTATATAAGTTGATACACATTGAAGCATTGAGACTGGAGTGCAGATTTGGAGTTGCTCTTTCTGTGGCTTGATTAACTCTCCATTTCCTCAAAATATACGGGTGCAGTTGTGTTTGAATTAAATTAATAAGTTCAGATAGTATTTTAAATTTGTAAAAATATTAGAGATTCATGTAACAAGATGTCCTTCATTTGTACTTAGGGTTCAAGTGACAAATCAGAAATGATAGTGAATTTGAATTTAAACGGAACCTGCTTAAGTAAACATTGGTATGGCGTGGCAGGCTCATAAGGCCATTTCATGGAAAGACGCCTTTGACTGCTGAGAGGCAAGGGATGGGGCATGGCAGAGGGTGGGCAGGAATGGTGGGGATGAAAGAAGAAGATAAACCCTGATATAAAAAGTGCTAATGGCAAGGGAGAAATATGCTTAGAGTTTTATAACATAATCCAGTATGAATAGTTTATGAAATTGGCACTTTAGGATACTTGCCTTGAGATTTGCTCACCTCAGCTTCCCAGTATGAGGTTCCAAGAATCTCAATAGTGATTCTTAACCTTTTCTGGGTAACAAACAACTTTGACATTTTGATGAAAGCTTGTAGATCCTCTCCACAGAAAATTGTACATGCATAGAAAATCTTGCTTACATTTTCAGGGAGTTCTTGGGTCCCCATTAAAAGCCTAATTCTTCAGATGGAAATTGCTCACCCTTGAGATAATTAAAGATAAATGAGTTTGAATTCAGGTCCCCAAGTAGTTCTGACTTAAACAGAACAATTTTGCAGTCTGTTATGAATACACAGTGTTCTATTTATATGGAAAGACTTCAGGGTGTAATTTCTCTCAGGGCTGCTGACACTTCTGGGGAGTCTAGTTACTGTTTGGGGGGAGTTGGTTTGGTTAAGAAATCAGAGCAGTGGGTTCTTTAAAGGAACTAAATTTGGTAAAGGCCTGTGGTGACCCAAAAATGACTTGTGTCCTCAGCTATTTTGTCTTAGATATGACATATATTAAAAGCAAATATTCCCTTTTTTTTTTGGTATTACAGTTTTCCTTTTTTTTGAGCTCTGTGTTGATTTTCAGTTTTGTAGGCTGAAGCTAATATTTGCTTTCTTCTTTTTTGCCTCTACCAAAGCTAAATCTGAATAATAACAATAGTGTTCATTTATTGAGTGCCTACTATTCTAGGAGCCATACATACATGATTTTATTTAATTCTCACAAGGACTGTAATGAGTCTGTATATATTCCTCATCTGTAAAATACTATCTGTATTTTACAGATGAGGAAACTAAAGTTCAGAGAAGTTAAGTAACATTCCCACAGTTGTCTCTCTAGTAAGTAATGGACTGCAGTTCAGACCATGGCTCCAAAGCTTATGAATGTCCTTTGTAGTATGCTGTGCTACTTCTTACCAAGTCTGCATGTGGAAGTGGAAGGAAGGATACCCTCCCATATTTGATAGCTAGGGGAAGTCTGTATAAAGTAAAGGAGCTCTTTGGAGTAATCTAGAATGCACTGATGCTGCACCTTGTTTTAATTAGCTCATAGCCACACACTGCTAGACAAGTAGGTTATCTTTACCTCATTGAGTCTTAAAGCATAGGAATAGGCCTGCCACATTTGATTCAGTGCATGTTTCTGCTTGTTCAGATGTTAGCAAGGCCTCCAGCAAAATACCTTTATAACTAGCAACTAGAACTCGGTAGCTTACGCAGTGGCCAGCAGTCTGTTTACTCCTAAGCCCCACCATCAACAAAGATGGATCTGTGCTTTGGGAGAGCAGATCCTCATCATCCTCTTCTAGCAAGGGAGAGAGGGAGACCAATGCAAGATGGAGATAAAGAAGGAAGAAAGTTAGATGCCTGAGGCATATCAGCTCACATCAGTCACATCCTGCTGCTACTCCCTGTCCTAGGCTTATGGGTATTTTCTGTCAAACTGAGAATTTAAATTACCTAAGGACTGATATGGTGCTTTTCCACATTGGGGTTTCTGATAAGATTTTTACAAAACGTCTGCTAAAAAATGTTTGAAACCCATGTTTTAAATCATAATAGGGTTGCTATTTGTATTGGAGCTTTAATCTGAGTGGCAAGTTTTAAAATTGTTCATTTATCCAGCACCTACTGTGTGCCATACTCAGTGCTAGGTCTGGGGTTGAAATCTTTGCCCTCAAAGAACTTGGTCCAGACAGGTAAACGGACAGAATACCATGAGGCAAGTACAGTAACTCTGCTATAAGAGCCTAGCCTGGGGGAAGGAGGAATTAGGGCTTCCTAGAAGAAATCTGAGCTAAATTAGAAGGATGAGTAGGAATTACCCAAGGTTTACCCAGAGCTTTCACCTTCTGCCTGCTGACTTTTCACAATTCCTTTGCTGTTGCTGCTGCATAGAATTTTAGTACTAAATGGATTCCAGGCATGTTTCAGGTTTTTAGCAGGAGCAGAGAAGCTAGAAGGAGGTACCAGAGAACATGGTAATCAAAACACTATTGCTGTAGATTCAAAATATCTTCTGCATCATAATATGAGGAATTAGAGTATGAGAAGATATGTAACAGATCTGATCTCTGTGGTTGGTTCTTTCCTGGTCTGCTTCACACTCATCCCATAATACCCCCCTGCCCTTCTGGTATTAGACTTTGGCTGGGAAGCAGTACCTGCTTGCCTTAAAATATAGATTTTACTTGGTATATTGAGAAGTCCACCTGATTTGGAGTAAAAAAAAAAAAATCTGGATTCAAGTTTGGCTTTTCCATTTTTTTTTTTTTTTTGCGGTACGTGGGCCTCTCACTGTTGTGGCCTTTCCCGTTGTGGAGCACAGGCTCGGGACGCGCGGGCTCAACGGCCATGGCTCATGGGCCCAGCCGCTGCGTGGCATGTGGGATCTTCCCGGACCGGGGCACGAACCCGTGTCCCCTGCATTGGCAGGCGGACTCTCAACCACTGCGCCACCAGGGAAGCCCTGGCTTTTCCATTTTAATGTGTTATCTTGGACTAGTCACATAACTACTTTGGGCATCAGTTTCCCCTTCTCTAAAACGAAGGGGTAAGACTAGTTTATAGTTTACAGAGTGATACTCTTGAATTTTAATGGCTTTTAACTCTGAAGATTATGGTTTGAGGTTTGTTTTGTTCTTGCAAGTAGGCGGGAAGGATTTATAGAGACCTATTAATGGTTTCTTAGTTTGTCTGATGGTCAGTGACACGTTTCTGTGGTGACTTACTGATACTAGAGGCATTCTGACATGGATCATAGGGAAGGCAGCTTGCTCATATGAGAAGAAACCTCCGGTTTTTGTTTTATTAATATTAGATTTAGCCAAACAGACTGAAATACTTCTGTGACTTAGTGAAGACTATATTGTCTGTGGTGGGATGGCTTGAGGCTGTAAAATAAGGTTGCCACCATGGTCAGATGCTGCCTTGCTCTGGGTGATGATCCAGTTAGTTCATTTATGAGGTATGACGGAAAGTAAGTTCTGAAGTAAACTCCTGTGATGAGAAAATCTATTTTTACTTCAGGAATAATACTTCGAGCTAATATAATACGAAATGAAGTATTTCCTGATTATTAGGTAGGTGCCTGACTTCAAGTAATGTGTAAACTGCAGGTGAGATTTACATGGATGAAATATTGCAGGATCCCAAGATACTTCTGAATTCTCAATTGGTTCATCGTTCTTTGGCTTGCTGCCAACCAGAAGTTTTTCACTCTCCTATACTCTTAACTGAAATTTGAGATAGTTTGAACTATTTAAAGTACATTTGAAATTTGTCAGTTTTTATGATCTTTATTAACTAGTAGTTGTTTTGTACTTTTTTGAGCCCTGTGTGTGTTTCCTGACTCTTCTGAGACATTAAATTTTATCTGTAGAGAATGTAAACTCCATAAAGGCAGAGATTTTTGTCGCTTTTGTTCACTATTGAATTGCTAGCACCTATAACAGTGCTTGGCAGGTAGTAGGAAGTCTATAAATATTTGTTGAATGAAATGTTGATTAAGTTAGAGTCGAGGAATCAGTTTAAGATAAGTTTTGGAGTAATAGAGATGGCATCACAACACACTTTTCACACTCAAAGCTGCCCTAAATTGTTTGCACTGATGTGTAATTGAATTGAAAATAGTTTCATAATTTCCTTTGAGATGGCATAAGCATTGACCCAGTTTACGTAGCCATCTAAAATGGCTGGGTTACATTTGAAGTATAGATACTGAGGATTAGAATTTGTATAAAGGCCAAGGAGAAAAAACATTTATAGTCAAATGTAACTATTAAAATTTTTGTTTTATAATTATGAGTAACACATCATCAATTCAGAAAATTTTTAAATATGGAAAAGTAAAAAGTCAGTCATAATCTTAGTACATAGAGATTACCACTGTTTAACATTTTGGTTTATTTCTTGTCCTTTTTTCTATGGACTTTAGTTTTAATGGACTTAAAATCTGCCCTTTTTTGTAACATAACTTAAGGTTAAATTACATACAGTTTTGTATCTTGCTTATTTTGTTACTGAACTATCTGCCAGCAGAAACTACTTTTTGAATAGTTTTATTCTTCATCAATTTGGAATGAACTATTTTTGTTTCTTTGGAAAGGTCTTCTTTCACCTTTGGCTTGTAGCTCAGAAGTTATCACTGCACATTAGAAAGAGAAGGGCTGAAACCTTTATCAAGAAGTCAGACATTTTTGACTTGTTGTGCCTATAATGTTTTGCATTATTTATGACATTAAAACTTGATCTAACTTCACAGATTTTCCCCCCTACAGTTACGTACATTTAAAAAATTATTCCTTTGAATCCATCTTCATCCATATATTCAATCATACTTAAAAAAGACGTGGCCAGGGTGGTATTTGCTAGTTATGAATTGTATGCATGTGTGATATTGCCTTGATTCCTTTAATTGGTTTTCAACAAACGTTGGTATTATATGGAGTGATTGAGGAGGGAGGAAAAGACCATATGCGGTCTCATGTGGAGTTAGGGAAATAAGATTGAAGCATGGGAACAAACAGAATTTTGGAATAACAAGGGGGAGAACTAGGTGGCAGTAGAAATAAGTACAGCCAGTTTTGAGCCAGAATACAGTATTTTTACATTGAGAATGGAAAGGACTGAACCTTGAAGATAGAATGGAGGAATGTAAGAAGGAAAGGGTGACTCTGACTCTTTCTAGGCCCTAGAAAATAGCGTATAAAAAACAGAATTTGAACTGAAAGATGAATTTTTAAAAAATTAAAAAGAAGAGTTTAAGACTGCAGTCAGGGTTTGGTTCGGCAGAGAGGAATGAATTGTGGGGAGTGGGTGATCAGCATGAACAAAGATTTGGGCCTGAAATAAGCACAGTGTATGCTGGATTGTAAGGGTCCTGATCAGTATGCTTGGAGTGGAGGAGTCTTGAGGTTGAATGCTTGAGATAATGGATCTGGATTCTAGAGGACTTTGAATGAATAAGAGAAGAGGTTAGACCTCACTTGTGTAAAACCATTGCTCTTTTTTTTGGACAGCTTTATTGAGATATAATTTGCATACCATACAAGCCACCCATTTACAGTGTACAGTTCAGTGGTTTTGAGTATATTCACAGAATACTGCAACCATCACCCTAGTAAATTTTAGAATATTTTCATCACTCCCCAAAGAAACCCATTAGACTCACCAGTTCCCCCCCCGCCCCCCCCCCCCCCCCCCCCCCCAGTTCTCTCTGCCCTAGGCAAGTACTAATCTACTTTCAGCCTATAGAGATTTGCCTATTTTGGACATTTCGTATAGGAATAATACAATATATGGTCTTTTGTGAGTGGTTTCTCTCACTTTGCATAATTTTTTTGTGGTTCATCTATGTTGTAGCGTGTTGTGCGGTACGCGGGCCTCTCACTGTTGTGGCCTCTCCTGTTGTGGAGCACAGGCTCCGGACGCGCAGGCTCAGCGGCCATGGCTCACGGGCCCAGCCGCTCAGCGGCATGTGGGATCTTCCTGGACCGGGGCACGAACCCGCATCCCCTGCATCGGCAGGTGGACTCTCAACCACTGTGCCACCAGGGAAGCCCTGTAGCGTGTTTTAGAACCTTTTTTTTTTAATTGTCGGAGAATATTCCAAGTATTACATTTTTTTCATTCATCTGTTGATGGACGTTTGGGTGGTTTAAACTTTTTTACTATTATGAATAATTATGCTATGAATGCTTTTGTGTGGATGTATGTTTTCATTTCTCTTGCATATATACCTAAGAGTACAGTTGCTGGGTTTTATGAGGTAACTCCATGTTGATTAACTGCCAAACTGTTTTCCAAAGTGACTACCATTTTACATTCCTACCAGCAAAAGATGAAGGTTCCAACACTTGGCATTGTATATGTCTTTTTGATTATAGGCCGTTCTAGTGGGTGTGAAGTAGTATCTCATTGTGGTTTTGATTTGCTTTTCCTTGATGACTAATGATGTTGTGCATCTTTTTGTGGGCTTATTGGCCATTTGTCTTTGGAGAAATGTCTGCTCAAATCCTTTGCCCAGTTTTTAGCTTTGTTGTCTTTTTATTATTGAGTTGTAAGAGTTCTTTATATATTCTGGGTACAAGTCCCTTTTCAGATATAACATTTGCAAATATTTTTTCCCATTCAGTGGGTCATCTTTTCACTTTTCACCCTCTGAAGCAGAAAAGTTTTTAATTTTGATGAAGTCCAATTTATGGTTTTCTTTTGTCACTTGTGCTTTCATATTGTGTCTGAGAAGGCTTTGACTAATTCAAGGTCATGAAGATTTACTTCTTTGTTTACTTCTAAGAGTTTATAATTTTAGCTTGTACATTTAAGTCTCTGATCCATTTTGAGTTAATTTTTGTGTATGATGTTAAGTAGGGGGTTCAAGTTTATTTTGCATTTGGATATCCAGTTGTTTCAGTGCTGTTTGTTGAAAAGACTTCTTTCTTCATTGAATTGTCTTGGCACTTTGTCAAAAATCAATTGCATTTCTTTCGTTTTTTTTTTTTTTTGGGAAACTGGTGATAAAAACAGTAGTTTTGAAGATTTATTTGGTTGAAGTGTGCAAGTTGAAATAAGAAACAGGAAAGATTAGGAGAGTAGGAATGGCATCACAGAACTATGTGTAAGGTTTTATAATCCATTAAATGTTTGAGATTTAGTGAGGTGTGCTAATTTTTAATGACTTATTGAATAAACAGACTTTGACCATTTCTTCCTTTTGTATAATGCCTGGAACTATTCAAAAGAGATTTTGCCTGCTTCTATTATTAAGATAATTCCTGTTAGGCAGTGATAATTTTGTAAGAAGTAAGGTATGGACATTTGACTACTTTGCTGTCCTGTGAAGAATTGAAATTGTAAGTTACAAATTCTTGGGTTATTGTATTTCACATAGAATGTTAGTTCTGCCTAAAGCATTTATGTAAGTTTCAAGTTAAATTTGATTTTTTTATTTATTAGGTTATACCCTCAGTCTATGCTAATGTTTCTTTATATTATTATAAAGAAACAAAATAGAGAAATACTGCTAATCTCTAACAGGATTCTTTTTACTATTTAGGAAAAGACCACATTAAAGAAGAGGCTTTGTATAACCTTTCAAGTCTGATAAAAACAGGGTTTATTTGCTTTGGATGAAGATTTTCCACACACAGGAAACTTCTTCAGTGACTTGAAATATTACAGTGTGGGAATGGGGTTGCTGATTTTTAAAGATTATGTCTGTCTACTTTTTAAGTTTTATAAATTACTATGCGTATCTTTAGCTTAGCTCTTACTAAATATGCAAAGGAAGTGGGTCTTAATTAACCTAAATGTAGAATTTTAAGGACATCAACACCTGGTTAATATTGTTGAGTCTTTGAGGCTAATATGTCATATTCAGCTGATACTTTCAATATTACATTGCTGATCTTTTTCAGAAATAATAGAATTTGGAACCAGTCCAACTTCCCTGAGGCGACTGCTGTTTCAAAAGCATACAGCAGAGTACTTAACCTTAGCCTATTACCTTTTATGCTGTGACTGGGTGAGTACTTGAATGTGGTACATTTTAGGCAAGGCAGTGAAAACTGAATGCTGGTCTGGAAAGTCAGTGATTTCATTCTTGACCTTTAAAAAATCATAATTAAAAAATCGAAGCATGTAAGTATGCATTAGCTTACTTTCGTATTACATAAGTCTACTTTGGGGATCTCCCCGTCCAGCTTTCTGGCCCCCTCCCTCAGGGGCGTTTGTTCAGAGGCTAAGGGAAATGAGGATGACTTGCCTAAGCATCAAGTTTATGCCAGCTCAAACTGATTTGAGATCTTTAATAACATGAACTACTTTGACCTACTAGTAGGGTAACCGAAGATCCCCTTTCTCCTGTTATGGTCCTGGTTTGGATGGTAAAGTATAGGGTCATCCTACCTAGTAGCCATTATATAGCTTAGAAAATTAGGCATCTTTATGCTATTTCTAGATATGTTACTAAAATGCTTTGTGAGGCAGCAAAACATTTTATATCCTTTGGTCCAACAATTTGTATTTTGTATTTGACCTTGTAGTTATTATAGAAGTCTTTGACATTAGCATGTCAACTAAGTAGGAACAAAGTATTGTCAGCTCCCTTTAAAAAAAAAAACAAAACTTGATTTGAACTAATTTTAGACTTGCAGAAAACCTGCCAAAATAGTAGGAAGAGTTCCCTTGTATCTCTCACCTCCTTCCCCTGCTGTTAGCATCTTCCATAATCATCAAGAACAGGAAATTACCATTGTTACAGTATTTTCAGCTAAACTACAGACCTTATTAGAATTTTTACCAATTTTCCACTATCCTTTTAGTTATTATTTTTCTTTAGTCTTTTCCAGGCTGTGTCATTCCTTATCTTTCATGACCTTGATGCCTTTGAAGACTACCAGTCAGTTATTTTGTAGAATGTCCCTCAGTTTGGGTTGATTTGATGTTTTCTCATGATCAGAATGAGGTTATGAATTTTGGTAAGAATAGCAGAATGTATCCTTTCGTAGTGTATCATATCAAGAAGTTCGATAGTGTTTCATATTAAGAAATTCCTGATGTCCGTATGTAATGGTTACTTTGATTACTTGGTTAGATTGGTGTCTGCATTGTGGGTCATTCTACTGTGGCGTTACTATCTTTCTCTTTGTAGTTGATAAGTATCTTGTGGAATACTTTGCAAATACTGTTTCTCCTCAAACTTTGGCCCACTAATTTCAGCAACTGGTGGATCTTAACATGCAACGTTTATTAAGTTTGTGGTTGCATTATTGGGGCTATTTCTCTCTTTCCTTCTACATTTATTAATTGTAATTCTACTGTGAGGAAGAGCTCTCCTCCATTTATTAATTTATTCTATTATATATTTATATCATCACGGAGTCACGGATATGTATTATCATTATTTGTTTTGTTGCTCAGATTAATCCAACTTTGCCCATTAGGAGTTCCTTCAGATTGGCTCCTGTGTTTTTCTACCCAGCCACCAACCTGGTTTTTTTTTTTTTTTTTTTTTGCTGCGCTGTGCAGCTTGCAGCATCTTAGTTCCCCCACCAGGGATTGAACCCAGGACCCTAGCAGTGAAAGTGAAAGAGTCCTAACCACTGGACTGCCAGGGAATTTTGCCCCCCTCCGCCCCCGTTTCTTTTTTAAAGCATTTCTTTACTTTCTGGCACCGCAAGATGTTTCAGGTTCATATTGTATTTTTCTTGCCTCAATGCTGTAATCAGCCACTTCTCCAAGAAATCCTGACTCTTTTTATTGGAAAATGGTGTTAGTGACCAAGCTCTGGGCCGAGGTGTGTTCAGTGTTACTGGAATGTCATTGCTTCTAGGCCCTTTTGGCAGACGAAATTAGGAAATATATATATATATACTAACCCACTTGTATACACATTATCTGTATTTGTGTATACATTAAAAACCGCGAGTTTATACTAATAGCTCGAGTTCCACTGCAATGCCACCCAGTTTGTTTTAACATTTCCCTTTTCCTTATTTATTAAATATCTCCGATAATGAGAAACCTGGCTCTCATTATCTATAATCTACTCAGCTAATTATAGTATACACACAAAAAGTTTGAGAATTGCTAACCCTATTCCTCTACTTTTAGTTTTGATTGTTTATTTTGGATATGTGAAACATTACTCTGGTTCTAAGAGTCTGAGTTATATTAAAAAAAAAAAAAAAAAGGTTTTCTCAGAGAAGTGTTACTTCTATCTCTGCTACCCAGTTTCTCTTTCCCCCTTCTTTCCCACCTGTACCTGGAGGTAACCAATTTCTTAATTTCTGGTTTCTTTCCTGTATTTCTTTTATACAAATGAGTAGATACCTGTACATTTTCTTATATCCCTTTTCTTACATGAAGGTAGCCATGTGCTCGTGGTGAATCCCCTGATTCCTTGAGTTCTAGTTTTCTCATCTGTAAAATGAGGAAAATAGTACGCCTCTCCTTTTCAAAGGGTTACGATAATGATTGAGATAATGAAAGAGAAAATGCTTTCTAAACTTTATGATGGCATTTATAAGGCAACAGCATTAGTGGTTTCTGTCCAGGGAAGTGACTCGACTTATTTGACCTTGTGACACAGTACAAGAAGCTTTTGTTACTGTGAAACAATTTGAGAATTAAAACAGTTTTTTTGTTGTTCTAATTTTTCATTTTTATTATTTTTACCAATTTTCAGTATGGTTTTAGGTTATCACAGCATATCATGTGTGATTACTTAATTTTTTATTTTTGAGCTTGGCCAGCATCTGAATTCTCCAAGAGTCAACGTTTTTAATTTGTATTAAAACTTGGTCAGATTTAAAAAGTATTCCTTCTTCTGTTAGCAGAGTAGATAAAAGAAGGAAATGGGTAGAGGTTTTTGTTTTGTTTTTGTTTTTGCTTTGTTTCACTCCCAGAGACTTGAATTTGAAGGGCTTTTTATGTTTAGGTTGTATTGGGAACTGCAGGTCCAGTGTCTTTACTTCATATCTAACAGTTTGATTTAGTCAGAAGATGTACGTATTTCACATTCTTTGAGTCTGCCTAAGAGTAAATTCTTTTGATGAGATTTGAGGTCGGAGACGTACTCTAGTTAACTCTGTGGAACCCATGGATAAACCACCTACATTGTTTTTTATTGTTGTTAAATTTTGAACACCAGGTCTGATGAATTGTTTTACCTGAAGGAGCTTAACTGAAATAGAAATTTAGTCATTAAAAGTTACAGTTCATATGCACTTTAAAAATCACAACCCCAGGCTTCCCTTGTGGCGCAGTGGTTGAGAGTCCGCCTGCCGATGCAGGGGACACGGGTTCGTGCCCCGGTCCGGGAGGATCCCACATGCTGCGGAGTGGCTGGGCCCGTGAGCCATGGCCGCTGAGCCTGCGTGTCCGGAGCCTGTGCTCTGCAACGGGAGAGGCCACAACAGTGAGAGGCCCGCGTACCGCAAAAAAAAAAAAAAAAAAATCACAACCCCCTTTCTTCAATTAACCGTATATTTATCACGGAGTCTAGGTACAAAAAGTAAGTCTGCATACATTTAGTGAAATTAAGGCTTTGGTCTATTCATAGGAGTGCTGTGTGTGAAAATGAGTGTCAGTGGTAAGGACAGTTGTGAGAAGCCTCCAACTGTCAGATGGCAAAATAGCCTTCACACACATACTGCTGGTCACTCTTTCTAATTTTTCTCAGAATATTTGGAGAGGCAAGTCATATTTCTTTTGTATTCCAGAAACATATTTGTGAAAATAGCTTAGTTGCTATTCAACTGAATGGAAGAGGACAACTGGTAATGGTAAGGTTAGGATGCTCAAGGGAGAAGGAAAGAACTAATGGAGTCTTGAGAAAAGAATAAGAAGTAGAACAGGGAAGGGAAATATTGGTCATTGTTTTGATACCACAGGTTAAGCTAGAAGTGCCTGAGGCTTAGTAGACACACAATCATTGTTTATTAAATGAACAAAGGAGCAAGTTTTATTAAATAATAGTACGTGCTAGCTGTTGAAGGAGATACAAAAGAAACCTGAAATGTGCTCTCTGCCTCTTATGTACTCTAGTCAAACAGTTAAAAATTTAAGGTGCTCTCTGAATGGAGGTAGGAGATCAGAGGCCTGAAAGATCAGTGAGAACTAGAGGAATAGGAAGTAAGATTTGGGTAGATGTAAGAGGAAGGACATTTGCAGTTTATTTATTTATTTAGCTAGCTAGCTGTGCTGGGTCTTAGTTGCCGTATGCGGGATCTTCTAGTTGCGGCGTGTGGGGTCTTCAGTTGCGGCATGCAGGATCTTCAGTTGCAGCATGCAAACTCTTAGTTGTGGCATGTGGGATCTAGTTCCCTGACCAGGGATTGAACCCAGGCCCCCTGCTTTGGGAGCGTGGAGTCTTAGCCACTGGACCACCAGGGAAGTCTCAGGACAATTACAATTGAGGGAGGGTACATTTATAGCAGTTAGAAAATGGTACATAGTATATTTGGGGCAGTCAGAAGACGTGCTTGGCTGAAATGGAAAACATAGAATGTGCAGGACATGTGATAGTTTTGGAGACTTTTGGGTATTTAGCTTAATAACCTGTACTTTTATCTTGTAGCAGGTGGAAGTTTATTGAAGACTTAAGACCTGCTAACATGTTTGGTCATTACCGGAAGATGAAGATTGTGCTGAATGGGTTGAGAGAGATAGGAGGCATGGAGAGTATATGCTAGTTCCATTAAGGGTTTTCCAAGGTTTTACTGCTGCACGTTGAGGCTAGAGGGAAGTGAAAAGGAAAGGATGGTCATATCATGAAAGCTATAAAAGAAAGAAAGATTTGACTGTCCTTGATAAAAGAAAGTAAAAAGTTAAAACTGACTCCAGGGCTTTGAGACTGGAAGATTATGTTGTCATTGATGGAGTAAGAAAGATGTAGGGTTTAATTTTATATCACATTTTGAGATAGTGGGCAGATAAATTCAGTTTAGGACATGTTGGATTTGAAATGAATGGAACGTCTTATTCATTTAACAAATGGAGATTACTGGACAAGTTTGGAAATAGGGAGATGAAGGTCACATGAGCAGAAAGGGCTGGGAATACAAATATGTGAAAATATAAGCATAATGGAGAACGTGAAGAGAAAAGCAAAGGTTCTAAGTCCATGCATTGTCCAGTGATTTGATGAAGATAATGAAACTGTAGAAAAAAGGAAGAGGCTGAGAGGAAAGAGAACCAAGAAAGCACAATCTTTTTATGCTTTCCTGGTTAGGTTCTCACTGGGCTTTATGTAGCTGGAGAAAGTGACATTTAATACTTGACAGTTAGCCTTTTGATTTTTTTTAGAAAATAAATTTATTTATTTTTGGCTACGTTGGGTCTTTGTTGTTGTGCGTGGGCTTTCTCTAGTTGCGTTGAGCGGAGGCTACTCTTTGTTGCGGTGCATGGGCTTCTCATTGTGGTGGCTTCTCTTGTTGCGGAGCATGGGATCTAGATGCACAGGCTTCAGTAGTTGTGGTACACGGGCTCAGTAGTTGTAGCTCACGGGCTCTAGAGCGCAGGCTTAGTAGTTGTGGCGCACGGGCTTAGTTGCTCCGCGCATATGGAGTCTTCCCAGACCAGGGCTTGAACCTGTGTGCTGCCCTGCATTGACAGGCGGATTCTTAACCACTGCGCCACCAGGGAAGTCCTAGCCTTTTGATTTAAACTCCAAACTCTGCTTAAGTAATTGTTGCTACATTTAAGGAAGATTGGGGACTGAAGAGAAATTTCTTTCTCTTTCTTTGCAAGCCTGAAATTAGTCCTTGATGGGCTTTGGTTTGGGTAGTTATATTTAAATCTATACTTTTGCTTACTCTCTATAATAATGGCATATTTTATAATAAAAAGCTTTAAATATACTTAAGTCACATATTATCTACCTTGGCTACTCAAAAGCTGTTGTTATTGGGGTTCTGGGCTGTAGTTATTATGAAATCATTCATTTGAATTCACATTTTTAATAAAGGATTTTATATACTAATCAGGAATTAAGCATAGCATAATGAACTCAGTGTTACCACCCTTAATTGATAAATTTCAAGAAGGAGAAAAGGAACTGATGTTTTAGCTGGTTTTTGCCTCGTTATTGTGGACTGATGTATAATTTCTTAAGCTTTTTGAAATAGTGAAAATAGCTTGCGGATGATGAATTTTTGTACCTAAGGAGTTTGGTTTACAAGTTGGGAACTGCTTTGTTAGTCCAGTATTTGTACCAGCTGGGAACTGGTGGTTTGGCAAGCTGTTTCACAGGAACGTAGAACAAAGCAGAGATGGGATACTTTCTCCATAGGTTTTAAATAGAAATCTGTTTTTGGGACGTCCCTGGCAGTGAGTCCAGTGGTTAAGACACCGTGCTTCCACTGCAGGGGGCACGGGTTCGATCCCTGGTCAGGGAACTAAGATCCCGCATGCCACATAGCACAGCCAAAAAAAAAAAAAATCTGTTTTCTTGTTTATGTATCCCAGCTTAGTCATTCAGTAGATATTTACTGAGCACTGACAATGTGTCCTGGGCTAAGCACAGAGGAATTAGAAATAAGTCATAGTCTTTGCCGTCAAGTTTACAGTCCTAATGCAGGAGACAGATGTGTAAGAGGGTAAGTAAACAGGAATCAGAAAGCACAGGACCCGTGAGAGCTCTGAGGGGGGTCACTTCACTTAAGAGGGTGGGTGGGAGAGAATTGGGAGGAATGAGGGAAGAGGCTTCCTGGAGAAGGGGCTACTTCTAAACAATCTGGAAGCATGAATGAGCCATGCGAAAGACAGTGGTAGGACAGAGTATTTCAGCCATGAATCAGCACATACAGAGACTCAGGACAGTGAGAAATGACTTGTTCATCATTGCTGGAACAACAGTTTGGAGGGGAGAAGTGGATAATCAGAGGCCACAGAAAAGGGCTGTGTAAGCCATGCTAAGGAGCACGGATTTCACCCAGATGACAGTGAGGAGCCATCAAAGCTGTAGGCTGGGGAATGATGTGGCCAATTTGTGTTTTAGAAGGACCCTTTGTTGTTAGGCGAGAGGATCAGATTATATATTTTTAGTAAATAATTCAAATCCAAGATTGATACGTGAGTTATAATTTTTATTTGGGACTCTTAAGATAGGTTGTATATACTTTTCCTAAGGATGACTTTCAGTTCATTTACTTTTTTATCTGCAGTTTTCCAAATTTATGAATTATGTGTAGATATTTTTAAGAGACTTGGAGCTAGGTTAATTTCCATGGTTGTTACCAACCTGTATTTAAAGATAACTTGGACTTTATATATTTTAAAAAACACATGTAGTTCTGATTTAAGTGTTAGCCTTTGTTTACAGTTGGTGCATGGTTTGTAGCAGATTCATGGTGGATAACTTGTAAGTTTATAGTTTAAAAGGCATATTGTCTTGATACTCAAATAAAGGAACACTTAATAGTGAAAGTACCTCCTGACTAACAGGGCATCTCTTGTCATAGATATATATGTATTGTATATATCTATATCTCCTTGTTAGTTCAGCTAGGAATTTGAAATATTAGGTTAATTTGACTGCCTTTGAAATGAAAAGGGAAATTATTAAGGTGTAATGCCCAGATGAGCCATGGATATGAAACTAGAAAGCAATTAGGAGTTGTTTCTCAGCCCAATACTTTATTGGAAATCACAACTTTGAAAAATATATTTGGATAAAAGTTCTCCAGAGAGTGAGCATAGAGGGAACCTACCTCAACATAATAAAGGCCATATATGACAAAGCCACAGACAACACTGTTCTCAGTGGTGAAAAACTGAAACCATTTCCACTAAGATCAGGAAAAAGACAACGTTGTCCACTCTAACCACTATTAATTCAACATAGTTTTGGAAGTTTTAGCCACAGCAATCAGAGAAGAAGAAGAAATAAAAGGAATCCAAATCAGAAAAGAAGGGGTAAAGCTGTCACTGTTGCAGATGACATGATACTATACACAGAAAATTCTAAAGATGCTACTAGAATACTCCTAGAGCTAATCAATGAAATTGGTAAAGTAAGATACAAAATTAGTGCACAGAAATCTCTTGCATTCCTATACACTAATGATGAAAACTCTGAAAGAAATTAAGGAAACACTCCCATTTACCACTGCAACAAAAAGAGTAAAATACCTAGGAATAAACCTACCTAAGGAGACAAAAGACCTGTATGTAGAAAACTATAAGACACTGATGAAAGAAATTAAAGATGATACAAACAGATGGAGAGATAGACCATGTTCTTGGATTGGAAGAATCAATATTGTGAAAATGACTATACTACGCAAAGCAATCTACAGATTCAGTGTAATCCCTGTCAAACTTCCAATGGCATTTTTCACAGAACTAGAACAAAAAATTGCACAATTTGTATGGAAACACAAAAGACCCCAAATAGCCAAAGCAACCTTGAGGAAAAAAAAAACGGAGCTGGAGGAATCAGGCTCCCCAACTTCAGACTATACTGCAGAGCTACAGTAATCAAGAGAGTATGGTACTGGCACAAAAACAGAAATATAGATCAATGGAACAGGCCAGAAAGCCCAGAGATAAACCCCCACACACACATGGTCACCTTATTGATACAGGAGGCAAGAATATAAAATGGAGAAAAGACAGCCTCTTCAGTAAGTGGTGCTGGGAAAACTGGACAGCTACATGTAAAAGAATGAAATTAAAACACTCCCTAACACCATACACAAAAATGAACTCAAAATGGATTAAAGACCTAAATTAAGGCCAGACGTTATAAAACTCTTGGAGGAAAACACAGGAAGAACACTCTTTGAAGGAAGTGTGTTGCTGTGAAATGTAAATCACAGCAAGGTCTTTTTTGACCCACCTCCTAGAGTGATGGAAATAAAACCAAAAATAAACAAAGGGGACCTAATGAAGCTTAAAAGCTTTTGAACAGAAAAGGAAACTATAAACAAGACAAAAAGACAGCCCTCAGAATGGGAGAAAATGTTTGCAAACAAATCACGGACAAAGGTTTAATCTCCAAAATATATAAACAGCTCATGCAGCTCAATATTAAAAAAAAAACCACCCAGTCAAAAAATGGGCAGACGACCTTAGTAGACATTTCTCCAAAGAAGACATACAGATGGCCAACAAACACATGAAAAGCTGCCCAGCATCACTAATTATTAGAGAAATGCAAATCAAAACTATAATGAGGTATCACCTGACACCAGTCAGAATGGCCATCATCAAAAAATCTACAAAAAATAAATGCTGGAGAGGGTGTGGAGAAGGGAACCCTCATGCATTGTTGGTGGGAATGTAAATTGATACAGCCGCTCTGGAGAACAGTATGGAGATTCCTTAAAAAGCTAAAAATGGAATTAATATATGACCCAGCAATCCCACTACTGGGCATACCCAGAGAAAACCATAATTCAAGAAGACACATGCACCCCAGTGTTCATTGCAGCACTGTTTACAATAGCCAGGACATGGAAGCAGCCTAAATGTCCATCAACAGAGGAATGGATAAAGAAGATGTGGTACATATATACAATGGAATATTACTCAGCCATAAAAAGGAACGAAATTGGGTCATTTGTAGAGACATGGATGGACCTGGAGACTGTCATACAGAGTGAAGTAAGTCAGAAAGACGATAACAAATAATTGTATATTAACACATATATGTGGAATCTGAAAAAATTGGTATAGACGATCTTATTTACAAAGCAGAAATAGAGACAGACCACAGACGTAGAGAACAAACGTATGGGTACCAAGGGGGAAGGGGTGGTGGTGGGATGAATTGGGAGATTGGGATTGACATATATATACTATTGATACTATGTAAAAAATAGATAACTAATGAGAACCTACTGTATAGCACAGGGAACTCTATCCACTGCTCTCCGGTAACCTAAATGAGAAGGAAATCCAAAGAAGAGGGGATATATGTATATATATAGCTGGCTCACTTTGCTGTACACTATAAACTAACACAACATTGTAAAGCAACTATAGTCCAATTAAAAAAATAATTAAAATAAAGAAAAATGTATTTGGAGGGAATCCTTCTTATGACAGAAGGATTCTTAAAGGTGAAACACTTTTGGTTCTGAGAAGTGAAACTGAGTTGAACCAGAACCGAAGGTAATTCCATTGAGTATCAGGTTATTTGGCCTCTCCAACTCGCTGAAAAAAGATTAGTAATTCATATTTTATCCACTTGTTTTCAGTTCCTTTAAATAAGCACTGAATTGTGCTTTAGTTAACAATGTTATATGATTAAAAAGAAAAAAAACCCAGCCCTTATTTGTTTTTCTTATTGGAAGCACTTTTTCCTGTGTCTGAACATGTATAACATTAGTAGTCTATGAAGAGAACTGGGTTATTGCTATCAGAGGCATGCTCCTAGTTGCGAGAATGGTTTTTGAATGCTCTTTTAGGCACTTAAATTATTTTTGCTTTGAGAAAAGAGATTGTTCACTGTGCTTTAGGAGCTGGTAACTAAGTCTGATGCTTCTTAGCCCTTAACTAAGAAAAATGGAGCTTGCTGACAAAAAATAGGTGGTTTTATAGGCCTGTGAAACCCGACAGCACGTTCAGCAATGTAAACAATGGCAGCTGTCTTTTGCTGGCTTGTCTGTTGTTCGAAATGTAATGAAACTGCTTCTCACAAATGGCTTCACCTGCTGACTCATCTTCCGGCCCCTAAACAACCATAGTATCCAGCATTTTTTAATGCAGGGATTGAGAATTAAAAGAATCCAAGTCTTAGAATGTGAGGGTAGGAATGGATCATGGAAATCCTTTAACTCAGCCCCTTCACAGATGGCCTCGAAAGAAAGGTCATTGTGGAGGAGGCCATATTTTGATAGTTATAAGAATTAGTGATACTACTATTCAGAGAGCCATTAGAATCTTCTTGAATGATTGAGGGCTCTTTTCTGTATAGAAATCCTTGAGATGTACCTTTTAGCTTTCCTACAAAAATAATACATTCTGAAAGTGGTTGTAAGTCACTGGTACGGGGCAGCACACATTTAACGCCTGCTGTATACTGTAGGAGGAATGTGGGAAGAAGTAAAATGAAAGATGGACATTGTTCCTGAAAAACTTCCAATTTAATTAGAAAATAGATATGAGAAAAGAGTGGGAAACATTTAGGAGTCAATTTATTAATGAGTGTATAAGCTGATTTACCTGATACATTGTGAAAGAGGCTTGTGTAAATTTATGTGAGCTCTTAGAGCAGTGGATGCAAAAAAATCTCTTGCAGAAGTGAAAACTTCCCAATTATATTTTAATTCTATAGATTGGAAATTACATTCCAAGAAACTGAGGCAGAATTTCCACAGAAAACACAGCGAAAACCGTTGACTTAAAATAGTGGTTCTCAGGGTTTTTTTGTTATTTTTAAAAAAATCTCAAGAGTACAGATTTTTAAAATAAATCTGTACATTATTAAATATTATTGAGAATCTCAGAGAGCTTTTCTTATGTGGGCTATATCTGTTGATATTTATATTAGATATTAAAATGAAAAAATTAAAAATATTCACTTAATTAAAAACAAGACAAACCCAGTATAGGTTAACTTAAATAATTGAAAAATAACTTTTTCAAAACAAAAATTAGGGCTTCCCTGGTGGCGCAGTGGTTGAGAGTCCGCCTGCCGATGCAGGGGACACGGGTTCGTGCCCTGGTCCAGGAAGATCCCACATGCCGCGGAGCAGCTAGACCTGTGAGCCATGGCCGCTGAGCCTGCGCGTCCGGAGCCTGTGCTCCGCAACGGGAAAGGCCACAACAGTGAGAGGCCCGCGTACCGCAAAACACACACACACACACACACACACACACACACACACACACACAACAAAAATTAGTGAGAAGAGTGGCGTTTTATATTTTTCCAAATCTCTTTAATTTCTAGCTTAAAAGAATGTAACGATTCTCATATCTGCTTCTGCATTCATTCTGCTATACAGTGTTTTGTTTGAAGAAAATCTGGTCTCACTCAGATCAGATTTGGGAAGGAGACTGGGAGGGAGAGGAGTATTTTAATGTCTTTCTCAGGTAATTGTGGATATTCTTTATTATTATACCAAAACTTGACAATGGTAGTTTCTTTTCTTTCTTTTTTTTAAACCTAACTTTCTGACAATGGTAGTTTCTTAAAAGTTAGTTTCAATTTGGAACCTGAAACCATGTCCATGAACTTATTTATTTATTTGGTTGCGTTGGGTCTTCGTTGCTGCACGTGGGCTTTCTCTAGTTTGTCGAGTGGGGGCTACTCTTCATTGCAGTGCACGGGCTTCTCTTCGCGAGGGTTTCTCTTGTTGCCGAGCTCGGGCTTTAGGCACGTGGGTTTCAGTAGTTGTGGCATGTGGGCTCAGTAGTTGTGGCTTGCGGGCTCTAGAGTGCAGGCTCAGTAGTTGTGGCGCAGGGGCTTAGTTGCTCCGAGGCATGTGGGATCTTCTGGGCCAGGGATTGAACCCTACATTGGCAGGCGGATAGTGTCCCTTGCATTGGCAGGCAGATTCTTAACCACTGCGCCACCAGGGAAGTCCCTCCATGAACTTTTCATGCACTTAAATCTGTTGGTTTGTATGGTACTTTGAATGGATCTTTTACCCATGCATGATTTTGTAACATCATGCATTGATTATTTGGAAGATAATAGTTTTCAAATGTTGATAGATTTCATTATACAGTGTTTGGGAAGTTTTTGAGCTCTTGGTGGTCGATATCAACTCAGCTGTGACTTGTGAAGTCTGGAAGGATAATTGAAATTGCATTAGTAACCAGTCTTTGGGTTGGAGGGAAATGGATTTCATTTTCATGAAGAAGCTCCATGTTCATGACCCCGAAAATGGGGCATTTTATTGTTCTTGTGCTTATTCGTAGTATTAGCAGGTTTGATTATTCATTTAAGGGATGCAGAACTGGAAATAGTTGGCCTTTTCAAATAAATTTGTTAACCTGGAGGAATTTCTCTGATGGAATGTACAGGTGTACTTTTGAACATGGCTGCTCTAAGTGCTTGGTTCCCTGTCAGTTATAGGTCTGGGAGTCTAGAACCTCTTCTAAACCTTTTAATTTCCTTATCCTCCAATTGAAGATGGACCTCAGCAGTGTACATTTAGAGTCCTGGATCAGTTTTACCTCATGGAATTACTTTCAGTTCTTCCCCAGGCTCTGCCACTGTTTTCTTTTCTTTGAGCTTAGTCTCTTTCACTAAACAGGTACCTACGGTGAGACAGAGACTAAAACGAATTTCTTTTCCAAGTGGAATGAATGAGACGGTTTGACCTAGGATTTTGCTTCTTGTGTCCCTTGGTGATGTAACAGAAATTGGACTGTTGTTATATTAAACTTTGTTAAGGTTCTGAGGTCAACATATATCCAACGATTACTTTGAAATCAAGGTTGGTTTTTTGTTTTATATAATATCATCTGCTTTTACAGAATTGTACTTTGAAAGTCAGAGTTTAAATAAAATTCTGATTGTTGTCATGTCATCATTTATAATAGCAAACCTTTTGAAACATTCTAAGGTCTAGTAATAGAGTTCTGGGCAAATTCTGGCCTCAATATCCATTGAAATACTATGTAACCCTTAAAAATGTTGCAAAACACTTACTGACATAAAAACGTCCACTTTGGGACTTCCTTGGTGGTCCAGTGGCTAAGACTCCGTGCTTCCAAAGCTGGGGGCCCGGGTTTGATCCCTGGTCAGGGAACTAGATCCCACATGCCGCAACTAAGAGTTCACATGCTGCAACTAAAAAGATCCTGCATGCCACACCTAAAAAAAATGGTCCTGTATGCCTCAACGAAGATCCCGCGTGCCACAACTTAGACCTGATGCAGCCAAATAAATATTAAGAAAAAGTCCACATTTATTCTATGGAAGCCAGTTAAAAGTAGCATGTGTGATCAAATTTTATCTTAAAAAATATATAGAAAAAGTGCTTGCTTATACAACAGTGTTCATAGGGGCTATTTCTGGTTGCTGGTGAGATTGGGTGATTTTCATTTTCTTTCTGTGCTAAGTCATTTTTGTTTACATTAACCACATATCACTTTTTAAAAAAAATAAATTTATTTATTTATTTTTGGCTGCATTGGGTCTTCGTTGCTGCACACAGGCTTTCTCTAGTTGCGGTGAGTGGGGGCTACTCTTTGTTGCAGTGAGTGGGCTTTCTCATTGCAGTGGCTTCTCTTGTCACGGAGCACGGACTCTAGGCATGCGGGCTTCAGTAGTTGTGGCTTGTGGGCTCAGTAGTTGTGGCTCACGGGCTTCCGTAGTTGCGGTGCATGGGCTCTAAAGCACAGGTTCAGTAGTTGTGGCGCATGGGCTTAGTTGCTCCGTGGCATGTGGGATCTTCCTGGACCAGGGCTCGAACCCGTGTCCCCTGCATTGGCAGGCAGATTTTTTTTTTTTTTTTTTTTTGCGGTACGCGGGCCTCTCACTGTTGTGGCCTCTCGCGTTGCGGAGCACAGGCTCCGGACGCACAGGCTCAGCGGCCATGGCTCACAGGCCCAGCTGCTCCGCGGCATGTGGGATCTTCCCGGACCAGGGCACGAACACGTGTCCCCTGCATCGGCAGGTGGACTCTTAACCACTGTGCCACCAGGGAAGCCCGACAGGCAGATTCTTAACCACTGCACCACCAGGGAAGCCCCCACATATCACTTCTATAATCAGAAAAGTAAAGCAGTTTCTACTTTGAAAAATGAAACTAAGCTAAAATGTGACTCCTTGCAAGTTCCTCACTAGGCAAAGACAGATTAAATTACATTCATTATTTTAAGAGTGAAGAGGATTTGAAATACATTTGTAGTTTTTTAACAGGGAATCAAGGGAAAGAGGGAGCATTTTTTTGTTAATTATTAGTTAAGTAAAAACTTATGAATTGTGTTCCCCATGCATTCTGATTAAATTGATCTTTACCGTAATAGTAATACTTACGCCGATCTTCCCAAATTTGTTTTCATGATACCAAGAGAAGCGGCTTAAAGTACTTTGAAAGAGGCGTCATTAAAAAAGAAAAAAAAGCCTTACTTTTAATGATGTGGCAGATTAGTGCAACATTTTTTATGATACCTCTTATTTGTTACAGAGTTCCCTTTTTAAAGTCCTTTGCCATCTTGTCCTTGCTCTCCTGGCTTCCATCTGGGGCTGCAGCAGGGCTGAGCCAAACATGGCTGCTGCTGCAGCATGGGCGGGCGTAGTATAGGATTCGGCTGCTGTGGTTCCTGTGACGAAGCAGGAGAAGCCTGGAGAGCGTGCTCTAGGTCAGGATTCTCTTAAAGCTTGTTGCCAGGAGAATTGGACTTTTCTCGTGGAGGAGATACTACATTTCAGATTCTGCTGTTGACAGGGAATGCTACTGTGTATTGGGATTTATAGCCTTAGCAGGGGAGCCACCCATTCTCTGCAGAAGTGAGAAATCTTAGCATATGCTGTCATTTGCTAAGCAGGATTGGCCATTTTTAGAAAGCAGCAAGGCTTACCTGTCTGTTTCAGTTGATGACAGAGAAGTGTCCAGAATGACGGTGATTTCTGGCTCGGTGGGTAAATTTACTAAATGGGTAGCATTTCTCTCAGGGGCAGACTCGGCGGCATAGAGTAGAGGATTAAAATGGTCTGTCTCCATGTGCAGCTTGTGTGAGGATTACTGTGTCACATCAAAAGTAAACCTAAAACGTTGGGTGAGAGATGGGGAGTGGTTTGAATGGAGGATTGAAGTTGCTGTACGTGCTGCTTAGGCTGCTCCATAGAGTGAATGCACTGCCATTTGGTTGGGGCGTATTTGTGCCTGAGTTTCTGTCCTTTCTGCCTGTGACTGGAGATGGGCATGATGTAGGATATGCTGCTTGACAACCAATAATGATATGATATATCCGGATGCGCAGTAACAAACTGCTTCACTCATTTCTCTGTTTCGTATGATGAAGAGAAAAGGCTTTTAAAAAAGAAAAAAGCTCCCTTCCACAGAAAAGCCATATGTGATCACTGTAAAAATCACAGGGAAAAAAAAAAAAATCACTTGTAACTTTACCACCCATTGATAACTATTGTTAGCATTTTGATATATTTCCTTGGAGGAATTTTTAAATATATATATGTTTATATATACATGTGTTGGCATATATGTGTTTATATACATATACTCATATGTGCATAGCTGAAGATCATACTGTGAATATTATTTTTTCTATTTTAACATATTGATACATTCCCATTTTAATAAAAATTTTGAGAGGGCTTCCTTAATGGTATTATAACATTTCTGTATATGGCTGTACCACAGTATACTTAAAGCACATTGCTTATCACTGGATTATTCAGTTAACAATTTTGTTATTAAAAGAAATACTGAGGGCTTCCTCGGTGGCACAGTGGTTGAGAGTCCGCCTGCCAATGCAGGGGACATGGGTTCGTGCCCCTGTCCGGGAAGATCCCACATGCCGCGGAGGGACTAGGCCCGTGAGCCATGGCCGTTGAGCCTGCGTGTCCGGAGCCTGTGCTCTGCAACGGGAGAGGCCACAACAGTGAGAGGCCCACGTACTGCAAAAAAAAAAAAAAAAAAAAAAAGAAATACTGAGACTAACATCTTTGTGTATAATGTTTTTCAATATTTCAGGTATTTGTTCAATAAAGTAAAAATTACTGGATCAGCAGGTGTGAACATTAGGATAATTGATGCATATTGCCCTATTTTTACCAGCATTAAATATTCTTTTAACTTTTGTTAATTTTGATAGGTGAAAATTATATACAGTTTTAATTTGCATTCTTAGATTACTTATAAGATTTAGTTTTCTCCCATGTTTCTTAGCTTTTATTTACTGTTTTGAAAATTATCTGTTTATGTGCTATTTTCATGTCTTTATTCAGATCTTAGTTTAGTTTCAAAACAGTCAAATAATGCATGTGTATTATAAAGAATACAGATTATATTGATTTATACCTTTATATTATATATTTAAAAATAATTAAAAACCTTCACTTCCACTTCCATTATTAGCAGCTATCACAGTTGACAGTTCAGCATCTCTCTTCTTACAGATCTTTTTGTATGCATTTACAAATTGAGAGTAAGAGGAAGGGAAAAAGGGAAGAGAGTCAGGGAGTGGGAGAGAGGTGGAGGTTTTTAGAGGATGGCCTCTGGAGCTGGACTCTGTGATTTGCATCCTAACTGCTGGAAGTGTGAAGTGTGATCTTGGAGGATTTCGAGTCCCATAGCTGATAGTCCCAGCTCTCATGGTTTAGTGGCTGTGTACCTTGGGAAAAATGATTTAACCTTTTTGTGTCCCAGTGTCCTCATGTAAAAGGGTTAATTATAGACTCTAGTGCTTAAGGTTGTTGTGAGGATTAAATTAGTTATACCTATAAGGTACTTAAAATGGTACCTGGCACTTTGTGTTATATAGTAATAAATAGCTATTACTATTATATTACTTGTGTGACAAGATTATAAGTGGGATTATACTGCACATGCTTAGTGATTGCTTTTTCACGTATTGTATAAATCTTTCCCATGTTGATACATGTAGATTATTCTATAGTTGTACCATAATTCATTTAACTCTTTCCTATTGGTGGATATATGTATAGTTTCTAGGCTTTTTTGTATGTGTTAAAATGTATAGTGCAGGGCTTCCCTGGTGGCGCAGTGGTTGAGAGTCCGCCTGCCGATGCAGAGGACACGGGTTCGTGCCCCGGTCCGGGAAGATGCCGCGGAGCAGCTAGGCCCGTGAGCCATGGCCGCTGAGCCTGTGGGTCCGGAGCCTGTGCTCTGCAACTGGAGAGGCCACAACAGTGAGAGGCCCGCGTACCGCAAAAAAAAAAAAAAAAAAAGTATAGCGCATATCCTTATACATATGTGTGAGTATTTTAGTAGGATGGAGTCCTATAAATAGAATTGCTGAATTGAACGGTACGTAAATAAACATTTGGCGATTACTTTTTTAATATCTAAGAATTTTTGTTTTCTCTCCTTTTCTGTGTGTAGCAGATGCGTCTTATTTTATGATTGGAATAGTATCTTAAATCCTTTCATAGGTACTAATTGGAAATTAAAAAAATCTTTTTCTGTTCTCTGTACCATCTCTCTCCCTCCAGGGTTGGTTCTGTTTATTCATCTTGGTTCTTTACTTTCTTAATGTCTGGTGATTGTTTAGTTTCCATTCGTGTTTATGAATGGAAGATGAGGTAGATTAGTAGAGTTGACAGATGGAGTCCCTGCAGTTGGGTAACAGGCCTCAAAGGTTGTCTTTAAGTGTTGTGGGTGGCGCCTGACACCAAGGACATTTTACTGAATTGTGCCTTTATTTGCTCTTGGAATAAATTTTTTAAAGGAACATATTACTAATAAAAGTAGACTGATTTCTGTTAAGTCTTGTTAACAAGTTTGTAGTATAGTCAGTGTTTTATATGTTTGCATATTGTCTGTGTTTTGTGGAGTTTCTCATGTACAGTATTTTCCAGATACATTTCAGTTATGATTTTGGACTCATCTTCTCACAACTGGATACTGTGAAGTGGAAATCCTAAAATTTCTTTTTTTAAAAAATAAATTTGTTTATTTTATTTTATTTTTGGCTGCCTTGGGTCTTCCTCCACGCGGACTTTTCTCTAGTTGGGGCAAGCAGGGGCTAACTCTTTGTTGTTCTGTGTGGGCTTCTCATTGAGGTGGCTTCTCTTGTCGCACAGCACGGGCTCTAGGTGTGTGAGCTTCAGTAGTTGTGGTGCGCGGGCTCAGTAGTTGTGCATCACAGGCTGTAGAGCGCAGGCTCAGTAGTTGTGGTGCAAGGGCTTAGTTGCTCCGTGGCATGTGGGATCTTTCCCAGGCTAGGGATTGAACACTGCATTGGCAGGCGGATTCTTAACTACTGTGCCACCAGGGAAGTCGCTAACAACTTGTTTGCTCTTAATTCCTTAGCTGAAGAGCTTAGTTGAAGCTTCAAAGCGTTCATAAAACAAGGAAGTAGTTAACCATCTTTCAGTCCTAACCCTGAATATGTCTGCTTTTTTTCAGTTCCCATTTTGTGCAGTTTGTTGATTGGTCTTGTTTTCAAATGGTCGTCTTCACTGTCATCTGTTGCTAAAAACTGCTTTCTCTTAGTTTTGTCTTTTTATAATCTGCCTCATAAATAATTCTGCCCAAGCTATTGGAACCTTGAATTTTAGTGAAATGAAGAACATTTTATTGTTCCTTCTCTGCTCTTATATTAGTTTATTGCCATCTTTGCAATTTGAAAATCAATTTGTTAACTGTTTTGTCATTGTGTTGGTTATCCACAAATGTCTAGAAAACATTTTATTTACCTGACAAAGACATATTGTGATACACTCTTTTTTTTGTTTTGTTTTGTTTTTGTTTTTGCGGTACGGGGGCCTCTCACTGTTGTGGCCTCTCCCGTTGTGGAGCACAGGCTCCAGACGCGCAGGCTCAGCGGCCATGGCTCACGGACCCAGCCGCTCCGCAGCATGTGGGACCTTCCCGGACCGGGTCACAAACCCGTGTCCCCTGCATTGGCAGGCGGACCCTCAGCCACTGCGCCACCAGGGAAGCCCTGTGATACACTCTTGATGAGAGAAGTCGGTGTAAAACAAATTGGGAGGATGTGTTTAAGAATGTGAGAAGTATTAATTTTTTGTCATTGAAAACTAAAGTTAGTTAATATTTTCATTAGACTTGATTGACTCAAGTAAGTAATCTTTTACTTTTTTTAAATTGAAGAAAATGCCAATTTAATTAGCATAATTTTAGGGATGTGTTAAAGCTAGGATAGTAGTTCTAAATTTAGGCTGCTCATTGGAATAATTTTTGCAACTTAAAAAATATACAGACATCTTCTGAATCATATTTTGGAGTTGAAGTTTTAGATATATAATTAAAGTTAAGACTCCTAGCCGAGAAAATTGAAATGGTCAATTGTGAGTTAATTAGGTCTTACATATTATATAAATGACATTAAATTAGCTTAATTATTTGGATTGTACCTTTTCTGAGAGGTTTGAGTATTAGCATGTTGCTTGTTGTTGGATTTGAAGTCTGTTCTTTGTTAAGATTCTTGATTTTTTTCTTTTTCTTTTTTTTTGCGGTACGCGGGCCTCTCACTGCCCTGGCCTCTCCCGTTGCGGAGCACAGGCTCCGGACCCACAGGCTCAGCGGCCATGGCTCATGGGCCTAGCCGCTCCGCGGCAGGTGGGATCCTCCCAGACCGGGGCACGAACCCGTGTCCCCTGCATCGGCAGGTGGACTCCCAACCACTGCGCCACCAGGGAAGCCCCAAGATTCTTGATTTTTAATGATCAAGAAATGAATGATTCCTTTACTTCTCAGTAGACATGTCCTTTAAGTTTCATTTCTAGATTCATACTGAAATAGGATTTGGCAGATGACTAGAGGAGTACGTTCTTATCTTTTGAAATAGGTTGATTCTGAGACCTGGTAAAAAGTTAAAGGGCAAACCAGGCATTTTGCACCTGACATCCTCTTAGAACTTAAAATATTTTATTACCGGTATCTGATTGGTCATATTGACAAACTAATGGACACTGACAGCCTTTATCTGTTTTCTTCCTGTTACGAAGCGCTGTGCGGCTTGCGGGATCTCAGTTCCCCAGTCAGGGATTGAACCTGGGCCACGGCAGTGAAAGCCTGGAATCCTAACCACTAGCCCACCAGGGAACTTCCTGAAGTGAACTTTCTTAATCCAGCAAAGTTTATTGTGTGCAACGCATAGGCCTGCCCCTGTTGTTATTGAGGATTATTGGGATTACCGTAAACCTGCCTAGAATTTTTATTTATTTATTTAAAAATATTTATTTATTTTTGGCTGTGTTGGGTCTTCGTTGCTGCGTGGGCTTTCTCTGGTCGCGGCAAGCGGGGCCTACTCTTCGTTGTGGTGCCCGGGCTTCTCTTGTTGCGGAGCATGGGCTCTAGGTGCATGGACTTCAGTAGTTGTGGCACGTGGGCTTAGTTACTCCGCGGCATGTGGGATCTTCCCGGTCCAGGGATCGAACCCATGTCCCCTGCATTGGCAGGCGGATTCTCAACCTAATGGAGAGATATAAAAGCTTTCTTATAACTTTAGGTGTAAGAAATTAGATATATAAAATTCCTACAAAGGAGAGATTTGTGCCCTTTGAAAAACAAAATCCAGTGTTTACCTAAGAATACGAGGCTGAGGACACTCCAAGCTACATAAGTATTATGTGCAAAAAAAATATATTTGTCAGTCTTTCTCTGTTTTGATAACATCTTTGGATTTATTGCCTTGAATTTGCTTTTGCTCATAGTGAAGTAATAAGAGAACTTAAAATTACTTTCTTCTATATTTTTATTTATAGGTCATGGAAATGAAACTCAGTTAAGGAGCAGAAACACTCTTACTGTGGTTTTCGTTCAGATAACATTTTCAGAGTGACAGAAGTGATTTCATTTTTGAGAAGCAAATTATTTCTCTCCCCTTAGTTCACTTTCATTGTTTATACTCTTACCTTGTCATTGGAATTATGTTTCCATTGAAAATAACTAGTAAATATTCTGCTTTCAGTTTTAGCTGCCTATATTTGTGGCTTAATTGAAATCTATTCTGACTAGTAGGAATAAATAGATTCTGACTATGAGAATAAATAATTTATGTGATTATGTTATGGAAAGAAAAAGTAAACTGCCAGTGAAAGCATTTAAATAATATATTAGAGTTTGTAAGGGGAAACTTAGGGTCTCTTACACAAGACAGAACTTTGGTTGAGAGTTTCTTGACCTTTTACTAGTACTTATCATTCCCATTTATTAAGTATAGACTATTTTGATATTTTGGATAATATGCCGTAATGCTGTAAAAAAATAAAAGTTTCTGGCTTTCTGTGCACTCTGCTTTTTGTTTTTCCTTACCCGTTTGGTCTGCTTCTAACATCTCTTCTTTTCTGTGGGTTATTTTACTTCTGTGTGCTCAGTCTCTTTCTCTGTAAAATTGATTAACTAGACTAAACTAATTCCAGAATCCTTTTGGACCTTTTTATTAGCCTATGATTAGGGTAAAAATAATCTCATATATCCTTTTTTTTCACCTTCCTAGAGTATGGGCAGCAGCCCTTGTTGTTACTAAGGGCTTTCTTTTAGGCACAACAGGGGAATATGTGGGAGAAGGGGGTTAGTTGATAATGAAACTTTAGCAATGAAGAATTATCAGAAAAGTTTGAAACATAGTTGATATTAGAGACAGTCTTGCAGAAGAACTCCTTTCCTTTGGTTGTATTGTTTACTACTGGAATTTGATGCACATTTAAAACATTTTTCTTTCTACCTTTTCTCTTAGAATAATAATCCTGTTAGGAAATGCCTCCAGAATCAAGGGACACTCCAGGCAGTGCCCAATAGAACTTTCTGTGATGTTGAAAACATTCTGTGTCTACACTGTCCAGTATGGCAGCCACTAACCGTACGTGGCAACGAGCACTTGAAAGGTGACAAGTGTGACTAAGGAACTAAATTTTAAAATTTCATTTAATTTTAATTAAGTTTATATTTAAATAGCTACATGTGGCTAGAGGCCACATTGGACAGCATAGCTCCATATTATACATTCAACCAGCAAATATTTTTGAGCCTTCAGAGATATGCCCAGCATTGTGTTAGGTGCCAGAGATATTAGGGTCCTGCAGTGTGGTGAGGGAGAGATGATTAAAGAGATAAGTGTAATATGTGTGATAGCTGCTGTATTAAAGAAAGGCACAGGGTTCTCTAGGACCATAGATACTGGTTCTTACCTAATCCAGGCTGAGGGCGGGTCACTTTGGGGGTACTCTTATGTCAAAAGAAATTGTGTCAACTATCCCTTTGTATTATACATAGGTATTGAGCTCAAGTCAATCCTTGTTGTGTTTCAGCATATCAAGGGATATGGAAACACTTGGTCATTATTATTTTTAAGTGTTTGGGGTTAGCACTAGTATTTTTGTGCTTTAACTCTGGACCATGTATAGAATTGATAAGTCTTCATTGTTTGTGATGCGATTAGCTGTTTCTCTTATGAAAATCTGTAAACAGCTCTAAATCATCAAGGCTGCAGTTTGACTGATGTGGTTACTTTTATTTATTTATTTTTGGTTAAAATAAATTTATTTATTTTTGGCTGCGTAGCGTCTTCGTTGCTGAGCATGGGCTTTCTCTAGTTGCAGCGAGTGGGGGCTACTCTTCATTGTGGTGCACGGGCTTCTCATTGTGGTGGCTTCTCTCGTTGTGGAGCACGGGCTCTAGGCATGCAGGCTTCAGTAGTTGTGGCTTGTGGGCTCTAGAGCACAGCCTCAGTAGTTGTGGCGCATGGGCTTAGTTGCTCTGTGGCATGTGGGATCTTCCCGGACGAGGGCTCGAACCTGTGTCCCCTGCATTGGCAGGCGGATTCTTAACCACTGGAACGCCAGGGACGTCCAAAGTGGTTACCTTTATTTTTAATTTTTTTTCTCTTTTATTTTTTATTTATTTATTTACTTTTAACATCTTCATTGGAGTGTAATTGCTTTACAGTGTTGTGTTAGTTTCTGCTGTATAACAAAGTGAATCAAAAAATATGGAACGCTTCACGAATTTGCGTGTAATCCTTGCGCCAGGGCCATGCTAATCTTCTCCGTGTCGTTCCAATTTTAGTATATGTGCTGCCGAAGCGAGTGCTCAAAGTGGTTACTCTTAAGTGGGTGCAGGTTAGGCAGTTTTTCAAAGGCCACGTCTTGCCCACAAATAACATTTTGTGTTATAAAGTACTGGCAAGGAGGCTGTCTTGGTTCTGTGATTCCTGGAATATATATCATGGACATCCTTGGGGTCAAATTTCTTGGGCTTTGGGACTTTTACATGTGAATATTGAGTGGAAGAGTAATACTTCTTTAGCTTCTTTAGTACTGATCTTTATTTAAGTTCTTCTAGAGATGCGGGAAGCCTAGTCATGTCTTAGGGCCCCTGGATGTCATTTGTAGTCTCTCTGGGTCCATTTATAGTCTCTTTGGTTTGATCTATTTAGAACCTTCTCAACCACGTAAGTCTCCTTGGCTTGGGGAAGGAGGGCCTTTGGAACTCTCTCTTTGCTCTTAACGCTGGTTCTTCAGGTGACTCTTGAGGAACCCAGGTCAGTGTGAGTCACGTACCTAATGAATTAATTTTCATGGCCTCTCTAGATACTAAAGAGCAAGAGCTTTGACTTTTAGCCCCAGAGGTCAGATTCTGTAAGAATGCACTTACACGTAATTTAAATGAATTGCACTCATAAGTAAATGCCTTGTTTTTAGGATGTTTTGAAGTTTACTTCTCTGTAATTATAAAAAGAGCTTGGGTTTTGATGCTGTGGTATGGTTTTGATGCACTGTGGTATACTGGGCTATTTCTAGTGTAATTCAGTGTAATAGGAGGAGGAACAATTTTACTGAATATTAATCTAGAAAAGTAGAGTTTGTGGTTTCAATTTGTTGGGTTGATGAGTGTCATTGTCAGACCATAAACACATGCCATAGGTAATTAGAATTCTGACAACATAGATCCTTTCTTTCTTCATGTTTGATTTTTTTTTTTTTTTGCGGTACGCGGGCCTCTCACTGTTGTGGCCTCTCCCGTTGCGGAGCACAGGCTCCAGACGCGCAGGCTCAGCGGCCATGGCTCACGGGCCCAGCCGCTCCGCGGCATGTGGGATCTTCCCGGACCCGGGCATGAACCCGTGTCCCCCTCATCGGTAGGCGGACTCTCAACCACTGCGCCACCAGGGAAGCCCTTCATGTTTGATTTTTAAAAAGATTGAATTTAGATATGGTTATAGGTTACTTTAGCTAATATTTTTGAAATTTCAATCTAAGATTCAGATTTAGCTAATGCTTACTGAATACTTTTGAAGTGCATTATGTATTCAGTTTTAACTTTTTTTATGGATTATTTGTTGGGTGGAAATATGTAAACCAGCTATGTAATTTTAGATTTTTTAGTAGCCATGTTACAAAGTGAAAACAGGTAAAATCAATTTTAATAACATACTTACCCAGTATATCCAAAATATTATAATTTCAAGATGTGATCATTATAAAAATTATTAGTGAGATACTGTATTTCACATTCTTTCTTTGCACTAAGCCTTTGCACTCCAGTGTATATTTGAGCACATCCGCCTTGTGGTAGCTGTATTTCAAGTGCTCTATAGCCCCCTGTGGCTTAGAGGTTACCTAGTGAATAATGCAGTTCTGTAGTCTATAGAAAGGGTAAATACTGCTTTCCTGTCTGCTTTCAGAGAAGACCAGGACTAGCAGAGCTGTGGGCAAGGGAAAGGATAAAGAGGAGGAGTTATATGGCAGAGAGTACCAATCAATAGGGTGATACTTCACACCTCTTTTCAGCTGGGTTAGTTGCTCTACTAACAGCTATAGATAAATTTATTATTTATTTTCTTTACTAAACTAAATGCTTAAGGCAGGAATTATGTTTTTTGTTTCTATTTCTCTAGGGTCTGTTAGTGCTAGGCACAAAGTAGACACTAATAAATAATGTTTACTAGAAGTCTATACTGAGAACAGGAAGCTTTAAACACTGCCTCTGAAGATTTTTGGCATGATTTATTGCATTTCTGGGAGCTAGATATGTTTTTCACCCATGTTAGTTATACATGTATCCATTCCCAAGGTTATTCCACAGATTAGGAGTGGAAGAAAATGTATACACTGTCAGGAATAAGTACACATGTGAAGACCTACAGTTTGTAAATACTGACATACAATGTCATATTTTTTGCATTTTTGTACTTCAGCAGTTGCCACTAATAATAACTAACATTTGATGAACATGTGGACTGTTCATTTTTTGTCCCATTTCGTTTTCATAATACTACTGTGGATAGGTAGGTGGGATTGACCTCACTGTATAAATGATGAAAATGGGTTATACTGTCTTTTGTCACAAAAGGCATTTACTTGTCATGGTTGGAGTTAGTGTGTAAGTTTAGTGTATATGGTGGGATATAGTTGTTCTTCTAGAAACTACAGTAATAGTATGGTAATGATTATTTACATTTGTGTTCAGGGAGATAAAGAGTGTCATATCTGGTTTGAAAACTTAAAACATGTGTTTTGAAATACTGCAGATACTATACAGAAGTACACTGTAGTATAGCAAACCCAAGTATCCATTAACCAGCTTCACAAACAAAACATTATCCGTATAATAAAAGACCTCAGCATGTACCCCTCCTTTATCACTTGATTCTTTCATTAGAGGTAACTGTTATCCTGAATTTGGGATTTATTAGTGCCGTGTATTTCTTTTATATTTACTGCATACTTATATTTGAGTTTTCTAAATCATTTTAGTTTTAATTCAGTTGTGGAAGAAATCAGAATTATTAAATCTAAATTGTTTTGTGTATATGTTTTCAGCCTGTGAGGATTTTCTGAACTTACTTCCAACTTTGTATTTCTGTATAGAGTTATTAAGTCATTTTGACTGAGGAGTTGCAAGGTTTTGTTTGAAAGAGTTAATCTAAGTATTATTAGCCAATATTTTGAGCAGTTAAGATTTTGTGGGACTTCCCTGCTGGTCCAGTGGTTAGAACTCCGAGCTTCCACTGCAGGGGGCACGGGTTTGATCCCTGGTCAGGGAAGTAAGATCCTGCATGCTGTGGGGAGCGGCCAAAAAGCAAAAGATTTTTGTCTCCTGAAGGGTAGGGACAAGACCATTTCAAATTATTTTGCACAGTGAAGTATAATTCTTACATGAGGTTTTTATTAAATATGGTCTGTTCACTGTTAATAGGCATAAGCATTGAAGAAGCAAGTGACATTAAAATACACAATGTAAATCTAGGAATACAATTTAAGGACTAGGGATAATGCATATGATGATAGTGATCTCTCTCTTTTTTTTTTTCCTTTTGCCGCGCGGCATGTGGGATCTAATTCCACCCCCAGGGATCGAACCCATGCCCCCTGCATTGGGAGTGTGGAGTCTTAACCACTGGACCGCCAGGAAAGTCCTTACAGTGATCTTTAAGGATCTAAATTCTGATATCTGTACTTCCTTACCCATAAATGGCAGTAGGAGTATTTACGTTATTTGGATAATGGGGAGGACTAAAGTATATAAAGGCCCTTAAACCATCCTGGGTGCTTTATTATCAGCATATCAGATATTTTTCAAACCTTAGTATTTATGGCCTTTGGGTTTAAATAGCTGCCTGGAAACCTAGTTTGTTATTAGCCTCTTTTTTAATTGTTGGAGAAGATGGTGATGAGTGGAATATGTAAGCTATAAGCTGCTCCCTTTTAATTTTTATTACTCTGAAAGGTAGGGCTATGGTAGAAGGTAGGACTGTGTTTACTTGATCGCTCTGCATTCACTTTCCTGTAACTAGCAGTGATACTCCATACCGGTATGGTATAGGTACCACCTGTGAAGAAAGAAAGGGTTTGTACTTGACTTCAGCCCTGTCTGTAAAGTGCAGTATTATTTAACTATGGTACATTGTCATTTTTGTGTAATAGGATTTTTTTTCCATCTGAAACAAAAATAATAACTGTTCATAATGGAAAATTTGAAGCTTTAGATGTTGTGAAGAAAAAAGTCAAACATAATTCTACTATTCAGAGAGAACCTTTTTTTTTCCATTCAGCATTTTTCCCTAGGTTTGTTTCATTCTCTTTTAATTGCTTCAGTTCCTCCATAGTATTCTAAACCATAGACTGGATGAGAGGTATCAGGGTTAACAGGAAGAGCTTTTATTTTATTTATTTATTTAATTTTTGGCTGCATTGTGTCTTCGTTGCTGCATGCCGGCTTTTCTCTAGTTGCGGCGAGTGGGGGCTACTCTTCGTTGTGGTGCACAGAGTTATTGCTGTGGCTTCTTTTGTTGTGGAGCATGGGCTTTAGACACACGGGCTTCGGTAGTTGTGGCACGTGGGCTCAGTAGTTGTGGCACGTGGGCTTAGTTGCTCTGCGGCATGTGGGATCTTCCTGGACCAGGGCTTGAACCTATGTCTCCTGCATTGGCAGGCGGATACTTAACCACTGCGCCACCAGGGAAGCCCAGGAAGGGCTTTTAGAAGTGTGTTTAGGAGATGATAAACTTTCATTTGAATGTTAAGGAAAATGTCTGAATATTATGGAAAACAACCTCTCAATATTTTAACACCATTTCAAGTGCAAAGACACTTTTTACCATGTTTATTGCATTTCAAGTAAAAATATCTAGCAGTCTTTATCTTCAGTTTGCCATGGAGAACATTGTTTAGGTTGATAGTGATCTTTGCCTTCATGATGCAAAATAATTTTCCTGCATACAGAATTCTGGGTTGACAAATTTTTTCTTTTACAGCATTGAAGTAGTGAAAAACACTGTCTTCTGGCTTGCATAGTTTCTGATAAGATCTACTGTAATTCTTATCTTTGTTCTTGATTATGTATGCAGTATTTTTTACCCCCTCTGTTTGCCTTCAGGCTGTTTGATGAGGCTAGGCAGGTATGTGTTGTTTTATTGTATCCTGCTTGGGATTTCTTTAAGCTTCTTGAATCTGTTTGGTATCTTTTATTATTTCTGGAAAATTCTTGGCCTTTATCTTTTCAAGTATTTCTTCTGCCTTAGTCTCCTTTTTCCTTCTGAGACCTCATTTACATGTTAGACCATTTGATAGTCCCTCAACATTGGATCTTCTGTTTTTCTTTTTTTCTCCCTGTGTTTCACTTTTGATAATTTCTATTGGTGTCTTCATCTATTTTCCAAGTTCATTGATTCTTTCATCAGCTGAGTCCAGTCTGCTGCTGAATCTGTAGAAGGAATTCTTTATTTCTGACATTGTAATTTTTATTTCTAGCATTTACATTTAACGTATAGAAAAATTTTCATCTCTTTGCTGATATTATCTAATCTGTTCATGTATGTTGTCCACCTTTTTCACTAAGTCCTTTAACATATTAATCACAGTTTAAAAAAATATCCTTCTCTGATAGTTCTAGCATCTGAATCATCCCTGAGTCTACTTGTATTGATTGCTTTTTCTCTTGACCATAGGCTGTTTTCTTTTTTTGTGTGTCTCATAATTTTTGTTTAGGTGTTGGGCATGGTGTATAGAACAGCAGTTGAGACTGAGGTAAATTGTATTTATGTTTGGAAATGGGTACACCCCACTTCTGTTGGGCTGTCAGTGTGTGGTGTTAAGCCAAACTAGTCGTGAATTGAGCTAGTTTGGGGTTTCATTGTCATTATCATTACTTTCAGTGCACCGCAGTCTTCATAGTCTTGTAGTGGTGGCTACTGTTACTCCTGGTGGTAGAATGCTGTTGCTTGCTCCTTGGTGTTATGATTATGTTGGAGGCAGTTATCTCAGTTCAGCTTCAGTCTTTTGCAGACCCTGTTCATCTGGGCCTTATAAATAGGACTTTGTTCCCTCTCCTCCTTGTGGCAGCCATTGTTTGCCTTGTGTTTGTACTTATTCTTGGATAGGGTTTCCTGCCCCTCTCCCAGCATTAGGAGGCTCCTGGGTGGTGTATTTGTGTGGGATCCTAGGCACAAGATGGTTACTTACCCCTCCCCACAGGGATAGAGGGATTTGCTTATATCTTTATCGCAGCAACAACAGATGTTTGCCAGTGTCCTAGGACAGAAGGGGTTTGCTGCCCCTACTCCAGTGGCCTAACACCTTTGCTTCATAGGAGAAAAGGATATGGGGAATCAAGTGCGGCTTTGTGCCTCTTCCCAGCAATGACTGGTCACCTCCTGAATTCCTGTGCCATTGAGTGGGACTCTCTCTGGTCTTCTGCCGTGAAACCAATCTTTTTCATGAGCGCCCTGTGGAGGCCAGTGGAGAAGAGCAAGTGAGTGCAGACTCCTGTTGTGGATAGGGCACCCAGTTGGGAAATTGGCATGCTAGCCTACACCTTTTAGGAATTCAGTAAGTATTTAGCAGATCTTCTTTTTATTCACTGTATTATGATTACCCCTTTCTCTTCTCGTCTACCATATATGTTCTTTATTGGAGGGTCTTGTTCCTCTTTGGAATTCAGGTTATTTGGTTGCCTTGCAACTTCAGGAGTCTGATGGGCTCAAGAAAGGTTGTGGTGTTTCAGGTAATCTGGTCTTTTCTTCTATTAGAGAGGGTACCATGTTTTTGTAGTTTTCTGTATCTTAAGCAGAAACAGAAATTTAATAGTAATCTGTAGCGTTAAATAATCTATGCTAAACTTCATTCAAAGAAGGATTCAAAGTGGTTTACAAAAATACTTGAAATAATAATAGATGATAAAATTAGGTAAAGATGGTCTTAGCAATATCTTTTTAGATCTGTCTTCTCAGGCAAGGGAAACAAGGGCAAAAAATGAACAAATGGCGTTACGTCAAACTAAAAAGCTTCTGCACAGCAAAGGAAATCAGCAGTAAAATGAAAAGACAACCTACGGAATGGGAGAAGATATTTGCAAATGCTATATCTGATAAGGGGTTACTATCTAACATATATAAAGAACTCATAAAACTCAGCAACAGCAACATGATTAAAAAATGGGCAGAGTAGCTGAATAGACATTTTTCCAAAGAAGACATACAGATGGCCAACAGGCACAGGAAAAGATGTTCAACATTGCTGATTATTAGGGAACTGCAAGTCAAAACCACTATGAAATATCACCTCACACCTGCCAGAATGGTTATTATCAATAAAGCAAGTGGGACTTCCCTGGCGGTGCAGTGGTTAAGAATCTGCCTGCCAATGCAGGGGACACGGGTTCGAGCCCTGGTCTGGGAAGATCCCACATGCCATGGAGCAACTAAGCCCGTGTGCCACAACTACTGAGCCTGCGCTCTAGAGCCCATGAGCCACAACTACTGAAGCCCACGTGCCAGAACTACTGAAGCCTGTGCGCCTAGAGCCCGTGCTCCACAAGAGAAGCCACTGGAATGAGAAGCCTGCGCACCGCAACGAAGAGTAGCCCCTGCTCACCGCAACTAGAGAAAGCCCACGTGCAGCAATGAAGACCCAACACAGCCAAAAATAGAGATAGATAAAAAAACAAGCAATGACAAGTGTTGGCGAGGATGTGGAGAAAAGGGAATCCTTATACACTGTTGGTAGGCGTGTAAATTTGTACAGCCACTATGGAAGGCAGTATTGGACATTCCTCAGAAAAGCTAAGTATAGAACTACCATATGATCCAGCTGTCCCACTTCTGGGTATTTATCCAAAAAATACAAAAACACTTTGAAAAGATATATGCACCCCTGTGTTCATTGCAGCACTATTTACAATAGCCAAGCTATGAAAACCACCTAAACGCCCATCAGTGGGTGAATAGATAAAGAAGATGTGGTGTATAGACACACACACACACACACACACAGTGGAATACTACTCACCCATAAAAAGGTGAAATCTTGCCATTTGTGACAACATTGATGGACCTTGAGGGTATCATGCTAAGTGAAATAAATCAGACAAAGATGAATATTGTGTGATTTCATTCATAAGTGGAATATAAAAACGAATAAGCAAACAAAATAAAAGAACAACCAAACTAAACAAAACCAAATATAGTTACAGAGAACACAGTAGTGGTTACCAGAGGGGGAGGGCAAGATGGGTAAAGGGAATCAACTGTATGGTGACAGATGGAAACCAGATTTTTGGTGGTGAGCATGCTGTAGGGTATACAGAAGTAGAAACATAATGTTGTACAAATGAAGCTTATACAATGTTATAAATCAGTGTTACTTCAATAAAAAATAAAACCAGATAAAGAAATCAAAGCAAAGGGAAAATAAGGATGGGGATTAAAAAAGTACCAACAAACAGACAGATAGGTAGAGCATGAGTATTATATAGAAATGAATGCCAAAGACGCTGGATGGTTGTTGGTTGTGGGTTACAGATTTGAATCTCAGCTTCATCATGACAAAAGCAAAGTTACATGACTGACATTGCTCAAACTTAAGTTCTGTTCATTGGTGCTTTTTAAATTGTACGAAGAAATTTTTTTTTTACTTTTACTGGCAGAGCTGGTGAAAAGAATTATGTAATATGTAAGACATTATATATTTTATTGAAATATAGTTGATTTACAATATGATGTTAGTTTCAGGTGTACAGCACAGTGATTCAGTTATATGTATATATATATTCTTTTTCAGATTGTTTTCCCATATAGGTTATTATAGAATATTGAGTATAGTTCCTTGTGCTATACAGTAGGTTCTTGTTGACTATCTATTTTATATATAGTAGTGTGTATATGTTAATCCCAATCTCCCAGTTTATTCCTCCCCCCCCTTTCCCCTTTGGTAACCATAAGTTTGTTTTCTATGTCTGTGAGTCTCTTTCTGTTTTGCAAATAAGTTCATTTGTATCTTTTTGTTTTTTTTTTTAGATTCCACATATAAACGGTATCATATGATGTTTGTCTTTCTCTGACTGGCTTACTTCACTTAGTATTATAATCTCTAGGTCCATCCACGTTGCTGCAAATGGCATTATTTCATTCTTTTTTGTGGCTGAGTAATATTCCGTGTGTGTGTGTGTGTGTGTGTGTGTGTGTGTGTGTGTGTGTGTGTGTGTGTATCACATCTTCTTTACCATTCATCTGTTGATGGACATCTAGGTTGCTTCCATGTCTTGGATATTGTAAAGAGTTCTGCACTGAACATTGCGGTGCATGTGTCTTTTCGAATTATAGTTTTCTCCAGATATGTGCCCAGGAGTGGGATTGCAGGATCATATGATAACTCCATTTAAAATTTTTTAAGGAACCTTCATACTGTTCTCTATAGTGGCTGTACCAATTTATATTCCTACCAGCTGTGTAGGAGGGTTCCTTTTGCTCCACACGCTCTCCAGCATTTATTATTTGTAGACTTTTTGATCATGGCCATTCTCACTGCTGTGAGGTGTTACCTCTTTGTAGTTTTGATTTGCATTTCTCTAATAATTAGCGATATTAAGAATCTTTTCATGTGCGTGTTGGCCATCTGTATATCTTCTTTGGAGAAATGTTTATTTAGATCTTCTGCCCATTTTTTTGATTGAAGACATTATATTTTTAATACAGATACTTGATTTTTTTTTACCCATACTATTTCTTTCATTTGTTGTATGTACTTTTCTCACATTCTCTCCTGGAGGATCTGGGTAATTCCATGAATATTAGTGCCTGATGATCAATGTAAGATGCTAGCTCTGTGGCAAATGGTTTATGAGGTAGTTGCTGTTTGAATCTCTGAGTCCTCAAAACAAGCTGTTAACATACTGTTGCTAGGAAGCCAGGATGGCCTTAATGCATAGGTGGGGTTAGATCTCTGAGGTTGTCCCATGTACATACATTTGAAGCAGCTAAAGGTGGCCAGTGTAGTTGGAGATGAGGAAGTGGGGAGCAAGTTCATGTAGGCCCATGTAGGAAATGGTAAGAATTTTATTTTGATATGGGAAGCCTTTGGAGGGTTTAGAGCTGAGACATGATATTTTATATGACTTGTAAGAATTACTCTGATTTTACATATACCTACCCACCTAAAATCTGTAATATCTTACTACGCTGCATTACCATATCATTCCATTTGTCTACAGAGATCAGGATGACCCTGTTTTCTTCCAAAATATTTGTGCAGTTTCCTAGGTAGTATCTTAAATTTTACTTTTAGAACATTTTTCTCTGAGCTTAAGGAACCTATTCTTGTGATAAAATAGGAATACTTCCAGAAGTCTCTAAACTGTATTTGGTCATCTGTCTATGAAGGCATGTTATTTGTGATTGAGATCCAGTCTTTTGCTATTTTAAGTGATGCTAAAGACACTTGATGCCTATCAAGGAGGGGGAATGCCACTAACTGGGGAAAGTAGATTGGAATACAGAGATGAGAGTTCCAAGGGCAAACTCAACTACTACTTCATCAGTTGAAATAGAGCCAACTTTCTTAATGTGGTAACTCTGGTATCTGATGCCTTTGTTTCCCTTATCTTGACAAATGTTTGTTTCTTTAAGTCTCTTCAGCTTAAATCTTATTTAATACTTTATATAAATGCAGTGTAGTATTATGGTTAAGAGTATGGACTCTGGAGTTAGAATATTTAGGAAGCTTGGAAAAGTTTTGTTTTTGTTTTTTTTGGCCTTTTCTGTGCTTCAGTTGTCTCATCCTGAAATGGAGCAAAATAGTAGAACTTTTCTCCTAGGTTTGCTGTAAATGAATTAATGTGCTAGAACAGGGCCTGGCTTAGTAAGTGCCTAATAATGTTAGCTATTCTTATTATATGGAATATGTAACCATTAGACTTTCTTTATAAGGGCCCTTTGTCATTGACAAAGTGAGGTCACTATTTCAACAGTGTTTAAGCACTGTTTCTAGGCCTTCCCTATTTATTTTTGTTTCACAGTAACTTAGTCAACAATTGAATGATCTTGATGGAATGTGCTAACTCCAGAAGATCATCATCAAGATATGCCTGGTTCATTTTTCTATTTTGAAATAAACTGGTGACTATTAAAATCTTCAGTGTTACTGTCTCCCTGAAATTGATCTGATACTGGGTATACAGAGATAATTTGTGCTTAAGTAACTAATCTGGTTATATTTATAGGCTAATGGAGCATCTTAATTAAAACTCTTGTTCTTGTTTTATCATATTAACCTGACTTCTGAGAATTGCTCATATATGTTAACGTGATATACTATTATATATTAATGTTAGAGCTTTAATACCAGTAAAAAAACCTTTAAATTAGATCTGTAATTATCAGAAGTTTTTGCTTTCCAAGCTCAGTTCTCCAGGCATGAAGAATTGTCATGTTTTCTTGTTTTATGCTAAGGTGATCATATTATACTGTCTAATTGTGTTTCCTCTTTTAAAAAGCTGTTTTTTATATCTCATAAGCTCCATATACATAAGCCAGATTTGATCTTTTACATAATAGCATTGTATTGGGTACACAGTTATTGAGAAATCAGTGGATTTAAGTGGATATATAATTAAATTTCTTGCCTCTTGTTCATATTTGTAGTAGTTGATATTGCCTGGGTACATTTTTTGGTAATGTGTGTCACTTTAAATGTGGTCTTGTAGAACTTGTTTCTTAACCTGAGTAAGTTGAAACAGTTAACTGCTGTGGAGGTAATCTTAGATCTACTTGGTGTTGAAGAAGGACAAAACCAGAAAACACCATAGTAACAGAAAATCATGACTGATGTGTTATCCTCTCCCTCTGTTTTTGGTTAGCAATTGAGAAAAGGAGCTCCTTGGCATATGTTTTCATAAAAATGAAGGTCTTTAGTGTGACCAGTTTAAAATGGTTAGTATTACTCTTATTCAAAGAATTAAGCTATTTAACTTTTTAGGAATATACCTTGTTGTCAGACTGAAATGAATGCCATTTTATGCTTCTTTTAAAAAGGGCTGTACAGAATGGAGTTTCCTCAAAAAGCTAAAAATAGATCTGCCATATGATCAGGCAGTCCCACTCCTGAGTATATATTTGAGGAGAAAAACACCGATTCAAAAAGATACATGCACCCCAATGTTCATAGCAGCATTATTTACAGTAGCCAAGATACAGAAGCAATGTAAACGGCCATTGACAGATGAATGGAGAAAGAAGATGTGGTACATATATACAATGGAATACTACTCATACATAAAAAAGAATGAAATTTTGCCATTTACAGCAACATGGATGAACTTGGAGGGCATTATGCTAAGTGAAATAAATCAGACAGAGAAAGACATACTGTATGATATCACTTATATGTAGAATCTAAAAATTGAAACAAATTAGTGAATATAACAAAAAAGAAACAGACTCAGCTATAGAGAACAAACTAGTGGTTGCCAGTGGGGGAGAGGGAAGTGGGGAGGGACAAGATAGGGGTAAGGGATTAAGAGGAACAAACTACTATGTATAAAATAAATAAGCTACAGGGATATACAGGGAATATAGCCAATGTTTTATAATAACTATAAATGGAACCTAACCTTTAAAAATTGTGAATCACTGTTGTACACCTGAAATTTATATAATATTGTAAATCAACTCTACCTCAGTAGAAAATTAAATAAAAATATACTGTCAAAAAAAAGGACTTTACAGAAAAACGAGAAAGCCAGCATATTGAGATTTCAACAAATTTTGGGTATTACAGTTTGAGAAGATTTCAGAATTCTGAAGAATCTTTCTACTGTAGGCAGTCAAGCCTTCCTCTCTGTACATGGCTCAGTGAGTTGGCCTTCTATAGAAGCAAAATAAAACCTACCCCAATACAGGCATACCTTGTTTTATTGCACTTTATTGTGTTTCACAGACTGAGTTATCAGATAATGGTTAGCATTTTTTAGCAATAAAGTATTTTTTAATTAAGGTATGTACAGTTTTTTTTAAGACAATGCTATTGCACACTTAATAGACTACAGTATAGTGTAAACATAACTTTTATGTGCCCTAGGAAACCAAAAAACTTGTGTGGCTCCCTTTATTGTGATACTCACTGTATTGTGGTGGTCTGGAACTGAACCTGCAGTATCTCTTAGGTCTGCGTGTATCAGATTTGCTGGCTTTCTGGTGTTTGAAGCCAGTAGTGCCCCTATAACAAGCAATAGCACATCTTTACTATGGGTTCTTGGATGGCAGTTTGAATGTTTGCATTTGGAGTACATTTGTCTAAAGCTCTGTCATACACCTTGAGTATTTGGAAGAGATATATAATATTTGAGATATTTAAGGAAGAGAATATGTATTTTTAATCCCTGAGTTGATCCCTTGACCATCAAAAAGATAACTGTCTATGCCATAGCATTTCTATGTCATAGAAATGCCTTCACTCTATTGTCATTTAATGCATGCTTTTTATTATCACTGGAATTTTAAAAAATAATATTTTGTATGTTTTTCATGGGACCTTTGTGATAAAACCTTACTTGATTATAATCTAGGAAAGAAGCTGTTTTTTTGCAATAAGTTTTCTACTGTTTAAAAAATTGTCCAATGCAATCTGTCTCCAGCTCCCTTCTTTTTTTTTTTTACTTTAGTGCCATTAAGTTTTAAGCCAGTTTTGACCCAAATGCTGTAAATTACTTCAGTTTAGGTACTGAAAGTATCATTTCCGTTTTTGATTGATTCCTTTTGTTTCCCCCTCAAGTGTCTTATATTATTTAAGCTCACTGATATCTCACAGTCATTGGGACTAGGGCAGATAAAAAGAATTGCAGATCTTTTGAGATTAGATAGATGTCTTCCAACCTTCAGATATTTTGATAATTTACCATTAAGAGAGAATGAGGGGCTTCCCAGGTAGCACAGTGGTTGAGAATCCACCTGCCAATTCAGGGGACACAGGTTCGAGCCCTGGTCCGGGAAGATCCCACATGTCGCAGAGCACCTAAGCCTGTGCACCACAACTACTGGAGCCCACGTGCCCCAACTACTGAAGTCCGCACGCCTAGAGCACATGCTCCACAACAAGAGAAGCCACCGCAATGAGAAGACCGTGCACTGCAATGAAGAGTAGCTCCCACTTGCCGCAACTAGAGAAAAGCCCGTGGGCAGGAACTAAGACCCAACACAGCCAAAAATTAAAAAAAAATAAAAAAAGGGCTTCCCTGGTGGCGCAGTGTTTGAGAGTCCGCCTGCCGATGCAGGGGACACGGGTTCGTGCCCCGGTCCGGGAAGATCTCACATGCCGCGGAGTGGCTGGGCCCGTGAGCCATGGCCGCTGAGCCTGCACGTCCGGAGCTTGTGCTCTGCAACGGAAGAGGCCACAACAGTGAGAGGCCCGTGTACCGCAAAAAAAAAAAAAAAAAAAGAAAAAAAAAAGAGAATGAGGAGGATCATGAAGACATCTCTTAAGAGAAAAGCTTTGCCATCAAAAAGAACAGCAATTTCCAGAGGATTTTATTTTTAATTAGGATTGGGTTATATTACTCTTAAATTTACCCTCATATTTCCAACTGTGTAGTTTTGCCTGTATACATGATCTTGTCTTGTAAATAAACACAATACGTAGTCTCCAAAATCGTCATGATTCAGGTCTTGCCTGAGTCTGAATCTGTAGTTATTTGAAACTCAGCATTGCTACTTGTGTAAATGCAATAACACATCATTCACATGTGTAATGCAGACTGGCAGACTAAACCCCCAGCTGATGTGTTAAATGCACTGTAAAGAAGTTTTTCACACATTTAAATTGTGTTATTTTCTTACAAGAAAATGCTCAGTATTACTGGCCTGGACTATAGTAATTGAATCACAGTTGAACTTGAATTAGGCCAAACTGAAAAAAATCTATTGGTTGACCTGGCAGGAATTTGTTCTGTATCTGTGTGCTAACTGTGGAAAGTATTGAAACATTAGGTATGTGAAAGCATATTAAATAATGAGATGTTTATTTAAAAAGCAGCAAGTCTAAATTTGTAACTAATTTTCCAACTAACTTAGGACATTCAAAAAAGTGTCATTCTCCTCTCTTACCTTGTACTTCATAACTGAAAATAAATCAACAGAAAAATAAGTTACATGGTTTGAATTAGTCATTTAGCTTTTCGGTTCCCAATATATGGTAAAACAGAAATTATTTGGCCCCTTAAAATATTTACATGATTTTGTTTTTAATTAATGATTGCAATTTGTTCTTTGGCATAAAGGAATTTTCATATAATGTGGAAGAGGTACTCTATTGAGAGCTCATCTGAATTCCTTTATTCTTTCAAATTTAAGTATAGCTTTGTTTAAGCTTCTCCGTGGTCCTTAAGTTCATTGTTTAAAAATACATGAATTCATGCCAGAGGGGAAATAGAGGATGGTGGCCATAGGCTTCACTGGAACTAGAGCTCAGGTGACCTGGGTTGAATCTCTGCTCTAGCTGTGTGACCTTGGGAAAGACACCTAACTTCTCTGTTCCTCAGCTTCCTAATCTGTAAAATCGGTTTAATAACAGCACCTACTTCACAGGTTGTTTTGAGTCTTAAATGACAAGTGCATGTGCATGTAAGTGCAGGTGCATGTGCAAGTAAGTTTTTTTCCCCACTTTTCTCTTTAAAAACAAGCAATAAAGAATTTTATGAAGATAAGTACAGTATGATCTCACTTATATGTGGAATCTTAAAAAACGAAAACAAAAACCAAAAGAAGACCAAGCTGATAGATACAGTGAACAGATCGGTGGTGGCCAGAGGTGGCGGCGGTGAGGGTTGGGTGAAATGGGTGAAGGGAGTCAAATGGTACCAAATTCCAATTATGAAAACATAAGTTATGGGGATATAATGTACAGCATGGTGACTATAGTTGATAATACCTGAATTGTGTATTTGAAAGTTGTAAATCTTAAAAGTTTTCATCACACAAAAAAAACCTGTATTGTGACAGGTGTTAACTAGACTTAGTGTGGTGATCATTTTGCAATACATGCAAATAGTGAATCATTATGTTCTACACCTGAAACTAATGTTGTATGTCAATTATACCTCAAGTAGAAATAAAATAATTTTATGAAGGCGGAAAATGAACTTTTTGAAGTAGTACAGGGGAATAATTAGGTTCAGTGCTGATCTGAGCTGAGGTGGAAAATCTCAGAGTGAGATTTACTTATTATTTTTTTAAAAATAATTAATTTTTGGCTACATTGGGTCTTCATTGCTGCACGCGGGCTTTCTCTAGTTGCGGTGCGCAGGCTTCTCATTCGGTGGCTTCTCTTGTTGCGGAGCACAGGCTCTAGGCGTGTGGGCTTCGGTAGTTGCAGCACGCGGGCACTAGGATGCTTGGGCTTCAGTAGTTGTGGCCCGGGGGCTTAGTTGCTACACGGCATGTGGGATTTTCCTGGGCCAGGGCTTGAACCCATGTCGCCTGCGTTGGCAGGTGGATTCTTAACCACTGTGCCTCCAGAAAAGCCCTTCAGGGTGAGATTTGAATTAACTTCATCCTAAGCCAGACAAAGACTACCAAAATGGTCGTTTTATGTATGCTATGAGTGAATGATTCTCAGCTAGCTTGGTCTAGGAGCCACAGACTGCCTATTTAAAAGTGTATTTTTTTTCCTGCCACAGATGTGTGTGGATGGTGCCAAGCTTTAGAGTAATGTAGTTGATGCCGTTTGATGACTTTTGCTAAAAAATGAGAAGTGAGAGTAACCGTAGGTGGAAGGGCACATACCTTATCATTATTATTTAAAAAAAAATACATGTGGCTGGGAAATCAGTGGTAGAGAGCACAGCAAAGGGAAGGAAACTTTGCAATATCTCCTCCTCCTCTGTTTCCTACATTAAGACATTTTACATATACTTCAGGCTTTTAGTTTCTTCTCCATAGTTCTTCCTCTGTTTCTTACCAGTACAGATAATTTCCTTGACTTAGCTGAGAAGAGTAAAGCTGTGAGAATGTAAGATAAGGAAATAAGTGTTCTCGTTCTGCTTCCTAGTTTTTCATGAAAATACTTCTATGTTTATATCTTCGCTTGGACTCCTTTGTAAGTTGTCCTTTCTTTTACAGAGCTCCCCCCGTTATCTTCTTTTGGTCCTATTTCCATTCCCTTTCACTTCTGTCAAGCTTCCTGCTCCATTACTTACCTCGGCCTTCCTCTGTTGCATGCGCACGTTCTTGACTGCCACTGAATCCTTCCCCTGTGCCCATAACCTATTCAGAACTTCTCTACACTAAAGTACCTTTCTCAAGCTGCTGCTACTTGAATGGCATTTTGGCCAAGTACGTTTGTTTCAGTGTTTTTGTTTTGCTTTGCTTTTTTATTTACTGTATTTATTTATTTACATCTTTATTGGAGTATAATTGCTTTACAATGGTGTGTTAGTTTCTGCTTTATAACAAAGTGAATCAGTTATACATATACATATGTTCCCATATCTCTAGCCTCTTGCATCTCCCTCCCTCACCCTCCCTATCCCACCCATCCAGGTGGTCACAGAGCACCGAGCTGATCCCCCTGTGCTATGCGGCTGCTTCCCACCAGCTATCTATTTTACATTTGGTAGTGTATATATGTCCATGCCACTCTCTCACTTTGTCACAGCTTACCCTTCCCCCTCCCCATATCCTCAAGTCTGTTCTCTAGTAGGTCTGTGCCTTTATTCCCGTCTTACCCCGAGGTTCTTCATGACATTTTTTTTTTCTTATTTTAACTACAAAATTGCTAAAAGATTGGTTTCTACTTAATGTTTCCAAGTTTCTCATCACTCATTCAGATACCTTACTCTGTACCGTTTGGCTTCTCCTCTTGTTTTACTTTAGTTGTTCTTAACCTTGGCTGTGCATTAGAATTACTTGGAAGGAGTTTAAAACCTTAATATCACTTTTAGATTTAGTTCTGATTTAGTTCTGGAGTGCAGCCTAAGCATTGGGAGTTTTGAAAGCTCTACAGCTGTTTCTAATGTGTAGCTAAGGTTGAGAACCAGTACCTTGATTGAAATCAGTAGACATCAAATTAACTCCCTTATCAAGTCAATTCTTAGAACCTGAAGGAGTATATTTTTGGTTCTATTGGCAAGAAGCCTTCTGTGCTTCTCTTCAGCCTCAGGTGAGAACAGGGTTAATTATTTGAAGGTCTTTTGACATCAGTGGTCCTTCTCTTGCACACTCTGTATTCTGCTGGTTAGCTGGGTAGGTAAATGTCTGTTCTACTGACCCAACTGTCCTCAGGTACAAGTCCCAAGGTCTTAGGTCAGATGGAGTAGGACGCCCATTTTGTTCTTGGGCACAAGCTGAATTCTCTGGTCTAGCTTTTATCAGTAGTAAAGCTGACATTTTAATTATTTTCTGGCATCTCTTTCTTTCTCTCCTGCTTAGAACTTTGAAGGGGTAGGAGTATGATTACGTGAGCTCCCTCAGATTCCAACACATGCTGCTGCTTCATGCCTTCTATACCTTTTTTGGGTTGAACAGAGTTAAGAGTCAGCAGCAGAACTTGGGACACTTTCAGTCTAGGACAGGGCTTGTCTTGCAAGGCTTACTGCTTGGAGGAGAGGAAACAAAAATAACTTGCATATGCACAGTGATACAATTTCAGATCCAGTAATGTGAAAAATGGCAGCAGTATCCATTCTGTGGGCTAAGACAGGAATGTGGGGGAACAGAGCTTGACCCCCATATTGTTTCTCAGATTTGGTCTTTGGCTCTCGTTTTCTTCCATATACTTCTTTGGGATATCATCTGCTCCTATAACTTTAAACCTTATCCTAAGATGACAACAGATCTATACTATTTCTTCTCCTGGACCTTTGCCTGATTGCCTGCTGCATATTTTCTCTTGGAACATTCTGCAAGTAACTCAGACTCAATAAGGAGATAGTGTTCAGTCATAAGCATTAGCAAAACCTGGGTTATAATCTTGGTTTTGCCATCGACTTACTTTGTGGCCTTATTTGGTGACTCTCCTGAGTCTTACTTTTCTTATCCGTGGAAGGACGTGGTAGAATTGGAGTCCTTTCTAGCTCTGACATCACATGACTTTCTAATCTCGTGTAGGCCTCCTGTGTACTTGCCCTACCCATGCTGGTCACAATGTGTAGCCTATTCCAGGTACATTCTTGTTTCCCTGACTTAGAATGCCTCTTGGTCTTCTACTTCTCAGTCTTAATCTTCCTCGGCAATCCATTTCAGTCCTTTTATTTCTTGTAGAATGGTTCCTGATCATCTCAGTCCACAAATATTTCTTTGTTTTCTGAATTCCTACAAAGTCATTGACATCACTGATTGGCATTCCTCAAAAAATTTCTTGAATGGTTATTTGTTATACACATATCTTACTTACTACCCAAATTGTAAGCTCTCTGAGGATGTCTGTGTTCTGTAGTATAATGCCTTGCACTGATGGGCATTTAATGAATACTTTTTGCCCTGTTGTACCCTAGTTGCCTAGTATATGCATTGCCCATGATCTGCACTGTTAAGTCCTTGCAGATTACTTTGTGGTCACTTTTGCTAACATTTAGAATAGATGTGTTTCACGTTTCCACATGAGATTGTGATTTGATAGCCTCTAAATGGAAAAACATATATATATATATATTTTTTTTTTTCCAGAATGTAATAAGTGTGAATATTTTGCTTGCAGACTACTTTGTGACTCTGTTCACATCATTTAACAAAAACATCTGCACCTTCTTTTTTTTTAAGCTTTTGTTTTATAATTTTTCATTTGTTTAGTATTTGGATATATGATGATTAAAGCCACAGGATGAAGGTATCATTTACTGATATGATGACATATTGTTAACTGGTTATATATAGGCTCCAAGAGGGTGGGAACTTTGTGTTGTTAATCACTATCTCCTATTCCTAAAAATTGATGTCTGAAATGTACTAGGCTCTTAATAAATATTTGTTGAGTATATGAGCGAGTGAATGAATGAATAAATCTTAACAGAACTGGAAGTATTTATGCTCTTCTCTGTATCTCTGTATTGCATTTGAGTATTCTGTATGCTAAGGAATGTCTTATTGTGTCTGTTTTCTCATTCCGTGGTGGGGGAAAACCAGATGAGTTGTGGGTTTTGACCCACAGAACCCAAAATTCGGCTTGTGTCCTCTTTTCTGATAGTGTGATGGATGGGACTGAAGTTCAGATAGGGTAATCTGGGGTGGTGATTCCAATGGTGTTGTCATTTAAATGGGATTGACAAAGAGGATTGAAGGTAGTAATAGGGGCAAAATGGAGGTGGGAGGAGGTAGTGTCAAAGAACTAGGAAAGTTGACAGCAAGTAATGGAGTGGGCAGGTCATAGCTGGTCTGGAGGTGTTTTGGAGATGAGATGTGGATAACCTGTGGTGACTTTTTCCTGGGCTCCGTAGCAGACTTGAAGGATCAGGTCATGATCTGTGAAAGGGGTAACATTTTTCTTTTTACATTAGGGTCACAGAGTACACACCAACAAGAAGGAAGCAATAATAAAGAGGAATATGTCTCGTGTTATTTTGACCTTAGACTTAGAGTTGTGTTTTAGAATTCATCTCATCAGTTTTTCAAACTTTGAAGTTTCACTTTTGTCTTCTAGCTACACATGTTCCCTTGAGAAGCAAAATAATTCTGTATGATCTTTGTATCTTTTTTTTTTAGAGAGAGTTCTAGTCTTTGCCAAGACTTATATATCGTTTGTATGAAAGGATGATTAGAGTTATTCTTCTGGTTTGGTAGAAATTAATTTTCTTTCAATTTGATAGGCTTTCAGTGATGCTCTTTGCCTTTAGGAAGTTATTCCTGGACTGCTGCATGCTAGGGATTGCTGTCTTGAAGATGTACAAATGATGAGCAAAGACTTCTGAAAGTCAGCATGGTATTTTGGACTAATAACCTGACTAGGGCCAAAGTTGGTTCAGGTCATTATTAGGAAAATGCCATATTCTATCAGAGTTTCATTAGCAATACAGAATTGAAATCAAACAGTTAATTCTTAGGACTGGAAGGAAGTATACTAAATTGTTAGTGGTGATTGTCACTGGCTTGTGGTTGAATGATTTTTAATTTCTTGATAGTCTTGTATTTAAAATAATTTCAGCAAAGCATATATATTTATAATGAAGTTATTTGTCAAATGTAATAATGAATACAGTTGATCCTCCGTATCTTTGTCTTCCGTGTCTGCTGATTGAACCAACCACACAGTTGGAAAATATTCAGGAAAAAAAAATTACACAAAGTTCCAGAAGCAAAACTTGAATTTGCACTGACACTGGCAACTGTTTACATAGCATTTACATTGTATTTACAGCTCTTTACTAGCAATTCCATTGTATTCGGTATTATAAGCAGTCTGTAGATGATTTAAAGTATATTGGAGGGTGCGAATACTACACCATTTTATACAAAAGACTTGAGCATCTATGGATTTTAGTATCTGTAGGAGGTCCTGGAACCAATCTGTCAGGGATACTGAGGGACGGTTGTACTAGGAAAATACATGATTTAATGAGTAGTCATTGTATTGTACACTACATTAACTTCCTAAGAAAATGCATATATAGGAGAAAGGACTGTAAGAAAATATAGATAGAAGTGCTAGGAGTGGCCTAGGGAGATAGAATCGTGGGTAGTTTAAAAATTTCCTATTTTACAAAGTTTTGGTAATATGCTTATGACAATCATAAAAGAATCAGTGGCCACTTATCTTTCTTAGGTAGTATATTTTGAAGCAGTGGTTTAGTTGACAAAATTGACAGCAATTCAAGAAGCTTAATCAAATGTCATAATTTAAGGCATAGTGGTGGATCTTTCCCATTTCCTATGTGGTTGTGAAGCATAGATGATGTTTAGGGTAAGGGAGTAGAAGTTAAGATTGATTGCTGCTGCTTCATTGGGCTTCTGGACAGATGACAGTGCTATAAACAGTGAGTAACAGGAGGAGGGAAGTGCTTTAGGGGTAAATAGTAGAGTTGTGATAGAAAATGGCCATGTGTGCATGTGGGACATTTCAGGAGGACATGATTAGCAGAGAGTAAGACATTTTATCACTTAGAACAGTCTGAGTTTAAGTTACAGCTTTGTGAGTCATAATTGTAAGGACGGCAAGTTGAAGCATGGTAAGTGCTAACTGCATTCAGAATCAAAGAATTTTGGTATATGAGCAGTGAGGAGAGGAACCGCTGCTCACAAATTGTTTTCATCAAAACCTTTGTGTCTCACGATTGCTCTTCATAGTGACAGCGTAAAGGTTGGAAAACAATGAAATGGCTAATGTGCATGTGTGTTATAGTTGGGACCCATTGAAAAAGAAGCTAAAAGTTTCCCCTACTAACTTGTTGGGTTGGGGTAAAAGTTGTTTTACAAGGCAAAATGGAAAATTGAAAGTGTGCTCAGTTGGTATTTTTGATCCTTTATGTCAGATATTGGGTCCAAGGCTAAGTTCTCACATTTCTTGAAATTTAACTGTATCATAGCATGTGTGTGCATTCATAAACTGAGGAAATGGAATGTATATTTATATGTACATTTTTCAGTTATGCTAGGAACTCTGCTTTGTCAGTAGTTTTGTTTGTGAAATATTACTATATAGGAAGCATTTGCATTTATTATAATGTATGAAAGGTCTTCTTTAAATGCTACTATTACTAGTAGTAATAATAATTGCTCCCATTTGTTGAATGTTTACTAGGTGCCAGACTTGTTAAGAATACCATTTTACATGATAGAAAACTAAGCTTGGTGGTAGATGTGGGATTCTAGCTCAAGTCTGATTTTAAAGTTGATACTATTGCTCTTGTACTGAGATGTGTGTTGGGTACGGTGAGTTGCTGAGATTCATATTCATTAGCATAGTACACCTCCATCAGTTGGAATATACATATTAGAAACTGGCATCTTGAATTTCAGATCTATTAGGACATATTTACTGAAGACTTCATGTATAGTGTATTAGATTTTTGTTCTTTGATTTTTTTCATCAGAACTCGGAGTGCTGTTGTTAGTTTATGATTTGACCTAATTTAATTTTAAAGGAGTGATTACTGGATTGTCACAGGTTTAATAAGATGTAATGGAAAAGAAATGGGGGAAATGAAGATGGAATACACTGAGAAATAGCTGTAAAGATTAATAGATGATGTAACTTGTCAAGTGACAGTGTCATTTATCTAGTATGTATATTTTAATTGGCTCCATTGTGTGAAATTAAATGTTAAAAATGGTCTTAACAGACAGAATATTAGATCAAATAGTTTTGTCAACACTTCATACATTTATTTTGTCTGTTTTATAACTTTAACAGTCTTCATCATTATGTTTTCATAATGTAAATGACCCATATTTAGAAATTTTACTCTTCTTTCTTAAACCTATAGTGATCTGACATTTTGGGGAGCTGTGCTGCACGGCTTGCGGGATCTTAGTTTCCCGACCTGGGATTGAACCCAGGGTCCGGGCAATGAAAGTGCCGTGTCCTAGCCCCTGGACAGCCAGGGAATCCCTGACGTCTTAGATAATTTTAGAGCAATCATAATGATTAATTTTAGAAACAATTTTTAAGAGTTAAAAATGATAATGTATGTATTTGTTTAGAAAATTTCTGGAAAGATGCGTAAGAAACTCGACAGTGGTTACCTTTAGGAGAAAAATATTGGATGACGGAAGGTATTTTCTATCTTACATCCTTCTGTGCTAGTACTCTCTGCTTTGTATCCTTTTTACCATTTGATATTTTTTTAATAGTGATTACGTGATCTTAAAACTCGTTATAGTTAATAGCACAGGCAACCATAGATCTGTAGACTGTGAATGCAGCTATAGTTTTCTCTGTCTTATTTTCAAAGTATGTAATATTTACTTCTTCCTTTTATTTACCAAATAAATTTAGCTGCTGTTCTTTGTTTTTATTATATCCCTTTATTCTCACGAAAATACTGTTTTATTTCAGAAGTCAGTATGGTTTCCAGAAAATTGTTTAGAGGTCCTTTGGGAACAGTAGACGATTTATTCATTTGCAGATTATAACCCAGTAAAACTGAGGTTGTAAACTTACACAAATTTGGCTTTTCATTTTCTACTCTCATTATAAAGGAAATTTAGTTGTGTGACCTTCAGCACATTGCTTAATTTCTGAGTCTTTTTCTCTTCATTTAGTTAGACATTCATTTTTGTAAGATTATCTTCCGTGACTCTTCGAAATCTCTGATTTTATAATTTCATAACCATTTCAACTCAAAAGATATAATTCAGTAATTCTTAAAGTATTTTACAAGCAAAATTTCTAGTTAACCAAAATCTGCATAACCTCAGAATCAACTTTAATTGTTTAAGTGCATTTGCAGTCTGATCTGTCTCATGAGTGAATTCTAATGTAGTGCTACATAGTCAGCCATAAGCATATGTAAAATCTTAGTCATGGAGTGGGATTTTGAAATGAAAATTTCCAGTAATGAGGACATATTAACTTTCTGTGTGTGTGTGTGTGGGGGGGTATGTGTGTGGATATGTTTGCATTTTTAAAACAAATTAACATTTCTATTTTTAATCTTAATTCTAGAGAATGAGCCTTTTCTTTGTTTAGAACCTTAAAGGAAATGGTGTCTTATGCCAACTGTAGCTTCATGGATAATTATACAATGGGTTATCAATCAAATTTAATTAAGCTATGACAGCTTCCTTCACTAACTTTCCTTCAGTTGGTTAAGTTATGGCACTGAGGAAAATGGTTATGAACCACACCCTGAGGGCTTGCTATTTTCAAAGCAAGTATAGTGTACTGAAATGTGAACCTGTGTTAAACATTGAACTGCTGCCTTCATTAGGGAACCTCCTTTGGTTACTTGGCCTTTGAAAAACATTTGAACAACAAAATAAGATTAATTTAAACTTTTCTGATGTCTCTTCAAGCAAGAGGATTATCGTTACTGAAGTCTAAATTGGAAGCCAGATGACTTTATTTCCCCTGTAGTTTTCTGAATGAACTAGATTGAAAGGGTCAATGTGTTTTAGAAATTTTGTTTAATGGTAAGGTGAGTTGTGATGGAAGCAGGGCACATGAGTCTTGTTTGCTGGCTTGTGTTAATAGACGAAAGACTGGGTAGCTACATGCTTGGAAAGCTTTTCTGTGTCCTTGCACTCTTGATCCTTACTGTAGCCAGGCAGCTGAGGAGATATCCCCTGAAGTGGCAGAACTCCCCATCCTCCCTATTCTCCTGCCTTTTTTTTTTTTTTTTTCCTTTACTATATACTGGGACATTCAATGGCCTTGCATTGACCAGAAAGACAAAGAGTGCTTTCATACTCAGGCTTAGCCATGGCCGGTGTGCTGGGCCTTTGTTAGGACTTGCAGTAGTAGCCTTTTCTCTTTCACCACCCCCAGTCTCATTGCTCATACTTGGCAACAGCAACAGTGTCATTTTTAGAATTTTACCTCCTTACTTACAAATAAATACTCGCAAAAGAAAAATCCACTTTCTCTTAATGAAAAATGCAAAGAAAAGCAGAGCTTAACTTCCTCTTGTGGTTTTTTGATAAAAGAGTGCCCTGTTACAGCTAAGTACCATAGTGCGAGACTTGATCTTATTGAAATTAGTCTCTGTCATTTAAAAAGTAAAAATGGACTTTATTTCCTTTTAGTGTGGCTGTATCGCATCTAACTTATTGTGGATGCTCGATATTCATTCATAAAGTATAGACGAAAATCTTTTTAACCAGCGTCAGATGGTTTTTAAATTATTTAATGTTTTTATGGTTTATTAGATCATGTGAAGTGGAGAATTTAGACAGTTATGTGGATTATTTAAAGAATGTCTTTTGCCTCAGTTAACAGGCACAAGTTAATAGTGTTGTTTTTGTCCTACATTTTGCTTATATAGAAGTAAATCATCAAGATGAAATAAGCAAAAGTTATTTTTTAAAACATGTTACATTTGGATATGTAAACGTTATCAGATAGGGCTGGACTATATTTTAAATATTTATTCAATTTTATTTTAGTTTACTCAAGAGCTCTCTGTTTTTTACACGTGATTCGTCTTTTAATGAATATTTTTTGTATATAGAAAATTATAGAGAATAATGTAACAGACAGTAGTGCATATACCCCCAGCTTTATTGTATTTGTATTCTTGAGAGATTTTAGAGGATTTTGTTGAACCCTAGAAGTCTTAATCTGTGTCTTGTGAAAGTTTATGATTTTTCATTTCCTCATCTGTCACAACTTTTTTTCCTAGACAAGTCATTTGTTAAGGTAAACCTAATGAGTGCCACAGTTCATTACCCTTAGACACAACACAGTAACTGCTTGAAAGTGTTCGTGACCAATTTAAATTATATTTAATAACCTCAGTATTAAACAAGTATATGTACTAAATTTTTAGATGCTAAAGCTAGGTTGTCACATTCTAAGAAGGGACTATTATATTAAACAATGGCGAAAATGTATTCATAGTTATGTTATATAAGCTGGTATATATATTGGTCTCCAGGCAATGGAAAGCCATGGGGCTCCCACGCCAGTTCTTTTTTTTTTTTTTTTTGCGGTACACGGGCCTCTCACTGTTGTGGGCTCTCCCGTTGCGGAGCGCAGGCTCAGCGGCCATGGCTCAGGGGCCTAGCCGCTCCACGGCATGTGGGATCTTCCTGGACCGGGGCACGAACCCGTGTCCCCTGCATTGGCAGGCGGACTCTCAACCACTGCGCCACCAGGGAAGCCCTGGTACTTCATTTTGACCTTTACACTAGAAAGAAGAATTGCTCTTAGAGGTCTTGATATTAGCAGTGGTTTATTGTGTGCCTACTGTATATCTGGCGCTGGGCTAAGTACCCTAAATAAACTATGTTTCAATTCTGTGAAGTAGGTACTATTATTGTCCTCATTTTTCAGGTGGAGACCCCTGTGCTTAGAGATGTTAAATGTAACTACCCCAGAAATCAAACAGGTAGTAAGTGGAAGAATTGGAATGCTAAAATCAGATTTGTATTCGAGATCACTGATGTGAATAAACTGCCTCGTGAGGTCAGTGTTTTTAAAGTTGTAAGAAATCTCTTTGACAGTCTGAATTTGATCTGTTTCAGTTAAAATTCTGGGCTTCAGGTTGAGGTATATTCAAGTTTTTCGAAACCTAGGTGTTGGCTGGAATCATTGGCTCTAGTTTATAGATTAAAGGGCTTGTGTGGGGTGTGTTTGATTCAACCCAGAGCTCTTAGACTGAATTGTTGCCACTGGCACTGTTGTCTCTGTTGCTGTACCCATTCCAGACAGATATGTCACGAGCTGAGGTGCTTAGCTACCTACACCTGAAGCTAGAGAAAAGGAAAAGAGGGTTGGGAGAAAGGAACAAAAGGAGCCTTTGTTTTTCTAGTGGTTGAACTACATTGATGAGTGAGGGTCATTTTGGAAGGGCCTAGAGTGTGAGATCCAAAGGGTGAGGTGGAGAAGGAAAATGACTTGACCATGGGTTGAGGCAGTGGGGACACAGTAGAGAAAGCTGCCATTGCTACATTTATTTTAAGATTTTACTAAATATGGGCTAACAGGATATATATATATATTCCAGCATACATACCAGTTCTTTTTTTCTGAAAGAACATTAATTAATGAGTTCTCTGTATGAATGAAAAGCCCTTTGGAATTTTTTCATGACCATTTTTGTATTAATTTAGCATAACTACATTTATAGGGTTCTCTGGTGCCCTTACTTACTTGGAGCTCTGCTTCTGGCTTGCTTACCTAGATTTACTCTGCTCTAGGAATTTTATTCTGGATGTTAGTAGTGTTGAAATTCTGTTCCTGCCATCAGGGGGCGCTGTGAGAGTATGATTTTCTTAGGGTAACTTACTATGTAGAGGTAGAGGTCAGAACTGTTTTAATAATTGTTCTAAGATATTTCTTGCCTTTTTCATTTTATTGACATATTCACTGATGGTGCCCAATCAGTGGTGTGGGTTAAACTGCTGGCGCCATAGCATGAATCAGTGTAGAAGTACCAGCTGAACTAGTAATGATTGTTTTTTTCACCAGCATGCATTCTCCAAAAAAAAAAAAGCTCCAGTTTCACTTAATATCGTTGATGAAACAGTAAAACTTATTCATTTTATTAAATCTTTACCTTTGAGTGTACATTTTTAAATATTCTGTGTGATGGAATGGGAGGTATGCATAGAGTACTTCTGTTGCATAGTTGTCCAATAACGGCTTTAATGAAAACCACTTGTGGGAGTGAGTTGCAGGCAGAATTAACTGGTTTTTTTTTCATGTAGCCATTTTTATTTGAAAGAATGATGAACTATGGTTATTCAGACTTGCATATTTAGCAGACATGTTTTCAAAAATAAACCACTGTGCCTGCCTCTTTGAGGAAAGCTGTTACCAATGATAAAATTAGAGGTTTCAAGTGAAAGTTAGAATATTGGACTTGTATCTGCCACCGTGAGTTTGACAGCTTCCCAGTATTTAATAGACTTTTCTGATGAGATCAATGATGATATTAACAGATTTCATTTTTATTTATTTATTGAACAGATTTGATTTTTAATACTGTGCAGTGAAATGTGTCAATATCTGGAAGCTCTGCAGAAGTTAATGTGCCAATATTTCCAGATGATCAGTACATGATATTACAAAATCATGCATAGGTGAAAGATCCATTTAAAAAGCGATCTGGAACAACTAATTTTTTTTTTTTTTTTTTTTTGCGGTACGCGGGCTTCTCACTGCTGCGGCCTCTCCCGTTGCGGAGCACAGGCTCCGGACGCGCAGGCTCAGCGGCCATGGCTCACGGGCCCAGCCGCTCCGTGGCATGTGGGATCCTCCCGGACCGGGGCACGAACCCATGTCCCCTGCATCGGCAGGTGGACTCTCAACCACTGCGCCACCAGGGAAGCCCTGGAACAACTAATTTTAATGTAACTGTGTATGAAAAGTTAATTAACATGGTTTTTAGATTCCAGATTTCACATAACCTTTAAAAACTACCACTTATCAAGTTTTGGTGTAATAACAAAAAAGAATATGCACAATTATCAAGAAAGGCTATTAACATACTTCTCCCTTTTCCAACCACACATCTGTGTGAGACCAGCTTTTCTTCACAGACTTCAAAATAACATGTTGCAACAGATTGAATGCAGAGCACATATTAAGGTTTTAGCTGATCGTCTATTAAACTAGACGTTAAAGAGATTTGCAAAGATGTAAAACAGTGCCACTCTTCTCCCTAAATTAAAAGAAAAGAATTTTATGGCTATTTTTTAAAATAAAATTTTTACTTATGTTTCCATATAACTGGTTTATTATTGCTATCTGTAAATAACTTAGTAGATATTCAACATTTTTCTTAGTTTTAATTTCTGATGTGGTAAACATACTTAGATATCATCCATTTAAGCAAAAGCTCTTTAGGTTCCTCAATAATTTTTAAGTGTAAAAGAGTTCTGAGACCATAAAGTTTAGAAACCCAAATTTTATGATCTCAACAATTAAAGCTATCATTTCTTTGTTCTCGTTATTTTAATAATTATTTTAAAGAAGAAATAAACTTTTTGTTATAATTTACTAATAATTTAGTTGCTATAGTGCAGTTATATCAAACACCTATGTATTATTTTATTTTCGCCAGAATCCTATAAAGTATAAGTACTGTTATTCCGTTTGCACATAAGAAAATTGAGTCTCAAAAAGCTTAAGTAACTTGCCCAAGAGCGCACAACTAGTAAGGAAGTGGTGGAGCCAGGATGTGAATCTGGCATCTTGACATCAGAGTTCATATTCTTAATCACATGAAATGTTTGTCAAAATGGCCTGCTTTTCTGTTAGTTTTTTTTTTTTTTAATATTTATTTATTTATTTGGCTGAGCCGGGTCTTTAGTTGCGGCATGTGGGATCTAGTTCCCTGCCCAGGGATCGAACCTGTGCCCCCTGCATTGGGAGCATGGAGTCTTAGCCGCTGGACCACCAGGGAAGTCTCTCTGTTAGATTTAATGTCAGTCAATATTAACAGTTGTATCTAAGATGGTATTTACTTATATAATATCTTAAATATTCTTTCATCTTTTTCCTCTTTCATTAAGTTTTTCTTCCTCTTGTTTATTTTTTCTTTTCTAAGTATAGCATAGAAGTCAAAGACATAGGGGACAGAAACTATCAGTTGAGTGTCTGCCACGTTTTAGGTACATCCTACTTCATCTTCATAATAATTCTGTGAAACAGCTGTTATCATTTATGAGAAAACTGAGGTTTGGAGAGGTGAAGTGACTTTCCTAAGTTAAGACGTAGAGAAATCAAGATTCAAAGTCAGGTCTTATTTTTCCAAGTGCTTGTTCACTTTCCATTCTTAATCTGCTTGCTCCCAAGCAACATGAGTGGGTAGGGAAAAATGGGGGAATCAGCACTTATTTCTTTGTCCAGTTCTTTCTTTTCTGTTTTTCCTTTCCTTTCCTTTTCTTTTCTTCTTTCTGTCTCTCTCTCCCTCCCTCCCTCCCTTTCTTTCTCTCTCTCTCTTGCCCTCCCTCCCTCCCTTCCTTCCTTCCCCTATATCCTTTTCCCTGCATACCTACGGAGCCTTTCTCTCTTGAACCTGGGTCCTCTGTGTTGTTGGTGCCTCTCTTGACGGTTATCTGTGATGACTGCTGCTGGGCTGGCTGGAAGAGAGGCAAGGTATTTAGGATTTAGGAACTTTGATTTAGTATTTAGGTACATTGATTTGATGTTTGAAGTAATATCTGTACTCTTTTGGGAGATGCTTGGGCTGGCTTGAGTGCCACATCCTTTTTCCAGTCTTCATGTGAGAAAGTGATCCTTTTGGTCATTTGGACCAAGACTTATTTTGGCAGGGTAATCCCTACCCTAAAAGCTTTTATCAAGACAAAAAGAGAAGCAAACAGCATTGGATTCTAATTAGCTTTGGGACTAATTTGCTTGTGTGAATTATTCCATCAGGGATTCTTATAAAGATGTCTTTTGTCTAGTTGGAGAAAGGATGTTAACATAAGGAATAATGAGAAAGTGTCTGAAGTGTTCTCTCAAAAAGGATACCATTTATTAAACACCTACTATGTACTAAATTCTTTATAAGGATTATTTATTTAACCCTTACAGTAGTTCCTGAAGTTATTATTTCTTGTCTCCTTTTACAAATAATAAATAGGATAACTGAGGCTAAGTGAAAAGAAGCAACATACGATCTCTTATTACAAAGTAGGGAAGCCTGGAATTTAATCCAGGTAGTAATTGGGAGTTGAAAGGGTTTAGATTAGTGGAGGAAAGAAGGGAAGGCATTCAGGCATTGGGAGTTGCAAGATCAAACAGTCAGGAAAGAGCCTAACATTTGTTATTTAGGAGAGGTTTTATTTTAGGGAATGGGAAATAAAAATTATATAGGAGAGCTCCTAGGTAGTGGTGGTAATCAAATTACAGGATTTGGACTTGGAGGTAAAAAAAACAATTGGGGGGGCTTCCCTGGTGGCGCAGTGGTTGAGAGTCCGCCTGCTGATGCAGGGGACACGGGTTCGTGCCCCGGTCCGGGAAGATCCCACATGCCGCGGAGCGGCTGGGCCCGTGAGCCATGGCCGATGAGCCTGCGCATCTGGAGCCTGTGCTCCGCGACGGGAGAGGCCACAACAGTGAGAGGCCTGCGTACCGAAAAAGAAAAAAAAGAAACAATTGGGGAGCCATTTACTGTTCATTGATGACCACAGTATTGTCCAGGAAGATTGATCTGATACCATTCTGTATGAATTGAAGAGGAAGAGGCTCTCCTCAGGAAACCTGGGCAGCTACTGCAACTAGAAAGTGAAGATCTGAATTGAAGTGGTAGCCATGGCTTTGGGAAAGGGGAGGTTGAGGATGGCGTCTAGAAAAATTACAAAAGTAGTATAGAGAGGAAATTGAATGAATTTATAGGCTAAAATTGTATACCAGCAGTTAGCCTGCGCATTAGTTAATAATTGGACTGCTGCTGCATCGAAGTAGAGGTAGTATAGATCGACCCGTTTTACTTTTTTTTTCTTGGGCCATGCCACACGGCTTGCGAGATTTTATTTCCCCGACGAGGGATTGAACCTGGGGCCACGGCAGTGAAAGCACAGTGTCCTAAACACTGGACCACCAGGGAATTCCCCGACCCATTTTAGCCAGTAGAATTTTTTTCTTGAATAAAAAAATGCTTAATGCAGTAGAATTTCGTGATATGTAACAGATTGACTTTGGTATAGAATAATTATGTGCGTCTCTGCAGAGATTACTAATAAGAATATAATGGATATGTTGCTGTAACAGTTGGAAATTGAGTAATAGGAGAGAGTGATTGGGATGTTTTGTACACAGTGGTGTACCAGTGGTGGTGAGATGGTGGTGGCTGCATAGTCAAATGACTTTTAAAAATCTGTTTTAAAGGAATTATGTCAGATATCACCATACTGTGTCTCAATAAATTCAGCACAGTAAAATTTTCTTCCAGGTTGTATTTCTTCCCTGTTTGAGCACAGGATAATTCACTGTTAAATAGAGTCCAGATTATATAGCAATACATACTCAACATTAGAGTAACACTTAGGACTTTGAGAACCAAGGAAACTAGTTGGTTTAGATCTCAAGTCTCATGCTGGCTCTGGAGCATCGGCTCCTTGAGTGGAATGGCAAGAGTCAGCACTGTTCACATTTCCCTGCATCTCTCTTCCTTCCTCTCTACCTTCCTTGTGGCATGGTTACTTTTGTGTAAATTAAATGCAGGTGCAACGAGACTCTATATAAGTACATACTCACACCTATCGTATTTTATTTATATATGATAAGAAACTTTGCAACTACTGATTTCCACGGCATCAGTTCTAAAAGGAATGTTTCTTTTTATGTTATGTAGATAGGAGTTACTTAAATTTGAATTAAAAAGTAATTTGTCACTTTTGCATAGTCTTACTATCTTTTTAAAATTTATTTATTTTATTTATTTTCTGCCTGCGTTGGATCTTCGTTTCTACACGCGGGCTTTCTCTAGTTGCAGCGAGCGGGGGCTACTCTTTGTTGTGGTGCGTGGGCTTCTCATTGCGGTGGCTTCTCTTGTTGTGGAGTACGGGCTCTAGGCGCGCGGGCATCAGTAGTTGTGGCATGCGGGCTCAGTAGTTGTGGCTTGTGGGCTCTAGAGTGCAGGCTCAGTAGTTGTGGCACACGGGCTTAATTGCTCCACAGCATGTGGGATCTTCCCGGACCAGGGATCAAATCTGTGTCCCCTGAATTGGTAGGGGAATTCTTAACCGCTGTGCCACCAGGGAAGCCCCAGTCTTACTGTATACCTATCCATACCTTGAAACCCAGTCTTACTTACTTGAGTCCACTTCTTCCTCCTTCCGGTTAAGTTGAGTAATAACTATTACGATGAAATGTTATATTTGGGGCAAAGCATATTTATAGTTCTCAGAGTAGACACTTTATACCTATTTATAAAAGTGAAAACTATAATGTTTCTGTTAACTTTTACGTTCATCAAGCCTGTGGTAAGCATCTTTTAACTTACCTGTTTTTAAGTTGTGTGTTAAAAACAATATTTGCAAATGATAAAAAATTCAAACAGGACAAAAGGCGATATACAGTGAAAACAAAATCTCCTTCCCACCCTCAGGGCCCTAGTTGTCTTTCTCAGAGGCAGCCACTGTTGTCAGTTTCTTATGTGTTCTTTCAGAGATGTTTTGTGTGTATGCAATCGTGTAATAAAGCTTTACAGACATTTAAAATTTGCAAAGCCATCAAACTTATTAAATATTTCTAGGAACTAAGCAATAGAAGAAATTGTTCCTAGTCCTTAAAAAATATAACAGGAATAAATTCTAATGATGAGCCAGGTTATAGATTTTACCTCTGATTTTATGGTTTCTGAGTTATGTAAGCTAGGACAAGCTGAATTTCAACTTTTACCTTTATATAATTAATATTTTTTTGAGGCCTATCATGTATTTAGAATTATATGCAACTTTATTTTTTTTTAATAGACGGAGAAACCATATGTAACATTGTTAGTTAAATAGTTACAGACAGTAAATTCTGAGCATCTAGATTGCTGTTTTCATAAGACTTCTGTTTACATTTAATTAGCAGAGCTAGAAAATATGTAGAATCCTTAATTGATTCAGTCATCAAGCTTAGCGGGAGGCTGACTGCTTGAGCTTGGCTTGGATTTGTATTGGTCTGGAACCTTGATGTAAATGGTGGGGATACTGAGAGAGATGGAGCAGTGGGACAGAATAGTAGCAGCTTTTGTGAATTAAATATTCATAAAGTGGCATTGTTTGATTTGAAGCATTATGTAAGGTTAGAATTTCTATATACCTATACATGCTTGAAAACCAAAATTTACTAGAACCAACTAGAAGTTACTTTTTATTAAGTATCCTTTGATCTCTTATGCTAAGGTTTACTACTTGTGGATAAAGAAAAGTTTATCTGTTAAATTCTAGCACCCAGTATTTGGATACTCTTCTTGGATTTAGGTTTATTTAATACCATCAAATGCATGTCATAACAAGGGAACTCATTTGATTTGGGAACATTGCCATTAGAAAGATAAGAGCAGAAGGTTATTGGTATGTTTTATATTGTATTTCAAATCATTCTCTCCTTTGATCTTTTTGTTCTTTTTCAATTTTCCGAATATTTGTATCTTTCTTATTTTACCACTCAAATTTATTTTAAAATAAAATATCAAATCACTCTAAAAATAAAAAAATCAGGGACTTCCCTGGTGGTGCAGTGGTTAAGAATTCACCTGCCAATGCAGGGGACACGGGTTCAAGCCCTGGTCCGGGAAGATCCCACATGCCGCGGAGCAACTCAGCCCGTGCGCCACAACTACTGAGCCTGTGCTCTAGAGCACGCGTGCCACAACTACTGAAGCCCGCGCACCTAGAGCCCATGCTCTGCAACAAGAGAAGCTACCGCAATGAGAAGCCCGCGTACCACAATGAAGAAAGAGTAGCCCCGGCTTGCCACAACTAGAGATAGCCCACGTGCAGCAACGAAGACCCAACTCAGCCCCCCCCCCCAAAAAAAATCACTTTATAAGCCTGCCGTCTTTGAAGAATGTGATTGTTTTTAAAACAATTTTTTGGAAGACTGTTAAATTTAAACATGTGACACTGGATACATAGTAATTACTTTGGGCCGGAATTTATGGAAGAAAGTCATCTTGGCTATGTCCATTCTACATAAGCATGCGAAACCTTCTGAAAAACTTTGTTTGATAGTTTTCATTATAACATTCTTTCCTTTCAGAATTTTATGTTGAAAACAAATGCTGCTGTTTTAAGAAAGAAAACATCTTTCTTAAATGTTTCTTAAGAAACATTCCATCTTTCTTAAGTGGAATCAGGCGTGTCTAGAATGCGACAGGAAAACATTGCCTGTAGTTATTGCCATACCTCACAGTCAACAAATAAAATAACAGTGACTTCATATGGGTCTAATATCCTAAGAAATTATGTTTAGAGTTGTGAAAGTTTGTAAGATTCTTTTCTCTGTCAGGACATTTTTTTTGTTTTTTTTTGGCTGTGCTGTGTAGCATGAGGAATTTTAGTTCCCAAACCAGGGATTGAACCCATGCCCTCTGCAGTGGAAGTGCTGCGTCTTAACCACTGGACCACTAGGGAAGTCCCTTTGTCAGGACATTTTTATTGAATATTGAAAGTAAGTTATAATGATGTAAAAGTTTATATTCTTCTTGTTGGTGTTATTTATAATCCATGTTTTGGCTTTGTGATTGAAAGTTGACTTGTCATCTTTATTTGTTCATTAGGTATCGCTAGGGGACCTGCTCTCTTGGGTGGCTCTGAGTAGGGTGAGACAGAGTTGCAGAATGCTTTGCAGCTATTGTTGGCTATGTATTTGCAAGTAGATGGAGTGATGAAAAATGTTTCCAGTGTACTTTGACATTATTAAAGATGATGACTACAGAAAAAGGAGAATTATTTATTTTCTGAGTGGTGGTGGTTGGTGTTTTGTATTGCCATTGATGTTTGTGAGATCATGTTTTTAAGGAGAAAATTAGAAAATTACTCAAAAAATTTCAAGTGGGCGGTTGACTTTGAAGGTAAGTTTTGCTAGTAAAAGGGTATTGATTTCTCCCATAAGCCTCTTTAATAGCTGGCATGGTGGGAACAAGTATTTTCAGTAATATGACTTCTGGCATGTGACAGTTGGGTGAATTTATTTGGCTAATGACACGGGTTGTTTAGACGTAAATAAGAAAAGCAGTTTCCTGTTTCTGACACTCTTCCATATAAACTACCTTGAGCTGAGAACCGTTAAATTTATCTAATAAGCTTCTCACCTTGGGGAGAACAGTTAAGTCAGAATTAACAAGTTTCAGAGAGGAGAGAAATTCTTTGAAGAGGTGAATAAATGTCTGTGTAAAAGTTCACTATCCAAAGTAGCATAACTCAATCAGTATCTTTCAGAATTTTGTCAGGTATGGAACAGATTGCATAATTTTTAGCTTCTTTTTTCGTATGTCATGGTATCCGTCAGATGCTCCCAAAGTCCTTTTCTTCACCACATCTTTCATTCTAGCTTTTCTAAGCTCTAAAGAATGCAGTAGGAAGTTCTTGGTGCTGTTAGTGATTGGTAGGAATCTGGGAGAGCTATCTTAAATGCCATGTCTTCTGAATACTCAGAGAAAGGAAAATAATAATCTTTATGGAAGAACTATTTGAAATAATTAGATATTGCCTATTATGTGCCAAGCACATCACAAGCCTTGTTTTGTTAAATCTTCCCATCATTCCCACAGAGTATAGATGAGGAAACTGAGGAGATCAGATCATTTCCCACAAGGTAATCTAGTTACTGAGGAAGCTGTTAACCTTTTTTCTACATATCTATCTACTTCAGGGGTCAAAGTGAACCTTGACACGTAAGACCTAAGTTTGAGAAATGCAGATAACTTACTGTAGCTGCATATAGCTGAATAAAATTGAGCCTGACTCTGTTTTTATCCAGTTCCCCTTCTTCTGCAGTAGGAAAATACTTATCAGTCCCCTCCTTAAAAAAATTCTTAGAACTTGTATGTATAGCTGTAATAATGCTTACACTAATGGTATCACTTGTTTCATTAATAAAACTTCACACATGTGACAAACCGTTTAAGAGTATACCTATCTTGTGGAGTGCTCTGCCTCGGAGCCTGAGAACTCAGATTATCTTTTAGTCGCAGAGATTTGTGTCTGTAAACACTAAGCCATTTTCAAAATTAGAGTTTTTAAAATAACCACCATGATAGCTAATGTTTGTTGAGGTTTACTGTATCCCAGATACTGTTAAATGCCTTGAATGTATTAGTTCAATTCTAGGAGATAGTTTCCATTTATTCCTACTTTATTTTTTTAATGATGAGATTTTAGCAACGCGTTGGCTAGTGTGTAGCAGCCCATGTGGTCTAAAACTGGATTCTCAAGGCTTCCTGGAAGGCTGGCAAGTTGGTTACTCTTGTTCTGGTGTGTCGGCAGTTAGAGTATAAAGAGAATGTTATAGATGCAATATTCACTTCACTTCCCTGAATAATGATGTGGTCCTTTGGTACCCCAGTACTACTGCTACTGCATCTGTTGATTTTCCTCCTACCTGGGCAGGGTCCTTTGCTGATGCCTCCTTTGTCTCACCCTCAGGGCTGTGGTACTTTGCTTCTTTATTTCTCTTGGGTTTAAATACTATTTTTATGTTGATGACTTTTAAATTTTTGTAGTTTTAGATCAGATTTTTAGCCAGACCTAAATATTCATTTATCCAATTTGTGTATTTACATCTCCTCCTGGATTTCCAACTGGCATTTCAGACCTTTTGATTTCCTTCTCACCCCTACTTCAACCTGTTCCTTCCCAGTTTTGCTAAATAATATTGCTGTCTACCTAGCTGCTCAAGGTAAAACATCTGTAAGCCTTTCTTTGATTATTCTTTTCCTTCACCCCTCTACTCTTAGGCAGTAGCAAACCCTGTTGCTTTTACTGTTTAAACTTGGCCTTTTCTCCATTTATTTCTACTGTCCTACTCTCTTCCAGGCCACAATCATCTCTGACCTAGACAGCTGCTACAGTCTCCTAACTAGTCTCCTTATTTCCTTCCCTACCCTTCTCCAATTCATTTTTTCATAAACATTCAGAATGGTCTTTAAAAAATACTATTAATCTTAATGCTCCTCCTCCATTTAAGCTCTACTGTTGTTGCTGTTGATCTTAGATTTCGTATTGTTTACCAGGGCCTACACAGCTTCAGATGACGTAGCTCCTGCTTGAGTTTCTGAACTCTGTGATGACCACTCCCTACATGCTCCCTTCACTCTAGTCTCATGATCATTTTTTAAAAAAAATTATTTTATTGAAGTATAGTTGATTTACAATGTTGTGTTAATTTCTGCTGTACAGCAGTGATTCAGTTATACATGAATATGTATATTCGTTTTTGTAATCTTTTCCATTATGGTTTAATATAGGATATTGAATATATCCTGTGCTATACAGTATGACTTTTTGTTTATCCGTTCTTTATATATAATAGTTTGCATCTGCTAATCCCGAACTCCCAATCCATTCCTCCCCTACCCCCCTCTAGTTTCATGATCTTTGAACACAGCCCTTTTCCACTTCTGGCCTTTGCATTTGATGCCCCCTTCCTAGAATGCTCTTTCCCTTGCTTTTTGTAGAATGGATAATTTGCACCCTTCAGATCCCAATTTAGAAGTTATCTCGTCTGTCTTATCCAGAATACTATTACTCACTTCTTATATCATTCTTTTTACTTTCATGCCATTTTCACCATTTTAATTATCTGGTTTACGTTTTGTCTCTCTGCCCCCAATAGAATGTAAGCACCATGAGTTTGGTGACTTGCTTATTTTATTCACTACTTTGTAGCTACTTATAAAATATTTGTTGAAAATGAATGAATGAAGTGACTAGCTGCTTAAAAGCCGACTGCTTGCATTTGTCCTTCTAATGCCACTTCCCAAACCACGGTTGTATCATATTCTAATTTGGGGGCTAGAAGAGGGAATTAACAGGGATTGAATGACAAATACCCGGCAGGCATCATGCAGAGAGTACTTAGTCTAGTGACTTAGTTAATCCTCAGAGCAATTTATGAATGTTTTATGTTACCATTTTACAATTGAGGAAGCTGCTGTTTAGAGATTAACTATGACTACACAGTGTACTAAAGGCTAAAGCTAGGAATGGAACCCAAGATTGTCTGACTCCAATCCAGAGCCTCTAGAGCACAAAGCATTAGGAAATTCTGTGGTGAGTATGCTTTTACTCAGGAAAGTAGGATTTTGGTCACTTAAAAAAAGGGGAGATGGGGCTTCCCTGGTGGTGCAGTGGTTGAGAGTCCGCCTGCCGATGCAGGGGACACGGGTTCGTGCCCCGGTCCGGGAGGATCCCACATGCCGCGGAGTGGCTGGGTCCGTGAGCCATGGCTGCTGAGCCTGCACGTCCGGAGCCTGTGCTCCGCAACGGGAGAGGCCACAGCAGTGAGAGGCCCGCGTACTGCAAAAAAAAAAAAAAAAAAAGGTGTGGGGGGAGATGGATCTTATTTCTTCATTCTTCTTTCCTCTTCTTTTTCACCCTTTCACTACTGTTAGCCAATCCTTATAGTCACCATTCACTCATCCTGCTCTAGGTGAAATGAATCACATTCACTATTCTCTTGGGAATTCTTTATAACTTTCTACAGTCCTCTTAAAACAGGATTTTCCAAAGTTGAGCAATAGTTAGGGAGCAGGGAGGATTTAACATTCCTTTTTGGCTGCCTCGTTGATATTTAAATAGTGAATATTTGGTGTAGGGGACTGGGTAACTGATAGTAGTCAGAGTTTAGAAGGGGACAGGGATGGTGAATAGAAGGCAACATAGGAGCAGAGTGCAGCTAGCCATATGGACTGGGCTACTGGACTACTGTACTTCAGAATGTTGTTATAGCACATTAAATCAAATAAACCACAACAATGTTTGTCTCAGAACAATAGGGAGGGACTTGCCTGGCAGTCCAGTGGTTAAGACTCCGCAATTCCTCTGCAGTGGGCAGAGGTTCGATCCCTGGTCGGGGAACTAAGATCCTGCAGGCTGCGAGGTGCGGCCAAAAAGCAAAACAAAACAAAATAAAAAACAACATTAGGGAGCATTAGTGAGTTAGTATACTATAGGGAGATCAGTGTGTTTTTATAAATACAGATTTTTAAGAAACGCGCAAATATTTTTTCTTTAGAACAGTAAATTTGTCAGAATGAAAAGGACAGTATGAGATAATTGACTTTAATATTAATTTTTAGTATTATTGAAGGTGGTTTAATAGGAAAGAGAATTGAAACAAGATATGTCTTCCTGTTTCTTTTAATATGGGTGGATATGTTAAAATTATTTTTTCTCCTGACATTTATTTCTTTTGTTTTTATTTTTATTACTACTACTGCTACTACTACTGCTGCTACTACTACTACTAGTACTACTACTTGAGATTGTGGAGTAAAATTACTTAAGGATTCACTGTCATTGTTACTGAATTAACATTTATACGTGATTATTGGCATATCAGAATTTGTCTTAGTTATTAAAAACTAGTCTGAATTTAAGCCATATGTACACTCTTAATTTTTTCAGATAATACTATTGTTTTATTAATGATAATTTCAAGAATCTCACTAGTATCAGTCTATTGACATAGTACTATAACTCTTCCATCTACCTCATGGATGAATTTAATTACTGTTTGGAAACATAAGGTTTGTGTTACCAGATATTGTATAACTGAGCATTTATAATCTTAAGTGGGTAGTGTTGTACAAAGTATTGGGGAAAACTCTTTTATTAGGTTAAATTAAGGGTAGGCAACCTATGGCCCACTAGCCAGCTGCCTATTTTTGTAAATGAGTTTTATTGGAACATGCCATATGCATTCATTTTACATGTTATCTGTAGCTTCTTTTGCATTACAGCAGTGTAGGCGAGTAATTGTGACAGAGACCATATGGCTTGCAGACTCATACAAATACCATGAATGCACAAATATTTACTATCTAGCCTCTTGAGAAAAAGTTTGCTGACCCACGGGCTACATTAACAACTTATAACTTACCGTTGCAAACTTCCATATTATGTAGTTTTCCACCTTCGCCTCCTTATCTCCTTGTTATTTTTAGTAATTGTTTTTCTTTCTTTATTTTCATTGATCTATTTTCTGATTCACTGACTCTTTCCTCTGTCATCTCCATTTTGTTACTGATACCACCCAGTGAATTTTTTAAAGATGTTGTATCATTCAGTTCCAAAATTTCCACTTGGTTCTTTTTTACAGTTTGTATCAGTCTGTTGAGGATTTCTATCTTTCCATTCATTTCAAATGTGTTTACCTTTACCTCTTGGAGCATAGTTATAATAGTTGCTTTATGTTCTATGCCTGATAATTCTAATATCTGAGTCTTTTCAAGGTTGGCATGTGTTGATTGTCTTTTCTCCTGAGAATTGGTTACATTTTCTTGGTTCTTTGTATGTCACGTAATTTTGGATTGTGTCCTAGATGCTGTAAATGTTAAGCTTTATAAATTCTGAGTCATTTGGAGAATATTTTTTAAGCAATCAACCTTGTTAGATTTGACTGCTAGTTCTTGAGAATTGGTTACATTTTACTATATTTGTATGCCGAGTAATTTCAGATTGTATCCTGGACATTTAAAATTTTATGTTTTGTATTTTTTTTTAAGTTTTTTTTTGATGTGGACCATTTTTAAAATCTTTATTGAATTTGTTATGATATTGCTTCTGTTCTATGTTTTTTTGGGGTTTTTTGGCCCCAAGGCATGTGGGATCTTAGCTCCCTGACCAGGGATTGAACCCTCACCCCCTGCATTGGAAGGTGAAGGCTTAACCACTGGACCACCAGCGAAGCCCCAAAATTTTATGTTTTATAGATTCTGGGTCCTGTTATAATCCTTGGAGAATTGTGATTAAAAAAATTTTTTTTAAGCAGACAATCAACTTGATTAGGCTCAGGGCTCAAGTTTTGTCTCTCTGTGGGGGGTGGTTCTAATCTTCGTTTATTTTCAGAGCTTTTAATATGCTGCTTTGGATCTGTCCCATTTATGTACAACTTTGAGGGTGAGCCTGGACTTATGTAGGTTCATATAAAGAAATAGGGATCCTCCTCCTCTACTTTTCTTCTTTGGAATTCCCCTAATACTCTGGCCCACAAGGACTCTTTCCTCCATTTCCTCTGGCCAAGAAGAAGGGGTTTCTGGAGTATCACAGTGCTCTTTCTTTAATTCTGACCTGTTTAGTATTTTTTACCCCAGTGATTTAAATTAAAATGAAATTCTTATCCTTGTAAAAACTACTGGGAAATTTAGATGAAAAAATTCAGTGTAAGATTAGATTTCAAAATGAAATGAATGAGAATCTGCATGATGAAATTAAATAGGTGCAAATGTATTCTGTTTACATTCAAATGATTGATTACTTATAGTTATGCCCAGAATGAATCAGACATGACTTTGTGACAATTTTATTTTATTTTATTTTTATTTATTTATTTTGCCGTACGCGGGCCTCTCACTGTTGTGGCCTCTTCCGTTGCGGAGCACAGGCTCCAGACGCTCAGGCTCAGCGGCCATGGCTCACGGGCCTAGCCGCTCTGCTGCATGTGGGATCTTTCCGGACTGGGGCACGAACCCGTGTCCCCTGCATCGGCAGGCGGACTCTCAACCACTGCGCCACCAGGGAAGCCCTGTGACAATTTTAGATGGAAAGAAAACACACATGGACAAAAGTTTATTACAGACAACATGAATGTATTAATAAGCAGAGGTAAAGAGAGCTCACACAATCTTTGTTTGCATTGATAATAAGAAAATTGTGTCCCTTCCACTTTACTCTGATAGGATTATACCACATTTGCCTCTCCACGAGTGGTCAAAAGGAAGTGAGTATTTCACCTAAAAGATAAAGACTAAATAATAAAGATTTAATAAAGGCTAAAAGATTTATTAATATTAACAGTACTCAGATATTTGAAGAGTTTTCCTGTGGAGTAGAGCGTACTAGGTATATGGAATTCCTGCATTTGTTGTTAGGTTGACTAGAGCAATGTGGACCTTCCAAGTATAATTTTGTGTGGTTTTCATTGTTGATGAATTAACCATGATTCTTTATTTTGTGAAGTTTTTTCTTCTGTTAAATGTGGTTTTCTTTGTTACCGTTTTTCTAGTGTACAGAAATACTTTGACTCATTTCTAGATACTATAATTAATTTCCCCTTTGGTATATTGACAAGCAGTATTGATCCACTGGTTTAGTGTAAGTGTCCTTTGGCTTGGGTTTGTTGGCTGTGGATAGAGAAGGATCTTTTCCAGATATTACTGAAGAGAAAAGTTTGTCGGGAGTAGTGTCAAGAAGCTGGCTGGGCAAGTTTCCATGTTGCAAGGTCATTAGGCAGACTTTCAGGAGAGTATAAGATCCTGTATTTCTTTCTGCCATTGAAAGAAATTCAGTTCACTGCATAAATCCAGCTACCCATTTTCCTGTGGGGCACCTGTTTCGCTATTACTGTTGCATAAAACTTCTCTTTGTTTGCTATGTAGATTCTTAAGATGAGCCATACTTCTTTTAAGTCTAGTGGACTACGGGAATTCCCTGGCGGTCCAGTGGTTAGGACTCGGTGCTTTCACTGGCAGGGTCTGGGTTCAATCCCTGGTTGGAGAACTAAGATCCCATAAGCTGTGTGGCATGGCCAAAAAAGAAAAAAAAAAAATCACTTATCTTAAAAAATAAGTCTATTGGACTAGACCATGATGATGAAGCATTTTGAGTTTATGACTCTTTTTAGCAATATTCTAGTGTCTGGGGATAGAGTAGTAGACAAAGTGCTTGCCCCACCATGAAGTTTTAATATTATTATTTAAAAAATTTGTTTAAAAATTACCTACAGTGTTATTCACTTTTTTGATAACAGCTTTATTGAGATATAATTCACATAACATAAAATTCACCCATTTAAAATGTATAGTTTATTGGTTTTTAGTATATTTACAGACTAGTGTAACTATCACCATAGGTTTAGAACCTAATTTTAGATTACTTCAAAAAGAAACCCATATTCTTTAGCAGTCATCCCTCCTTCCTCCATTTCCACCCATCCCCTCAGGCCTAAGCATCCACTAGTCTTTTTCTTTTATACTTTTTGTCTGTGGATTTGCCTGTTCTGGTCATTTCGTATAAGTGGAATTACACAAAATGTGGTCTTTTGTGACTGGCTTTTTTCACTTAGCATTGTGTTTTCAAGGTTCATCCATGTTGTAGCATGTATCAGGACTTCCATTTCTTTTCATTGCCAAATAAAATTCATTGTATGGATATACTTCATTTTGTTTATCCATTCATCAGTTGATGAAAACATTGTTTCTACTTTTTGGCTATTGCAAATAATGCTGATTATGAACATTCGTTTATTAGGTTTGTGTGCACATGTTTTTATTTCTCTTGGATGTATACCTAGGAGTGAGTATTGCTGAGTCATTTAGTGACTTTATTGCTTAACCTTTGGAGAAACTCAGAACTCACTTATTTGAGATATCTAGTTTTCTTTATTCCGATAAATGCAGAGTTTTGCAGCCCCACCATACTGAAGATACGGAAAAGTTCCATCACCTAATTACAGTCCTTCAGTGCCATCTGTCTTTTTAAAAAATTTTATTGAAGTATAGTTGATTTACAATGTTGTGTTAGTTTCTGCTGTACAACAAAGTGGTTCAGTTATACATACGTATCTTTTTCATATTCTTTTCCATTATGGTTTATTATAGGATTTTGAATATGGTTCCCTGTCCTATATAGTAGATATTCTATATATAATTCTATATATAATAGTTGCATTCTATATGTAATAGTTTGCATCTGCTAATCCCAGACTCCCAGTCCATCCCCCACCCCCACCCTTGGCAACCACAAGTCTGTTCTGTATATCTGTGAGTCATTTTCCATTTCGTAGGTAAGTTCATGTGTGTCATATTTTAGATTCCACATGAAGTGATATCATATGGTATTTGTCTTTCTCTTTCTGACTTATTTCACTTAGTATGATAATCTCTAGTTACATGCATGTTGCTGCAAATGGCATTATTTGTTCTTTTTTATGGCTGAGTAGTATTCTATTGTATATATATGTACCACATCATCTTTATCCATTCATCTGTCAGTGGACATTTAGGTTGCTTCCATGTCTTGGCTGTTGGAAACAGTGTTGCTGTGAACATAGGGGTGCATGTATGTTTTTGAATTATAGTTTTGTCTGTATATATGCCCAAGAGTGTGATTGCTGGATCATAGTGCTGTCTCTCTTTAGGTAAACTCTTCCCCAGGCCCTAGCCACTATAATTTTGCCTTTGCCGGAGTGGTACATAAATGGATTCATAGCCATTTTGAGTCTAGCTTCTTTCGCTTAACTTAATTAGCATTTGAGATTCACTCATGTTGTTGTATCAGTAATTCATTACTTTTTGGAACCCTCCTACACTGTTGGTTGGTGCAGCCACTGTGATAAACAGTATGGAGGTTCTTCAGAAACTAAAACTAGAATTACAAAATATTAACAGCATGGTCAGCAGCCATTTTCTTTGGCAATATTGGTCTTTTAAAAAAAAAACAAAACACAAAACCTAAGCAGAGTATGTTTCTGGGTAAATTTAAATGCGACTGTCAGGAAATCAATTTGTAATATGTGATGAGTTGTGTTCTGAGTTAGAAAACCAGAGTCAGAACAAAGGCATTTCTGGCTAAGTGCTTGGAGACTAACGTTTCTGGATTTGTTTAAAAAAAAGAAAAGAAAAGAAAAGAAAGCAATATAATAGTTCTTAGTTGTTAACATTCAAATGGTGATTTCCAGAGACTTTTAGAGCTAAAACACAATGGGAAAGAAGGTATAGGCTTGCAATTCTAAGATCAAAAGAGCTTGGGGAAACGAATTGTTTTCTGAAATTGGCAAAAACTCTGGACAGAAATTTCAATATTCATATATTTTACAGTAGAGATATTAATGTATTTGATTAAGGAGTGCTGCCTTATTAACTTTCTAACAGTGGAAAAATTCTGAATTCCAATAAAGGATTTTGGACCTGAATTAACAGCTCAACATGAAATTGAATTGAAACAAATATTAAAATTGGCTAGTTTTATTTCTGTGAAGTTTTAGTGGCAAAAGATAAGCAGCAATGAAGAAAAAATTATTTATTTATTTATTTATTTATTTATTGTGATACGCGGGCCTCTCACTGCTGCGGCCTCTCCCGTTGCAGAGCACAGGCTCTGGATGCACACGCAGGCTCAGCGGCCACGGCTCACGGGCCCAGCCGCTCCGCGGCATGTGGGATCCTCCCGGATCGGGGCACGAACCCGTGTCCCCTGCATCGGCAGGCGGACCCTCAACCACTGCGCCACCAGGGAAGCCCTGAAAAAATAATTTTTTAACATATTCTGTTACAGATTCCAAGGTTAAAGTAGGAGTAGATATGTCATAGTGTTTAGTTTTGAGAATACAATTTGTTTTGCTTTTGTCCATACAGAATGACTAAAGTTGTGACCCCTGAGATTTCTGTAGTTGCTAGGTCGGGTCATTCAGGATGTTCTGCTTTTTGGGACATTTTACATGCTTGGTGCCTACATTTGACAGCTTCAAACTCTTGATTTATTCCTGTCCGTTTCATCTTTCATAATAACATGCATTAATCTTACCAGTATAGTTTCATACTTGAGTTTGAGGATGGGCTCTGTCTTTGGTGCCATTTAGGTAAGTAGAAATTAGCTGGATGCTTTACTGTTATCCGCTGAAGGCTCCATTCTGGAATTTGCTTCTCTTACTTATCTACAGTCTCTGGTAGTACAGCTCTAGCCCTTATCTTTTACGAAGCTTTTCCGAGTGTAGGAAAGGGTTAATTTTTTTTAATTTAAATTTTTGGCTGCGCTGGGTCTTCGTTGTGGCACACAGGCTCTTCATTGCAGCGTGTGGGCTTCTCTAGTTGCGGCACATGGGCTTCTCTAGTTGTGGCGTGTGGGCTCCGGAGTGCCCGGGTTCACTAGTTGTGGCGCGCCAGCTTAGTTGCCCTGCGGCATGTGGGATCTTTGTTCCCCGACCAGGGATCGAACCCGTGTCCCCTGCATTGGAAGGTGGATTCTTAACCCCTGGACCACCAGGGAAGTCCCTCACTACTTGTTTTCACTACTTGTTTTCTAATTTGTCAAAATCTACCTTTTGAGGAGGTACTGAGTATATGTCAAACCCAGGGTCAGATATGATTGCCATAGATGAAGAAGTTTCATCCTGGTGGGAGTTCATCATCCTTGAAATGTCGGTAAACATCTGTGCTCAAAAAATTATAGGTCTCCTCTTTCCTTCATGGTGTAAGTAGGAAATGTTCAGATCATTATGTAATGTCCTCATAGATCCTTGGATTTCTCTGACGAATATCTGCCTAATTGACATTTAGTGGAGAGTATGTAGTGAGTACTATAATAATCAGAGTCTACCGTGTTTTACTACTCTTATTTAACCCTCAAATTTTGTTTCTGAAGTTTGTCTTTTAATTTTTTATTAGAAAGAAGGTGGGGAATTAGATTTTTTTTGCATTTATAGTTCTATTTTGGGTTGGCCATAAAGTTCGTTTGGATTTTTTCCATAACATGTTATGGAAAAACGCAAACGAACTTTATGGCCAACCCAATACTTGAGTCTTATTAATTCGGTTCTTACATAGCAGCTGTCTAATCTTGCTAGCGATTATGCTTGTATTTCCTGATGACATAATATAAATCATAGCAGTTTGAAGTACAGAAGTGTCAAGTGGGTGTGCTACTGTATTTCAGTCATGAGATTTGAAAAATAAAAACATTGTGGTCTGGAGCACTGCACATGCATATTACGCTGCTCATTGTTTGAATTAGAATTTTAAGTGGTATTATGAGAAGCTGTTTTCTTGTCATGTTGAGCTGAAAGGGAGGTAAGCATCCGGTGATGTATGCTGGAGATACAGAGCTTGGTGAGAGCTGGTAATCTTAATGACAGGCAGAATTAGGAAGTATGTAGTGTAAGAGCTTTACATGTGTGCCATTTCTTTGAAATTCACCTGTTTCTGGAGAAAATGCCTAGCAGTGCTTATCTCATACTGATTTATCTAGGCTTTTTTAGTGGAAGGAGGGGATGCTAAACAGCCTAGTTGCAAATTACTAAAATACCATTAAAAAAATTGAGATATAATTCACATACCATAAAATTCACAATTTTACACAATTTTACAATTCAGTGGGGTTTTTTTTTAAACCATATTTATGAAGATATGCAACCATCACCACTACGAATTAAGGAGAAAATTGCTCCGTAAAATAAGTTCCCTTGGTTTCATGCATTACGTGCCCAGTCTGCAGTAGTGTGTTCATTTGCCGTTGGGCAGGTGATTCAGCCTGGGCCAAGAATTTGGGACTTCTTAGAAGTTTTAGAGTGACACTCCATTGACTCTTTTATGAGATGAACTACTAATTTAATTCTGTCCGGAAGATAGGGGTAACCATATTTTGACCAGGTTGTGATAATGCTTTTTTACTATGCTATAAAGTATTCTGCCCATGGGCGCGTCGATGTAATAGGAAGAGCGCTGTCTTTAGAATACAGAAGAAACCTGACCTGGCCTTAGTTAGCCTTGTTAACTTGGGCAAATTACTTCATCTTGCTGCGACTAAGTTTATAGGAGATACTGTAAAATGGTTCATTGAGGACAACATGGTTGGTTAGGCTTGCCGCATGCTCTAGATTCAGATCTCCTGACTTTGTTTTTCAGTTTTCTTTTATAGAGCTATGTTTTTGTCTTAAATATTTTTATCCAAATGGTCTTTTAAGAAACAATTTATTAATCCACAATATTCTGTTGGTAGTTTTCAGAGAGGGGAATAAATGACGTCAATATTCTTTATGTGAAAAAGAAGGAAAAAAGAATGTTTGTTACTGGAATATTGACCAAATATATGATTGCCTCTTTAGAAGTCTTGTAGTTAACAGTAATATTGTTAGCCAGTAAAGTTACTAATAGAAATCAGGAGCCTTAACCTTTCCTAGTAAGGTTAAATGGTATGGCTCAGCTCTTGGGGCCTACTACCGGTGACTCATTTGAGAACTTATTCCCACCTAGTGACAGTTGGCCCTAGCTCGAAAAACTACTAGCAGTTGGCTTTGTAGAAGAAAGAACAGTCTCATATTTTCTACCATTCATGTAACCACAATATAGAACCATAATTCAAAGAAAGTTTTATTTTGGCTAGGGGTAATCTTCATTCTGAAAGAATTGACAAACTAATATAAAGGACTTTTGTCCTGAAACTTGTTAGGCTTACGTTTTCTACATTGCAAACATATATACAGTTTCTTTGGATGAAGCAGTTCCTTTATGAAATGTTTCAGCTTTGTTATTTCTCAGTGCAGCATTTTAAATCAGTTCTTTGTGTGTAGGGGATGATGGCAACGCATGGAACTGTTGTCTGAGGTTGCTAGTTTGAAGAACTAACTAGAGACTGGTACAGTGTTACTAATTTTGAATGACTAAAGCGTTGGGATTTTGGGTTTTGTTTTGTTTTGTTTTCCCTCTCCACCTCAGTCAACTTTTGCTACTTGGATATAAAGAATTTTACTTCTAAAGATTCTCTTAGACCTCTGCAACTTGTGGTCATGCATATAAAATTATTATTTGCAGCTGTCACTTTTTCTTCCTTACTGTTTCATTAAATTAGAAAGGAACATGATGTGAGAACTATTAAATATTTGTTAGGTTGAAGAAATAATTCTGTCTTATTTTGGGTTTATTATATTTGTAGTCTTTCTTTTAAAATACATTTAAATTATAGAAATACTTCATATTTATGGTAGAAAAGGCAGTTATGTAATCCTGTCATCCAGAGATAATTGCTGTTAATCTTCTGTGCCAAGTCTCTTGGTTGTCATTCTTACAGAGGTAAAATACCACCTTACCAGGGAGAAGAGCTTATGTCTTCCAGTTTTGAAGCTGAATAAAATGATAGCCTTTTGTCTTTTGAAGAATATCCTGACATGTTGAAATATTTTAAACTAAATTACAGTGGAGAGCCTCTTTCATAAAAATGAGGAGTTGGTGGGTAGATATTGGGAAAATAACAGCTAAAAAAGAAAAACAAGGAAACAGTTGTATTCGCAGAACAGACTAGGTCTTTGTCAGCAATTTCCACGTTGATGAATTAGTCTTATCTTTCTGAATATCCTGCTTATACTTCCTTAGTCTTTTTCTCTAGAAAGTAAAGGTAGTAGACTCTCATCATGGGCCTAAAGTTAGGAGGCTTGTTGTATGATTTTTATTTGTTTTGAGTTTCCATGGAATGTTTATCACGGGAATCACTTTTGGAGAGACTGATCTAATCACATTAGGAAATTTGAAATACTTTGTTTTCTAGTTTCTCTGGAGAAATAAGTGTATAACTCCACTAACTGGATGACAAAGCTTGGGTCATTGACAGAATTTTGTGGTCGTAATTTGCTCTTACTGCTAAAGCAGTTCATTTTTGAGTTCTCTTATCCTTAACTCGCTCTTCTAGAATTCCTAGAGGACCTGTGCAGCAGCCTCTCGAGGATCGAATCTTCACTCCTACTGTCTCGGCAGTGTACAGCACGGTGAGTACCTCAGGGTTGTTTGTCAGATTGTGTGTGTTTTTTGCACATGAACCTTTGATATTATAGGCAGTGTTTGTTAGATTGGTACATAATAGGCTTTTGACAGAAAAGTTCAATCAAATCTCGAACAGAATTAGATGTATATAATATAATAAGGTGAATAGGTCTTTTCCCCTGTCATCTTAATTTAAGAAGTAGACATGAAAGAAACATTCTGTTAAGGTAGATTGACTTGTACACCTTTGTTCTTTTTCCTCCCTTTTCCTCCTTCCATAAATATTGTGATTCTTCTAGGACACTGAGTTTTAATTTTCTTTTGGATATTTTTTCTTAAATTTTACACTTTTAACTTAAATTTTTTATTTTACTTTTTTCCTTCTTTGACTACATATAAAAATGCAGAAAGTTTAGAAAAGAGAATAGTGGTTAATGGGAGTAAATTTAAATATTTATGTTAAATGATAGATTCAAATTCATAAATGAAGGGAAATTTAAAAGTTAGAGGATGAAGATAATAAAATTAGAAGCAGATTACAGGGGTATTACAGTGAGCCTAAGGGAATTTAGGGGAGAATCGAGGAGTTGGACATGTCTTTTTTTTGGGCTGTGCCATGTAGCTTGCGAGATCTTAGTCCCCCCAGTCAGGGATTGAACCCAGGCCCTCGGCAGTGAAAGCACGGAGTCCTAACCACTGGACTGCCAGGGAATTCCTGGACATATCTTTATTTTTTAAATTAAAAAAAAAATTTTTTTTCTAAGGGAGGGGGGATCTCTCCCCTTATTTTCTCTTTCTTTTTTTAAGAATTTATTTATTTTATTTATTTTTGGCTGTGTTGGGTCTTTGTTGCTGTGCATGGGCTTTCTCTAGTTGCGGTGAGCGGGGGCTACTCTTCTTTGTGGTGTGTGGGCTTCTCATTGTGGTGGCTTCTCTTGTTGTGGAGCATGGGCTCTAGGCACGCAGGCTTCAGTAGTTGTGGAACACGGGCTCAGTAGTTGTGGCTCTAGAGCACAGGTTCAGTAGTTTTGGTGCATGGGCTTAGTTACCCCACAGCATGTGGGGTCTTTCCGGACCAGGGATTGAACCTATGTCCCCTGCATTGGCAGGAGGTTTCTTAACCACTGAACCACCAGAGAAGCCCTAAAATTTTTTTATATTTATTTATTTGGTTGTGTGGGGTCTTAGTTGCAGCAGGTGAGCTCCTTAGTTGTGGCTTGCGAGCTCCTTAGTTGCGGCTCCAGGGCTCCTTAGTTGTGGCATGAGAACTCGCAGTTGCAGCATGCATGTGGGATCTAGTTCCCTGACCAGGGATTGAACCTGTGCCCCCTGCATTGGGTGCTCAGAGTTTTATCCATTGAGCCACCAGGGAAGTCCCTGGACATGTCTTTTTTAAAAAAATTTATTTATTTTTATTTATTTATTATTTTTGGCTGTGTTGGGTCTCCTTTGCTGCACGCAGGCTTTCCCTAGTTGCAGTGAGCGGGGGCTACTCTTGGTTGCGGTGCGCGGGCCTCTCATTGCAGTGGCATCTCTTGTTGTGGAGCGTGGGCTCTAGAGCATGTGGGCTTCAGTAGATGCAGCGCGTGGGCTCAGTAGTTGTGGCTTGTGGGCTCTGGAGTGTAGGCTCAGTAGTTGTGGCGCACAGGCATAGTTGCTCCGCGGCACGTGGCATCTTCCCGGACCAGGGCTCGAACCCGTGTCCCCTGCATTGGCAGGCGGATTCTCAATCACTGCGCCACCAAGGAAGCCCTGGACATAGCTTTTAATGTTTCATTTCATCATACCATTCATCCTTGGAAATAGGGTGCTTTAAAGAAACTCACAGTATAGTGAGAGAGATGAGTAAATAAATAATTGTAATCCAAGTGATATGATAAAGCAATAATTCTTATCCTTTTGGGTTATAAATTACTTGTAGAATCTGAAAATAGTCGCAGTGCTTTCTCCTCAAAAAAGAGCATATACCAAGTGTTTACCTATAATTTCAGAACTTCACAGATGTCCATCAGGCCATTCATAAGGCTCGGGTTGAGAACCTTTGATTAGAGATATGACCATGCTATTATATGGGAAAGGGAGAAGTTGCTTCATTGAGGAAGTGACACTAAGCTGGAAGGTATAAGACTTCTAAGCAGGGCTTCCCTGGTGGCGCAGTGGTTGAGAGTCCGCCTGCTGATGCAGGGGACATGGGTTCGTGCCCCGGTCCGGGAAGATCCCACATGCCGTGGAGCGGCTGGGCCCGTAAGCCATGGCTGCTGAGCCTGCGTGTCCGGAGCCTGTGCTCTGCAACGGGAGAGGCCACAAGAGTGAGAGACCCGCGTACCGCAAAAAAAAAAAAGGACTTCTAAGCAGAAAAGGGACGAAGAGGTCTCTAGGAAGTGAAAAATTAGAGGCATGGTTAATGGAATGGTCAGTAGTCAGAAGTGTGGCATGTGTGCTAGGTTTTGTAGCCAAAGTAGAGATGAGAAAAGTGAGTTTTGCAGGTTTTAAGGTTGTCCTAAAGAGATAGAAGTTTATCATGCAGGTAATGGGTAAGGTAATTTTTTTTCTTGGTTTGCTTAAAACAAGTCTCAGTTTACACCTATTGTAGATCAACTAAACACCTGTTAATTACTTTTTGAATCCTCTGTAACTCTTAAAATGGTCCCAGTTTGGATGATAAACTATCTGCTCAGTGTACTAATTGGGAACCTTCAATTTACATTAAAAAAATAACCTTTAATTTTTTTCTGGCGCAAACTTCCTCCAGGCCAGAGTTGTTTGTTTGTTTAAAGTACTGAGGTTGGGGACTTCCCTGGCAGTCCAGTGGATAAGACTCTGTGCTTCCACTGCAGGGACACGGGTTCGATCCCTGGTTAGGGAACTAAGATCCCGCATACTGTGTGGCATGGCCAAAAAAAAAAGTACTGAGCTTAAAGGCTGTAGAATTTTATCAGGCATAACTCTTAAAAAATGTAATTTTTGCTAATTATGAAAGTATACCTTCAACATTAAATTATTTTCAAAATTAGGATAGGAAAAAGAAGATGAAAATTTCTAGTAATCTTGACTGATTTCTAGAGGTATCTACTATAACTGTTTTTTGGTATAGTTCCTTTGTCTCTTTTTCTGTGTTGTAGGCTCTGTATAAGAGTTTTTTTTTTCTTCTTATGTGGTACACGGGCCTCTCACTGTTGCGGCCTCTCCCGTTGCGGAGCACAGGCTCCGGACGCGCAGGCTCAGCGGCCATGGCTCACGGGCCCAGCCGGTCTGCGGCATGTGGGGTCTTCCCGGACCGGGGCACGAACCCGTGTCCCCTGCATCGGCAGGCGGACTCTCAACCACTGCGCCACCAGGGAAGCCCTATCTCTTAAGCTTTTAATGTGTGTCAGATACTGTTCTAGATGTTGGGAATATAGTAGTGAGCAAACTAAACCTGCAGTCCTCATGGAGCTTACTTTTTTGTGAGATAGAAAGATAGTTAAATTAAAAAAAATGTGTGTGCAATATGCTATTAGGTGGTAATAAATGCCGTGATGAAAACGAGGCGAGATAAAGGGATAAGGAATGACTGGACATCCTACTTTAGCTAGGGCTCCCAGGGAAGTTTTATCTGAAAAAATGGCATTTAAGTAGAAACTTAAGAAGTAAGGGAGTGAGATTGTAGATGTTAGGGAAAGAGCACTTCTGGTAGAAGAAGGAGCAGTGCAGAGGCCCAGAGATAGAATCTGGAGCATCAGATGATATAGGGTACTATAGACCATGGTGAAGATTTTGGATTTTAATCTAGGTGTGATGGAAAGCCATTGGAAATATAAGAACAGAAGATCTGATTTTTTTTTTAAGGTGACTGTACCTGCTGTATAGAGGATAGACTGATGAGGGTAGGTGGTTGTCGTTGTGAGGTGGAAAGCAAGACCAGTGGGCGGTTATTGTAGTAATATAGGCAGATGATGGTGGCTTGCTCTAAGCTGGTAACAGTCAAAGAGAGGAGATGGGGTTTGCTATATATTTTGAAAATGGAGTCAATAGGATATGATGATAGCTTGGATGTGGAATGTGAGAGAAAGAAGAGTAAAGGAAGATGTTGTGGATCCTCGCTTGAGCAACTGAGTGGATGAACATGGTACTATTTATAGGAAGGAACACTGGGTGAGGAACAGGGTCTTTGTTGAGAAAAATTTATATATGTGAACATTATTTTTGTGAGGAGTTAAGCATTAGGTTGTTTCCTGTCGTGAATAACCTACTGAATTTTAACCCTTTTCTGTATTTTGGATTATTTTATAGAGTAACTTTCTAGAAATGCAATTCCTGAGTTAAAGTGTAGGCATGTTATTAAGATTCCTCATAAATGAGGACATGTGACTTCGTAAACTTAGTACTTTAGAGAGGAGATAATCAAAATCCTGTGAGTAACACAGTGCCTGCTACACAGTTTATGTGAATTGTTTTGCATCTAAAGTTTTGAATTTATTTTTGAGTTAGACCAAATTTGACTTTTACTATTAAAAGCTACTGCCATATTTGTGGTCCTTCAGTTAATTTAAAAATTGGGTGTGTCAGTTAAATGTGATGCCTATTCTGGAAGGACCAGGGGTTTTAGACAGTAAAAAGTTACCTTAAAATACGATGTCTCTACTTTTCGATCAGTTATTTCCATTCTTAGTAATTTAAGTCTCTTCCCCACTTTCACAATGCTGTTGTGCCCATTAACGATGAGTAGGAGGGTAGTTGACCAGGTGCTTAGTCTCCCTTTTTCTCAGCCCCAAGGTTATGTATTGGTCATTATTCTCTAGTGTCTAGGTCCATTAGCATCATTTATGGCATTTAGTGTCATAAAATAAAGGCTAACCTTCAATTCACTTCCTCCTGGCTCCTCATATGGTGCCCATATGTCACTGTAATTGAGTTGGTTAAATTCCTTGAAAGGCAGAAAGACACCTGGATAGTCTTTAAAAATTATACAAAGATTTTGCTTTTTAATGTCTGATATGGAGGCTATATGCCCTTTTGTCAGCCAATTTAGGTAAGTTCTCTGCTGCTAATCAAAGAGGTATCAGAAGTAGGGCTCAGCTTTTATAATGCCTTCATTTTACATTTTAGCATGCTTATTATTTATTTATTATAGTCTGGTTTATCTAAGTTTCTCCTTGGAATATTTATCAGGGATGAGAGGGATACTTTTGTCATTATTCTTCATTAACCATAATTAGGGTGATTCGTCATATGAACAAAAAAAGAATAAAGCCAGTATTTTTTTAATGCTAGTAAGAGCAGTATATACTGTGGTAGAGAGGAAATGGCAAAACTAAAGAGGCATGAGCTAATCTGAAGTATATTCATTAATAACTGTCTTATTGGCATGCTTCTGAAGAACAAAATGTGAAATTTCACCATGTTGTATATTTTTGGCTTATATAGTCAGCCCTCCGTATCCAGGGGTTCCTCATCCTCGGATTCAGTCAACCGTGGATCGAAATGTTTGGAAAAAAAGATTGCAGAAAGTTCCAAAAAGCAAAACTTGAATTTGCTGTTTGCTGGCAGCTATCTACATAGCATTTACATTGTTTTAGGTATTAGTGTAATCTAGAGATGATTTAAAGTATAGGAGAGGATGTGTGTAGATCATATGCGAACACTAAGCCATTTTATATAAGAGACTTGAGCATCCTCGGATTTTGGTATCTGTGGGGGGAGTGGGTCTACGAACCAATCCCTCTCAGATACCTAGGGATAACTGTATATCTTATTTAGAGAAATTAGATTTTATGACTATTAAACCAGTATTTTTAACATAATTACAGAGATAAACTTAATAAATTTTTTTTCTGGAATAGTGACTTTACTACAAGAAGCAGCAGTCTATATTCTAGGGGATTGGAAGGGCTATGTTATTAACTACTTACGAAAAATTCCTTTCAATAAATTATTTAATTTGAATAAATTACTCCTTAATGTCATAACATTTCACAATACTTTTTTTTTTTTTTTTTTTCCTGTACGCGGGCCTCTCGCTGTTGTGGCCTCTACTGTTGCGGAGCACAGGCTCCGGACGTGCAGGCTCAGCGGCCGTGGCTCACGGGCCCAGCCGCTCCGCGGCATGTGGGATCTTCCCGGACCGGGGCACGAACCCGCATCCCCTGCATCGGCAGGCGGACTCTCAACCACTGCGCCACTAGGGAAGCCCCCACAATCCTTTTTAGTCAGCTTATACTTTATAAAGTTTTGATTCTGTCATCCTGTAGCTCTGTGTCATGTAATTAGAAAGTCAGCTGATATATATTAAGTAGGCCAGCATGTCAATGGAGACCTCTGCACAGAGAAAATTTAGCTTGGGTTGATCGACACTCTTTAAGCAGTTGTGTCCAGCCAGATGTAAATCCACTTAATTGCCCCATAATCCAGCACAGATTAACAATCCATTTTTTCCCCCAATGGTAAAACACCAGCTGAACTCATTATTTGTTGGTTTATTTATACTTTTTTTTTGCGGTACGTCTCACTGCTGTGGCCTCTCATGTTGCGGAGCACAGGCTCCGGATGCGCAGGCTCAGTGGCCATGGCTCACGGGCCCAGCCGCTCCGCGGCATGCGGGATCCTCCCGGACCGGGGCACGAACCCGTGTTCCCTGCATCAGCAGGCGGACTCTCAAACACTGCGCCACCAGGGAAGCCCTATACTTTATTTTTAAGAACAGCGTTGTTGAGTGTATTTGATATATAGGATATGTAGTGCCTGTGATTTAAATATATCTGAAGTGTAGTATTTAAAGTGTATAATTTGGTAAGTTTTATTATAAGTTTATAGCAATAAAAACCTCTACCACAATCAAGAAAATTAACATACCCATCACTTCCAAAAGTTTCCTCATGGCTTTGTCATGTTTCTACCTTACCCCACCGCTGGTCCGCTTTCTGTCATTATGGATTCATTTGCATTTTCTAGACTTCGTTTTTTCACTCAGGTTAATTATTCTGAGATTTATCCATGTTGCTGTGTTTATCATTAGTTTATTCCTGGAAAAAATGTAAACTATGGGCTTAAAATTTAGAGTTGTCATAATCATGTTTCATATATTATTTTTTCCTCCTAATAATAGAGTTTGGTTTTTGTTAAACATAATGTAAATCATAATGATTATACAATTTGGCAGTTTTCTTTTTTAATACAACATTGCATTGTAAATAATTGTCATGCTGTTACATAGCATTAATAAACATTATGTTAACAGCTTAAGTAAGTAGCATGTCAATGAGATGAACCATAATTTACATAATCAGTTAATTTACAAGCTAGTGTTTGGTTTAAAGATCCTTCTTCTTTATTTTCTATTTTAAATAACTTTGTGATACATACATGTATAAAATACATATTCATATATTATATATGTGTATATATTTTTTCTGTTTAAACAGGGTTATTTCCTGTGGCTAACATACCCAAAAGCAGCTTTACTAGGTTAAAATATTGGGTTGGCCAGAAGTTGCATTGTTTTTTTTCCGTAAGATGGCTCTAGTAGCGCTTAGTGGTCTTTAACTTCATTCGAAACAGTTTTCTTAGATTCTATTGTGACAGCTGTCCTATCAGCATGCATTAAAAAAGAAGAAACATCAAAATTGGTGAATTTTTTATAGCCATTTTAATATTGAAGATGGAAAAAAAAGCAACATTTTTGGCATATTATGTTTTATTATTTCAAGAATGGTAAAAATGCAACTGAAATACAAAAAAAAGATTTGTGCAGTGTATGGAGAAGGTGCTGTGACTGATCAAATATGTCAAAAGTGGTTTGCGAAGTTTCGTGCTGGAGATTTCTCGCTGGACGATGCTCTGTAGTCGGGTAGACCAGTTGAAATTGATAGCGATCAAATCGAGACATTAATTGAGAACAATCAACGTTATACCACATGGGAGATAGCCAACATACTCAAAATATCCAAATCAAGTGTTGAGAGCCATTTGCACTAGCTTGGTTGTGTTAATAGCTTTGATGTTTGGGTTCCACATAAGTTAAGCAAAAAAACCCTTCTTGACTGTATTTCCGCATGCGATTCTCTACTTAAACATAAGGAAAATGTTCTGTTTTTAAAAAAATTATGGGGCTTCCCTGGTGGCGCAGTAGTTAAGAATCCTGCTGTCAATGCAGGGGGCACAGGTTCGATCCCTGGTCCGGGAAGATCCCACGTGCCGCAGAGCAACTAATCCCATGCACCACAACTCCCGAACCTGCACTCTGGAGCCCGCGAGCCACAACTACTGAGCCCGCGTGCTACAACTATTGAAGCCTATGCGCCTAGAGCCCGTGCTCTGCAACAAGACAAGCCACTGCAATGAGAAGCCCGCGCACCGCAATGAAGAGTAGCCCCTGCTCACCGCAACTAGAGAAAGCCCGCACGCAGCAACGAAGATCCAATGCAGCCAAAAATAAATAAATCAAACAAGTAAATTTAAAAAATAAAAAAAACAAGTTGTGACGGCGATGAAAAGTGGATACTGTACAGTAACGAGGAATGGAAGAGTTGGTGGGGCAAGCGAAATGAACCACCACCAACCACACCAAAGGCTGGTCTTCATCCCAAGAAGGTGATGTTGTATATATGATGGGATTGGAAGGGAGTCCTCTATTATGACCTCCTTCTGGAGAACCAAACGGTTAATTCCAACAAGTACTGCTCCCAGTTAGACCACCTGAAAGCAGCACTCGATGAAAAGCATCTGGAATTAGTCAACAGAAAATGCATAGTCTTCCATCAGGATAACTAACGCAAGACCTCATGTTTCTTTAATGACCAGGCAAAAACTGTTACAGCTTGGCTAGGAAGTTGCGATTCATCCGCTGTATTCACCAGACATTGCACCTTCGGATTTCCATTTATTTCAGTCTTTACAAAATTCTCTTAATGGAAAAAATTTCAATTCCCTGGAAGATGGTAAAAGACACCTGGAACAGTTCTTTGCTCAAAAAGATTAAAAGTTTTGGGAATTATAAAGTTGCCTGAAAAATGGCAGAAGGTAGTGGAACAAAACGGTGAATACATTGTTCAATAATGTTCTTGGTGAAAATGAAAAATGTGTCTTTTAGTTTCACTTAAAAACCTAAGGAACTTTTTGGCCAATCCAATACACACACTATAAAGACGATACTCTTCACATACTGTAAAGTTACGGGCCTTTATGTTGCTGCAAGCAGTATGGGAGTCTATCCATTTCATTTTATCTTGATAGTTTCAGGTCTTCTCATTTTCAAACATCTTTGCTAATTCGATAGGTCAAAAGTGCTATTTAACAATTCACAGGAGAGGAAATTGGCAGGTTAAGTGACTGTGGAAGGTTTACATTGATAAAATAATGATGTCATATTTTGGTTGTAAAATTAACAAAGGTTTAATTATATACCCAATTCTCAGTTGTAGGAACGTACTATTTAGGAATTTTTAGGACTTTTTTCTTAGCTTTTTTTTCCTGTTTAATATTTTTGAATTACTGGGTATAGAAAAGGATGAAATTTTCCTGTTGTGGCAAGAAGGTTGTAAGGAAGATTGTAGTTTTAAAATTATTATTGTCGCTTTTCTCCAGTGGCATTGCTGAGTGATATTCAACTACAGTTGGAAATCCAAATTTTTGTATTTGGAATTTAATAAAAGATGAAAATCACGGTTAGCGATACATGTACATACATATATTTAAATTGTGTAAAATACACCTAACATAAAATTTACCACCTTAATCAGTTTTAAGTGTACACTTAAGTTGTACTAAATATATTCACGTTGTTGTGCAAATACCATTACCATCCATTCCCAGAACTCTTATCATCTTGTAAAACTGTACCTATTAAATAACAACTTCATTCTTCTCTCTCCCCAGTCCCTGGAAACCACCACTCTGCTTTCTTTCCCTATGATTTTGACTACTTTAAGTACCTCACATAAATGCAATCATACGGTATTTGTCTTTTTTTGTGACTGTCTTATTTCACTTAGCATAATGTCCTGAGTGTTAATCCACATTGTTGCATGTGTCAGAATTTTCTTTCTTTTTCGGGCTGAATAATGTCCCAATGCATGTGTATTGCACATTTTTGCTTATCCATTCCTCTGTCAACGGACACTTGGTTTGCTTCATCATTATAGCTATTGTGAAGAATGCTGCCATGATACCTCTTTGAAACCCTGCTTTCAGTTCTTCTGGGTATATGCCTGGAAGTAGAATTGCTGGATCATATGATAATTTTATTTTTAATATTTTGATGAATCATTGTACTATTTTCCACAGTGACTCTGCCATTTTACATTCCCACCAATAGTGTACGAGGATTCCAATTTCTCCACATCCACTCCAACCCTTGTTGTTTTCTGTTTCTATGGGTTTTTTTGTTTGTTTTTTTTTTGCTGTACACAGGCCTCTCACTGTTGTGGCCTCTCCCGTTGCGGAGCACAGGCTCCGGACGCGCAGGCTCAGCGGCCATGGCTCACGGGCCCAGCCGGTCTGCGGCATGTGGGGTCTTCCCGGACCGGGGCACGAACCCGTGTCCCCTGCATCGGCAGGCAGACTCTCAACCACTGCGCCACCAGGGAAGTCCCCTAAGACATCTTTGAAGTTACTTTTCTGTGGCATTTTTAAATACAACTGAAAAGCCTCTGGCCTCTTGGAGCTTGCGTTCAGGGCTTAAACACTGAAGATGTGGCAGAGTTATTAAGGATATTGAGACAAACTTAATTCAGTAAATGTTTATTGAATGATAGCTGTGTGCAAGTTTTTGTGTCAGATAATATGGGATAACAGTAGTAGATAATATGATCCTTGTCTTTAAGAGTTTTCATTTTATCAGGTGAGATGGTAATACATTATTTTAAGTATGTATTGGAAAATGAGGAGGACACGTTAGTGACTATATAAATTAGAACAAGTATATGTAAATAAGACGTAAGATTTATTGGTATAGGTATCAAGGATTCTCATTAGGCAGAAGTACTTGGAGGAGTGAAGCATGGTTGTAATTGTTCACCAGAGAAAGAAGATGACTAGATAAACTCTAAGAAGCCATAAAATGCAAATGGGGACAATGTTTGGACTGTATCTTAGTGGAAGTGGGGATAGGTGAACATATTCCAGTTAAATCCTTTGAGGTGGATGATGAGAATACTGCTCCGTAGTGTAATGAGTCATGAAATGTACAGTTGACCCTTTAACAAATGGGGGTTAAACTCTCTGCATGTATAACCTAGGTATATAAAAATTGAGCAAATCTGGTCAGAGCAGTTCATCAAGAGGAAACTGACAGGATACTTCATAGAATATTTTCTTCACTATCATCACTAACACTTACTGAGCACTGACTATGCACCAGGCACTATTCTAAGCACTTCACTTGTATTAATTCATTTAATCCTTATAACAAAGGTATGAGGTAAGTATAATTATATCCCCTTTTTTAGTTGGGGAAACAGATACAGAGGTGAAGTATCTTGACTAATTTCATCCACCTAGTAAGTTAGAGGCTGGATTTGAACTCACATGGATCTTTAACATTTATTGAGTGGTGGTTGTACCCCAGGCACTGTGCTAAGTACTGTAATACAGTGTATTGTTTAATCATATGACAACCTTCATTTACAGATACTGAAATGGGACTCTCTGAAGTTATGTAATTTGAGTACAGGTCTATCTGACTTTACAGCCCTTGTGAAGTACTACATTTTACCGTGTGGAAAGCTGCCTTCCTTTTGTTGAACTCTCAAAAGTAGGGTGTAAAAAGCAATACTCCGTTTTTTGGGGAATGGGGGCTCTTGATCATCTGATGAAAGCTATGGATCTGCTTTGCAGAACAGCGAACGTACAAAGATAATTTTTACTGCAGTTTTAGGAGAGTTCAAGTATCCTTTGAACCTAGCTAAAGAATCCTAACTCTGATAAGATTCCTTGCTCTAGGCTAGACCAAGTTTCCCCTTGCAAGGATGCTGTGTTGCACTCTTTTCATGATTCTCAGTATAGGGAAATAGCTCAATTGATACTTTGTACATTGTGGGTTAAACTGACAGATACCTTATTAAGATTTTACCAACTTGTCCATCTTGAGGTACCTTTTTCATTTTTTAAATTATTTTTTAAAAAATTATTTATTTTTTATTTTTGGCCGTGTTGGGTCTTCATTGCTGCACGTGGGCTCTCTCTAGATGCAGGGAGCGGGGGCTACTCTTCGTTGCAGTGCACGAGCTTCTCACTACAGTGGCTCCTCTTGTTGTGGAGCATGGGCTGTAGGCGTGCAGGCTCAGTAGTTGTGGCTCATGGGCTTGGTTGCTCCGCGGCATGTGGGATCTTCCCGGACCAGGGCTGGAACCCGCGTCCCCTGCATTGGCAGGCGGATTCTTAACCACTGCGCCACCAGGGAAGCCCCTTGAGGTACCTTTTTTAAAGCATTTGTATATGTGGAGCTCATTTATATCCTGGTTATTAAAAATTCTGGGTCTGTTTTGCTGCCTATCTTAGTATCTGCTGAGTAATGACATTTATGAAAGTTAGGATTCCTTGCTGTTAGTATTTAACGTGGATTTGCTCATTAAATGTTAAATCACATACCTAATTAAAATGATATTTAATATATATTCACTGATTTTTCTCCTTCAGAAGGAGGATTAACTTTAAAGATACAAAGCGTGTTCTGTTGTTAAATGTCAGTTATAAACGGCTTTTGAGTTTCGCAGATAAGAAAATAGTAGAAACAGTAATCAAGTCCTTTAACGTTAGAGAACTTTGAAAATGTGTTTATTTAAACTCTGGGGTATTCCCTGTAGGGCCATTTTATAAAGTATTATTATTTTTATTATCTAAAAATAACAACTGATGGGGACCAATTTAAAATAAAATGAGTCATAGGAAATTGGACTGTCGTAAGTAAATTGTGTGGTAAATGGAGTTGAATTATTTTAAGGAAAAAGAAACAAAGAACATTATTATTTCAAGATACGAATTTATTATTGCCATGAAGTTGGTGGTATGAATAGAGAGGTCATTTTTTCCTGTATGTTTTTGATAGACATGGAAGCATTTAACTTCACTTCATATAGTTTCTTTTTTTATCTTTTAATAGCACATTCTGGCTGTCAGGGGAATCTTGTAGGCAAGAGACTGTGAAGGATTAGAATCTTTGTCTATTGTGTCATTCTGTGGTTGCTTAATTGCCATATAGAGTACAGAATGTTCCATAGAAGGGTGTTTAGTTTCTTTAGCTGTTACAAATACCAAAGAACCTTTGATTGTGTTATTAATTTTTAGGTTTGTTAAGTCGGCAGTATATTTTTAGTCTTTATTTGTTTGATATGTTGCAGGAAGGGGGACTCCTTCCAGGGCCCAAGAGTGGGCTCTTGTCTAACACTCAGAAATGAATTGTCCGAGGAGACACGCGTGGTGACAAAAAGCAAGAGAATTTATTGGGAAGGGACGCCCAGGCAGAGAGCAGCAGGGTAAGGGAACCCAGGAGAATTGCTCTGCCACATGGCTCTCCGTCTCGGGTTTTATGGTGATGGGGTTAGTTTCCGGGTTCTCTCTGGCCAGTCATTCTGACTCAGGCTCTTTCCTGGTGGCGTGTGCATCGCTCAGCCAAGATGGATTACAGTGAGAAGGATTCTGGGAGGTTGTTAGGACATGTGGACTGGCGTCTCCTCTCTTCTTTTGACCTTTCCTGAATTCCTCTGGTTGGTGGTAGCTTGTTAGGTCTGTGTTCCTTACCCAGACCTACTGTTGTAAGATAACTCATGCAAATGGTTACTATAGGGTCTGGCCAGGGCAGGCGGTTTCTGTCAGTGGTTCCCCTAACAAATAAGCATTCGCTTAGTAACCTTTTTGTTTGGCTGCGCCTCGCGTCATGTGGGATCGTAATTCCCCTACCAGGAATTGAACCTGTGCCCCCTGCATTGGAAGCACAGAATCCCAACCACTGGACTGCCAGGGAAGTCCCTGCTTAGTACCCTTTTTAAAACATTCAGAAAAACTAATTAAGAGCGTGTGTCAAATATTTATTTCAAACTTTTAAAGGCCAATTAAGAGAGGTGTCTCTTGGTGAAGACATTTATAGAAAAAGGAAAGAGGTGTAATAGTGAAATGTATGACTAAAGATTATTAGACCCTGATAGTGAGCTGGGTTGGGTTGGAAGCTTTCTGGGAGAGGTCTTCATCTCATTAATATCTTTCTGAATATTAGTCATGCATTTTATCAGGAGTGCTAATTGTTTTCAGAAGAAGCTGATAAATTACATCACACAAAAAAGTTTGACCCAGACCAGGTTTGGGGTGTATTTCTTTCTTTGTGTTTATTATGTGTTGGGCTAAGTTCTATGGGAGAAAAATAGTAGGAGAGAGAGGTTTCACTTAGTTTTTTTTTTTTTTTTCCACTTAGTTTGTATGCTTACACTTTGGCTGGAAAGACAAAATGTACTCACAGAAAATGAACTGTTAAAAGAATTAGAGGAAAGGAATTGTTTAACATTTCAGTGGAAGTGAAGAAAGCCAAAACCAAACAGTAACATTAAACAAAAGCAAACTCCTCAAACTTTGACGACGCAGAGATTATCAGTGCACCAAGGTCTTTGTGCTTTTCTCTTTATTTAAAAAAATTAATTACTTAATTTTTTCTGCATGGGGTCTTCGTTGCTGCGCGCGGGCTTTGTGAGCAGGGGCTACTCTTCATTGTGGTGCAGGCTTCTCATTGCGGTGGCTTCTCATTGTTGCAGAGCACAGGCTCTAGGTGTGCAGACTTCAGTAGTTGTGGCACGTGGGCTCAGTAGTTGTGGCTTGTGGCTCTAGAGCGCAGGCTCAGTAGTTGTGGCACACAGGCTTAGTTGCATGTGGGATCTTCCCGGACCAGGGCTCGAACCTGTGTCCCCTGCATTGGCAGGTGGATTCTTAACCACTACGTCACCACAGAATTCCCTGTGCTTTCCTCTTAAGGGATTTTTTTTCAAACCCTAACCTGTTCATTCATCATTTTTTTGAGTATCTGCCTGTGGGGCATTGTGCACAGAACAAGGGATACAATGCTCCTTGTCCTGAAGATGCGTACAACCTAGTGGGAAAGTTGAAAGTGATCGATAGTTTAAGTGCAAGTGTGATAAATGCTGATTCGAGTTAGGCAGAGAATGTCTTGCCATTCTTGCAAGTGTGGAGCAGCAGTGTGAAACCCAGCCACAGAGACAGGGTGTTGAGAAATATATCTCAGGAGAGGTGAAATTTGGGTTGAGTTTCTAAGGATAAGGAAAAAGGTATGTAAGTGAAGAAGTGGTGTACACTTGTGTAGTTGGAGAGATGCTGGAGAACTACAAAAAAAAAAAGTATTGGAATGTTGGCTATTGAGTTTTGAAGCCCATCTAAGATTATTAGAAAGAGTTAATTACAAGATACTAAGATTGCAGCTTTAGACTGGAATGCTGTAGTAGCTAGAAGTCATAGCTAACTACACGACAGCAATCGTAGATGCAGAAAAGTGTGCAGATTGTTTAAGGGCTTACTGACACTCCATTAATCTTAAGTATACTTTGGTGTAAAACTTGATGTTCATAATGATGAATTTGTGTGACCAAGAAAAAGTTTAGCCTACGTTCAGTGTGCTAAAGATTTCCATCCAAAATAGTTACAAGAGAAAAATACTGCTTTTTTAAAGAGATTCATTCCTAGCTGTCCGGAAAATCTGGCACTGTAGAATGAATGACTTACTCTTCAGGGATTCTAAGAAGTTGAGGTTGTATCATAACCTAGTATAAAATGTTCATTAAGTGTGTTTGGAATGGAGGGTAAAGGAAAGAACAGAATGGGTTGGTTAAGTCAAGAAAGCGATTTTTACTTGTACTGGGAAGAAAGCACATTTTAGGGATGAAGATATTTATTAACGATAGTGTTTCTTTGTACTATCATGCTCAGCAGTAATATAGCATAGACATATATATGTCCAATAGTCTGCCTTCTAATTTCTGTTGTAACTCGGTGGACTAAATACACAAAACCAGGTGTAACATACAGGTGCTGAGAATGTTGGTGAAAACTTGCCAGTGTTGTATTTAGGTCAGTGGTTCTTAAACTTCAGTTACATCAGCATCACCTTATGGGGCCCAGATTGGACTTACCAAATCAGTAGGTCTGGAGTGAGGCCTACAAATGTGAATTTTCAGCAAGTTGCCAGGTGATGCTGAGGCCCCTGGTCCAGGGACCACACGTTGAGAACCACTGCTTTAGGTTCAGTGCAATTCCTGCTTGTTCCCCTCTCCCATTTGTACAATGAAAATCGAGGTAGGAATCATTTGAACCCAGAACTGTTTGTTTTACACTTACATGCCTAATACTAAGATTTTAGTTTAAATAAGTTGAAATATTTTTAAACAGTGAAATACTACGATAGCTACCATTTTGGGAACACGTTTTATATAATAGGCATTATGGTGCATTGTGTCCCATTTAGTGTGTTCAGTGAATCTTGAGGGTAGTCCTTTTATAGAGGAAGAAAGTGAATTTAAGTAATTTGCTTGTATAGCTTCTGTGTGGTGGAGCCAGAATTTAAACCCAGGTCTTGGTATGAAAAACCCATGCTCTTTTATTAATGCTGTTGGGCCTACTTGTAAGATAACTTGAATCAGTTTACCCTCTGCTTGTGTTCTTTGTTTTAAGCTTTTTCTGCAGAAAGTGATGATCTTTCACTCATCCTCAGTATGGAAACATATATCACGTTTCATGTGACTTGGTCTGTGCCAGAGCAGCTTAATATTGGGACTTTGATAATGTAACTGAATTTATGTTTGTTTATAGTTAAATACCAAGTTCTAATATCTTGGACTTAAAAGCAGAATTCACTTACCTTGGGCAGTTAGATAAATGGTTCATTATCAATAAATGAAGATCAGGAGAAAGAAATAAAGAGCATAAGTTGTACAGTGGGAAATGGCTGCTACTATTGCAGTTGTAAAATATACCAGTAATGTCCCTACTCACATACAGCCATGTCCATGGTGGAAGGTTAAGAGCTTTGATAATGGGGTTTTTGAACATATAAAAGCCATCACTCCTCAGGTCAGTTTTCAGTGGTTCCTCTTCTGAGAACAAGGACAGCAAATGGCCTACAAAGTATATATTTCTTGAAAAAGTAAGGAGTTAATTTCTCATGATTATGTAGAGTGTTATTTTTTGCCTGTAAAGGTAGTTTAATAAATGATTGGAATAGGGAGGATGGGAGGGAGATGCAGGAGGGAGATGCAAGAGGGAGGGGATATGGGGATATATGTAAACATATAGTTGATTCACTTTGTTATACAGCAGAAACTAACACAACATTGTAAAGCAATTATACTCCAATAAAGATGTTAAAGAAAAAAAAAGATTGGACTTAACAGAATTCCTTATCACTCTGTTCCTTTTCCCAAGACCGTCATCTCTAATTGGCTAACGTTTTATTACTGAATCAGGAAAGGACCTTGGAATCTTAAGACAGTTTTCTGGGCTACTATTAGCAATGAAAGAAATAAAAATCTATTTACTGTCTTGGCCCTATCCCTTTATACCAATGGAAGGCAGCTCTGGCCACCGGAGTTACTCCTGGTGTTTATGAGTTGATATTCTAAATCAGTTTTGTTGTTTTAAAATTTAACTTAATTTATTTTTTATACAGCAGGTTCTTATTAATTATCTATTTTATACATATTAGTGTATATATGTCAACCCTGGTCTCTCAATTCATCACTCCCACCACACACACACACACTCTCCCTCCTTGGTGTCTATACGTTTGCTCTCTACATCTGTGTCTTTATTTCTGCCTTGCAAACCGATTCATCTGTACCATTTTTCTAGATTCCACATATATGCGTTAATATACAATATTTGTTTTTCTCTTTCTGACTTCATTCTGTATGACAGTCTCTAGGTCCATCCATGTCTCTACAAATGACCCAATTTCGTTCCTTTTTGTGGCTGAGTGATATTCCATTGTATATATATGTACAACATCTTCTTTATCCATTCGTCTGTCTGTGGGCATTTAGGTTGCTTCCATGACCTGGCTATTGTAAATAATGCTGCAATGAACATTGGGGTGCATGTGTCTTTTTGAATTATGGTTTTCTCTGGGTATATACCCAGTAGTGGGATTGTTGGATCATATGGTAATTCTATTTTTAGTTTTTTAAGGAACCTCCATACTGTTCTCCATAGTGGCTGTATCAATTTACATTCCCACCAACAGTGTAAGAGGGTTCCCTTTTCTCTACACCCTCTCCAGCATTTGTTGTTTGTAGATTTTCTGATGATGCCCATTCTAACCGGTGTGAGGTGATACCTCATTGTACTTTTGATTTGCATTTCTCTAATATTAGTGATGTTGAGCAGCTTTTCATGTGCCTCTTGGCCATCTGTATGTCTTCTTTGGAGAGATGTCTATTTAGGTGTTCTGCCCATTTTTGGATTGGGTTGTTTGTTCTTTTAATATTGAGCTGCATGAGCTGTTTATATATTTTGGAGATTAATCCTTTGTGATTCATTTGCAAATATTTTCTCCCATTCTGGGAGTTGTCTTTTTGTCTTGTTTATAGTTTCCTTTGCTGTTGAAAAGCTTTTAAGTTTCATTAGGTCCCATTTGTTTATTTTTGTTTTTATTTCCATCACTCTAGGAGATGGGTCAAAAAAGATCTTGCTGTGATTTATGTCAAAGGGTGTTCTGTGTTTTCCTCTAAGAGTTTTATAGTGTCTGGTCTTATGTTTAGGTCTTTAATCCATTTTGAGTTTATTTTTGTGTATGGTGTTAGGTAGTGTTCTGATTTCATTCTTTTACATGTAGCTGTCGTGTTTTCCAGGCACCGCTTATTGAAGAAACTGTCCTTTCTCCATTGTATATCCTTGCCTCCTTTGTCATAGATTAATTGACCATAGGTGTGTGGGTTTATCTCTGGGCTTTCTATTCTGTTCCATTGATCTATATTTCTGTTTTTGTGCCAGTACCATATTGTCTTGATTACTGTAGCTTTGTAGTATAGTCTGGAGTCAGGGAATCTGATTCCTCCAGCTCCATTTTTTTCCCTCAAGATTGCTTTGGCTATTCAGGGTCTTCTCTGTCTCCATACATGTTTTAAGATTTTTTGTTCTAGTTCTGTAAGAAATGCCAATGGTAATTTGATAGGGATTGCATTGAATCTGTAGATTGCTTTGGGTAGTATAGTCATTTTCACAATATTGATTCTTCCAATCCACAAACATGGTATATCTCTACATCTGTTTGTGTCATCTTTGATTTCTTTTATCAGTGTCTTATAGTTTTCTGAGTACAGGTCTTTTGCCTCCTTAGGTAGGTTTATTCCTAGGTATTTTATTCTGTTTGTTGCAGTGGTGAATGGGATTGTTTCCTTAATTTCTCCTGATCTTTAGTTGTTAGTGTATAGGAATGCAAGAGATTTCTGTGCGTAAATTTTGTATCCTGCAACTTTACCAAACACATTGATTAGCTCTAGTAGTTTTCTGGTGGCATCTTTAGGATTCTCTATGTATAGTATCATGTCATCTGCAAACAGCGACAGTTTTACTTCTTCTTTTCCAAGTTGTATTCCTTATTATGATTTTTTTAAATTTTTTTGCTGTATGTGGGCCTCTCACTGTTGTGGCCTCTCCCGTTGCGGAGCACAGGCTCCGGACGCACAGCCTCAGCGGACATGGCTCACGGGCCCAGCCGCTCAGCGGCATGTGGGATCTTCCCGAACCGGGACATGAACCTGTGTCCCCTGCGTCGGCAGGCGGACTCTCAACCAGTGCGCCACCAGGGAAGCCCCCTTATTTTTTTTTTTCCTTCTCTGATTGCCGTGGCTAGCACTTTCAAAACTGTGTTCAATAATAGTGGCGAGAGTGGACATCCGTGTCTTATTCCTAATCTTAGAGGAAATGCTTTCAGTTTGCACCATTGAGAATGATGTTTGTGTGGGTTTGTCATATATGGGCTTTATGATGTTGAGGTAGGTTCCTTCTGTGCCCACTTTCTGGAGAGTTTCTATCATAAATGGGTGTTGAATTTTGTCAAAAGCTTTTTCTGCATCTATTGAGATGAGCATATGGTTTTTCTCCTTCAGTTTGTTAATATGGTTTATCACATTGATTGATTTACATATATTGAAGAATCCTTGCATCCCTGGGATAAATCCCACCTGATCATGGTGTATGATCCTTTTAATGTGTTGCTGGATTCTGTTTGCTAGTATTTTGTTGAGGATTTTTGCACCTATATTCATCAGTGATGTTGGTCTGTAATTTTCTTTTTTGGTCTGTAATTCTCTTTTTCTGTAGTGTCTCTGTCTGGTTTTGGTATTAGGGTGGTGTTGGCCTCGTAGAATGAGTTTGGGAGTGTTCCTTCCTCTTCAATTTTTTGGAAGAGTTTGGGAAGGATGGGTGTTAGCTCTTCTCTAAATGTTTGATAGAATTCACTGGTAAAGCCATCTGGTCCTGGACTTTTGTTTGTTGGAAGACTTTTTTTTTTTTTGAATTTTTGAATTTATTATTTTATACAGTAGGTTCTTATTAGTTCTCCATTTTATACATATTAGTGTATATGTGTCAATCCCAATCTCCCAATTGTTGGAAGATTTTTAGTCACAGTTTCAATTTCATTACTTGTGATTGGTCTGTTCATATTTTCTATTTCTTCCTGGTTCAGTCTTGGAAGATTATACCTTTCTAAGAATTTGTCCATTTCTTCCAGGTTGTCCATTTTATGGGCATAGAGTTGCTTGTAGTAGTCTCTTAGGATGCTTTGTATTTCTGCGGTGTCTGTTGTAACTTCTCCTTTTTCATTTCTAATTTTATTGATTTGAGTCCTCTCTCTTTTTCCTTGATGAGTCTGGCTAAAGGTTTATCAATTTTGTTTATCTTCTCAGAAAACCAGCTTTTAGTTTTATTGATCCTTGCTATTGTTTTCTTTGTTTCTATTTCATTTATTTCTGCTCTGATCTTTATGATTTCTTTCCTTCTACTAACTTTGGGTTTTGTTTGTTCTTTCTCTAGTGCCTTTAGGTGTAAGGTTAGATGGGTTATTTGAGTTTTTTCTTGTTTCTTGAGGTAGGATTGTATTGCTGTAAACTTCCCTCTTAGAACTGCTTTTGCTGCATCGCATAGGTTTTGCGTGGTCACGTTTTTGTTGTCATTTGTCTCTAGGTATTTTTTGATTTCCTCTCTGATTTCTTCAGTGATCTCTTGGTTATTTAGTAACATATTGTTTAGCCTCCATGTGTTTGTGTGTTTTACGTTTTTTTCCCCCTGTAATTGATTTCTAATCTCATAGTGTTGTAGTTGGAAAAGGCGCTTGATATCGTTTGAATTTTCTTAAATTTACCAAGACTTGATTTGTGACCCAAGATGTGTTCAATCCTGGAGAATGTTCCGTGCGCACTTGAGAAGAAAGTGTAATCTGTTTTTGGATGGAATGTCCTATAAATATCAATTAAATCTATCTGGTCTATTGTGTCATTTAAAGGTTCTGTTTCTTTATTTATTTTCATTTTGGATGATCTGTCCATTGGTGTAAGTGAGGTGTTAAAGTCCCCCACTATTATTGTGTTACTGTCAATTTCCTCTTTTATAGCTGTTAGCAGTTGCCTTATGTATTGAGGTGCTCCTATGTTGGGTGCATAAATATTTACAGTAGTTGTATCTTCTTCTTGGATTGATCCCTTGATCATTATGTAGTGTCCTTCCTTGTCTCTTTCTTTATTTTAAAGTCAATTTTATCTGATATGAGTATTGCTACTCCAGCTTTCTTTTGATTTCCATTTGCATGGAATATCTTTTTCCATCCCCTCACTTTCAGTCAGTACGTGTCCCTAGGTCTGAAGTGGGTCTCTTGTAGACAGCATATATATGGGTCTTGTTTTTGTATACATTCAGCGAACCTGTGTTTTGGTTGGAGTATTTAATCCTTTCACATTTAAGGTAATTATGGATATGTATGTTCCTGTTACCATTTTCTTAATTCGTTTGGGTTAGTTTTTGTAGGTCCTTTTCTTCTCTTGTGTTTCCTTTAGCATTTGTTGTAGAGCTGGTTTGGTGGTGCTGAATTCTCTTAGCTTTTGCTTGTCTGTAAAGCTTTTGATTTCTCCATCCAATCTGAATGAGATCCTTGCCAGGTAGAGTAATCTTTGTTGTAGGTTCTTCCCTTTCATCATTTTAAATATATTGTGCCACTCCCTTGTGGCTTGTAGAATTTCTGCTGAGAAATCAACTGTTAACCTTATGGGAGTTCCCTTGTATGTTTTTTGTCATTTTTTTCCGTTGTTGTTTTTAATAATTTTTCTTTGTCTTTCATTTTTGCCAACTTGATTACTATGTGTCTTGGCGTGTTTCTCCTTGGGTTTATCCTGCCTGGGACTCTCTGTGCTCCTTGAACTTGGGTGGCTATTTTCTTTCCCATGTTAGGGAAGTTTTCAACTATAATCTCTTCAAATATTTTCTCAGGTCCTTTATCTCTATCTTCTCCTTCTGGGACCCCTATAATGTGAATGTTGTTCTATTTAATGTTGTTCCAGAGGTCTCTTAGGCTGTCTTCATTTCTTTGCATTCTTTTTTCTTTATTCTGTTCCATGGCAGTGAATTCCACCACTCTGTCTTCCAGGTCACTTATCCGTTCTTCTTGCCTCAGTTATTGTGCTATTGATTCCTTCTAGTGCAGTTTTCATTTCAGTTATTATATTGTTCATCTTGTTTGTTTGTTCCTTAATTCTTCTCGGTGTTTGTTCTTTAATTCTTCTAGGTGTTTGTTAAATATTTCTTGCATCTTCTCGATCTTTGCCTCCATTCTTTTTCCAAGGTCCTGGATCATCTTCACTATCATTATTCTGAATTCTTTTTCTGGAAGGTTGCCTGTCTCCATTTAGTTGTTTTTCTGGGGTTTTATCTTGTTTGCTCATCTTACATAGTCCTCTGTCTTTTCATTTTGTCTATCTTTCTGTGAATGTGGTTTTTTCCCCACAGTCTGCAGGATTGTAGTTCTTGCTTCTGCTGTCTGCCCTCTGGTGGATGAGGCTATGTAAGAGCTTTCTGCAAGCTTCCTGATGGGAGGGACTGGTTGTGGGTAGAGCTGTCTGTTGCTCTGGTGGGCAGAGATCAGTAAAACTTAAATCTGCTTGTCTGCTGATGGGTGGGGCTGGGTTCCCTCCCTGTTGGTTGTTTAGCCTGAGGCACTCCAGCACTGGAGTTGACCAGTGGAGCTCTTTGGTTGGGTTAATGGTGGACTCTGGGAGGGCTCACGCCAAGGAATACTTCCCAGAACTTCCGCTGCCAGTGTCCTTGTGCCTGCGGTGAGCCACAGCAACCCCCCACCTCTGCAGGAGACCCTCCAACACTAGCAGGTAGGTCCGGTTCAGTCTCCCATGGCGTCACCGGTCCCTCCCCTGGGTCCTGATGTGCACACTACTTGGTGCGTGCCCTCCAAGCATGGAGTCTTTGCTTCCCCCAGTCCTGTGAAGTCCTGCAATCAAATCCTACCAGCCTTCAAAGTCTGATTCTCTAGGAATTCCTCCTTCTGTTGCCAGACCCTCAGGTTGGGAAGCCTGACGTGGGGCTCAGAATCTTCACTCCAGTGGGTGGGCTTCTGTGGTATAAGTGTTCTCCAGTTTGTGAGTCACCTACCCAGCAGCCGTGGGATTTGATTTTATTGTGATTCAGCCCCTCCTGCCGTCTCATTGCAGCTTCTCCCTTGTTCTTGCATGTGGGGAATCTTTTTTGGTGAGTTCAGCAGTTAGCTGTGATTCCGGTGCTCTCGCAAGAAGAGTAAGCATATGTCCTTCTACTCTGCGCTCTTGAAGCAGTCTCCTCAGTCAGTTTTACTGCTACATAGCCATATTATAAATAGTGAGAGTCTTGGAATTAACAATATAGTGTAATATTTATTGTTAAATGTCTGAAGGGGCACGTGTCTGCAAACATTGTTGTAAGTACTCCTTAAGTCCTGTCCCTGTGTAGATAATGAGGCAAACAGATAAGAGAGTGATGATAACAGTGATGATTACTCTGAGTGGCTGCAGGGAGAGAGAGGATAATGTGAGCCTTGTCTTCTTCAGCTACATCATTGGCTTAAGTAGGATTTTATAGGCCAATCCGGAAACCTAACTAGCGAGTTCCAAAAGCAGGTTTGCTCACTGTAAAATTTATGTGTGCCTGCTAGAAGAAAAAAAAAAACTCAAAGAAAAGTGTAATAGGAAACAAAACCCCATTATCTTGCTACCTAAAGGGCCATGCCACTCATTTTAAACATGTTTCTTCCAGTTGTTTTGCTTTGTACTTAAGAAAAAAATACTTTTGATTTAGTATTCCCCTTAAAATTATAAACAACTTCTTACTAACAAGTCTTTCTAATATGGGGATATATGTATATGTATAACTGATTCATTTTGTTATAAAGCAGAAACTAACACCATTGTAAAACCATTATATTCCTATAAAGATGTTAAAAAAAAGTATTTCTAAATATATATTTTAAGGATGCAATTACCCATTCCCCGCGGCGTTATGTATTTTTTACTGTTATAAACATGGTTAAACAGGTGACTCATAGCTTTACTTTTTTTCTGACTAAATAACACCAGTTAAGAAAAAAAATCAGAAAGTAAAATTGTAGGGCTTTCCTGGTGGCGCAGTGGTTGAGAGTCCACGTGCCGATGCAGGGGACGCGGGTTCGTGCCCCGGTCCGGGAAGATCCCACATGCCCTGGAGCGGCTTGGCCCATGAGCCATGGCTGTGAGCCTGCGTGTCTGGAGCCTGTGCTCTGCAATGGGAGAGGCCACAACAGTGAGAGGCCCGCGTACCGCAAAAAAAAAAAATCGTAAAGAGAAGGAGAATCAGCCATTATTTTCCAGAGAAACCTTTATATGTATTGGGAATTCTTTATATGCTTTTTACTTTTATAGACATATATACAATATACACATACAACTTTAAAAGTTATACACATGTAAGTTAAAAAAGATTTTTGTTCATACTTATATGTATTCCTCGAAGTTAAATTTTTATCCTAACATATCATGTGTATCATTTCATGTCAGGGTAGAATTACGCATCATTTTAGTGGCCCATGATTTGTGTCGTTAAATACAGAACTACGTCATAAGAGTTTTGGCTATATTGGGAAGAAGGCACTTTTAGGAATGGAGGTGTTTACATAGAAGAGTATTTCTTTTGTACTGTGATTTATATAACTAGTCATTTGTTTTTTTTGTTGTTATTTTAATTTATTTATTTAATTAATTTATTTTGGCCTCACTGTGCAGCATGTGGGATCTTAGTTCACTGACCAGGGATCAAACCCACACCCTCTGCATGGGAGCGTGGAGTCTTAACCACTGGATCACGAGGGAGGTCCCTATAACTAGTCCTTTGTTGATGGATATTTGTGTTATTTCTCTATTCTTGCTTTTATAAATAATACTCTGATTAACAGCTATACCTTTTTGATCTTTGTTATCTTGGTAATTTCTTCATGATGATTCTTAAATAACTGATTAACATTTATCCATCTATTCAACGAAAACAGAGCAGTAGAATACATATGGCTTTTAAAAAGCAAATAATATAGAAAGGTTTATTATGAAAAGAAACAACCCCTTGCCTACTCTTCACCTTCTGGTCTTACCTGTCAGAGGCAGCCACTTTTTACTAGTTTTGCTTTTAGTTCCTCTGGCATTACCTCTGTATCTGTAAGTAAAATACTTTTTTTTAACCATTGATTTTCGTTATCAGTTGACTCTTTGCTTTGATAGGTGGTGTTTCAGTTCTTTCACAGTCCTCCTTTCTCTTCTATGTTTCCTCTCAATATAGTTAGATTCTTGGTCCCCTAACAAATAACTAAGCAAATTTTTAGAACAATTTGGACACTTGATGAATCAAATCGTACTCAAAGGTGAAACAGAACAGTGTTGTTTGTTTATAAATTCTGTTTCCTTCTTAACTCTTGCTTTGTGATCTCTGCTCTTTTTTCATCTGATTTTTTTCCCCAGTTTTACTGGTAAGAGAATTTATATTGTCAACTCTTACATTAAAGGAGAATGATAATCTCCATGAATCTTTCCTGTGAGATTCTCCAGAGCTCCCATGTGGCCTGTAAATAAAAGAGACTAAGTCTTAGGGAAACCATTTCTGTACCTAATCCAAATGTAGAGTTTTAGGTATGGTGTCAGTCTTGTCTCAGGTTTTTTCCTTTGTACTGTCTGAACCTGAATTATATTAAGAATATTAAAAATCTAGTTCTAAAGAGGATGGGGGTTCCTTTTGGAATCAGTAATCCTTTCCTTAAAGAATATATCAGAGGACAGGAATTTATTTTATTATGCAGTCAATGTATTAGTTATTCTTTTAGTCAGTGATTCAGTGTTACATTTTAATTTTGTTTTGTTTTTGATGGGGTTTCATGATCTGCTCTTAGTTCTCCTGTACTTTTTGCTAATTTGTTTTTGTGGGCATATCAACAACAGATATAAGTGAATTAAAGAGCTTTGTTACCTCATGCTTATGCCTCAGCTGCTGAAATCTCTGATGTTATAACTAATGGAAAATGACCTAAAACTCATTTATTTCATCTTAATTTAATACGTTTATATTCTAAGAATAGTTACCTATCTTGCACATATATAAATACAAACTCATGATATCCATGTTTAAAGATGCCCTAGATATCAAGTTAAACTGTATATTTTAAAAATAAGTTGTATGTTCCTATAAAGGTCTTCATGAACCTCATGTTTAATTTGTAAGTAGAAATATTAGTAGCTTCCAATTTTTGTGTATCATGCAGTATCTTAGGTACTCTCCAAAGTGTATCTGTAGTCTTTCATTACATGCCTCTTAAGATTTCCTTATTTTTTTACAAGGTAAGAAAGTGAAACTCTGAGTTCTTTGCCCATAGTAACACAGCTATTAAATGATAGAGCTGAAGTGAGGTATGGTCATGTTTTCTCCTACTGTGTTTTCAGTGCCTCAGTTTCTAACATATGGAAGAAGAATAGATAAAACCAAAATGAATAGTAACTAAGATAGAAATTTTGAACATGCAGTTTGCTACTGTGTCACCAAAGCCAATCATGTGAAGTTCAGGTTAGGTGAATAGGATAAAATACTTCTAGATCTGCCATGTCTTTTCCTAGTCAGACGTGAATCTTCATAAGTTGCCTGTTGATGCCTTTGGATATTGTGATGTATTGCATGTAGAAACCATAAGTTATCTCTGCAGCTCTTGATTAACGTTGTTATTTCTCAAATTGGTCCTTTGAAATTGATTCCCATATGAAAATCATCTCCTTTCCCATTACTATTCAGTTTGCTTCCTCAGCTCTAGATTCTATCTCTGTCTCTCTCATCTTTAGACAACATTTGAATATCATGTAATTCACCCATTTAAATGTACAGTTACTGGATCTTAGCATATTCAGAGCTGTATAGCCCTCACCAAAATCAATTTTGGGACATTTTCATTACCCGGAAAAGAAACCTGGTGTCCCTTATTAGCCCATTACTCCCCAGTCACCCAGCTCTAGGCAACCACTAATCTACTTTCTGTTTCTGATAGATCTGCCCATTCTGAACATTTCATGTAAGTGGAATCATACAATATCTGGTCCTTTTGATGACTGACTTCTCTTAGCATAATGTTTTTGTGGCTGAATAGTATCTATTGTGTGGATATACCTTATTTTATTTATCTCTTCATCAGTTAATAGGTACTTGCGTCATTTCCACTTTTTGGGTATTTTGAATAAGGAACGTTCGTATACAGATATTTTTGGTGGACATTCTAGCCTCTCTTTTATCCTTATAATATAAATGAGGTAAGATTACATAATCATTTAAAAAATCAGTGGCTCCTCTTTGCTGACAGCAAAAAATTAAAATATCTTGGCAAAGAATATGTAGTTTTTCTACAGTCTGGCTATAATCAGGCTACAGTTGTACCAGCTTCATTCCACTTACCTCTCTTTCCCCCAACCCTTTCTAAAGAGAACCCCTTACCTAAAACATGTGGAACATGTTTTACCTTCTTACCCTCTGTACTCAGTAAATTTCTTTTAAAAATAATATCTCTAATTCTTGGTCTGAACTCAAGCTTTTTACTTCTCAAGGTGCAACTCAGATTTTACTAAGCCTTCCCCAGTTTCAGACCTAGTTACTTCTGGTTTTTAATCAATGCTTTAAATACATACCCTTATAGGATTTATCACATGATTTGTTTCTTTACTTACTGTGATTTTCTTTCTATTGGAACTTCTAAGGACAAGGGCTATTTCATTTTTAAAGCTTAATACAGTGCCTGACAGAGCACTGATGCTTAGTCAGTGTTGACTGTATGTCAGAGGAGGTAAAATTAGGAATCATATCAAATTGGTTTGTATTACGGTTATCTGTCCTGTCCTTTATATTCTGTCCTAACATTAGCAGACCCATTATTAAACAAAACAAAACAACTTTTGTTATATGTCAGTTATACCTCAGTTAAAAAAAATAATTAACCAGTCTAAAAAAATATCTGTTTTGGGCCGCCTTCTGTGTGGTGCTAGGTCTGTATTGATCCTAGGACTGCTGAAATTAGGTTGTTTGTCTTAAAGGTCTTAAAGACCTTCTGTCTTTAAAATTCTGAGATTCTTACTTTGGTTTAGTTTTAGTTTAGGACATTACTGATTCATCTTATGATAATCTTGTTTGTTCTTTTATAATTCTGAGCAGAGAAATTAGCCATATGGATTCCATTGAGAGGGTGAGCACTGTCTTGAATATGCAACAATTAACACTGACCAAATAGATACAGAAATAAATTTAGCTATGGTTTTTGCCCCTGGTTTATAAATTCAGACTTTTTCATATTTTCATTTACTAGTTTTCAGAATTAGCTTAGAGACTACCTGAAACTTTGATATGACCCTACTTCTAAATTTATCTTCTCTAGCCCTGACTCCTCTTCTGAGCTTAGATTCAGATATTGAACTGGCTACTTATCACTTCCATTTGGATATCTAATAGGCATATATTGCTTTTGATTACCCTTTCCCCTAAATCTGCTCTCCCTATCTCACATGAATATCTCCACCCACTGAATATTTCAAGCCATAGACTTAAAAGCCATCCTGTATTTCCATAATAGTTATCACTTTAAAATATATATTTAAAAAATTATTAAATCTGTTACGATTATCTTATTACCTTCAGCTAGGATGTAAACTCCATGAAGACAGAGATTTTAGAGCCTTATTCACCTAATTTTGTATCCCATGTACCAGTGCATAGCATACAATTTGTTCTCAATAAATGTATATTAAATAAGTGAATCAGTCAATCCTCATTCCCTTCTGTCCCTTCCGTTCAGTCAAATCAGTAGCAATTCTGTTTGGCTCTGCCTCTAATATATAACCCAAATTGGTCCACTTCTTTTCATCTTTATTTTTACTGTTCTAAGCTATCATCAGTTTTGGCCTAGCTTATTGTGATAGCTTTTAAATGAATCTGTTTCCATTCTTGTACTCTTCAATTCTTTCTTTTCACAAAGCAACCAAAATGATCTTTGGAAAGCATCAGATCTGGTCATGCTCCTGCTTAAAATTTCCAGTAGTGGGACTTCCCTGGTGGTCCAGTGGTTAAGAATCCGCCTTCCAATGCAGAGGTTGTGGGTTCGATCCCTGGTCGGGGAACTAAGATCCCACATGCCGTGGGGCAACTAAGCCTGCGTGCTGCAACTAATGAGGCTTTACATGCCACCACTAGAGAAGACCCAGCGCAGCCAAAAAAAAAAAAAAAAAAGAAAAATTTCCATTAGCTTTCTATTCCACTTAGAATAATATCCCAAGTCCTTACCATGCCTACAAGTCCTTAAGTAATATTGCCTCTGCTGCCATCTCCTCTTAGCCTCATGATGGGGGGACTACCCCGGACCCCCTACTTGTAACAGTTTAATCACTCCCATTTCTTGACCTTGTCAAGATCTCAGGGTCTTATGTTATACCTGTTGTTTCTGTGCCATGTGAGGTCTTTTCCTAGTTTTTGTTATTACTATGTAACAAATCACCACAGAATTAACAGCTTAAAATAGCACCCATTTATTACTTCACAGATTCTGTGGGTCTGGGCTAGCAGGGTCCTCTGCTCAGGACCATGCTGAAATTAAAGTGTTGGCAAGGACTGGAATCTCATGTAAGGCTTGGGGTTCACTTCCATACACATTAGGATAGTTGGAAGAATTTATTTCCTTGTAGTTGTTGGACTGAGGTCCCTGTTTTCTTGCTGGCTGTTGGCTAGGGATTGCTCTCAGCTCCTAGAGGCTACCTTTGGGTCCTTGCTATGTGGTCCTTGCATAACCTGTAAGTCAGCTTAGTCTTTAAGAAGGCAGGAGAGGGGCTTCCCTGGTGGCGCAGTGGTTGAGAATCTGCCTGCCAATATAGGGGACAGGGGTTCGAGCCCTGGTCCGGGAAGATCCCACATGCTGTGGAGCAGCTGGGCCTGTGCGCCACAACTATAGAGCCTGCGCGTCTGGAGCCTGTGCTCCGCAACAAGAGAGGCCGCGATAGTGAGAGGCCCGCGCACCGCGATGAAGAGTGGCCCCCGCTTGCCGCAACTAGAGAAAGCCCTCGCACAGAAACGAAGACCCAACACAGCCAAAAATAAATATAAAAAATAAATTAGAAAAAGAAAACAGGAGAGTACCTTTTTGATTCACTGTGCTTTAAAGAGCTCACCTAGTAAGTTCATACCCACCCAGGATAATCTTTTTCTTGATTAACTTGAAGTCAGCTGTGTAGTTACCTAGTCATAGGAGTGATATTCCATCATATTCACTGGCATATTAAGGGGAAGGAATTATACAGGGTACGAGCACCAGAGACAGGAATATTGAGAACCATTTTAGAATTCTGCTTGCAACAATGTGTCCTCTGGCCCCGAAGGATTCACACTTGGTGTGCTGTTTGTTACCTTTTATACCTAGACATGCTTGGAGGCCAGGTGTTTTTTTTTTTTTGCGGTACGCGGGCCTCTCACTGCTGTGGCCTCTCCCGTTGTGGAGCACAGGCTCTGGACGCGCAGGCACAGCAGCCATGGCTCCTGGGCCCAGCCGCTCCACGGCATGTGGGATCCTCCCGGACCGGGGCACGAACCCGTGTCCCCTGCATCGGCAGCGGACTCTCAACCACTGCACCACCAGGGAAGTCCCAGGTGTTTTTTTCTTAGTTTTATTCTATTGTTACTGATCTGTGGTAGGTACTCAACTGTTAACATTGAAAAAGCAGCTAATCTGCTTTTCTTTCTCTTGTTTCCATTGCCAATTAATAAATATGAAAAGAAACAATCTTCAGAGTTGAACCCACTACTACAGAGTCCATGATAGAACTGATGACTTAAAAAAAAAAAAAGCACAACATGAGAGTTGCGAGTTAAGTTTTATTTGGGGCAAAAATGCAGACTGCAGTTCGGGAGACAACATTTCAGATAGTTCTGAGAGACTGCTCCAGAGAGGTGATGGCGGGAGCCAGGTAATATTGAAGTTTTGTAACAAAGGGCAGATAGTCTGAACGTCAAAAGATTATTGTTAATTAAAGAAAACCAGATCTCTCAAGTTAAGGAATTTAGCGCTTTTCTATGTATGGGAGGATGCAAGAGACTGGGCTCACTGAAATCATTCCTTTGGTATGCACCTCAGCTTTCTGGGGCCAGTATCCTGTGTTTTCACATCCTGAGTTTCCTCAGGGCTCATGGTAGGGAGAGGTTACAGTCTGATGGCTGCTAGGTGGCAGGTATATATATATATATATTTAAAAATATTTATTTATTTATTTGGCTGCATTGGGTATTGGTTTGCGGCACGTGGGATCTTGGGTGTAACGTGTGGGATCTTTTGTTGTGGTGCATGGGCTTTTCGTTGTAGCACATGTGCTTCTCGCTAGTTGTGGTGAGCAGGCTCCAGAGCTCACGGGCTTGGTAGTTGTGGCACAAGGGTCCTCTCTCTCTCTCTCTTTTTTTAAAAAAAGATTTATTTATTTATTTTATTTGGTTGCGCCGGGTCTTAGTTGCGGCAGGCAGCCTCCTTAGTTGTGGCATTCGAACTCTTGGTTGTGGCATGCATGTGGGATCTAGTGCCTTGACCAGGGATCGAAGCTGAGCCCCCTGCATTGGGAGTGCAGAGTCTTATCCACTGTGCCACCAGGGAAGTCCCATGAGGGCTCTCTTGTGGCCCATGGGCTCTAGAGTGCGTGAGCTCAGTAGTTGTGGCACTCTGACTATCGTAGTTGTGGGCCACAGGCTCTAGATCGCGCTAGCTCAGTAGGTTGCGGTGTGCGGGTTTAGTTGCCCCGTGGCATGTGGGATCTTAGTTCCCTGACCAGGGCTCGAACCCGCGTCTGCTGCATTGGAAGGGGGATTCTTAACCACTGGATCACCAGGGAAGTCCCGGCAGGTAGTCTTTTCAGCGCTGAGTTTCCTCAGGGCTCACCAGCTCACATTGGAGGGCTGCAGATGTTGATGACTGTGACATCCTTTGTTTAAATATTACATTTATCAGAACTGTCCAGGATAGCATCTGTTTGCTTGAGTATTTAAGTATTACTGGAATCATGAAATTGCCTTTTTTTTTAATGTGAAAAACAACTTGAATATCTGAAGTTCCATATGGTTCAACCTAATAAGTGTAGCTAAGAGTAGAACAAAGAGGAAAGTCACTTACTTTCTCTTTTTCTTGGTTATGGGAGGGGATTGGCAGTGGTAATGTCAGAGAGACTTTGAAAAATGTCATGATACGTATCTAGTATCCACTGTAATGTTCCTTTTTAGTTGACTAAACCAGCTTCTATTTATTTCCCAATATCTGTAATTAAAAATATCTCTAGATATTGGGAAATAAATGACCTGAAGGAAGAACTAGGATGATATACATGAAAAACTAATCAGAAGGAGAAACTGCTTATCCATTCAGCTGCTAGAGGATCTCATAGAGTGTTGAAATTAACCAAGTGAGAAAAGCTTTGGAATCTTTCCAGTCTACCAGAAATTGAACTTGGTCATTTCCATGTGGGAATTGCAGCTGTTGGAATGCTTTTATTTATTTTATTTTTATTTTTTTGCGGTACGCGGGCCTCTCAGTGCTGTGGCCTCTCCCACTGCGGAGCGCAGGCTCAGCGGCCATGGCTCACGGGCCCAGCCGCTCCGCGGCATGTGGGATCTTCCCGGACCCGGGCACGAACCCGCGTCCCCTGCATTGGCAGGCGGACTCTCAACCACTGCGCCATCAGGGAAGCCCTGGAATGCTTTTAGATGACTTCACTAAATAAACTTCATCTTGGGCTAAAAAGTTACGGGGTGGCTTCTCAGACATAAACCTTTTAACCTTTATATTAGTCATTTTTTGCTGAAAACATTAATATTTCTTGATAGGAATCCTTTGTAATTCTTTTAATAAAGATTTAATTATTGTGTGTTTTTAAGTGCTATGTTTTTATTGCATATATTGTGCAATATATGCATATATTATGTAGATGCAATGAATAAAGATATACTACTTTATATATGTGTCTATAACGTTTAACAATATATCTGTATTCATTCAATGACTGTTTGTCTAGAATTCAGTCACAGGTCTATACGTGAGTACTTCCTTTAAACAAAGTTTATTCTCTCTAGATTTGCTGATTGGAATATTCTGAATAAATTCATCAGTGCTTTACTGTTCTCATTTTTTTTCTTTACCCTATTACTCTCTTGGTACATAAAGTGGCAGAGGTGGAAGAACACCATGGCGGTGTGTAAGACATTCAGAGGAAATGTGCGTGCCTGCTTATTGTATAATAAAGATAATGTCTCTTTCTGGAGCAAAAGGCAGCATGCTTACTGCCCATTATAAAAGATTCAAGTTCCTAAGTGCAGTGTTCTTTCAGGTAATGCAAGTCACCATATGTGCACTTGTCACCTGGCCCTCTTTGTGTTGCCCTGGGACTCAGGTTCAAAGTGTGGCGCAAAAATGCTCATACTCTGGCTACTGCTGTTGTTGAAAGTAATAAATAGTCCTTTGTTTTGTCAAAAAAAAAAAAAAAAAACCCAGAAAGTTCATATTTGGTGATGATCATGAGGTGCCCCTAGAGCCAGATTCACACACTGGCTGCCTGTGTACTTTTTTTTTTAATGCCTGTGTACTTAATCTATAGATGTGCTTTATTTGGCTTGTACAGTGTTTTGGAGGTCAGGAAAATTTCATGTAAAAATCTTTATTTTTAGTTTTTCTTGAAAACTTGGAAGATACTGCATGGCTTATTTGGAATTCCTGAATGGCAGCACTTGGCTACAGCTGAGTATCTGAGTATCTACTGCCCTATGGGGGATGGGTATTCTGTCCAGTTCTCCATAGTCCCTACTTCCTGTTGCTTAAACCTGGCCATTTTTCCCCCACATCTGTTTCCCACATAGTATTTTCATTGCTCTGGGGTCATGAGAGAATGATCACGTTCAGGAAACTTTAATTTTTAAATTACTGTTATTTGAAAATTGTAGTTTATGTATTATAGCCTTTAATTGACCAGAATATTTTTTCAAATCAGGTAATATAGTGCTAAATAAAGCAACTTTAAAAAAAATTATTATTATTTATTTTATTTATTTATTTTTGGCTGTGTGGGGGTCCTCATTGCTGCACGTGGGCTTTCTCTAGTTGCATCGAGCGGCGGCTGCTCTTCATTGCGGTGCATGGGCTTCTCATTGCGGTGGCTTCTCTTGTTGCGGAGCATGAGTTCTAGGGCGCCTGGGCTTCAGTAGTTGTGGTGCACAGACTCAGTAGTTGTGGCTCTTGGGCTCTATAGCGCAGGTTCAGTAGTTGTGGTGCACGGGTTTAGTTGCTCTGCAGCATGTGGGATCTTCCCGGACCAGGGCTCAAACCCGTGGGCCCTGCATTGGCAGACGGATTCTTAACCACTGCGCCAACAAGGAGGCCCTCAACTTTATGCTTACTGACTCATCTTAGTTTCCATGGCCTTTATGGTTTAGCTTTAAACTCTCAAAAGATTCAAGTTACATTTGGTCAGCAACCACAAAGTATCATTGATTTTATAGGAGATGATTTTAGGTAGAACTCTTTTTTTTTTTTGCTGTACGCGGACCTCTCACTGCTGTGGCCTCTCCCGTTGCGGAGCACAGGCTCCGGACGCGCAGGCTCAGTGGCCATGGCTCACAGGCCAAGCCGCTCCGCCGCATGTGGGATCTTCCCAGAGTGGGGCACGAACCCGTGTCCCCCACATCGGCAGGCGGACTCGCAACCACCGCGCCACCAGGGAGGCCCCTAGGTAGAACTCTTGAATGAAAATTTACTAGCTAGCTGAAGTTTCCACCAAGATAAAAATTTTAGAGGTTTTCTTTTAATTTATTTTCTTTTCATATTCTTACTCCTTGTAGAACAGCAGTATAACTAGTACCAGTGTAACTAGTATTTTACCCCAGGTCCTAAGTAATTTGCTTGTTTTGGTCTGTAAACTGTTTTAGGGAGTGGAAGAGGATTATAACATTCGTGCATAGAAGTGCATAAAACATAAAAGTAGAGTTTAACAAATAATTGTAAAGCAAAATCTATGTCTCACCCCTCAGGTGTGAAAAAATAAAACATAATGTGGCCTTACCTGATCTTAACTCCTTGTCTTCCCAATATATCTGCCTTAAAAAAAATTCCTGCTCTTATTTACAGTGTTGCCATCCATTTATGCATTTCTAAATTAGTATAGTCAAGTTTTGTTTGTTTTGGAACTTTTTTGGAATCATACTCTGTAGTCTTCTGTGTTCTCTTTCACTCAGTATCATTAATGAGTGTCATTCAAGTTGTGATGTGTCGCTGTAGTTTTAAATTTGATGTCCACATAGGAAAATATTTCATTATTGATCCGTTCTCCTGCTAATGAATGGCTGTGTTATTTCCAGTTTTGGGTAGTAAGAACAATGCAACTATGGACATTTTTGTACACGTACCTTGGTGCACATTTTCCTGTTTCTCGCAAATGTATACCTAGGAAGAGCTAGGTTACAGGGTATACTTGTTTTCAACGTTACTAACTAATGCCAAATTCTTTTCCAAAGAGCTTATACCAATTTACATTTCCACCAGCATATGAATGAGAATTTTGGATGCTCTACATTATTGCCAATGCAAAACTATAATATCTATAAAAAGTAAATGTTTCTTGGGCATATAATCTTTTAAACTTAAATACAGGACACACACACACACTGCATACCGCACAATGTTTGATTAATTTTGCTTAAGATGAATATTACATAAAAGACAAAAATATTCTAGCTTTGGAGGTGGTTAAGTAGTTGCCATAATTAGCTCCTTTATACTTCTACTCCCAGCCTCCATAATTGAGACGGTACTAATAATAAATAATGGGAAAACATGGTTTTTTCCCCTTTACATGAGAACCTCTTGTCACTACCTTCAAAGGACATGGATTATAACAGTATGATCTGAAATGGAATAAGTTAGCCAGAGAGGAGAAGAAACTGTAGCCAGAGACTAGAAAATTCAATAATCATTCATCTAGGAATATTTTGAAAGAAGATATTCAAAGTTTCATGTAATTTTGAATTTTATCCTCAACAACTTCATTAGACCTTGTGCCATTTCCTTGGGATAGGGTTGTGTTACCTACTTATATTTTGTATAATTTCTAATTGAAGATGGTATACCTTTTTCCTGGGCAAAGATAGTAAGCTCTATAGTACACTGAAAGCAAACATGTAGTACATAATGCAGTATGACAGTTGTAATAGGGGGTCTTTTTGAATTAAATAGATCACAGTGACGGCCAGAGATTTATTGCATGTAGTAGCTTTTTTTGGGAGAATTTTTAAGAATGACATGATTCTCCTATTATTTTGATACAGATTTATTTTCTTTGGTTTGCTTTTATTAGTAGAAACCTCCAAATTTGGGAGGGAATACTCTACTAGAATATACAATACCAAAGGATTCCTGCAATTTGCCTACCTCTTTAGGAACAGCAGAGAATGCATACTTCAGGGATATTTGCCTATGAAGGTTGTTTTTCACTGGTGCTTGCTTTAAGGAAAATTTTAATGTTAGCAGTAGCATGTGCTTTGGCTAAATGCCTTTTCTCCTTTTGTCAAACATCTGTATTTCATGGGGTGATAACAATATTCTAAAAAGTGCACTTAAGCAGTTTTCAGGGAAACATGAACACTAATCTTTTTTTTTTTTTAAATATTTGTGTATTTATTTTTTTTTATCTTTGGCTGTGTCGGGTCTTAGTTGTGGCACGCGGGATCTTCGTCGTGGCATACAGGATCTTTTGTTGCAGCACGCAGGCTCTTCCTTGCGGTGCATGGGCTTCTCTCTAGTTATGTATGGCGCATGGGCTCCAGAGCCTGTGGGCTCTGTAGTTTGTGGCACGCGGGCACTGAACACTAATCTTTATCTGAAATCATTGATTTAGTTATTCTGGTCTTTGTCAGTAGAACATAGAAGAATCTCTTTGTAGTTCTAAAGGGTGTATCTTTTCTTTTTTACTCTTGATTATTTCACATATTCATTTCAATTGGTGGCAGTTCACATCTATGTATTTCTTATGTCTTCAGTTATGTTACTTTATTTTCTCATTATTTGCTATTTTTACCTTTTTTTGCTCTCATATATTTAAGTTCCTAGTTTTTGAGGTAAGATTATTTCTTCAGGGTATGTATTCCAAAATGGAATCATTCTTTGGGTGTGGTTTTAAGGCAGCTGTGATGCATTGCTCTGTAGTTTTGGGGACATGGTAAACGCATTCACAGTATCCTGTCTATGTCCTGTTTCCTTAGTTCCTTGGCAATATTGGGGTGAAGTTTTTTAAAAAAAACTTATTGTGTTATTTGTGATATGCATGTAGTAATATATTTTATTTATTTTTAAATTTTATTGAAGGATAGTTGATTTATAATGTATTAATTTCTGCTGTATAGCAAAGTGATTCAGTTATACATTCTTTTTCGTATTCTTTTCCATTGTGGTTTATCACAGGATATTGAATATGCTTCCCTGTGCCATATAGTAGGACCTTGTTTATCCATTGTATATATAATAATTCGCATCTGCTAACCCCAAACTCCTACTCCATCCCTCCCCAACCCCCCTCCCTCTTGGCAACCACAAGTCAGTTTATATCTGTGAGTCTGTTTCTCTTTCATAGATATGTTCATTTGTGTTGTATTTTAGGTTCCGCATATAAGTGATATCATATTGTATTTGTCTTTCTCTTTCTGACTTACTTCACTTAGTATGATAGTCTCTAGGTTCGTCCGTGTTGCTGCAAATGGCATTATTTCATTCTTTTTAATGGCTGAGTAATATTCCAGTGTGTGTGTGTGTGTGTGTGTGTGTGTGTGTGTGTGTGTGTGTGTGTACCACATCTTCTTTATTTCCATGTCTTGGCTGTAGTAAATAGTGCTGCTATGAACATAGGGGTGCACGTATTTTTTTGAATTATAGTTTTATCTGGGTATATTCCCAGGAATGGGATTGCTGGATCATATGGCAACTCTATTTTTAGTTTCTGAAGGAACTTACATACTTATTTCCATAGTGGCTGCACCAGTTTACATTCCCAGCAACAGTGTAGGAAGGTTCCCTTTTCTCCACACCCCCTCCAGCATTTGTTATTTGTAGACTTTTTAATGATGACTATTCTGACTGGTGTGAGGTGATACCTCATTGTAGTTTTGGTTTGCATTTCTCTAATAATGAGCAATGTTGAGCATCTTTCCATGTGCCTATGAGCCATCTGTATGTCTTCTTTGGAAAAATGTCTATTTAGGTCTTATGCCCACTTTTCAATTTTTTTTTTTTTTTTTTTTTTGGTTATTGAGTTGTATGAGCTGTTTTTATATTTTGGAAATTAAGCCCTTGTTGGTTGCATCATTTGCAAATATTTTCTCCCAGCCTGTAGGTTATCCATTTTGTTTATGGTTTCCTTTGTTGTGCAAAAACTTATAAGTTTGATTATATCCCATTTGTTAATTTTTGCTTTTATTTCTATTGCCTTTGGTGGACTGACCTAAGAAAACATTGGTACGGTTTATGGCAGAAAATGTTTTGCTTGTGTTCTCTTCTAGGAGTTTTGTGATGTTGTGTCTTATATTTAAGTCTTTAAGCCATTTTGAGTTTATTTTTGTGTATGGTATGAGAGTGTGTTCTAACTTCATTGATTTACATGCGGCTGTTCAACTTTCCAACACCACTCTTGCTAAAGAGACTGTCTTTTCTCCATTGTTATATTCTTGTCCCCTTTGTTGAAGATTAACTGACCATAGGTGTGTGAGTTTATTTCTGGCTCTCTATTCTGTTCCATTCGTCCATATATCTGTTTTTTGTTCCAATACCACACTGTTTTGATTACTGTAGCTTTGTAGTGTTGTCCAAAGTCCCGAGGGTTATGCCTCCTGCTTTGTTCTGTTTCCTCAGGGTTGCTTTGGCACTTCTGGGTCTTTTATGGTTCCATATAAATTTTAGGATCATTTGTTTTAGTTATGTGAAAAGTGTCATGGGTAGTTTGATAGGGATCAAACTAAGTCTGTAGATCACTTTGGGTAGTATGGCCATGTAATAGTATCTTTTAATATTAATTTATTCTTAATAGCAGTTTGAAAAACATTTTTCCATATTATGATTTTTTGCCCTGGGTAAATTTAATCTTTGATTGTTTTATCAGAATGAATTGGAGAATTGACTTGACATTTTATATAGCTAACTTCTTTCACTTTGTTTCATTGTGCAAATTTTTTTCCTAATGTTAAAAATATGTGTCCATTTTGATGCTTTGCTTTAGTAGAATATCAAAATAATTTATTCTAGAGTGTGTGAAACAAGAATATGAATTTATAAAGCCTTGTTGGTGAGAAATTTGCTTGTAAGAACTCTTCATTTCTGGTTATTAATTTTCTAAAGTAGATGTTTAGATAGCATTCTGACTTGTATCCTTTGAAAAATTGCCCTGATGAGATTTATAAATGCTGTAACATTTCATGGTAAACCTCATGCCCTTTTAAATGTAATTTTCACTCCAAATTGGAAACAAAGTTTTTCAAGGAAATCATAAAGCTATTTAAAAAGCAGGGAAGAAATTAAATACAATTAATTTCAGTTTTAAACTTTGGTCACATTTTAGCATTTTCGTGTCTCTTACTAGCCTGTAAGCTTTTGACTGTAGTTAGTTCTCCGTAAGTCCATTTTATTCCAGCTTTGGGAACAGGTAGCTGAGTCTTTAGGCATTTATTTCTGTTTTAGATAGACATAATGGATTCTAGGGTTAGATTATCAAGGAGTAGACTTTCTTCAGAGCCTCTGACTGATTGATTGAATTCCAGGAAAATCTAATGTCATTTGGAGACCACTTTCATTTCTCCCTGGGTAGAGTTTTTAACTCTATGGTAGAATTCAGAGGATCTAAGAACTTGGGTAAAATAGCTAATTGACTGTTGAACTATATTAGAAAATAAAAATGATAGGAAAAAAAAGAAACGCCTACATGCTTTCTTTTAAGATCTTTGTGTATCTTCTTACAGATCTTTTTAATGTGACATGTATACTTGTGAGTATATTATATATATGCACACATATGTAGATGTAGATACACATATAGAAATATATATACATGTACATGTGCATGTACATGTATATTTAGATGTACTTTTTTAAAAACAAAAATGAGATTATGCTCTATAAGTAACTTTTTTTGGTTCAGGTTTATTGAGGTATAATTTACCTAAAGTAAAATTCACCTTTTTTAGTATACAGTTCTGTTAGTTTTGACAAGCACAAAGAGATGTAATCTGCACTACAGACATGATACAGAACAGTTATGTCATCCCCCCAGAATCTCCCTGTGCCCCTTTCGTAGTTATCCTCTTCCCTTGTAATAATTTATTTCTTTTTCATTCCTTTTACAAAATATCATATAAATGGCATCGTACAGTATGTAGTTTCTAGTCTGGCTTTTTTCATTTAGCATAGTTTTTCCTTTAAGATTTTTAGTTTTAGGTATGTTTCAAGAATCTTTTATCGAATGGATGAAAATATTCATGTCTTTTTTTCTAGGAATTTCATTTGTTCAATTTTGAAATTTTAAGCCTTTAGTCAGTCTGGCACTTACTTTAGTATAAAGTGTGAGACAGATACTTCCATATTTAAAAAATTAGCTACTTTGGCAATATTTATGAAGACTGAGTTACTAATACTCTTACTAAATTGATTTCCTCACAGGTAACACAAGTAGCAAGACAGCCGGGACCCCCAACCCCTTCCCCTTACTCAGCACATGAAATAAACAAGGGGCATCCAAATCTAGCGGCAACGCCCCCGGGACATGCATCGTCCCCTGGACTCTCTCAAGTAAGAAAAACCTTTTTTTTCCTAAAAGAAATTTCCATGTCAGAGCTGAATTTCTATTTTTCTTTTTTTAAAAAAATTATTTATTTATTTAGTTATTATTTATTTTTGGTTGCATTGGGTCTTTGTTGCTGTGCCTGGGCTTTCTCTAGTTGTGGCGAGCGGGGGCTACTCTTAATTGCGGTGCGCAGGCTTCTCATTGCGGTGGCTTTTCTTGCTGTGGAGCATGGGCTCTAGGTGCGCGGGCTTCAGTAGTTGTGGCTCACGGGCTCTAGAGTACAGGCTCAGTAGTTGTGGTACATGGGCTTAGTTGCTGCGCGGCATGTGGGATCTTTCCGGACCAGGGCTGGAACCCGTGTCCCCTGCATTGGCAGGCAGGTTCTTAACCACTGTGCCACCAGGGAAGCCCGAATTTCTATTTTTCTAAAGCAAACTTTTAAGCAAACATACAACATTACTTGAAGAGTAATTTCTATTTTCTCTTATACATTTTTTTAGACACACCTCCCATGATAGTGACTACTAACAGTTTTACACATTTCATTTATGGAGTAATTCAAAATAAACTGTCAGTGATATTTAGTTTTCCTTTTTGTTGTTTTAGAAATTAGAGTATGACTCCATAAAGTTCATTAAAAATCTCGTAAAGCACTTGTTTGCCTTTCAATGTGTAATCCGTTAGTCTCCCTTTTCACTTTTTGGTGGAGTGTTGGTGGTTATTTTCTACTTTCGTAAAAGATATGGCTGTCTTTCCCTCTTAGTATTGATAATTTTACAGGGCTTTTTTGTTTGTTTGGTTTTATAAATAGATTATTGGAATTTGTGAGGCTTAAAATTTTGTTGAACTGTTAAAGAATAGTGAACTCCTTAGTTTATTTCCAAGTAACAGGCACAGGAGACACAAACTGTTTTAAGATGTTGCTGTGGGTCCCCTGCATTTTAAGCCATTTCCCAAGAAATCTTTCAGCTTGTACCAACTCACCATTACATGCTTATTTGGTCTTCCTTGTGGTTAAGAGTGGGGTAGAGTTAAGAAGTCTCTTACTGGAATGTAGAGAGAGTCAAGTCAATAACCTTGAACCAAGCTGTTTTGAGATTGTCAGTATTTACATGTAAGAAACATTCCTTTTAATAATAAAAATTAATATTATAACATTATTTTCAATTTGGGCTTTTATATTTTAGGCCTTTAAGAGCTTGAATAATAAGAGGAAGAATTACTGAAAATAATGCTAAAAGCTGGTGGTTATAAGTGTTGATTAATGATAGTTCAAACTATAGAATGTTTGGAGAAGGAATGTACAACTTGCCAAAGCATGATTGAAATAGCGCTATTCAGGAATATGTAAATTAATTTGGGCTTAGTGCTATACTTAAACTCGGTCTAAATCATTCTTGTTTAACTTTGAGTTTTAAAAGTAAAATATGTCAAAATGAATTCTTAATTGTTTAGGATGAGTTTCTAGTGTTGGTTTTCATGGCACTGAACAGAACCACCCACGCTATTAATCAGGTATGTTGGTCTGAGTCTCAGGAGCAAAGAAAAACTGTAGTAAGTTGAATAGGGAAAGTTTAATATAAAGGATTATTAAATATAATAAGGGATTGGAGTACAGAGGGATTGGCTAGTAAGAAAGAGAACTCTAAATGATATAAAAATTACAAATATAAGGAGTAGCTGCTTCTCCTGGGGCCAAGATGGAGTCCCCATGGAAGAGCCTTCTTCTCCACCCTGTTACCAGAGAGTGTGTGGCTGTGGCATAACCTTATAGTAGAGAAGTCATTGTAGTGTCATACCAGTAGAACGTGCTAGAAATCCTTCTTCTGGAATTTGCTGGAAATTCATCTTACGGAGTGTTGAGGAAAGCTGGCTTCTCTAGCACCGGTTCCTTTAGCAAAGAGCTGCTGCAGTGCACAATGGCTACAGGCTCCTTACAGCATCTCTGCCACAGGCACTTCAGATAACCTTGAATCTGCTGGATCACAGGTCCCATGTGGTAGAGCAGCTTGTGTTGCAGCCTAAACTTACTGCAGAGCCTCCTTTTGTTCTTTCCCTCAATCAAAATTAGAAACCTCCCAGATGACTTTGTAGGTAGGTCGAGGTGTATCACACTCATATGTAATGTATGTCCTCTCCAAAATCTAAAAAAGGCCTGTCCAACCTTGTGCCTCTATTTCATGCTACTGTTAGGAGACTGCTCCCCCCACCTTGGGCTGAGATCTGGCATGATGTGGTTCTCTGAATGGTAGAGAAGTTGCTGTGGTGCCACATCAGTGGAACTTACTAGAAATCCACCCTCTGGAACTTTCCAGAATTCTGCCTTCTAAGGTGCTGAGGGAAAACTCTTCACAGGGCTGTTTTTTCTAGGAGGCACTCTGCTGCAGAATGGCTTCAGAGGGTACCAGGGGTAGCTGTTAGTCACTGGGTACTGCTGGCTGCTGCACATTGCAGCAGAATCCTGACACTGAAGAAGCTGCGCCCTGTAGAGCCGCTGGGCACTGGGGAAGTCAGGTTCTGGAGAAGCTGTGTGTTCTGCAGGAGCCTGCTGTGCATGCCCACAGGAACCAGGAAGCAAAACCCTTTCCTCCTGCAATATCTTTACAGTGCCCTCTACTGACAAGCTTTACATTGTGCCAGATCCATTTTCACTGTACTGGCAGACAAGTTGAATTTTGAGCTGAAAGGCAAGCAGTCGATAACTGGCACACAAGGGGAATAGCTTAGTTTTCCATTTCAGATTTTTACTGTTTCCAGTTGTGATTTGACCCTAGCAGTTGGCCCAAAGCCCTTAAGTGTTCTGAAAGACGGTGCTGCTTGCAAATGCATAGTTTGCATTTAAGAAAGGATGATCTAGCAGTGCTCTCAGTTGTCAAGCCCACAAATGCCTTTCTGTATGCCATTTTATTCGTTTCTTTTAGAAGTCAGAGTACATGAATTCCAGGGAGAAGGGTCACCAAATATTATCTTGCTTCCCTTCGTGGTCTGTTTTGTTGTCATCTTCCTAATCTGATGGATGAACCCAGTAACTCATATCTGATTTATTACCCCCCCTTTTATCCCCTGCCTTTCAGAGACAGCCTTATATGGATTCATTTGTCTCCCAACAATATCTTAACATCTGTTTACAGAGTGAGGAAGTTTTTCTAAATTGGCATACCTGGAAAAATGGGGAGTTCTGTAGGAAACTCAGTCTCCTTAGATTTATATATATTTTTAAATTAATTAATTAATTAATTTTTGGCTGCGTTGGGTCTTTGTTGCTGCGCGTGGGCTTTCTCTAGTTGCGTCGGGCGGGGGCTACTCTTCGTTCAGGTGCGCAGGCTTCTCATTGTGGTGGCTTCTCTTGTTGCGGAGCACGGCCTCTGGGTGCATGGGCTTTGGTAGTTGTGGCACGCGGGCTCAGTAGTTGTGGCTCATGGGCTCTAGAGCGCAGGCTCAGTAGCTGTGGCGCACAGACTTGCTCCGCGGCATGTGGGATCTTCCTGGGCCAGGGCTTGAACCCGTGCCCCCTGCGTTGGCAGGCAGATTCTTAACCACTGCGCCACCAGGGAAGTCCCTCCTTAGGTTTAATAGTTGACATGTTTGTAGATCATTATGGAAAGTAGAACCTTCAAAATAGAGGGAAAAGAATTATAGGCTTGGAGTCAAAACAGACTCCAGGTTCTGGGACTTGGTCTGTCACTTTCTGGTTATATGATGTTGGGTAAATTATTTGATATCTCTAGAACTTGGTTTCTTCTTCTGCTATATAGGAGAGAATTAGAATTGTACCACTCTTTAAGAGGATTGTTATGAAGACTATATAAAATTCTGCCTCAGAACAGGACATGCTAATGCTTTCAATAAGTGACATTTGTTATTTTCGTGCCTACTTGGTTCTCTTCAGGATATTGTGTGTGTGTGTGTGTGTGTGTGTGTGTGTGTGTGTGTGTGTGTGTGTCTAATTTGCTTACCTGTCTGGTATTAGTGTGAAATTTAGAAGCTCTCTCCAGGAGTTTGAGATGTCTTCCAGGTCTTTGCTTATCCCTTCCAGGATAAAAGTAGAGGCCAGGCTTGGTCATTTTCTGTTGGAAATAGTGTGGTTTATTCTTACACACAGAACTATTAGATTCAAATCAACTGCAGAAAAGATTAAAGAAACTTCTTTAACCACATGTCCTTTTTTTTAAAAAAATATTTATTTATGTTTTGGCTGCGTTGGGTCCTCGTTGCTGCGTGCCAGCTTTCTCTGTTTGCGGCGAGCGGGGCTACTCTTCCTTGCGGTGCGCGTGCTCCTCATTGCTGTGGCTTCTCTTGTTGCAGAGCACGGGCTCTAGGCATGCGGGCTTTAGTAGTTGTGACACTCAGGCTCAGTGGTTGTGGCTTGTGGGCTTTAGAGCACAGGCCCAGTAGTTGTGGCGCGCGGGCTTAGTTGCTCCACGGCCTGTGGGATCTTCTCAGACCAGGGCTTGAACCCATGTCCCCTGCATTGGCAGGCGGATTCTTAACCACTGTGCCACCAGGCAAGTCCCATGAAAACATTATGAATTCTATATTTTATACTTAAAATTAGGCAAACTTTGCATTGTTTCATTTTATGTCTTTTAAAAAATACCGCAAGTTTGTTACTTGAATTATCTTAAATTACTTAAGCAAAACAAAAGTGTTTCATGCTTGTTGCTTGATTGTTGGTACACATTTGTTTTAACTCAGTTAATTTTCTCATAATGGAGCTAAATTACAAACTAAGGAGTCCAAACTGGCACTGATTATCAGGTTCAGTGCCTAGTCCTTTTCATTTTTCTCTCGGTATCCCTGTCTAAACTCTTAAGCTATGTTCACAGTAATCATTGAGAAGACATGCTCAGAATAATGCCAAAGAAGTGGAGTGGTACATGTTTTCCACCCACTGTTCTTGTTCATTTGGTTCCTCTCTTTTTCTGAGAGATCAACTTGGTCATGTTAAGTAGTGGACTGAGATGGTGATGGTGTGTGATCCACTGGTTAGATTCTTTATTGTCTCTGGAAATGCTAAGCAAAGGACTTCTTCACTGAGGAGTAGTTATTGATCATGGCACTTATTTTAACATTATTATTTTCATTATTACAAAAGAATATGATTAAACAACTCATGGTCCCTACAATCATTTTACTTTATCCAACTTCCAGACTTCGTTTTCCTTTCAGAGGTCTTGTTTTACTAAGGAAAAATACTCACTATTGCCTCACAGTTGTTGATTGATGGATTGTTTCAGACTTTGCAAACTGCTTTATCTTTCTTATTAAGTTAAACAGTGATTTTATTTACTGCAAGCAAGTTTTTATACTTTTTTTGATTTTTAAAATGTCTTTCATGAAGAAAATAAATTCTGAGTTTGGCAACTCTGACGGTCAGTGTTGCTAACCAGGATAAGTAGAGGAGGCTTTGAAGATGTTTTTCACATTTCATTGTTGAAATAGATGAATGTTGACGTTCCTTAAAAAAAAGAAAGCAAAGCAAAATTTATTGTTTTTTATACTTGCCTTCTCCCCCATGGAACATATTATGGCTGTCTAAAGCAGTCTTTGAAGTGACTGGTGTTTGGAAGCTGCATTCATGGCACATAAAGATTTGATGTAGCCTCCAGAAACTGCAGTACTGACTGCATTTAGTTGGTCCTGTTGCCAAATCTTCTGTTTTGTTTTCTTCAGTTGATAATATATGTACGTACTTAAAAATTTATACCTATTGAAAATTTCATCAGTATATAGTGTCATTAAGCAGTTTACAAATTAACATGCCTTTACAAGTGTCATTAGTATAAAAATAAGGCTTATAAAAATTTAAATCATTTATATCTGTGGTTTCATCTAATATATGCTAAATAATTGTGGTAAGCTCTTTTCTCTCATTGTTGAGATTTATCTTAATGTGGTCATATTTGATAGAGAATTTTAGCTCTTTTGTCTTTTTTCTTTATTAACAAAAACAGTTGCAACCATATTTATAAAGTAGGACTCCACCAGATGTTTTCCGAATTTCATCTTTTATGCAGTCTTATAGCTTACCATGAAATATGCCTAAAGGCATATTTGTTTGATTATGCTTCTCTTTGCATTGCATGTAACTAGAAAAAAATTCCCAGTGATTTTCTTTCAAGATATTTGTGGTTAGTTTTTAAGTTTTGTTGTAAGAATGATAGTTAAATGCAACTATTATTCAGACTTTCCGTACCCTAAAACACCAAGTTTCAGATTCTGTTTGGGAAATCTATAAGACTAGAACCTATATTTTGAAATCTTTAAGTGTGAAGGGTGAAAGTTTTAAAAATGAATTCTACATTAATTCAACACAGTTTTAAAAACCAAAGATGGGACTTCCCTGGTGGCACAGTGGTTAAGAATCCGCCTGCCAGTGCAGGGGCACGGGTTTGATCCCTGGTCCGGGAAGATCCCACATGTCGTGAAGCAGCTAAGCCCATATGCCACAACTAATGAGCCTGTGCTATAGAGCCTGTGGGCCACAACTACTGAGCCCGAGTGCCACAACTACTGAAGCCTGCACACCTAGAGCCCATGCCCTGCCACAAGAGAAGCCACCGCAGTGAGAAGCCCATGCACTGCAACGAAGAGTTGCACCCGCTCGCCGCAACTAGAGAAAGCCCATGTGCAGCAACGAACACCCAATGCAGCCAAAAATTAATTAATTAATCAATAAGTTAATTAAAAAAAGAAAAAGAATTTTCTAAGAACCAATCTGTAAGAACTGAGTGCTTTCACAAGCATTTTTTTCATTGTCTTTGGTGTAAGCTCAGTTTTTTGTTGATGATGTTGTTTATTTCCATCTCAGTTCTGTCAGGGGGAAAAAGGTTTAGGATTTTATCTGTTTCACGTTTAAGGAGTTATTTCCTCTGGACACGTCCTGGGAGGCGCTTCTTGATTTCTCTAGCTACCACTCATCTGTTATAATAGGTAGTGCAAAACCTCTTCCAGAGTTTCCCTTGCAGGTTTACCTCTTTACTTCACTTACTTCCCATAGTTTTAGAAGAGAAACTCATTTCAGCTCCACCAGTCTGTTTTTTACCTAGCTGTGACATGATTTTTCAGATTTTTATGGTTTTGAAAATTGCAGCCTCAGTTCACCTACAGAAATTAGCATGTGCCAGTAAATCAGGGGATGGGAAATAGAACAGAGAATTAGGAATTGGAGTGGTTTGACTATTCAATTCAGAGTGCTTGTGATTTTTCCTGCAAAAATTTATACTCCAGTTGTCTTAGTTAGCTCAGGCTACCAAAACAAAATACCGTAGGCTGAGTGGCTTAAACAACAGACATTTCTCACATTTTTGGATGCTAGGAAGTCCAAGATCAGGTGCTGGCTGACTGATTTGGTTCCTGGTGAGAACTTCCTTCTTGGATTGTAGAAGGCTGCCTTGCCTCCTTACTATGTCCCCATATGGCGGGGGGTGGGGGGGGCGGGTGGTGGTGGGGGGGGGGAGAGAGAGAGAGAGAGAGAGAGAGACAAGCAAGCTCTCTGGTGTCTCTTACAAAGGCACTAATTCCATCATGAGGGCCCCACCCCCATGACCTCATCTAAATGTAATTGTCTCCTGAAGTCCCCATCTCCAAATACCATCACATTGTGGGGTTAGGGCTCCAGTTTATGAATTTTTTGCAGGGGGCGAGGGAGGCACCTCCATCCATAGCACCATTTATGTGATTCAGAGAGCTATGGGGGAAGTGGGCAGATAGGACTACTGGGAGAAAGGTCAGCAGAGGGGATAAGTACCATAGACATGTAGAATAGTGTCCTGAGCTTAATCAGACATATAGGTAAATGTTCTTATCCAGATTAATTGAGGGGGTGGATTCAATTTGCATGGATGTGGGAGAAGGGACAGGATGAGCTTAATACAGGCTTATTTGTTTTTATCAGTGATCAAATGAGAAAGTTTACTTGAAGTATAAGAAAGCTAGCATCTTTGGGACTTCCCTGGCGGTCCAACGGTTAGGACTACACACTTTCACTGTTGAGGGCTGGGGTTCAATCCCTGGTCAGGGAACTAAGATCCCACAAACCTCACAGCATGCCTCTCCCCCCTCCCCCCAAAAAAAGAAAGCTAGCATCTTTATAGAACTAAGAGTCTTGAATTTCAGTGACTCCATACTCAGTGAAAAGCAGACAACACACACATCATGTATAATAGCCTTGTGGTAGGTCATCTTAAATTCTGTCAAAGAAGAGTTAAGGAGTTAAGAGTTAAGTTAAGGAGAGTTAAGAGTTAAGGAGGTTTAAAACAAGTAGAATTGATTAACTATAAACAAAGAAGATTATAGATTGATTGTTAAGAAAATAAAGTGTTCTAATTTACTTACCAAACTAACAAACTTTTTCCTTAATACATATATTAATTTACTGTCCTTTTTTCCTCAAATTTCCAGTGATGCTGATAATTAAGTAACAGGAAGAGCTTGATCTGATTGTAAAGTTTTCATTGGTTGATGAACCCTCATTTTTTTCCTCTCTGAAGAATGATAAACTCTCAGGCTACCTGAATTCTCTCACTCTTGTATGGTATCTTTACTGTCTGCGAAGTGTTTTGTTCCATAGGTACCTAAGTAGGTGATATGTAGAAGAAAGAATTTATGTTGCCAATATTTTGTTGTATTTCACTGGCAACATAAATCTCCTTTTCAGTTTCCTGTCAGTGATACTCCATTTTCAGGTACTACTCTATATTACTCAAGACTGTTTATTACTTCAAATTTTATTACTCCTCATCATCATTAAAATTGGCCATCTTCTTTTACAGTTTAGCTCCAAAATTTTGACCTGTTTAGTATAGTTGACAACATGACTGCCTAATTAGCTTAGCAGTACAGCTGTTAAAGTATTGTCAGGAAAAAAAAGAAACGGCACTATTTCAAATAGAGGGGCTCTAATACATGAATTTTGTTGAACTAGCTGATTGATTCTCAAAGGGACACTGAAGTAATCCAGAGATTAATAACTACAGGAAGCAGCTAACGTCCCTGGAGCTGAGGGAATGAAAAAGGAGACATGGTGGTGTTGTGAGAACCTAGGAGCTTAGAGGAAGTGTCCTTTAGGGCAGCGGTCCCCAACCTTTTTGGCACTAGGGACCAGTTTCGTGGAAGACAGTTGTTCTATGGACCCGTGTGTGTGTGTGTGGGGGGGGGGTGAGGGGGATGGTTCAGGTGGTAATGCAAGCGATGGAGAGTGGCAGATGAAGCTTCCCTTGCTCGCAGCTCACCTCCTGCTGTGTGGCCCGGTTCCTAAGAAGCAGCGGACCGGTACCAGTCTGCGGCCCGGGTGTTGGGGACCCCTGTTTTAGGGGATTGTTGGTCAAACTTGTCAGAAGGGAGTTTTACTGCAGCTTGGCCGTCAGAAACTCAGTAGGTGAGAGAGCAAGGTGAAGCTAGTACTTTGAATATCAGGTGTGCACACCTGTCTGCTGCTGGATCTCTAAATGGCTTTCAGAGACTAGAGATCTGAATGGAGTTGGTGTCTGGAGCCATACTGACAGGAGGTGAAAGCACCCTTCTACTTACAGGGTGGATTAGAGCTGAAAGACAATAGGTAAGTAATGGGCACAAATAATGGTAAAAGGTTATATAGTTACCTTAATAATAAAGGATAAGCTAGGACCATAAATCCCATGAATTTAAAAGGAAAAGTAAATGTGGTAAAACAACATTGTTGGTAACTGTAATAATAATGACATTAAATTCCTCTATTAAATAGTCACTCAGTTTGTCAGAAACTGAAATCTAGATATATGCATTTAAACATGACAGAGATTAAAAACAAAAGCAGGGAAACATTAAAAGGAAAATGCTAATAAAAAGAAAGCAGGTATAAGCAGCCTTTAGAAGTCAACATAGAATGCAAGGCAAAAAACCATATGGGAGAGAGAGAATTCCTACAATATAAAATTTTAATTTCTAGAAGGTGTAACTTTACAAATTCTTATATACTTAATAATTGGTTCAGAATATGTATAAAGCAAATGTAAACGTTGAAATTGACAAATTCATTATCAGTGTGCGAGATTGACATCTCAGAAAAATGGACAGATTAGTTAGTAACCATATACTAGATCATGGGTTGGCAGACTGTGACCCAAGGGCCAAATCTGACCCCTCTCATGTTTTTGGTAAGTTTTACTAGAATACATCCATACTAATTTATTTATGAAATTCTGCTTTTGTGCTACAATTGACAAGTTGAATAGTTGCTACAGAGTTTATGCCCTACAAAGTCTAAGATATTTTCTGTCTGGACCCTTACAGAATAAATTTGCCGCCCCCTGATGTAGATTAGCAAACTAGAAAGACCAGATAGTAAATATTTTGGGGCCAGATGATCTTTTGCTGCTGCTGCTTCTTTTTTAACCCTTTAAATATGTAAAACCCTTTCTTAGGTGCTAAGGGCCATTCTTTGCCAGCCCCTGATACAGATAAATGACACAGATAGTAAACTTGTTTTTATATAAATATATATTAGCACAAGAATGTATATATATTTCAAATATATGTATGAAAGAGAAATTTTGTACTCAATCAACCAAGATAAAAATAATTGAGGATATCAGTGATTTGAACATCATAATTATCAAACTTTAAAAAAAATAGAGAAGGTGTTTTACCAATTCAAATTAGAGAAACTATTACAAAGGCTGTGAATAATTTGCATGAAATAATAATTAATAAATCTGTTTTAATTTAATTTTTTCTCATTCAATTAAGACTATGCTTTTTTTTCAGCTACTCAAGGAGTATTTATAAAATTTAATCATGTTAGGCTACAGAGAAAAATGTTACATTCCAATCATATTTATATTTTTTTCTAAATATACTTCTACAGAATTTAGAGCTTAACAACAAAAGAAAGACAAAATCTAAATTATGTTTAAGTTGAAACTCTACAGAATATAATTGCTGTTTTTAAAAAAGCTTGTCAGATTTATAATTTATTTTAGTTGAACATAATTATTCATAATGTTTTTCATAATCTTAAACATAATGTTGGAGTAAAAATAATAACAAAATCAGTTTATTTGGAAATTTAAAAAACCATTGACAGAGATAAAATAGAAAACATTATCTTTAGAAATGAATGACAAACAGCACTTCGTATCAGAATTTGTGCGATGTGCATAAAGTGTTACTTAGAGGAAAATGTGTAGACTTAAAGGCATATATTAGAAGATAGGAAAAGTTGAAAATAACTGGTGATCTCAATGGAAGAGTGTACCGATGAAAAATTAATCAATCTAAGAAAGAAACGGAAAATTTTATTTGAACCAAAATTCAGGATTACAACCCGGGAACAGCATCTCAGAAGGCTCTGAGAACTGTTCCACCTGTTAGAAGTCAAGGGACAGTTAATGTTTTTTTTTTTTTTTGCGGTACGCGGGCCTAATACGTTTTTTGAGACAAAGGGCTGGCTGTACATCAAATGCCCTATTACTGACAGTTAAAATAATCCAGAACCTCATCGTGGTGGGTCATGTGACCCCTTACAAGATCAAGAAGGAATGCTGTCTCTTAAGGTGTTGTCTTGTTGATGCTAAGAGAATGTTGCTCTTTATGGCTGATGGGAAAGGTTTGGTGATGCAGATACACAATGCACAGTGAGGGGAGAGAGGAGGCCAAAGGGCAGAGAAGATCTTTGGTTTAAATTTCTCGTCTTGCCATAAAAATACGACTTTTTATTTCACAGCTGTTATGTTGTAATTTAAGGATTGTAGGTTTTATTTTCAGATGTATATGTAGTGTACCTCGTTCTGATGTTGTTGACTGTAAACAGTAGCTATAAATTGCCACATTGCTTTATCTGTTTTAATACCAGGGATCAAGAGCTTTTATATAGTAGTAACTAACTCTCCTTATAGTATTTCTAGTTTTGAATGGCCAACTTGTGTCTGCTGTCATTCAGAATATGCTCCTTTTGATAACAGCAAACTTGATGATGGTGTCAGGAAATTTGTGTGTGTGTGTGTCTGTCTGTGTCTGTAAAACATTTGCATGTCATTAGTGATTAGTGATGTTGAGTATCTTTTCATGTGCTTATTGGCAATTTATATGTATTCTTTGGAGAAAATGTCTGAATCCTTTGCCCATTTTTTTTTTAATTTATTTTGTTTTTGGCTGCATTGGGTCTTCATTGCTGCGCACAGGCTTTCTCTAGTTGTGGCGAGCGGGGGCTTCTCTTGTTGTGGAGCACGGGCTCTAGGCGCGCAGGCTTCAACAGTTGTGGCACACGGGCTTAGTTGCTCCATGGCATGTGGGATCTTCCTGGACCAGGGCTCGAACCTGTGTCCCCTGCATTGGCAGGCGGATTCTTAACCACTGCGCCACCAGGGAAGCCCCACTCATTTTTTAATTGGATTTTTTTTTTTTTTGCTGTTGAGTGGTAGGAATTCTTTATACATTCTGGATCTCAATTCCCTATCAGATAAATGATTTGCAAATATTTTCTCTCATCAGTTGCCTTTTCACTCTGTTGATAGTGTCCTTTGCACAAATGTTTTTAATTTTGATGAAGTCTAATTTATGTTTTTTCTCTTGTCCTTGTCTTTGATGACATATTCAAGAAACCATTGCCAAATCAGCAGTTACTTCTTTACACTAAATGCAGTGTAGACTATTGCATTTCTTCTTAGCTTTTAAAATTTTACACACATGGAGATTTTCAGGAAATGGTAGCATGTTTAGAGAAAAATGTATTGAGTTATCAGGAGGACAGGCGTGTTTGGAAGGAACGATGGAAATACTTACTAGTAGGTGACGAACAGCTGCCAATAATAACCCCACTGGAGTGAGAAAAATCACTGGAAGTCCAGCTGACATGTTCAAAAAGACACTGAAAAATTCCAAGGGCTGTTAAGGGTTCAAAGAATGTATCAAGGTTCACTTTGGGAGTTAGAGAAGTTGAATACAAAAGTGGTGACTCAGAAGCCAGCTGGCTTATTTACATAACCATTTGGCAACCTTTAAGAAGGGAGGGAAGTAGCAAAAGGACAGACAGCTGGCCAACAGGCAAAGAAATAAGGATCAAGGACCTGGAAGGCATTATTCTACTATCTTCTCCTCGATTTTGAGTGATTGTCTCTTAACTTCAGCAGCAATGAAATTAGGAAGTATAAAACCAAAGGAGGAAAAACACTGTTGAAGTGCATATTAGAAAAGGGGACTATAAAACTTTGTATAATTCATAGAGAAGATGAAAGCTGTCAGAAAGCTGGATGCATACAAAAGGCATCCTTCACCAAATCTTTGTGTTCTGCTTAGTTTGAATTACTCCAAAAAACCTTAAGGAATATAGGTTTCTTGAAGAATGACCATCCCTAGAGGGTCTTTGAAGAAGACAGTCTCGCACTAGAAGCTATTGCTGTAACAAGCTCTAAAAGTAGATCTAATGCTGTAGGAATCAGATGGACAGATTCTCCTAAAAAATATCAACTCTTGAGTAGATAAGGGACAGTGAGTGTATGAGGATCTTGACTGTTGGAAACATTTAGAAATAATTTTAACTAAAAGCTGTCCTTCCTAATATAACTTGAATTATAACAGTGTGAACTAGTATTTATTGTGTACTCCTATTATCAGATTATGTATTTGAGGATAATATCTTGATGGTAGATTACCTTATAGGTTAGAGTTTTCAGGGCATTTCTCAGTTACTCACTGTACCTATTTTATCATTACAGTAACCCTGTAGATAGATATGATTATCTGCATTTTGTAGATTGGGAATGTTGAGTGTGAAAAGTGAAATGATTTGCTTCATATACTACAGGTAGCAGTGTTGCAGGAAGGGGGACCCCTTCCAGGGCCCCAGCGTGGGCTCTTGTCTAACGTTCGGAAATGAACTGTCCGAGGAGGCACATGTGCTGACAAAGCAAGAGACTTTATTGGAAAGGGGCGCCTGGGCGGAGACCAGCAGGGTAAGGGAACCCAGGAGGACTGCTCTGCCACGTGGCTCACAGTCTCAGGTTTTATGGTAATGGGGTTAGTTTCCATGTTGTCTCTGGCCAGTTATCTTGCTTGGCCCATAGTGCGACTCAGGGTCCTTCCTGGTGCTGTGCGCATCTCTCAGCCAAGATAGATTCCAGTGAGAAGGATTCTGGGAGGTTGGTTGTCTGCTCCCTCTTTTGCCCCCTCCTGAATTCTCCCAGTTAGTTTTCAGCTGCAGCACCATGTTCTTTATCAGGACCTCCTTTATGAGACAGCTCAGGCAGGTGGGCCTGGCCAAGGCAGGTGGTTTCCATCAGCAGTTCCCTAACAGCACAATTTGTAGAGGATTGAGTCTAGATCTCCAGGTCCCAACTCTTGACATTCTTCCTAGCTTTCTCATAATTCATCATAGTACTTTATTTCAGGTTCGTTTTAGACAAAATAGGCTTTAATAATTTTGGGAATACAGCCACCACTTATAACATTGTTTTTATGAAATAGTATGATGTGACTTTTTAAAAACATTCAACATGAAACATCTTTGGGGGAACATAAATTTGCAAAATTGGGCTTTATAAAAATTCAGCCACACAGTATTTAAACTTCTGGTTCTTAAATGTTGAGACACATGTCTAAATCTGAAATTAAAGAATTAGTGGGAGAGGGACTTCCCTGGTGGCGCAGTGGTTAAGAATCCGCCTGCTGCTGCAGGGGACACAGGTTCAAGCCCTGGTCCGGGAAGATCCCACGTGCCGTGGAGCAACTAAGCCTGTGAGCCACAACTACTGAGCCTGCATTCTAAAGCCCGTGAGCCACAACTACTGAGCCTGCATTCCAGAGCCCGTGAGCCACAACTACTAAAGCCCACGCACCTAGAGCCTGTGCTCCGCAGCAAAGAGAAGCCACCACAATGAGAAGCGCTGCAACGAAGAGTAGCCCCCACTCGCCACAACTAGAGAAAGCCGGCATGCAGCAATGAAGAGCCAATGCAGCCAAAAAAAAAAAAACAAAACCAAAAAGGGGAGGAGGAGGTGGTCATAACGGGAGCAGCAGAACCTAGAGTGAAGATTATGCCCAGTGTGACAAATGAGGGGAATGGGAACTCTAGCTGAGGATGTTTTAGATGAGAAGTACAAGAAGAAACTGTCAGGAAACCAGAGAGTAAATAAACGTGAGGCTAATGGGGGGAGGAAAGTTGGAGAAATGATAGTGGTAGTTAGCAGTAGAAGGTACAGGAGATGTGATGAGTAGCAGATATTGACTTTGGAAGCAGAGAACCAGCAGTGCACAGAGTATAGAATACCTTTGGTACCTGGGAATTCAGTGAACCAGGCACTGAATTCTCCTTTAGGCAGGTCAGTACTTTTAGCCCAGTAGCCTTGGGAGAACTGGTACTAGGGTTGGGGAGAGAACTGGCTTTTATTATGCTGTGTAGGGAAGAGCTGAACTTTGAATAGTATAGTTACTATTGTGGGAACACAAGTAGCATGTTAGATCTAGGTGTATTGTGAAAGCCATCCTATTATATGAGCCCCTCGTTGTCCTGTGAAAGGCAAAAACCATAGCGTTTAAATGTCGAACTAAGTGTAAAGAATAGAAGTGGTGGTAAACTTAGTACAGTATTTTTCTGTACTAAGATAACGTCACTGCTTAGAAATGGAAAAGAGATCAGTGGCTCTCAATCCTCACTGCCACTAGAATCTTCTGATGCCTGAGTCCCATTCTCCAGAGGTTCTCTAATTGCTTGGGATGAGGCCTAGGTAATTCTGATGTTGAGAACAGAGCTGTGGAACAGGGAACCCACTGCCTAAGTGAGACTTCCTAGGTCTTCTTTGCTGGAAGTGCTTTTCAGTGAAAGGAGCAGAAAGCATCCCCATTTTTTAGACCACATACAAACATAATGATTTTCTTAACTTAGGGAAAGTGGCTCTGGTGATTGAGAAGCCATTTCTATCTAGTATCTACAGGGAACTGTTAACTTTTTACAGATAATATACTTTACATTACAGTCTGTACTCAAATAGTTTTTACTGTATTGATAATATATACCAGTTAATTTTGAGGATTGAATCAAATTCTCTCCTGACAGGTGTGGTATAATTGACCATTCTAATATAAGCAGAGTATGAGCAGGTGCTTTTGGCTTCAATAGATCAAATCTTTCTGGATTTAAAGCTGCAGTACAGTGTTTTTCAAATTTTTTAAGACAGTAAGAATTTATTCTCCCATGTACAGTGCCTGAATGTAAGAAACTTCCTAAATCTTTGGGATGGAAATGGCTCTAAATGAAATTTTCTAAAAGTGTAACTTTGTGGCTGTTTGCAGTGCTTTATTTGGGTAAACAGAAGTTTTTGTCTGGCTGGTGCTCTTAACTGTTTTGTATACTTCAGTAGAGGTTTATTTTACTGGTACAAGCGTAACTAAACAAGAGCCAAATAGTCTATTGTTACATCCTTCGAGAGCTTGTTCTAAGGAAGGCTTATATTGAGGAGGGGTCTGTGAATCTTTTCTCAATGGTACTGTTATCATGAATTAAATAATTAAGATTCAATTCCGAAGCCAGAAAAAGTCTTTTGTGGATATTGTGGCAGGGATTTAGATTTTTAAAAACCAGTTCAGTACTCTATTGATATAGAATTTATTGCCTTTTCTGGCAGGTGATCTCATTTTCTGGTCTGAATTTTATCATAATGTAATCCACAAATAAACTTTTGTTTTTAAGAAAAAGTTTATTTGGTTGCGCTGGGTATTAGTTGCAGCAGGTGGGCTCTTTAGTTGTGGCTCGCAGGCTCCTTAGTTGTGACATGTGAACTCTTAGTTGCGGCATGCATGTGACTCTAGTTCCCTGACCAGGGATCGAACCCAGGCCTCCTGCATTGGGAGCGTGGAGTCTGAACCATTGCGCCGCCAGGGAAGTCCCCACAAATAAGCTTTTTTATAGAGTCATGGTGGTGGTTAGGTACAAAGAAATACTGTCCCTGGTATTTAAAGAAATGTAATGTGAGATGTTAAGGTTCATTTTTGTATTAAATATTTCATTTTACAGAGTATGATGTGAAATCAGTTTACTTGTCAAAATTGTCTCATTTTAAAATTCTGTTTATTATGGTAAATATTTCTAGAGTTGGATTGAAGAAAGAGTGGCCTGACAAGTACGGCTATTGAGATGGGTGATGAGTGACATTAAAGTGCACTCCAGCTCTTAATAGGGTAGTGCTCATTAAATATCTGTTTTTGAGGTAACAAAGAGTAAGAGTAATTGGGTGGTCCTAATGCAGAATAAAACACATATTATGACTTAATGAATGGTTGAGTTGCCTAAAACATTCTTTTAAAAAAGTCCAAAGCCATAATTATGTAAGAGCAGTATTTGTGTTAGATAACATTTAAAATACAGCCCTTTTAATTTTCTAGCAGCCATGTTTCTGGGGCTGAAAAGAGATTCCTTTCAGAAATGAATAATGTCTCTTTGGGAGTACATCTTGAAGAGGCCTTGAGAACAGCCCAGCAATTGAACTGTGATAAAGTACCAAAAAATATTTTCTATTCATCTACCTTAAAACAGAGATTGATCATATAGTCTTCACTTTTTTTTTTTGAGGAAGAGTTCCACTCCCACATCCAAAATATACGCCGTGGAAAAGAATTCTTAGTTTGCTAGAGTACAAAGGCTGCATTATCGAAAGTGAAGTTTCTTTTTAAAAAGAGAGACCTGGCTGTGAATCCCAGTTCTACCAGTTATTAATTATGAGATCTTGGTAAGTTAAACCTCCTTCCAAGTGGAATTTTGCCATCTAAGTGGAAATAACAATACCTACATCACAGGATGGTATGAGGATTAAATCAAAAAACAGATGCAAAGGCCCTGGCACATGCTGGATGCTTAATAAATGTCCATTGCTTTTCCTGTGCTACAGTAGCTTTGCAATATCTACCTTTTTTTAAAAAAAATTTATTTGTTTTTGTCTGTGTTGGATCTTTGTTGCTGCACGCAGGCTTCCTCTAGTTGCGGTGAGTGGGGGCTACTGTTTGTTGCGGTGCGCGGCCTTCTCATTGTGGTAGCTTCTCTTGTTGCGGAGCACAGGCTCTAGGCATGCGGGCTTTAGTAGTTGTGGCACGCGGCCTCAGTAGTTGTGGTGTGCAGGCTCAGTAGTTGTGGCGCACGGGCTTAGTTGCTCTGCGGCATGTGGGATCTTCCCGGACCAGGGCTTGAACCTGTGTCCCCTGCCTTGCCAGGCGGATTCTTAACCACTGTGCCACCAGGGAAGTCCTAACATTTTTTTTTTTTTTAAGTTGGGAATTAATTTTAGGTAATGAATTCTTATCTACCCTGGCATTGTATTTCAGTATCATACGTTTCTGGGACTTCTTCTAAAATCTTTCATACCAGTTTACAGCTGTATTCATCATTACTGAAATCCCGGCCTTGTTACATAGGTATTTTAATATTATCACTTAATGTTGTTAAGTGATAATATTAGTTTGACTAATATTAGTTTCACTGTCACTGTATTTATTACCCCAGTAAAATTGTTTAAAAAAAAACACCTCACATCTCAAGGCAAAGCTGATACATAGAGTGGTTTAGAAATCCCAGGTTAATCACTCAGAAAGCCATGGTCATAACCTTGATGCTGTCTAGAAACACAGACAGGTTCATCTGTGAACTTTTCCAAAAGTCATTCAGCGGTGTGAACTCTCAAGCAAACATTATAGTACACAAAAAGGAAAAATTCTGTTCAGTAGGCACCTCTGTTATTTGCTTCTTTGAGAAGCAGTCCTCATTGTGTTATGATGTATTTGGAAGAAAGTCCAAGTGCTAAAACAGGTTATTAGTTTTTGGTTTAGGTATACCATCTTTTATTTTGCCTCTTACTAATACTTCTCTACAACCTTCTAACTCTTCTTTTGACCATTTGTTCATTGCTCTGTAGAATACTCAGCAAAAGAAATTAAAGGTGACATCTGATCGATGGGTGTTACTTTTTGATGGTAACTCTTTTAATATCAATAGATTTCAAGATGAAAGTGTTTGAAAATCATACCAGATATGATGACCTGGAATTTCTGCAAAGGTTATTATTTTTGTGGTGTCTTACTGTAATCAGTATCATAAGACATTTATTTCAACAGTTGAAATGTTTTTTCTGACTAAATCAAATAAAACAAGAATTGTTCTGCTTCAAGACAAGACTGGGAGAAGGGGGTGGAGGAGAGATGGTGTACTATCTATTAGTATTTGGGTAGATTAGTTGTATTTTGTTTTAGCCAAAGCTTGATTCAGATTTATCCCAAATCATCTATTAGAGCCATGCTTTGATTTAGACTTACAATGTGCATTTTAAAAGTTTATCAGATGAGCCATGACATCAGGAATGAACAGTTCTGCCAACGATTAACTAGTAATAAGACAAACCTAATGAGAATTTGTCTGGGGAGACATTATTGTTTTTCATCTTTCATGTCTATCATCTTGCTGGAATTTTATGAAAATGAAAAATTATAGGAAATTGAATGATCTGCAGAAAAATGCCTGTGCTATATTCCCAGTGTTATGGCTGACAGAAAAAAAATTGGAGCTAATAAATAAGATCTAGTAGTCCATATAGATTTGTTGTGGTAAATAGCATTTATGTAGTTTGATTTCTTCTCAAACCTATTTGTAAAGCAATTTTATTGAATATACTTTTTCCTACTTACCAGTTTTACTGTTACGATGATCTGTTTGAATTAATAGCTAGATTTTCTTAGAAGGCCATTCTTCCCATACATATTTGGGTGCCAGATATTTGTAGAGTGCATACCGTGTGCTAGGCACAAATGGGCTTATTTGGAAAAGACCCCCTCACAAAGTTTAAGCAAGATAGTCTCCTTATAAACTGCCAACTCTGTATTTAAGCCATTTATTTCTCTGAGACGATTAAATAGTCCAGTTTAGTGACTATGTATTCTAAGCTCCAGAAGAAGCTTATTAGTCCTAGAATCAGGAAACGTGCCTTCTGCTATTTATTTGCTTATCTGCATATATTTTTATTCCATAGTAGTTAGAGTGCTTGTAGAATCTCTGCTAACATCCTGTTACTGGACCTTCTGGAACGGTCTAGTTATCAGGTTTCTTCCTTAGCACCCTTTCCATGTGCTCACCCACCATCCCTCTGTCTTCTTACTCTCTAGAAATCCTTTCAAGTAGATGTTATTAGTTTTAAAATTTTCTTTAAGGCAGGCTCAGCATTGCTCTGGCCCTTCATTATTCTGTCTAGGTCCTTGACCTATGACCCATGTGTAGCATATGTGTATACTGCTTTCCTTATTGCTATCATCGCTAATTTTCCAGAGCAAATTTCCACACTCTTTAAGGATTTTAGCATTTGGCGCACAATTTACTTTTCCATTTTACTTTCTGCCATTTACCATGAGGATATCTAACATTCATTTGTTGTCCCATTAGACTGTTGCTGTGGGCTCCTGGATTCATCCTCTGTTTTTCCCTTTTTTCACTTTCCCAGAACAATCGTATATGAACACATATTCAGCAACCCATATGTACATAGTCTAGACCTGCACTGTTCACTATAATAGCCACTAGAGTCACCTGTGGCTTTTGAGCACTTGAAACAATTAGTACAAATTGAGATGTGCTATAAAATGTAAAACACAATTGTCTCTTGGTATCTGCATGGGATTGTTTCACAGGACCACCCTCCACAGATAATAGCAAAATCTGCTGATGCTTACTTCTGCTATATAAAATGGTATAGTATTTGCATATAATCTATGCACATCCTTACGTATAAGGCATACTTTGGAGATACTGCAGGTTCAGTTCTGGATCACTGGAATAAAATGAATATCACAATAAAGCAGGTTGCATAAATTTTTTGATTTCTCAGTGCACGTAAAGGTTATGTTTAGGGACTTCCCTGGTGGCGCAGTGGTTAAGAATCCTCCTGCCATTGCAGGGGACACAGGGTCGAGTCCTGATCTGGGAAGATCCCACATGCCACGGAGCAACTAAGCCCGTGCTCCACATCTACTGAGCCTGTGCTGTAGAGCCCGTGAGCCACAACTACTGAGCCCACGTGCCACAACTACTGAAGCCCGGGCGCCTAGAACCCATGCTCTGCAACAAGAGGAGCCACCGCAATGAGAAGCCCACGCGCCACAACGAAGAGTAGCCCCCGCTCGCGCAACTAGAAAAAAGCCCGTGTGCAGCAATGAAGACCTAACGCAGCCAAAAATAAATAAATAAAATAAAAAACGTTATGTTTACACTATACAGTAGTCTTATTAAATATGCAAAAACATTATATCTAAAAAAGTGTACATACCTTAATTCAAAAATACTTTATTACTAAAAAATGTTAACCATTGTCTGACAATGAAGGATTGCCACCGTCAATTTTAATAATATAATAGCCAGTTATTTTACCAGCAAAGGCAGACTTATTCAGGAATAGCCAGAGGAATCCCGATTTGGAAAATGCAGGTCATGGTGTACCGTAGGCAAATCCAAAAAACAAGGAAAGGGAACTTGCTTTTGTACGGGAAAAAGGAGAGTTGGGAAGGGCTGTGAGAACCACAGAGTCCATTGGAAGAATCTAGGAGTCCAAAGTATAGAGGCTTCTCATTGGCTGGGCTGTCGTGGAGTGGAGAGATGTTTTCTTCTTTCTGCGGGATAGTAAAGTAGAGGCAGAGTCCTACTGGAGATGGAGGCCTGTGGTTCTTCTATGTGGAGCAATTGATGATGCATGGCAGGGCGTGAGAGCTCCTCCCTACAGGTCTGTTCTGACTCCAGTTTTGGCTGAGGTTTCTTTAATTTCACGTTTCCCCTTTTGATCAAGATCTTTCCTCAAAAACATCACTAATCAAGAGTCAGAATTTCCACATGTAGTTGTTTGTTTTTCAGTGCCAGGAAGGCCCTTCCCTGGTTGTAATGTCACCTGTTGAAGGGGAAGTATTATACACAAATCAGAACCCTCATCAGGTTGCCTTTGAGTAACAGGAAAAGGTACTAGGGAGAACTCTCAGGCATTTCTTGTTAAAAGTTCATATTTAGTCAAGGTTGTAAGCAGTAGAATTTATCTTGAAGGCTGAGCTAGCATTATTTTACTAGGCATGCCACTTTTACAAAGGTTCAACAAGTAATAGGTACCAAACTTAAAAAACAGTATATAAAGCAGAATTAAAGACAACATTCTAAAACCAGTTTGCAGGAGGGTTCTAAACCAGGAGCCTAGACCTGAAGGTATCCAGCTGAATAAATGACAGTTGGTTGTCAGGTGAAATTTGCTGTAACCAATGTGCTTGCTCTTTAATTTTATGTAAACTGGGTCTCTACTTCCCCAGAGGTATTTATCCATGTACAACAAAAGGTGTTTGCTGTTGCACAGAGGCCTCCTTGCTCAGCAAGTAGGTAATCAAGGGCTCTGAAGTTATCCAAAACCACCTTGGCCAGTGAGTTTAGTGATTGTTCCTGAGTTGAAACTGAATTGGCTGTGGGGTCAGCTAAATCACCTAGTGTCAGGAAGAAATTCCTGATACTTGTTCATTGGCACTCAGTCTGATCTGTGGGAAGAAAGCTCTCCCTATGAGGGCAAAGCCAGAATCACATACACTTCCTGTAAGTTCTTGCTTAGTGCAGTTATAGATGATTAATGGGATGGACCAATGAGAGGCTTCTGTTTGGTATGTAGGGAGAATAGGACAGTGAATATAACACAGGCACACTGTCCTTGTATTCTCCAGCTATCAAGGCAATGAGTTGCCCACGCCTAAAAGCCATTCCCTAAACTTCCAGATCTGAAAGTGTAACCAGAGGGAGTACATAAGCCCCCCACATAAGTATCTGTGGATAGTATCTGTGGATTCATTCATTGCTATAGAGGCATTAGCATTACTTACCAAGGCTCAGATATTACATTGTTACACACTGAGAGGGTTACCTCCATAGAACTTTTTATGCAAATATTGAAAAGATCTTCTTTTCTTATCCCAGGGCTTGACCAAAATGAAGCAAGGAATACGTTTAGGCGGGTTTAGCGCCCTGACTCTATGAAATGGTACTGTGGAACAGTTTGGACAAACAACAGCATCTGGAACCCCAGTGAAATCACCTATAGGGTGAACCAAAGGGCCATTGCTGTCTTGGAGGGACTGAAGTTTCCTTTTTTTTTTTTTTCGGTACGCGGGCCTCTCACTGCCATGGCCTCTCCCGTTGCGGAGCACAGGCTCTGGATGCGCAGGCTCAGCGGCCATGGCTCACGGGCCTAGCTGCTCCCCGGCATGTGGGATCTTCCCGGACCGGGGCATGAACCCCTGTCCCCTGCATCGGCAGACGGACTCTCAACCACTGCGCCACCAGGGAAGCCCCTGAAGTTTCCTTTTTCAAAAAAATTTTAAATGGATTTAAATATATATATATATATATTTATTTATTTGGCTGTGCTGGGTCTTAGTTGCTGCATGTGGGATATAGTTCCCTGACCAGGGATCGAACCTGGGCCCCCTGCATTGGAAGTGCAGAGTCTAAACCACTAAATCACCAGGGAAGGCCGGGGACTGAGGTTTCTGATGGCAAATCCAGCAACCAGAGAGGTTTCCGCCTTGCGCAAGGGATTGGGAAATTCGGATGAGGGCACTGTCATTCCATGGAAGGGAGGGAGAAAAACGTGTAAGAAACAGTATTGAAAGAAAGCTATATAGGCCTAGTCCAGACATGTTGGGAAAGCTGTCACCCTCGGATGTCATCTGATTCAGATCCTAGTGAGCTTTATATTTAGGTTGTCAGATGGTGTGCAGATCGAGTTGGGGTTCACTGTCTTCTTCTGGTGAAACATATGGATCCAGGAGTCTGCTCCCTGGAGTTTGGCAGCATGAGGATTAGTCAGCAGTATCTGATAGGGGTCCTTCTAGTGAGGCTGGAGAGAGTCCTTTAGGAGGTGTCTTTTCCAGTACACAAAATCTCCAGGATGTAGAGTGTGATATATTTTTCTTCTCTCGTGATTGCACTGTGAAACGAGTTATCTACCAGAGCATAGTTATTTTTAATGGAAGCAATTAGACCTTTATAATATGGAACTCTGTCTCCCTTTATCAATTGTGGATCAAAAGAAGCGGGACCCAGGTGCTTCAGGCATCCTGTTACAAGAATAGACTCCTGTAAAACCGATGCAAATATGTATACATTTTATCTATGCAAATATATACATGAAAAACAGGAGTATTTAATGAGAGTTTCAGAATTTGGGGGGAACCAGATAGAAAAAAATAAATTCTTCAACCTTTGCTGTGAAGATAACACTTTACCAAATTGCTGTAAGTTATAGATAGCTTAAAGGAGAAGAAGAAAAAGGACCCTTTACATGTGGAAAGCAAAACATTAAAGCAGTCGATTTTCAACTGGAGTTTTAGAAATCCTTACCCAGTTCAGTATTATGATTTTAAAGTTATCAAAAAACTGTGCTCCAGAATACCCATCAGAGTCCTGAATTTCTTTAAAGATGAAACATATTTACAAAAGCATTAGAATAAAGCAGTAACTGCCTATAAATGGCAAAGACTTGAAAATGCCCATTTAAAGATCTGATGAGAGTTCACTATAACGGGACTGAGAAGGGAATCTGCCTATTTCTGTGACATACATTTAAAAATTATGACTAATATTATATCAGGACATCTTGGAATTTCAGGAATTTGATACAGTTTTGAACACTTATATTAACATACACCTATACAAATAAGGTAAAAAAGATTCAGTAATCCTTCTTACATGACAAGCCTCATATGTAATTTAATATATCAAATAAGACTGATTCATTCAACGTTTTACCAGGTGAGAGACAAATCTTTTTAGATTCTCCATGGGCCCTCTGGGAGAACCCAAAGTTAGTTCAAGGAAAAAAAGAAAAAAAAGATTTCATTTAGAACCTGATTTTTGGGAAGTTTGTCAAAAATATCAAAAGATTTTGGACATTTGATCCAGTGGGACCACAGATTACTATGAAATGATAATTATCTATTTGACTAAAGTAATAAAAGATTACAAAGACAAATACAAAAGGTTATGTGGTTGTAAGGGAAACTTACAACTTTTAATATTGAGATTTAGTTTTCTTTAATAATCAAAGACTTGGTTAAGACAACATGAAACACAAAAGAATTTTGGTAAACTACAAATTTTTGTTTCTAAGGAGACTAATTAAAGATAAGGAAAAGACTTCCACAGTCTTTTATCAGGAGCAGACCACTATTCTAAGAAGACTTTGTTCTTTAAGCAAATGAAAGTAAGTTAAGTTTTAGTTTTATATAAGTACACCACTGATTTTAAACCTTATTTTTAAAGTCCTTATAATATTTAGCCAGCTTGACCACACATAAAGCTCCTTTTTTCAAAGATTCCTTTTCCACAAATCTTCTGCAACTTACTATTTACATTCAGTTTTTGTCCTGTCTTTCCACTTTCCTATTCTGAAACAATCAGTCTCGCTTTAAAACAAAATTACTTTCCTTTCCTCCACAAAATGTATTTCCCTTCCTCATACCTTTTCTTATCAAAAAAACACATCCAACTTTTCCCTTATTTCTTGTAGCATTAAACAATTATGAATGGTCTGTTACTGGAAAATTTTATGAATATGCTTCATAATTCCTAAAAGCATATTTTCTTCATAGTAAGTTTTCCAATGTGGCATGTTTACCAAGAGACCCAAGTATCTTTTTAATTTTTAAAAATTTTTATTGATTGTATGGAAACACAAAAGACCCCGAATAGCCAAAGCAATCTTGAGAACGAAAGAAGGAACTGGAGGAATCAGGCTCCCTGACTTCAGACTATACTACAAAGCTACAGTTATCAAGACGGTGTGGTACTGGCACAAAAACAGAAAGATAGATCAATGGAACAGGATAGAAAGCCCAGAGATAAACCCACGCACATATGGTCACCTTATCTTTGATAAAGGCGGCAGGAATGTACAGTGGAGAAAGGACAGCCTCTTCAATAAGTGGTGCTGGGAACACTGGACAGCTACATGTAAAAGTATGAGATTAGATCACTCCCTAACACCATACACAAAAATAAGCTCAAAATGGATTAAAGACCTAAATGTAAGGCCAGAAACTATCAAACTCTTAGAGGAAAACATAGGCAGGACACTCTATGACATAAATCACAGCAAGATCCTTTTTGACCCACCTCCTAGAGAAATGGAAATAAAAACAAAAATAAACAAACGGGACCTAATGAAACTTCAAAGCTTTTGCACAGCAAAGGAAACCATAAACAAGACCAAAAGACAACCCTCAGAATGGGAGAAAATATTTGCAAATGAAGCAACCGACAAAGGATTAATCTCCAAAATTTACAAGCAGCTCATGCAGCTCAATAACAAAAAAACAAACAACCCAATCCAAAAATGGGCAGAAGACCTAAATAGACATTTCTCCAAAGAAGATATACAGACTGCCAACACACACATGAAAGAATGCTCAACATCATTAATCATTAGAGAAATGCAAATCAAAACTACAATGAGATATCATCTCACACCAGTCAGAATGGCCATCATCAAAAAATCTAGAAACAATAAATGCTGGAGAGGGTGTGGAGAAAAGGGAACACTCTTGCACTGTTGGTGGGAATGTGAATTGGTTCAGCCACTCTGGAGAACAGTATGGAGGTTTCTTCAAAAACTACAAATAGAACTACCATATGACCCAGCAATCCCACTACTGGGCATATACCCTGAGAAAACCAAAATTCAAAAAGAGTCATGTACCAAAATGTTCATTGCAGCTCTATTTACAATAGCCTGGAGATGGAAACACCGTAAGTGCCCATCATTGGATGAATGGCTAAAGAAGATGTGGCACATATATACAATGGAATATTACTCAGCCATAAAAAGAAACGAAATTGAGCTATTTGTAATGAGGTGGATAGACCTAGAGTCTGTCATACAGAGTGAAGTAAGTCAGAAAGAAAAAGACAAATACCGTATGCTAACACATATATATGGAATTTAAGAAAAAAAATGTCATGAAGAACCTAGGGGTAAAGCAGGAATAAAGACGCAGACCTCCTAGAGAACGGACTTGAGGTTATGGGGAGGGGGAAGGGTGAGCTGTGACAGGGCGAGAGAGAGTCATGGGCATATACACACTAACAAACGTAGTAAGGTAGATAGCTAGTGGGAAGCAGCCGCATGGCACAGGGATATTGGCTCGGTGCTTTGTGACAGCCTGGAGGGGTGGGATAGGGAGGGTGGGAGGGAGGGAGACGCAAGAGGGAAGACATATGGGAACATATGTATATGTATAACTGATTCACTTTGTTATAAAGCAGAAACTAACACACCATTGTAAAGCAATTATACCCCAATAAAGATGTTTAAAAAAAAAACAAAAAAACAAAAAAAAAATTTTTATTGAAGTATAGTTGATTTACAGTGTTGTGTTTCTGATGTACATCAAAGCGATTCAGTTACTTTCATATATATATATACACACATATATATATGAATGTATATATATTTTTTCATAATCTTTTCCATTATGGTTTATTATAGGGTATTGAATGTAGTTCCCTGTACTATACAGTAGAACCTTGTTGTTTATCTATTTTATATATGGTAGTTTGTATCTACTAATTCCAAACTCCTGATTTATCCCTTGTCCACCCCCTTTCTCCTTTGGTAACCTTAAGTTTGTTTTCTGTGTCTGTGAGTCTGTTTCCGTTTTGTAAATAAGTTCATTTGTGTCATATTTTAGATTCCACATATAAGTGATATCATATGGTATTTGTCTTTCTCTTTCTGATTTACTTCATTTAATATGATAATCTCTGGGTCCATCCATGTTGCTGCAAATGGCATTATTACATTCTTTTTTATGGCTGAGCAGTATTCCATTGGTATATATACCACATCTTCTTTATCCATTTATCTATTGATGGACATTTAGGTTGCTTCCATGTCTTGTCTATTGTAAATAGTGCTGCTATGAACATTGGGGTGCATGTATCTTTCCGAATTATAGTTTTCTCCATATATATGTCCAGGAGTGGGATTGCTGGATCATATGGCAACTCTATTTTTGGTGTTTTGAGGACCCTCCGTACTTTTTCCGTAGTGGCTGCACCAGTTTACCTTCCCAGCAACAGTGTAGGAGAGTTCCCTTTTCTCCACACCCTCTCCAGCATTTAATATTTGTAGACTTTTTAATGATGACCATTCTGACTGGTATGAGGTGATACCTCATTGTAGTTTTGATTTGCATTTCTCTAATAATTAGAGATGTTGAGTATCTTTTCATGTCCCTGTTGGCCATCTGTATGTCTTCTTTGGAGAAATGTCTTATGTCTGTTTTTCCGTTGGGTTGTTTGTTTTTTTTGTTATTGAGTTGTATGAGCTGTTTGTATATTTTGGAAATTAAGCCCTTGTCGGTTGCAAATATTTTCTCCCAGTTCGTAGTTTTAAACTCAAATATCGTTAGTTCCTTTGTAAAGGAAGCCCAAAATGGATGAGCTTATTTTCAGTAATGTTTCAGTATTTTATGTTATTTGGGAATGATCTAGATATTTAATGACTACCCATCATTTAATTGAACTTAGCAAAACTGTAAAGTTTCAGGTTGCCAAAAAATTTGGGGAAACTACTTAAAAGGTTTATCTAGGGACTTCCCTGTTGGCGCAGTGGCTGAGAGTCCGCCTGCCGATGCAGGGGACGTGGGTTCGTGCCCTGGTCTGGGAAGATCCCACATGCTGCTGAGCGGCTGGGCCCGTAAGCCGTGGCCGCTGAGCCTGCGCGTCCAGAGCCTGTGCTCCGCAGTGGGAGAGGCCACAACAGTGAGAGGCCCGCATACTGCAAAGAAAAAAAAAAAAAAAAAAGGTTTATCTAGAACCATTTATCTATCCATATCCCTTCAATTCACTTTTTTTTAATTTAATTTTTTTTTTATTGGTGTAAAATTGCTTTACATTGTTGTTAGTTTCTGCTGTACATCAATTCACTTGTTTTTAACAGCCATGTTTATTTAGACCACTCATGAAAAATTTTATCTTACCAAGTTATTTTTCTTGCTGACAAATTTTTTCTAGCACCATGAACTTATTTGACCTGAAGTAAGATAACATGAACTAATCTGACCAATAAACCCAACTAGAATGAAAATTGTATGCCTGCATTATTTTCAGTCTTGATAACTCCAAAGACATGCCTGTTGTAATTAAAACAACAACCTTAAGCTAGCTTTCATTTACTAAAATTTAAACCTAGATAGCGTGAACCTGAAAAGCATTTTGGGTTAGTTTATGTAGTATTTCTTTAACTCACATAAGCACTTGTTTATTTTTAAGAACTCTCTTACAGATTTAATTTTGGCAGTACCACTTGGAAATACAAAAGTAAGAAAAAACAACCCACACATCTACAACACAGATATACACATGAACAAAGACACATGAAAATACAGACAGATGCAAAGGGACCTTATGGTTTCATTTTAAATTTTAGCTAAGTCTCAGATACAAACTCAAAAGAATACTTAGATCCAAATTGTGTTTGCATGCTATCAGGTTCCATGCTTTCAGGTTCCTTTTAAGATCTGTTTTTCAAGTCAGTTTGTCTTTTAGAAGACAAATTGCATACCAAAGAATACATTACTTTGTCTCCTAAGAGGTTTAGAATCCTCTTTTAAGGTACTCCTTAAGGTGGGTTTATCTAAAACAAATGTTCCTCCTTTTGAACATGATGGGTGACTTACCAGAAGTCTCAACAAAAACAGAAACAGAAAGTAAGATGTCTCCTAGGAGTTTTGCAGTGTATTTGTCTGTTATCAAAATCTAGGGCAATTGCTGTTTAAATCTTTTCTTCTAGTTATTTGCTGAAGTTAACTTAGAAACAGTAAACAGGGATTTAGCATTTGGATCCTCAGAGGTTCCAATTTTAAAAGTATATAGGTTTTCACAGAGGAGGAGAGAGGAAGATGGCATGGGGGCACAGCTTGAGCACAAGGTGGCTGCTGGGGTGGAGTCTGAGACAGGGGTCAGAGAAGACAAAGATGATGATGCCTGAGACAAAGAAATTGGAGGAGGGGAACCCAAGGAGCATGAAGCTTTGGAAGCCATTTTGTTCTTTTCTAGTATTTTTTGTTTTGGTTAATTTAGAAACGCAATCTTGCAAAGAGGCAATTTTAGGGTTTTGCACATGTTTGGAAACCTCCAGGTATCAACAAAAATAAATACACCATTTGTTTTGTTTAATTTTAGAACTGTGTTCCTCCAATTTAGCCTTAAGAAAAATGAGTTCGAAGAGATGGAAAGTTTCCCATAATGGTCATTGTAATTCTGAATTCTTTTAGTTTGTTTGGACCACTTAGTTAAAAATGTGAACGGGGGGCCCATAGTTTTTAAACATGAAACCCCCCAAAGAAGGGCCTCCCTCAGAGCATTTAGATGACTGGGATCCCATTTCCCAAAGTTCTCCTGGAAACCCAAGAAAGTTGCTACAGTCCTACTCTGGATTCCAAAAGTCATAAAACAAATTCTTGGATCCCAGTTAGCTCCATCTCCCAAAGAACCTTGCTGCCACGTAGTCCAGAAAACAACTCTGAGTACATACCAAGGATGAAGACTTGGACCAGAAAGGATGAAACCTTTCTCCTGAAAGAGCAAAACCGTTCCGGTTCCTGAATAAAGTTGGAGAGCTCAAAATGAAAAAAGACCAAAGTTCAGGAGAGAGGAGACTCACCAAACCAAAAGCAGGCGGTGACTCACAGAAGCAGTGAGCACAAGGGGCTCAGTGCGGGTACCTCGCTCGTTTCCACAAACCGTCATCTCTCAGGGTTCACCTCCTTCAGATCCTACTTCTGACATCAGATAAGTCAACTTTAATAATTTAAGTTACCTTACCAGCAAAAGCAGGTTTATTCAGGAATAGCCAGAGGAATTCCAGTTCAGGAAATGCAAGCTGTGGCGCAGACCATAGGCAAATCCAAGAAACAAGGAAGGGGAGCTTGGGCAAAGGGGGAGTTGGGAAGGGCTGTGAGAACCAAAGAGTCCATTGAAGGAAGCTGGGAGTCCAAAGTACAGAGGCTTTTCATTGGTTGGGCTGCTACAGCCTCTGCCTGGACTGTCGTGGAGTAGAGAGATCTTTTCTTTTTTCTGCCGGAGAGTAGAGGTACCTTCCTATTGGAGATGGTGGCTGTGGCTCTTCCTATTTGGAGCAATTGATGATGCTTGGCAGGGCATGAGAGCTCCCCCTACAGGTCTGTCCTGACTCCAGTTTTAGCTGAGGTTTCTTTAATTAATTCCATACTGCAAACCTTCAATTTGTTAAAACCTTCAATTTGTTAAATTTGTTTCACAATATCTATGAAGTGCAGTAAAGTGGAGCACAATAAAACGAGGTATACCTATACTTTAAATAATCTCTAGGTTACTTATGATACCTGATACAATGTAAATGCTATGTAGATAGTTGCCAGCGCAAGGCAAATTCAAGTTTTGCTTTTTGGAACTTTCTGAAATCTTTTTTTCCAAGTATTTTTGACCCACAGTTAGTCAAATCTGTGGATATAGAATCCATAGATACTGAGAGCTGACCTTACACCAAATGTCTCCGTTTTTATATTGACTACAAGTTGAAATTTTGAGTATATTGGGTTAAATAACATATATTACTAAAATTAATTTTACATGTTTATTTTTACTTTTTCTAATGTGGATACCAGAAATTTAAAAATTACTTATGTGACTTGTATGTGTGTTCAAGAGCACTGGTTTACCTCTGGTTTCTACCTAGAACTGCCCTTCCTTTGAACTTGACATCTGCATTTTCTTTGACCTCAGCCGCCTACATCTCCCTTTCCCATGGTTAGTCCTGTTGTACCTGTTTTGCAGCCTACGCGCTTTAATTCTGTCATCCCTTTCTATTGTCAATATGACAAGCCCCTTCCCGCCTTCACATTCCATTTGTTTAGCTTTGATCTTATCATTAATCATTATTAACCCTTAGTTCCCTTTCTTTCCTCAATTTCTGTATTTTGCCAGTTTCCATCCCTGACTCAATCTAACCAAGCAAGTGTTTTCCTCTATTCTGGCTCCCTGGATGAAGGTTTCTGCTGTAGAGATTAAAATACCTTTTTGCAGATATACTTTATTAAGAATTTATGATTTCTTAGTACAGCTAGACTAAGCTGTAACTGCGCTGTTGGGTAATCCTACTAGTCATCATTAACTGATTTCTGGTTATGTCCTGCATTGTACTTTCATCGGCAACAGGCTGGCCACCAACAGCCTGATACACTGTACAGCTCCTGAAGTTATGCATTGTGTCAGTCCTGCTTCTCCATTTCTATCCTTCTACTTACTTATTTTTGAAGCACCTACAGTTTTAATAATTATCATGAAATATATAATTGTATAAAAGAATATATTACATGTTCAGTTTGAAAGAATAATAAAATAACTGACCACCACTCACCTTAAAAAAATAAGTTATCAATATCTTTGAAGCCCTCCTGTACTTCTCCTTTAACCCACCCCACTCCTTTGTCTTTACAGGTAACCATTATCCTGAATATTATGTTAATTGATATTTTGTTTCATCTCTTGTGTTCGTTTCTCTCTGCTTTCATTGGTATCAGCAGATTGAGATTCACATTCTGAATTAGCCATTGTGTAGGTGACCTTGGGCAAGTTACTTTATTTCCTCTGAACATGTTTTCTGTTTTAAAAAAGATTTACTTCATAGAGGTTTTGTATAATTAATGTAGATATGTGCCTGGCTGAAGGGACTCTCCATAAAGGGAGCTTGCATTTCATCCTTCAGAAACTACATCTTCCTACTTTAAAGATTCATTTTCTTTTCTCTGTCTCATGAAATTTGGTCCTGTACCTTAGGTGAACTCATCTATTCGTGTGGCAAGGAGTTAGTTTTATGCTGCTGATCACACCTGTGTTCTATACATGTCTAATAACTCTGTACACCTTTATACCTGGGGTTTTCTTTGACAGTTAAAACTCAACATAATACAGTTGAATTGATCACTTTTTCATCCAAAGCAGAGAAAACAGCTAATGCAAAGACATTAGGAGAAAATAAACTTGGTATGTTTGAGGGAAATAAGTGAGGCCAATGTGGCAGAAGAGTAATGGGATGTGAGATGAGGTCCAAGAGGTGGCCTGATCATTTTTAGCTCTTTATGCATCCTGAGCTACCCAATCCTCAAACCTTGGTGCTTCCTTACCACTTATATCTAGTGACTTAGAAGTCCTGCTATTTCAGTATATACCAGTTATTTTGAAATATGCCTCCTTTGTCTAGGTTCATCATGGTAGACCAGACCCTTATCATCATGTACCTAGACTATAACAAAGCTACCTAACTGGTAACCCTGATGTGGATCCTTTTCTCCAGGACTCCATATTATTGTAATAGTCCTTCTCATTAAACAAATCCAATGATATTGCTGCCCTGTTCAAAATATCCTGGGGTTCCTTTTAAGATAAAGTCCTTACATATCTTGACATATCTTTTTAATTCAGCCCTAATCTAATTCTGTGGCCACACTGGCTCACCCACCCCTATGCGCTGGCATCACTGACCTTTTCAGAGTTCAGCAGACTTCTCCACTTTCCAGGTTTTTGTGCTTCTGTTACACTTTTTGTTTTGCTTACACATTGTGCTCCTCTCCTCATATGGCCGACTGCTCCCCTACATTCCTATCCCTTGTTGAACTGTGGTGACCGGTGGAGGCTCTCTGGAAATCTTCTTCCAGGAGGAATTAATCAGGTTTTGCTTTGCTTCTTGATATGTTATTCACACTCTTTAAAGCACTTTCTGTATTATTTTACAGTTGAGTTAGGTAAGTTGTCAATTCCTTGAGCACAGGAACCGTGTCTTTTCAACTTTATCCTCAGGACTTCTGTTGGTGCTGGGGAAAATAAATTGAGTTGCTGCATTTTAAAAAATGTATGGTGTGAGAGTTTATTTCATTCAAAAAAAAGTTTTTGTGTGCTTAATGTTTTTCATTGACGATACTATTAAATAGCATCCTCAAGGAAAGAAAATCTAAAGCAATTTTACTTTGAGGCCTTATTAACTGTAGTTGAGGTCAAGAATGTAGACTGTGTCATTCAGGGATACTTCGGAAGGAAAACCTAGGGGATGTATCGGTCATGTCCAAAAAAGCATAAGCTGTGTGAACAGTGCAGTGGTTAAGTACCTCCATGTCAACTGGAAAGACATGTTTTTCTCCAGAGTAGACTGGCCTAATTGAGATGTTCGCCAGCCTAATTAGCCTCCTGTTTTTGCTTGTCTTTGTTTTTGTATTGTCAGGAACACTGGTGTGTTAATTGTGGTGGGGGGAGAGCTATGTGATTCTTAAAATGAGCTTTCTCATAAACTGGTCCATATTATTGAGGGAAGGATTTAAGGGAATTGTAACTTATTAGTGGGAAGGGGAGAAGCCAAGTGTTCTGAGACAGAAATTTCCACTGAGTTACTGGGAGCAGGAAGGCTATTGGTGGGTGACTCAGCTGTTTTCTAAACCTGTCTCATGTGATAGAGTGTGCATGATGTCTGTTTATTATCGGCAGAGTAAGTACTAAGGGAGTCACATTACACAGCAGGCATAATATTTATTTAACCAGCTCAGTGATGATCTAAAAATAGCTTGTGGGGGATTTTTATTTTCTTACTACATTTAGCATGCCAAGATAGAAGAATCATAATGCAGACCCACTGATGAGTGTTCTCCCTTGTAGATAACTTTGAAATTATAGTTGGCCAGTACTATTTCACTTCTTTCAATGTAAATATGAAAGCTTTGATATTTACATAAAAGGTTAGGAAAAGAAGATAGCCTTCTAATTATCCAGAAAATAATTCTGCACAATTACACTTTAGCTTGTATTCTGGACAAATACTCCTTTTGGGTGCTTCAGGGTCATCATTGAGGTATTTATGTATGAAATTTTTATGTACGAACTTTTCCTTTTTGTGAAGTTAAAGCACATGCTTTTTTTTTTTTTTTTTTTTTTTGCGGTACGCGGGCCTCTCACTGTTGTGGCCTCTCCCGTTGCGGAGCACAGGCTCCGGACGCACAGGCTCCGCGGCCATGGCTCACGGGCCCGTCCGCTGCGCGGCATGTGGGATCTTCCCGGACCGGGGCACGAACCCGTGTCCTCTGCATCGGCAGGCGGACTCTCAACCACTGCGCCACCAGGGAAGCCCGCACATGCTTTTTTGAAATAGAAATGTTAGTGATGTATATTTGCTGGATTTTATTAATATTAACTTAGGATGTTTGTAGTGTTACTCTGATTTTCTTGATTTACTCACCTTGTACTCAGGGCTGGCACCAATGGGTACTGTAATTAAGTCTTTCAGTGTGTCAAAATGTGATTATTATTACCCTGTGTACCTATTTACATGCTTGGCTCTGAAAGAGAAAGCACTTGGAAGCCTGAGCATATCTAGTAATCATAATCTTCTTATTTGTCTGGGAGGCAGTGAGTCACTGATTAGTTCTTTTTGACATTTGAGTGTTGCTTTTCGAGGTACAGCATATGAACTTGAGTCTGAGATTATTTCGAAAGGGAAAGGAAAAATGGATTCATTAGGAAGAAATAATGCCAGCATTCTGTTTACAGTAATGTTTAAGTGGGAATATTTAATTAGTCTAGTAGTCTATAAAATTACATTACTTACAGTGCTTGATACTGTGGGAAATACATACCTTTTTATGGTGGATGAAAAAAATGACTTGTGCATTAAACAGTTATTGCACTGTTTTAATTTGCTTCATTCTCTGTTTCAAAAAAATATTAAGGAAACATGAGAGGATTTGTTTTTATTTTGAATATTTACTGGGATTTCTCTTTTAGCATCTTTTTACTTGGTGCAGTCATTAGGAATTTAATATACCTGGAAGGACATACCTTCTAATTCACTCCGTGTAAATGGTACTGACTTGAACACCATTTGAAAGTAATTCCAGCAATTGCACTGGCTATTTGTGGTTCCATATCTGACCTGTTGCAATAGATAAATGAAAAAATTGGTTGTTTCTCAGTGTTAAAATTGTCTGGGCCTGAAAATCTAAGGTTCAGCCATGGTGCTTGGGCATGTTCCAGAGAAGAAGTTACAAAAGGATATCAAGTAAACTCAGCTATTCCACAGCAGATAAATTCAGATTTGGGAAAAGAGAAAGTGGTTCTCCACTTCTTGTAAGATTGACAGTTAGTTGCAACAGATGTCTCACTGAACCCTGAATGACATGCAGAAACAATGTTTTCCTCTGTAATGGAGGAATTATTTCTGTTTCCTATGGTCATTTGTAGTGTTTCTTTGATGATGTCCAGTGTGGTGAGGGGGAATTTTTTTTTTGTTTTCATTTAAAACCTCTTTATGAGGTAGTTGAATATATATTCTGCCTGGGTCTGATTCTCTGTTACTCTTCTTCCTTGGAAATAAAAGATAAGAACTTGGCTTTTCCCTTCACTGAAATATATAAAAGGCATTGTGTGTTGTGCAGATCGTTAAATGATGATTTTAAAGACTGTATTAGGTGATTTTTTATATTTAGCTACCATTTATGAGTTTCAGGTGGATTACAGTGACATATCAAGTTGTCATTGTTTAGAGAGGTCTAATTAATCAAGTACTGCTTAAAATTCAATGAGATATAAATAAGCAAGTATATATGTGTATATACAGTTATGTATTAGTCTGACAGCTAATTGATGGAGTTGAATAAATGCTGTCAAAACAAAGTTGTTTGTGACCAGACCTTGTGATAATGTGTGTTGATACTTTAAAATTTTTTAAAATGTGGTAAATACATATAAAATTTGCTGTCTTAACCATTTAAAACTGTATAGTTCAGTGATATTAAGTACATCCACATATTTGTGCAACCGTCACTACCATCTGTCTCTAAAACTCTTTTCATCTCATACAACTGAAACTCTGTACCCATTAAATGATAACACCCACCCCCTCTTCCCCTACCATGTGGCAACAACCATTCTGTTTTCTGTCTTTAAATTTGACTAGTCTAAGTACCTCATAAGTGGAATCATACACTGTTTGTCTTTTTGTGACTGGGTTACTTCACTTAGCATAATGTCTTCAAGGTTCATTCATGTTGTTGCATGTATCAGAATTTCCTTACTTTTTATGACTGAATAATACTCCATTATATGTATATACATTTTGTTTGTCCATTCACCTGTCCTTGGACACTTGAGTTGCTTCCACCTTTTGGCTATTGTGAATACTTCTGTGAACATAGGTATATAAACATCCCTTCAAGGCTGTGCTTTTAAATCTTTTGCATATATACCAGAAATAGAATTGCTCAACTACCTGACAATTCTATTTTCCATTTTTTGGAGAACTGTCGTTCTGTGTTCCATACTGGCTGCACTGTTTTACATGTGTACCAGCAACACACAAGGGGTTCCAGTTTCTCCACATCCTAACCAAACATTTGTTATTTTCTGTATTTTCTTTCTTTTTTTCTTTAGTAGCCATCCTAATGGGTGTGAGTTAGTATATCATTGTAGTTTTGATTTGCATTTTTCTGCAGTGATTAGCAATGTTGAATATCTTTTCATGTGCTTACTGGCTATTTGCGTACCTTCTTTGGAGAAATGTCTATTCAAATTCTTTACCCATTTTTCAATCAGGTCTTTTTTTGTTGTTGAATTGTAGGATTTCTGTATATTAACTTGTTTTCAGATATATGATTTACAAATATTTTCTCCAATTTTGTGAGTTTTTCCCTCATTGTGTCCTTTGATGCCTAGTAGTTTTTAGTTTTGATATAGTCCAGTGTATCTTTCTTTCTTTTGTTTCTTGTATTCTTGGTGTCATATCCAAAAATCATTGCTAAATCCAGTATCATAAAACTTTCTCCCTATATTATCTCCTAAGATTTTTATACTCTTAGCGCTTAGGATTTGGTTTTTTATACATTTTGAGTTAATTTTTGTATATGGTGGAAGGTAAGGGTCCAGCTTCCTTCTTTTGCATGTGGATATCCAGTTTTTCTAATACCATTTGTTTTAAAAGACTGTCCTTTCCCCATTGAGTAGTTTTGGTACCCTTGTCAAAAATAATTTGGTCATACATACGAGGGTTTACTTCTGGAGTCTTTTTTCTCTTCCATTTGTTTATACGTCTATCTTTATGCCAGTATCACATTGTTTTGATTTCTGTAGACTTGTAATAAGTTTTGAAATCAGGATGTTTGAGATCTCCAACTTTGTTCTTCTTTTCCAAGATTATTTTGGCTTTTCAGAGTCCCTTGAGATTCCATGTGAACTTTAGGATGGAGTTTTCTATAGCTGCAAAACATGTCATTGGGATTTGATAGGGATTGTATTGAATCTGTAAATTACTTTGTGAAGTATTGACATCTTAACAATATTAAGTATTCCAGTTCATGAACATGGAATCTCTTTCCATTTATTTATGTCTTCTTTAATTTCATTAAGCAACATTTTGTAGTTTTCAGTGTACAAGTCTTTCACTTCCTTGGTTAATTTTATTTCAAAGTATTTTATTCTTTTGATTCTATTATAAATGGAATTTTCTTTTTATAAAATGATTGAAGTATAATTAATTTTCAATGTGTTAATTTCTGCTGTACAGCGAAGTGATTCAGTTACAGATATATATATATATATATATATATCTACATTCTTTTTCATAGTCTTTAGCATTATGGTTTATCACAGGATATTGACTGTAGTTCCCTGTGCTATACAGTAGGACCTTGTTGTTTATCCATTCTATATATAATAGTTTGCATCTGCTAATCCCAAACTCCCAATCTAAATGGAATTGTTTTCCTAATTTCCTTTTCAGATTTATTGTTAATGTATAGAAAGAACTAGTTTTTATGTATTTATTATTTATACTGTAATTTCGGTGAATTTGCTTATCACTTCTAACAGACTTATGAAATCCTTAGGGCTCGCTGCATAGATTATGCTATCTATAAACAGAGATAATCTTTTTTTTTTTCTAATTTGGATTCTTTTTTGTTGTTGTTGTCGTCTAATTACTCTGGATAGAATTTCCAGTACTATGTTGAATAGATGTGGTGTAAGCAGGCATCTTTGTCCTATTCCTGATCGTAAAGGAAAAGCTTGCAGTCTTTCACCAATGAGTATGATATTAGATGTGAGCTTCTCATGTATGGCCTCTATTATATTGAAGTAGTTTTCTCCTATTCCTAGTATGTTGAGTATTTTTATCATGAAAGGGTGTTGAAGTTTATCAGATGGTTTTTCTGCATCAGTTCAAATGATCTTGTTTTCTCTTCATTTTGTTAGTGTGGGGGTATTATATTGATTGATTTTTGTTTGTTGAATCAACCTTGCATTTCAGGAATAAATCTCACTTGGTTATGGTGTATAATCCTTTTGATGTGCTATTGAATTCTGTTTGCTAGTATTTTGTTGTGGATATTTACATTAGGAATATTAGTCTGTACTTTTCTTGTATTGTTTTTATCTGTCTTTAGTATCAGGATAATGTTAGACTCACAGTATGAGTTTGGAAGTGTTCTCTCTTCTTCAGTTTTTTGGAAGAATTTCAGGAGGATTGTTGTTAATTCTTTAAATGTTTGGTAAAATTCACCAGTGAAACCATGCGGTCCTGGGCTTGTCTTTGTTGCAAGGTTTTTGACGAGTAATTCTGTCTCCTTTCCAGTTATAGGTCCGTTTAGTTTTTCTATTTTTTCATGATTCCGTTTTCATAGGTTGTGTGCTTCTAGGACTTTGTCCATTTCATATAGGTTATCTAGATTTTGGTGTATAATTATTTATGGCATTCTCTTTATAATGCTTTTTATTTCTGTAAAATCAGTTAAAATGTCCCCTTGTTGATTTCTGATTTCATTTATTTATCTCTCTTATTTTTCTTTCTCTTATTCAGTCTAGCTAAAGTTTTGTCAGTTTTGTTGACCTTGGTTTCATTGCTTTTTTTTCCTATGGTTCTATTCTGTATTTTTTTTTCTAATTTTCATTTTATATTGGAGTATAGTTGATTAACAATGTTGTGTTAGTTTCAGGTGTACAGAAAAGTGATTCAGTTATACATATACTGTATTTTTTTAACATCTTTATTGGAATACAGTTGCTTTACAATGGTGTGTTAGTTTCTGATTTATAACAAAGTGAATCAGTTATACATATACAAATGTCCCCATATCTATTCCCTCTTGCATCTCCCTCCCTATCCCACCCCTCTAGGCGGTCACAAACCACCTAGCTGATCTCCCTGTGCTATGCGGCTACTTCCCACTAGCTATCTATTTTACGTTTGATAGTGTATATATGTCCATGCCACTCTTACTTTGTCACAGCTTACCCTTCCCCCTCCCCATATCCTCAAGTCCATGTTCTAGTAGGTCTGTGTCTTTATTCCTGTCTTACCCCTAGGTTCTTCATGACCTTTTTTTTTTTTTTTCTTAGATTCCATATATATGTGTTAGCATACGGTACTTGTTTTTCTCATTCTGACTTACTTCACTCTGTATGACAGACTCTAGGTCTATCCACCTCATTACAAATAGCTCAATTTCGTTTCTTTTTATGGCTGAGTAATATTCCATTGTGTATATTTGCCACATCTTCTTTATCCATTCATCCGATGATGGACACTTAGGTTGCTTCCATCTCCTGGCTATTGTAAATAGAGCTGCAATGAACATTTTGGTACATGACTCTTTTTGAATTATGGTTTTCTCAGGGTATATGCCCAGTAGTGGGATTGCTGGGTCATATGGTAGTTCTATTTGTAGTTTTTTAAGGAACCTCCATACTGTTCTCCATAGTGGCTGTCCCAGTTCACATTCCCACCAGCAGTGCAAGAGGGTTCCCTTTTCTCCACACCCTCTCCAGCATTTATTGTTTCTAGATTTTTTGATGATGGCCATTCTGACTGGTGTGAGATGATATCTCATTGTAGTTTTGATTTGCATTTCTCTAATGATTAATGATGTTGAGCATTCTTTCATGTGTTTGTTGTCAGTCTGTATATCTTCTTTGGAGAAGTGTCTATGTAGGTCTTCTGCCCATTTTTGGATTGGGTTGTTTCTTTTTTTGTTATTGAGCTGTATGAGCTGCTTATAAATTTTGGAGATTAATCCATTGTCAGTTGCTTTATTTGCAAATATTTTCTCCCATACTGAGGGTTGTCTTTTGGTCTTGTTTATGGTTTCCTTTGCTGTGCAAAAGCTTTGAAGTTTCATTAGGTCCCGTTTGTTTATTTTTGTTTTTATTTCCATTTCTCTAGGAGGTGGGTCAAAAAGGATCTTGCTGTGATTTATGTCATAGAGTGTCCTGCCTATGATTTTCCTCTAAGAGTTTGATAGTGTCTGGCCTTACATTTAGGTCTTTAATCCATTTTGAGTTTATTTTTGTGTATGGTGTTAGGGAGTGTTCTGATTTCATACTTTAACATGTAGCTGTCCAGTTTTCCCAGCACCACTTATTGAGGAGGCTGTCTTTTCTCCACTGTATATTCTTGCCTCCCTTATCAAAGATAAGGTGAACATATGTGCATGGGTTTATCTCTGGGCTTTCTATCCTGTTCCATTAATCTATATTTCTGTTTTTGTGCCAGTACATTACTGCCTTCATTACTGTAGCTTTCTAGTATAGTCTGAAGTCAGGGAGCCTGATTCCTCCAGCTCCGTTTTTCGTTCTCAAGATTGCTTTGGCTATTCAGAGTCTTTTGTGTTTCCATACAAATTGTGAAATTTTTTGTTCTGGTTCTGTGAAAAATGCCAGTGGTAGTTTGATAGGGATTGCATTGAATCTGTAGATTGCTTTGGGTAGTAGAGTCATTTTCACAATGTTGATTCTTCCAATCCAAGAACATGGTATATCTCTCCATCTGTTTGTATCATCTTTAATTTCTCTCATCAGTGTCTTATAATTTTCTGCATACAGGTCTTTTGTCTCCTTAGGTAGGTTTATTCCTAGATATTTTATTCTTTTTGTTGCAATGGTAAATGGGAGTGTTTTCTTAATTTCACTTTCATATTTTTCATCACTAGTGTATAAGAATGCCAGAGATTTCTGTGCATTAATTTTGTATCCTGCTACTTTACCAAATTCATTGATTAGCTCTAGTAGTTTTCTGGTAGCATCTTTAGGATTCTCTATGTGTGGTATCATGTCATCTGCAAACAGTGACAGCTTTACTTCTTTTCTGATTTGGATTCCTTTTATTTATTTTTCTTCTCTGATTGCTGTGGCTAAAACTTGCAAAACTATGTTGAATAAGAGTGGTGAGAGTGGGCAACCTTGTCTTGTTCCTGGTCTTAGTGGGAATGGTTTCAGTTTTTCACCATTGAGGACGATGTTGGCTGTGGATTTGTCATATATGGCTTTTATTATGTTGAGAAAAGTTTCCTCTATGCCTACTTTCTGCAGGGTTTTTATCATAAATGGGTGTCGAATTTTGTCGAAAGCTTTCTCTGCGTCTATTGAGATGATCATATGGTTTTTCTCCTTCAGTTTGTTAATATGATGTATCACGTTGATTGATTTGCGTGTATTGAAGAATCCTTGCATTCCTGGAATAAACCCCACTTGATCATGGTGTATGATCCTTTTAATATGTTGTTGGATTCTGTTTGCTAGTATTTTGTTGAGGATTTTTGCATCTATGTTCATCAGTGATATTGGCCTGTAGTTTTCTTTCTTTGTGACATCTTTGTCTGGTTTTGGTATCAGGGTGATGGTGGCCTCGTAGAATGAGTTTGGGAGTGTTCCTCCCTCTGCTATATTTTGGAAGAGTTTGAGAAGGATAGGTGTTAGGTCTTCTCTAAGTGTTTGATAGAATTCGCCTGTGAAGCCATCTGGTCCTGGGCTTTTGTTCGTTGGAAGATTTTTAATCACAGTTTCAGTTTCACTGCTTGTGATTGATCTGTTCATATTTTCTATTTCTTCCTGGTTCAGTCTCGGCAGGTTGTGCATTTCTAAGAATTTGTCCATTTCTTCCAGGTTATCCATTTTATTGGCATAGAGTTGCTTGTAGTAATCTCTCATGATCCTTTGTATTTCTGCAGCGTCAATTGTTACTTCTCCTTTTTCATTTCTAATTCAATTGATTTTTTTTTTTTTTTTGCGGTACGCGGGCCTCTCACCACTGTGGCCTCTTCCGTGGTGGAGTACAGGCTCTGGACGTGCAGGCCCAGCGACCATGGCTCACAGGCCCAGCTGCTCCGTGGCATGTGGTATCCTCCTGGACCGGGGAATGAACCTGCGTCCCCTGCATGGGCAGGCAGACTCTCAACCACTGCGCCACCAGGGAAGCCCCTAATTCTATTGATTTGAGTCTTCTCCCTTTTTTTCTTGATGAGTCTGGCTAATGGTTTATCAATTTTGTTTGTCTTCTCAAAGAACCAGCTTTTAGTTTTATTGATCTTTGCTATCGTTTCCTTCGTTTCTTTTTCATTTATTTCTGATCTGATCTTTCTGATTTCTTTCCTTCTGCTCACTTTGGGTTTTTTTGGTTCTTCTTTCTCTAATTGCTTTAGGTGCAAGGTTAGGTTGTTTATTTGAGATGTTTCCTGTTTCTTAAGGTAGGATTGTATTGCTATAAACTTCCCCCTTAGAAGTGCTTTTGCTGCATCCCATAGGTTTTGGATCGTCGTGTGTTCATTGTCATTTGTCTCTAGGTATTTTTTGATTTCCTCTTTGATTTCTTTAGTGATCTCTTGGTTATTTAGTAATGTATTGTTTAGCCTCCATGTGTTTGTGTTTTTTACCTTTTTTTCCCTGTAATTCATTTCTAATTTTGTAGTGTTGTGGTCAGAAAATATGCTTGATATGATTTCAGTTTTCTTAAATTTACTGAGGCTTGATGTGTGACCCAAGATGTGATCTATCCTGGAGAATGTTCCATGTGCACTTGAGAAGAAAGTGTAATCTGCTGTTTTTGGATGGAATGTCCTATAAATATCAATTAAATCTATCTGGTCTATTGTGTCATTTAAAGCTTGTGTTTCTTTATTAATTTTCTGTTTGGATGATTTGTCCATTGGTGTAAGTGAGGTGTTAAAGTCCCCCACTATTATTGTGTTTTCTGTCGATTTCCTTTTTTATAGCTGTTAGCAGTTGCCTCATGTATTTAGCTGCTCCTATGTTGGGTGCATATATATTTATTATTGTTATATCTTCTTCTTGGATTGATCCCTTGATCATTATGTAGTGTCCTTTGTTGTCTCTTGTAACATTCTTTAATTTAAAGTCTATTTTATCTGATATGAGTATTGCTACTCCAGCTTTCTTGTGATTTCCATTTGAATGGAATATCTCTTTCCATCCCCTCACTTTCAGTCTGTATGTGTCTCTTGGTCTTAAGTGGGTCTCTTGTAGACAGCATATATATGGGTCTTGTTTTTGTATCCATTCAGCAAGCCTGTGTCTTTTGGTTGGAGCATTTAATCCATTCACTTTTAAGGTCATTATGGATATGTATGTTCCTGTTACCATTTTCTTAATTGTTTTGGGTTAGTTTTTGTAGGTCCTTTTCTTCTCTTGTGTTTCCCACTTAGAGAAGTTCCTTTAGCATTTGTTGTGGAGCTGGTTTGGTGGTGCTGAGTTCTCTTAGCTTTTGCTTGTCTGTAAAGCTTTTGATTTCTCCATCCAATCTGAATGAGATCCTTGCCAGGTAGAGTAATCTTGGTAGTAGGTTCTTCCCTTTCATCACTTTAAGTATATCATGCCACTCCCTTCTGGCTTGTAGAGTTTCTGCTGAGAAATCAAATGTTAACCTTATGGGAGTTCCCTTGTATGTAATTTGTCATTTTTCCCTTGCTGCTTTCAGTAATTTTTCTTTTTCTTTAATTTTTGCCAATTTGATTACTATGTGTCTTGGCGTGTTTCTCCTTGGGTTTATCCTGCCTGGGACTCTCTGTGCTCCTTGAACTTGGGTGGCTATTTCCTTTCCCATGTTAGGGAAGTTTTCAACTATAATCTCTTCAAATATTTTCTCGGGTCCTTTCTCTCTCTCTTCTCCTCCTGGGACCCCTATAATGCGAATATTGTTGCATTTAATGTTGTCCCAGAGCTCTCTTAGGCTGTCTTCATTTCTTTTCATTCCTTTTTCTTTATTCCACGGCAGTGAATTCCACCATATTCTGTCTTCTAGGTCACTTATCCATTCTTCCTGCCTCAGTTATTCTGCTACTGATTCCTTCTAGTGTAGTTTTCATTTCAGTTATTGTATTGTTCATCTCTGTCCTTTAATTCTTTTAGGTCTTTGTTAAACGTTTCTTACATCTTCTCGATCTTTGCCTCCATTCTTTTTCTGAGGTTCTGGATCATCTTCACTATCATTATTCTGAATTCTTTTTGTGGAAGGTTGCCTATCTCCACTTCATTGAGCTGTTTTTCTGGGGTTTTATCTTGTTCCTTCAACTGGTACATAGCCCTCTGCCTTTTCATCTTGTCTATCTTTCTGTGAATGTGGGTGTTTTCCACAGGCTGCAGGACTGTAGTTCTTGCTTCTGCTGTCTATCCTCTGGTGTATGACGCTGTCTAAGAGGCTTGTGTAAGTTTCCTGTTGGGAGGGACTGGTGTTTGGTAGAGCTGTCTGTTGCTCTGGTGGGCAGAGCTCAGTAAAACTTTAATCCGCCTGACTGTTGAGGGTGGGGCTGGGTTCCCTCCCTGTTGGTTGTTTGGCCTGAGGCAACCCAACACTGGAGCTTACCTGGACTCTTTGGTGGGGCTAATGACAGACTCTGAGATGGCTCACTCCAAGGAGTACTTCCCAGAGCTTCTGCTGCCAGTGTCCTTGTCTCCACGGTGAGCCACAGCCACCCCTCGCCTCTGCAGGAGACGTCCAACACTAGCAGGTAGGTCTGGTTCAGTCTCCCCTGGGGTCACTGCTCCATCCCCTGGGTCCCGATGCGCACGCTACTTTGTGTGTGCCCTCCAAGAGTGGAGTCTCTGTTTCCCCCAGTCCTGTTGAAGTCCTGCAATCAAATCCCACTAGGCTTCAAAGTCTGATTCTCTAGGAATTCCTCCTCCTGTTGCTGGACCCCCAGGTTGGGAAGCCTGACGTGGGGCTCAGAATCTTCACTCCAGTGGGTGGACTTCTGTAGTATAAGTGTTCTCCAGTCTGTGAGTCACCCACCCAGCAGTTATGGGATTTGATTTTACTGTGATTGCGTGCCTCCTACCTTCTCATTGTGGCTTCTCCTTTGTGTTTGGATGTGGAGTATCTTTTTTGGTGAGTTCCAGTGTCTTCCTGTCGATGATTGTCCAGCAGCTAGTTGTGATTCTGGCGTTCTCACAAGAGGGAGTGAGAGGGGCTTCCCTGGTGGCGCAGTGGTTGAGAGTTCGCCTGCCGGTGCAGGGGAGACGGGTTTGCGCCCCGATCCGGGGGGATCCCACATGCCGCGGAGCGGCTGTGCCCATGAGCCATGGCCACTGAGCCTGCGCGTCTGGAGCCTGTTCTCCACAACGGGAGAGGCTACAACAGTGAGAGGCCCTTGTACCGCCAACAAAACAAAACAAAAACAAAAAAGAGGGAATGAGAGCACGTCCTTCTACTCCGCCATCTTGGTTCCTCTCTCCTGGAATAAGCACGTATCGGTTTTTTGATCGGGTCCCTTATGTTCCTTAGTCTCTGTTTAGTTTTTTTTTTTTTTTTTGTGGCACGCGGGCCTCTCACTGTTGTGGCCTCTCCCGTTGCAGAGCACAGGCTCCGGATGCGCAGGCTCAGCGGCCATGGCTCATGGGCCCAGCCACTCCGCGCCATGTGGGATCCTCCCAGACCAGGGCATGAACCCGTATCCCCTGTATCAGCAGGCGGACTCTCAAACACTGCGCCACCAGGGAAGCCCTGTTTACTTTTTTATTATTATTTTTTTGATTTTCTTCTTGAACTTGATAAATTCAAAGGTTTTGTCCTCAAGGTCACCATTTTTTTTTCCTGCCTCTTTGAATCTGCTGTTGAACCTTTCAAGTAAATTTTTACAATTCAGTTATTATATTTTTCTACTCCAGAAATTGTTTGCTTGTTTTTACAATTTCTATTTCTTTGTTGATATTCTCATTTTCTTTATATATTGTTTTTCTAATTTCCTTTAGGTTTCCATGTTTTCCTGTAGTTTATTGAGCATATTCAAGACAGTTGTTTTAAAGTCTTTGTCAGGTAACTCCAAAGGCTATGTCTCTTTGAGGTCGGTTTCTAGAGATATATGGTGTTCCTTTGAATGTGCCATGTTTCCCTATTTATTTATATGCCTTGTAATCTTCTGTTGATAATTGAGCAGTTGAAAAAACAGCCATACCTTCCAGTATTTGAAAACTGGCTTCTTGCAGGGGAAGACCATCAGCCATCATTTTCTGTGCATACATCTTCCCCGGGCTTGTGTGTTTGGTTTCCCCCCAATTCTACTGTATATGTGTTTCCTTTTAAATGTTGTTATTGCTCAGTCTTACCCTGGCTTCTTCTCAAGGCCTTAAATGTTCTGTTGTGTTCTCCTGCCTGTAGTCTCTTGCCCCAGGTGCCTGCAGGTCTGAAGCCTTACTGCAGCTCGCATGTAGTTCAGCAGGTGCCACTCCTTTCAGGGACCCAATCTTATATCCAAACTATGTCACTCTTCCCATCATTGGTCTGAGTCAGGTGAGACAGAAACCAACCCCTCAGCCCCCAGACAAGCCAGAATGTTACAAACAAGTTCAGCCTTTTTCTTTCTGTTCTGAAGGAGGAACTGGGAATTGTGTGTCTTCCTCCAGATTGTGCCATGCCAGGTAGGGGTTGGGGCAAGGACAGGCAAAAACACCACTACATTTCCTGTTCTTTTGAATGTGGTTATGTAGAGCTCAGGAAGACAGTTTTTGAAAGATTGAAGGTTCCTGGAAGCAGTGCGGATGGAAATTATTTTAGGTTCACAGTAAACCACATTAATGTGGAAATTTGGGAGAATGAAAACAAACTGTCGCTCAGCCATCAGGAATAGAAAGTTTTGAGGAAAAACTTAAGGATAGGGAAACAAAGTGAATGTTTAATATTTTAATAGCAATAAGTAAAGGAAGATCCCTTTCAGCTCTAGTATTAATCTAGGTCAGTGTTCTCAAAACTTTTAGATTCAGGGCTTCTTTGTACTCTTAAATAAAAATATTTGGGGTTCTCAATATTTTATCTTATATATGTTAATATTTACTGTATTAGAAATTAAAACTGAGGAATTTAAAAATATTGTTTTAAAATAAATTTAAACCTATTTTTGTAAACCTGATAATACATTTTTTTGAAAAAATATTTTCTGAAACAAAAAAAATTGATGAGAAGAATTGTATTATTCAAAGCTTTGCAAATCTTTTAATATCTGGCTTAATAGAAGTTAGCTGGAATCTTATATCTGCTTCTGCACTCGACCTGTTACAGTGTTATTTCAGTTGAAGTATATGAGGAAAATACAGTCTTACCCAGGGATGTAACTGGGAAAGGGAGGCATATTTTATACAGCCTCTTCAGAAAGTTGTGGTTATTCTTTGATACTATACCAAACTGAAAAAGTGGTAGTTTCTTAAACGTTAGTTGCAGTATGGAATCTGAATCCATATTAGTGAACTTTTGGTACTCTGTTACATTAAAATCTATTGGTCTGTCTTGCACTTGAATTAATTATATACTCTGTGTATCATCGTGCGTGGGTCATTTGGAAAATACTGCTTGACTGAGTTATGTGGATCTTTCACGTACTGTTTTATTATAGAGTATAAAAAAATCACATTCTTATCTGGAAAGTCTACGTGTTGGGAATATGCCAAGCTCATGGTGATAGTTACACATTTTCTAAAAGTTGAATTTTCATTTGAAAGCTTGAATTTTATCATTGGTGACAAATACTTTCAATTTTCCTCGATAAGTTCACTTTGTTCATTTTCAATAAAATGCCGTGTACCAAGGTCTGCATAAGCATAGTTTGTCTCTTATTTATTCTTTCAAGTAAAATGGTGTTACATGGAGAAAGCACCTAGTTCAGCTTGTTACTTAAACAGTCTTATAAATGCTTTTTCTTGATATAACCTGCTAACCCCAATATACTGCAGAAGTGTTTCAGTTGTTTTCTCTCATTTGGTCACACAGTATATTAAAAAGACATGTTCTAAAGCTTCCTTACTTCGTGATGTCATTTTTATGACATCTCTATATGATCAGATTACAGAGATGGGGAATAGGTTAGTGGTTCCTAAAGGTTAGATGCATAAGAGGTGAAGGTAGAAAAGACGAAGGAAAGAAGGTGCCTATGGCTTTTATAGGGTAGTGCAAAGGATCTCCGTGAAGAACCTTTTCTGTATTGTGACTGTAGCAGTGGTGACAGGAACCTATAAATGTGATAAAATTGCCCAGAACTAAATATACACGAAAATGTGTGTGCACGTAGAACTGAAGAAATCTGAATAAGTTTGCTGGATCATATCAATGTTATTTTTCAAGGTTTGGTATTGTACTATACTTACATAAGATTTTACCATTAAGGAAAACTAGATGAAGAGCATATGGAAACTCTTTGTATTATGTTTTAAACTCCATGTGACTCTATAATTATCTCAGAATAAAAATTAATGATTTTTACTGTCACATAAATGACATACTTAAGTACTCGCTTTTTTTTTTTTTTTTTTTTTTTTTTGTGAGCGCATGGTGAGAGTGTGGGAGTGAAGAATACAAGGACTGCCATTGGTATGGTTTTTACTAAGGCACCAGTAGTTTTACCCTTCTTGTTTTTCTGTCATTAGTGCAAATGTCAGCACAACAACATCTTGGCATTAATGTTGTGAGACTGTTTTCTCTCCCAGGCCTTCTCATCACTAGGGCTCTGCAGTCCACATTCTGAGAATCAGTGCCATAAAGTTTTAGTCTTTAGTTAGCTGAGGAAAACAAGTACATTTGGCGCTCTGTATCTGCGGGTTCTGAACCTGCGCATATGGAGGGCTTGCTGTACTGAAACTGTTTTATATGAGACTTGAGCATCTGTGGGTTTTGGTATCCATGAGGGTCTTGGAAGCAAGCCCCGGAGGGGATAGCAAGGGACAATTGTAATATGCTTAAGACTGCATGTCCAGTTCAGTGATACGTCTCTGCTTCTCTCTCCAGCGTTTTATCGTGGACTCTTGCTTATGGGATGTTACTGTACTTCTGTAAAATTAGAGTTACATTTGTAAAGATATAAAAGGTAGACATGAGAAGAGTAAAATTTTGGAATTAACAGCTTTCTGCATCTGTGCTGTATAGTATGGTAGCAACTAGCCATATCTGGTTATTTAAATTTAAATTCTAAGTGATTAAAATGTGTATAAATAAAAGTTAAATTGGACCAGTGGTTGTACAGTTTCAGTTTTGCAAGATGAAAAAGTTCATCACAGAAATTTTTATTTACACTGGTTGTGTATCTCTCAGGAAGACAATTGTAAGAGGTTGAAGGTGCTTCGAAGCATTGTGGATGCCAATATGGTCAAAGTGCTGGTCTAGACTTTAAGGTATTATCTTTACTTCTCTGGCCAGATTTAGATGTCAAACATTTATTTGGTAGAAGAGTTTCTCACTATTTATATCCTCTAATAGCTAGTTAATAAGAATGAAGGAACACATTTACTCATATATATGTATATACACATATGGTTATAGAGAAAAATATTAAAATTGAGAACTTTTATAAATTTATAGTAATAGTTTATTTTAAAAAAATATTTCGTGTATCCATAGGTACTGTTTTTATTTAGATTTTAAAAGTAGGGCTTCCCTGGTGGCGCAGTGGTTAAGAATCTGCCTGCCAATGCAGGGGACAGGGGTTCGAGCCCTGGTCCGGGAAGATCCCACATGCCGTGGACCAGCTAAGCCCGTGCGCCACAACTACTTAACCTGCGCTCTAGAGCCCACGAGCGACAACTACTGAAGCCCGCACGCCTAGAGCCTGTCCGTGCTCCGCAACAAGAGAAGCCACCGCAATGAGAAGCCCGCGCACTTCAACAAAGAGTAGCCCCTGCTCGCTTCAACTAGAGAAAGCCTGCGCGCAGCAACAAAGACCCAACGCAGCCAAAAATAAATAAATAAAATTAATTTATTAAAAAAAAAAGTAATTCCCAGCTCTAAGATGACAGAAATAGATTTGCCTCTGGTACCTTTAAAGTGTCATGTTTTACATTCCAACATTTTTAATCAATCTGGAATTTTTTGGTATCATGAGTTGAGCATATATATCCTCCTTCCCCCTAGATGATTATCTAGTCATCCCAACACAATTTATTAAGTAATTTTGGTATTTCTCTAGTGACTTGAGATACTACCAACATTTTGTACATATATGTGCTTATTTCAGCATTCTCTCTCAATATCATTCTTTCCATGTCATTAAATACTCCTCTGTATCTTTTTTTAATGACTACAAAGGATTATACTGTATGGCTGAGTAAATACTACGTACATCTATTATCTATCTCTTTATTGATTAAATTGTGGATTTCTTGAAGCTTAAAACACCAGTAAACATATATTATTGGCCTCATTTAGGCACATAGCCCACAGCATAGTGTCTTTGTGTTACATTTCCATAAATATTGTTGATTTAGTTTCCATTGTGATTTATGAGACGATATTTCAGTTGTTTTCCAGAAATATTTAAAACTTCGCAAAATACAGACCTCCTACTGGATTTTCTGGTTTGCTTTACTATTTTCTATCACATGAAGGGAAGTTGAAGGAAAGGGAAACTATCACAGAGTTTATCTTCAATGAGTTTTTATTATAAAAGTAATTAATTCTTATGAAAAAGGAAAAATACATATAGGCATACCACGGCAATATTGTGGATTTGGTTCCAGAACACTACAATAAAGCGAATATAGCAGTGATGCAATTCACACAAATTTTTTGGTTTCCCAGTGCATATAAGAGTTATGTTAACACTATACTGTAGTGCATAAAGTGTGCGATAGCATTATGTCTAAGAAAATCAATGTACGTACCTTAATTAAAAAACACAATGGACCCTTGAACAACTTGGGAGATTGGTTCCAGGGCCCACCACACATACCAAAATCCATGGATGTTTAAGTCCCATAGTTGGCACTTTGTATCCCTGGTTCCACGTCTGCAGATTCAACCAACCACAGATTGTGTAGTACTGTAGTATTTATTTATTTCCGCTAGTTTTACTGAGGTGTAATTGACAAACAGTGCTGTATCAGTAGGGTGTACAGCATAATGATTTGATGTACATACATCATGAAGCACTGTAGTATTTATTGAAAAGTATACGCATGTAACTGGACCCACACAGATCAAACCCCTGTTTTTTGAGGGTCAACTGTACTTTATTGTTAAAAATGCTAACCATCATCTGAGCCTTCAGCAAGTCATAATCTTTTTGCTGCTGGAGGGTCTCGCCTCGATGTTGATGCTGCTGACTGACCAGGGTCGTGGCTGCTGAAGGCTGGGGTGGCCGTGGCAATGTCTTAAAATAAAATAACATTGAAGTCTGCCGCATCAACTGACTCTTCTTTTCATGAACGACTTCCCTGTAGCAAGCAAGGCTGTTTGACAGCATTTTGCCCACAGCAGAATGTCTTTCAAAACTGAAGTCAGTCCTCTCAAAACCTGCCACTGCTTTATCAGCTAAATTTATGTAATATTCCGAATCCTCTGTTGTCATTTCAGTAGTCTTCACCAGGATTAGAGTCCATCTCAAGAAACTCTTTCTTTGCTCATCCATAAGAAGCAATTCCTCATCTGTCACAGAGTTTTATTATGAGATTGCAGCGATTCAGTCACATCTTCAGGCTCCACTTCTAATTCTAGTTCTCTTACTGTTTCTACCACATCTACAGTGACTCCTCCATTGAAGTCTGGAACCCCGCGGGGGTTTGGAATCAACTTCTTCCAAACTCCTGTTACTGTTGACATGTTGGGCTCTTCTCATGAATCACGAATGTTCTTCATGACATCCAGAATGGTGAATCCTTTCCAGAAGGTTTTCAGTTTACTTTGCCCAGATCCATCAGAGGAATCACTATCTATGGCAGCTAAATAGTCTTACGAAATGTATTCATTAAATAATAAGACCTGAAAGTTGATTCATGGGCTGCAGAATGGATGTTGTGAGAGCAGGCAGGAAAGCATCATTAATCTTGTACATCTCCTTCGGAGCCCTTGGGTGACCAGGTGCATTGTCAACGAGCTGTAATATTTTGAAAGGCATCGTTTTTTCTGAGCAGTAGGTCTCAACAGTGGGCTTAAAATATTCAGTAAACCGTGCTGTCAGCAGATGTGTTGTCATCCAGGCTTTGTTGTTCCACGTATAGAACGCAGGCAGACTAGATTTAGCAGAATTCTTAAGGGCCCTAGGATTTTCGGAATGATAAATGAGCACGGACTTCAGCTAAAAGTCATCAGATGCATTAGCCCCTAACAAGAGAGTCAGCCAGTGTTTTGAAGCTTTGAAGCCAGACATTGACTTCTCCTCTCTAGCTATGAAAGTCCTAGATGGCATCTTCTTAAATGGAAGGCTGTTTCATCTACACTGAAAATCTGTAGTTTAGTGTAGCCACCTTCATTCCTTACCTTAGCTAGATATTATGGGTAACTTGCTGCAGCTTCAACATCAACACTTGTGGCTTCACCTTGGATTTGTATGTCATGGAGACATACAAATACAAGCCTCTTTCCTAAAACCTCATGAACCAACCACCTCTGCTAGCGTTAAACTTCTCCTCCTGCAAATTCTTCACTTCTCTCAGCCTTCAGAACCAAAGAGAGTTAGGACCTTGCTCTAGGTTAGGTTTTGGCTTAAAGGAATGTTGTTGCCGGTTTGATCTCTCCAGACCACTAAAGTTTTCTCCATATCAGCAATAAGGCTGTTTTGTTTTCTTATCATTCGTGTGTCCACTGAAATAGCAGTTGTAATTTCGTTCAAGAAGTAACTTTTCCTTTGCATTCACAACTTGGCTAACTGGCGCAACAGGCCTATCTTTCTGCCCATCTCAGCTTTCGACATGCTTTCCTCACTAAGCTTAATCATTTCTAGTTTTTGATTTAAAGTGAGAGACATGGGACTCTTCCTTTCACTTGAACACTTGGAGGCCATCGCAGGGTTATTAATTGGCCTAATTTCAATACTGTTGTGTCTCAGGGAATAGGGAGGCCCGAGGAGAGTGCGAGAGATGGGGAACAGCTTGTCAGTGGAGCAGTCAGAATAAACACAACATTTATGGATTAAGTTTGCCGACTTATATGGGTGCAGTTCATGGTGCCCCAAAACAATTATAATAGTAACCTTAAAGATCACTGATCACAGGTCACCATAGCAAATATAATAATAATAATGAAAAAGTTAAAAATATTGCGAGAATTACCAAAATGTGACACCGAGACATGAAGTGAGCAAGTGTTACTGGGAAAATAGAGTTGATAATCATGCTTATATAGCACAGGGAACTATATTCAATACCTTGTAATAACCTTATATTGGAAAAGAATCTGAACAAGAATATATGTAGATACATATAACTGAATCAGTTTGCTGTACATCTGAAACTAATACAACATTGTAAATCAACTATACTTAAAAAAATGACACGCTTGATGCAGGGTTCCTGCAAACCTTCAATTTGTAAAAATCAAAGTATCTGTGAAGTACAGTAACACGCAGCACAATAAAATGAGGTGTGCCCTTAATACAGAGTATATAAAATAAAACCTACAAGTTGTATCCTATATCCCCCTTTCAATTCTATTTCTGCGAAGTAGCAATTTTAAGTTTGCTATATGTCTTCCCAAGACATCTTTGAGTATACTCTTAGCATATATCAAAAAGCACTACACAAATAGGATTTTTATTCTTACTAATTCTGTGATTTGCTTATGTCACTTAGTATTGTAGATACCTTTCCATGACAGTGTATGTAGATTTACCTCATTCTTTCTTAGCTCAGAGATTACACTACATTCTCTCTTTGACTGAATATAGCTTACTTTAATCTCTCTCTTATAAATGGAGACATTTATAAGACATTTATAAGCACTCTGTATTCAGAGTGCTTCTTTATTTTTTGCTATTATGAATTTATCTTTAGGGTCAATTTCTTGAAATGGAATTGTGTAATAAAAGGATAAGCTTATTTAAAATTTGGTAAGTATCACCTGATAGCTCTTTGAAAGGCTGTGGCTACATAATTTCTAAATCAGATTTATGTGTGCCTGCACACATGTGCACAATATTGAATTTAGTCTTTACGGCAGTATTTATTTAAGGGGAAGTGAGTGTTTTAAGAAATAACCTTTCATCTCCTTGTCATATGTGAAGTGCTTAGAATGGTTTCTGAAACATATTAAGAGCTATCTAAATGCTATAATTATTTTTGTTTGCTTAATTCCCTTCTATTTTGAAAATTGAAAATCTTATCAATTTTTTCACACATCCTTATTTTGAAAACCGTCAGCATCTGGACCTAAGTTGCTGTTAGTGTGTTCTGTGTTGTAATGGGATTCACCCTCAGATTTCTATCTTTAATTGTCACAATCACTGTTTTTTAAGTAGTTATTATGGACTTAAAGGTTATGTATGCAGTACAAAGTGTGTTTTGATTGGCTTGTCTTCCTTCACTGGCATTCTGTTAACAGAGAGTCAATTACCACCATTTGCTAGTTTTTGTTGTTACCTGCAGTTAATAAAAAAAGTCAGTGACTTAAGAGAGTTCATTGAAACTTGAAAGTAATGATGAAAATGAGAATATGTCTCAACTTGTAAACTTGTACAGTGAACTGGATTGCCATTTAAATATAAAGCATTCATGTATATAGTCTTGGAGAAGTAAATCTTTGTGATAACTTTGAAAGTATTTGAAAAGGAAAGTATGAACAAAATCTATTATGACTATCAAAATGACTATCCCTGCTTCTCTATACATTTGATGTTATGAAACATGTTCATAGAATGTTCCCATTCAGGCTTTTGCAGTGTTTTTCAACAAAGTGTAATAGTATATTGAAGAAGTTACTTGAGAATAATTTAATCAATAAACTTGGTTAATCATGTCATTAAATGCAGAGAGGAGAGGAAAAGCATAGAGGCATCTTTCACGGTTGTACTCCCTGCCTCAACAACAGGTACAAGTCAAAATCATTCCTTGAAATTTCTAAAACCATTCACAAAGAATGGACAGATTCTCTGCAAGAAAGCTGAGCGAGGTATTGGCAAAATTTCTTTATCAATGCACCTATTAACATATAGCAAAATGGGAGACTTCCCCGGTGGCACAGTGGCTAAGAATCAGCCTGCCAGTGCAGGGGACACGGATTCAATCCCTGATCCGGAAAGATTCCCTCATGCTGCAGAGCAGCTAAGCCCGTGCGCCACAACTACTGAGCCTGTGCTCTAGAGCCCACACGCCACAATTACTGAAGCCCACGTGCCACAACTACTGAGCCCGCGTGCTGCAACTACTGAAGCCCATGCGCCTAGAGCCTGTGCTCTGCAACAAGAGAAGCCATCGCAATGAGAAGCCTGCTCACTGCAGTGAAGAGTAGCCTCCTCTCGCCGCAACTACAGAAAGCCCGCGCGCAGTAAGGAAGACCCAAGGCAGCCAACAATTAAAAAAATAAAATAAAAAGGACCCGAGTCCATTAACAACAACAACAACAGAAATATACATATATATTGCTAATGCCACAATGGCATACGTTGTGAGAGAGGAATCACAACCATGTGTGGCAGTCATCAGATGTTATGCTTTGCATTCAGGTGAAACTGCTTGTGTACAGAGTATGCATCAGCTCTTTTCATACATAACGATTTAAATATGAGAAGTACTTGATTATTTTTTGTTTGTTTAAAAGAGTAATTCCAAGCTAAAGGAAAATAAATTCTTTGTTTTATTAATATTCATTTTGAGAGCAATGATAGAGTTTCAGTATTGATAGAGCATCAGCTATGTGTGGACAGTAAGGGTGGTATTACTGAATGAAAGAACTTGAGCCTGAATGTTAATTCACATACTTCTTTTGCAGTTAGTTGTGTGTTTACTTATATGGCTCTAGTGTTGAAGATATTGGTGAAAAGTTTGAATAAGATCAAATATGGCCAGCATGCATGTTTTCAGCGTCTTCTGTGAAAAAAATGGGCTGCTGTTCCTTTCTGTAATACACTAGTTATGAGAGGGCTAAGTTCTTATGTAACTTTCTGAAGTGTAGAAAGAGATTTCTCTGTTTTCATAAGGGGTACATCTCAATTCTGTGTGTATTATCTTGACAGCCAGAAGTTTATGCTTCAGTATAAAGTACAGTATTCCCCCCTTATCTGCAATTTCACTTTCCGAGGTTTCAGTTAACGGCAGTCAACCACAGTCTGAAAATACTACATGGAAACTTCCAGAAATAAATTATTCATAAGTTTTAAATTGCTCACCGTTCTGAGTAGTGTGATGAAATTGCTTCTCATCAGGAGATTTAAGAAAACTTCTAAAAAAGCTGCACTGATTCTGAATTGCTGGGTATTGTGATAAAAATAAGTTTTTAAAAGTAGAGCTGTAAACAACATTAATAAACACTTTCCTAAACTTTTGAACGCTTTGAATTTGAGTTACTATGCCATATTTACTCACGTTATGATATTGTTCTTGCCATTCTTTGACAGACCCCTTATCCCTCTGGACAGAATGCAGGTCCAACCACGTTGGTATACCCTCAAGCTCCTCAGACAATGAATTCACAACCTCAGACCCGTTCTCCGGTAAGTGAGCAGAAACTTGTTCTAGAGAATATTCTCCACCTAAGTTTGTGTTTGTAGTAGCTTAGGTTCTTTTGGCTAATATTTTTACTCAATTTTGGAAAATTTTTACCAAAATAATTTTTTAAATTATTATTACTATTATTATTGGATAGCATTGCATTTTCAGACCTTTCCTATAGGAATAATTTGAATTTATTAAGAACAAGAAGAAATGGAGCTTTTAATCTTCTTTTACTTTTCTGTGTCATTCAAGTTCTGGTTGCATTCAAGTTCACTTCATCTCAGCTCTTAATTTGTTATTTGTACTGTTCAAAATTCAGGAGAAGTGTAAAGCATGATTTTGAAAGTAAATTAAATTTCATTAATTGGACTCTGAAATTCCAGTGTTTTGGGAAGTAAGACTTCTGAATCGTTGTTACTAGATCAGTTCTAACTATTTGACTGTGTGGACATATGCATGACTTACACCAATAGTGTATTTATTTCTTCAGACGGTAAATAAATTGTCATACAAGTGTAAATGCTATCATCCTCTTTGCTCATCTTTTACATGGATTGCAATAAGTATTTCAGAGACTGAGAATTTACTCAAGGTTCATCCTTCTGTTTCACAAAAGTGTACAGTGGCTTCAGCTGTCCATTCCTTAGAATGTTGTTTCCTGCCCTGCATGATTAGTTTTTGCTAGAAGGTGCTTCTGTAACATCTCACATTGTCTCTCACACCCCTACTTGTATCTCAGCTCTGTGTTTTCCTCAGAATACAGGGATCTTCTTTTGGTTCTCCACCTTTGCTTTTTCACCTGTAGTACAGGAATATTTCATTGCATTAGCTCCTGTTCATTTGGTTTTATGCATGAATTTAGGAATATTGAAATATGTGATAGAATTGCTCAAAGAACTAGGAGATCACAGACTTCACCAAAATGTAATCTCTTTCTTATCCTCCTCCTACCTTCCTTTTCCCTATTGCCCTCTTCTCCAATACTGTTCTTAGATCCTGGTTCTTCCCAGGGGGTGGAACCATTCTAAGGAGGTGGAACTTTGGTCCTAGTTGGCCGTTTGCTTGTCTGGGTTTTTTTGTTTGTTTTTTGGGTTTTTTTGCCGAAATGGTCAACAAGATGTCTGATGCAAGTTTTGTTCTGAGAGTGGTTTGGGAATGTGGACACTTGACTACTGGGAATGGGCCTGAGATCTCACCAGATTAATTTAGATAGGCCCCAGTTCTAATCATTAAACATGGAACGTTGTGGTAAGCTCTTATTGCAAAGGATTCTATGGCCCTTTTTACCCCTTTACCCCTTTTATAATTATTGGGGAAAAATAAAATTAAATTTACATGGTTAGAACTGGCGCAAAACCTGACTGAAGAGCTGCATCTCTAAACCAGTTTTTTTGACAGCCCAGCAGAACAGTGCCAATACATTGCACAGACAACTGGAAGAGGAGGAAGGTTTTGGAACAGACTCCCGTTTACAGGTCCTTGGCTGGAAGAGGCTGGATAAAATACTGCATTGTAAGCAATATAACAAACTGTACTTCTTGCAGGCAGTGGTGCCTCTGGCACTCATTATTTTTGACCACATCCATTTATTGGCTGATGAACACAAATGCACTGATTGCTTCCTCTCTGAAAGTCTAACCTAGCATGGCAGTTTTTGCCAGGCATAGTGGGGAAAAGAATAACAAATTGGGTGGGTCTTCTCTATTGGGAATTAGACAGGAGTAATTTGGGGTTTAGATTCTTCTTTATTTTAAACTTGAAGAGGGATATCCCTTTCAGATGAATTTGATTTTAAAAGATAAATTTCAAGGCTTCTTTTTCCCTCTTTCCATTTTATAATTGAATATCAAGGGGAAAACTGTCTATAGTTGTCAGCCATTTTTCTGTGGTCATAAACTCTTCAGACACTATCCTCTATGCAATTTTTACCATCTGCTCTGCTAGTGACCATTACCACCCTCATTACTAAAAACCACACACATAACATTCCATTACATATCCCAAAACAAGTGCAAGACTAGCAGACCCCACACTACTCTTGCTTGTTGTTTTGGGTCCAGTTTTCTTTGCTTCATTTGTGTTGGTGCTGGGAGGGTGAAGTTGGGTTTGGAATTTGGCAGGGTTGCATTTCTTCTGACATCCCAAGTTGCCATAGTCTAGTCTCATCCATCCCACAGCTATCCCAACTGGTGAGGAGAGGTAAGCTGTTGCACTAAGGAAGGGACTCTCTCCATGGCTTTGTAGAGCAGCTAAAGCTTACTCCGTTCTATTTCTGCATTAATGGGCCATTGGCAATTGCACAGTTTAGGCTTCTCTGTTCTTCCCTGGACAGCTGCCTCTGCAATCCAACTGGCTTCAAGTGACCCCCCTCCCTCCTTGAGGTGATCTTTGTGCCTGTATTTCTACTTGATACTTAGTATCTTAGTTAAATTTATATTGTTGAAAGTCTTGTTTAAAAGTAAAAAAAATAGTGATAAGCTACCTATATGTTCCATTTTCTGGTTGTATTGGAACTCTTTAAACTGTAATTTTTTTTTAAATAGCTTCCAAAATAGTGAAACTATTGAATGCTTAATCGGGAGAGGGGGACAGTTTGGCTTTTGCAGTAACCTGTAACCATTGGTTATTTTTATATTCTGTGGTGCTAAGTGCCAAAGCTATATCAATATATGTTGGCCATGCTCAGTTACCAACTGTGCACAGAAGAGTGAGTGGGTGGGTGGGTGAGTGGGTGGCATTAACGTTGGATCCAAGTTCACAGAAGATTGCTTTCCTTAATATCTACAGTCCTCACCATCTTAAAGACCCCTCTTTAAAAAGAAAAAAAAAAGAAAAAGAAACAAAAGTTTCTATTTTTAATATGAGCCAGCAGCGACTACAGTTTGTTCTGTTGCTTACAGTTACCCATAGGATTAAGACTATTGTCATTACAAATGAAAAACTCAATAGCCAATGGTGACTAGTGCAAAATAGACTAGGGTACTTTCCCACTAACTTTTTTTTTTTAATATATGTGTAATTTTATAAGGTACTCCTCTTGCTCATAGAAAATTCTCTTTTGACTGGAACATTCCAAATATATAAAGTTTCAACTTTTATTTTAGAGCCTTAGAAATGGGGCCTTTCTGTGGAACAGTGATAAGACAGGTACTACTGTACTAAGGTTAATTTTTTAACGTGGCCCTTCTCTCCCATTTCCTTCAAAAGTGTCATGAAGAAACATCTCACTTCTACCCTCCCACTTTAATACCACCTGGGTGGTGTTAACCTATTCTTGAAGCTTAATGTCCATAGTAGAGGTTTGATCTGTGTTCTTTTCATAGTTGGAAAACTGAAAATATAAGACATCAGTTTCTTGGAAGAGAAAATGTTCTGCAAGAACAGTAGCTGCCATTATCATCATTCTGAAAAACTATTTTACAGTGGTTGTTAGCAGATCTAATGGCTAGCTAACACACTGTAATCGTACAGGTCATGGAGAGCTCATTAAGTTGTATTGAATAACTTCAAAATATGTTAAGGTACTTTTCATTACTTAAATAATAGGTATACATTTTAGCTTCTAAGGTAAATTCTTGATAGAGCTGTCTTCAGTCATCTCCTACATTGTGGCTTGTGACCCACTGCAATTTCTTGAAAATTTTTTACATTAAGTAATGGCAGTGGAGGAAATAATTCCAAATCTCTTGCATATGCTATTGTGGGTAACTTAAATTCTGAGTATGAGGATTTGTTTCATAGTTCATCTTCAGTCTGGATAACCCATTATAATGAGCTAACGGAAGGAAGGCTCAAACAACGGAAGGAATATATGTATTTTAGCTTTTTAAATGTTTTAAGTAAAATCCTTGTAAGGTTTGCATTCAAAACTGCTCGCTAAATATTTTCTGTTAACTGTTAAAGAGGGTGGTTAACGTTTCAGTAGTTAATGTGTAGGTAGCCAGTACATGACTCTATGGGCCCGAATAATTCCTCTGTTCTTTTTAGTAAAATCACTTTGGAAGCCCAGTTTTGCTCTGATGAAGAATTATTTGATCTTAGAGATTTTGTATTTAAAATTTGATGGGTGAAAAAGCTTTTTCTTCCATTCTAAGTTAGTGAAAGTAAGAGTTGGAATATGTGTTACCCGCTTTCAAGTACTCTATGATTTAGCTAAGAAGTTAGGTTTTCTTTGGCTTTTATTCTCAATATCAGATAGCAGTAGGTACATGTATACAGTCTTGTGCTGTTGTGTATAAATAGTAATTGAGAGATTTGACTTCTTTTACTCTTTTTTTCTTCTTGAGCTTATAATAGTACCGCTTTGATTACTAATGTTACAGAATGATGTTCTTTACTACTGTTCGCTTTCATATGCCTGGTATTAAACATTACTAGTTAATTGAATTTAAATATATATAATTATTTATATATTTGCATATATTTATAGATCATAAATATATATTTATATATGCTTATATATTTATAATAGATAAATTTTAATCTTTAACTCCAAGAAACAAAGGAAGATACTGAAATTTCCATTTCATGTGTGAGATATCCAATTAACTTAAGTAAATTTGAAATCCATCCTATTACATTCTTTATTTCCTGCTGGACATTATAATTACCTCCTGGCTATTTCTTGTAATATAAAAGCATTTCTCATTCCCTCTAGTTATATCAGTTGCATAAGCATAGTTGACTTTTCATATGTTTGTCTTAATATAACCACTTAGTGTTTCAAACTTTCTTTTGTTTTATTTTAGGGTTTAAAAAAATTCCTATCAGAGAAGCACCTTTATGTGCCTAACAGCTTAGCTGTTTCTCTCCCAGCTGATAAATGGCAAACTATTTCTGGTAGAGGTGTTAACCTCTTGACTCTCAGTACCTGTCTGTCACTGTCCTGCAGCAAAGCTTTGACTGTTTGTGTTTTTTTTTTCTTGTGGGTTTTATTTCTTTTGGCATAATGTGTGACATTTTGGTTTTTGTTGTGGTGTTTCTGACTCTTTGTGCCTTTCCTTTTGTGTTTGTTTTCCCTCCTTTTCTCAGTTTGCAGCGGGGCCTCGACCTGCCCATCATCAGGTACTGTACCCTTGCCCCTTCACTATTACCCTTAACTAATAGGTGGGGGCTTTAGTAGTTTCTGACTCTTAGAATGCTGCCATTCCATGGACCCACTCAAACCAGTCTTTTCCGGAGTAGCTTCGGTCTGAGGTAATGCAGTACTTTTTGTATTTCACAGCATTTGGTTATTAACAAACCAATTTCCTTCTGTTTATTACACAGTTTAAAAATAATAGAGTTTTTTTACTTTCCAAAAAATAATTGCTCTGAATTTAGAGGACCTTGAAAATGTTTAGATATATTAAGCCATTACAGATTTTGTGGATACCTGTATTAAGTTTAAATTTAACTGAATGGAATAGGCAACATTCTAAGGGTTTTCTGTTAACATCCTGATGTAACCTGTATTGATGTGTATAAAATAGCATTAGTATTTCTAAAACCACTTAATCTCAGTTACTAACTTAGACCTAATAACAGATTCATTAACTATAATATACATTCATTTGCTGCATAGAATTATCTTTATTCTTAGGATATATAGAAAATAGATACCTTATTTAGTTTTAATATTTTTAGCCTATTTGTTCTTTTAAATGAAGTAATTGTATAAATTAAAATTTCAAAAATGTATATGCAGACACTAGTTTATTTAGCAGGAATATACTAGAAGGGATGGTTTGGGAGAAAGAAAAAGACTTGCAGAGTTTTTTCCCCAAAGTGTTCTGAAACATTTTCGCATTCTGTAGTAGAAAGAGCCTACTAAATTCTAAATCTGATAGATCTGGGTTTATATTACCAGTCTACTGTGTAACCTACCAGCTGAGTTAAGCAGTTCTTTTTCTGAGCCTCAGTTTCCTCATATGTAAAATGGGGTAAATACCCTTTCCATCACAGATAATATATGTAAGTCAGCTACCATAAAATAAGCAGCCAGGAAGGGTTGGCTATTTTTAATATCGTCATGCAACTTGGTATGGTTTGATAAAATGAGAGGAATATTACCAGCGTTTACCTGTGGTATCATATTTAGAATTCTTATTACTGAGTAAATGGTTATTGTTTAATTGAAGCCTTTCATTATCTAGCAGTGATTTAATACAAAGCTCTACTTCTCAAAATACAGTCTTTCCAATTTGGACGATGTAAAAGCCAAGCAGATTCTGAGGTGTTAAAGGCATTTTGCAGGAGAACTCAGAGGTGGTTGTATGAAAAGGATGGCAATTCTTTGGATTTGATAAAGAAAACTCAGGGGTATCTTTTACTCGATAAAGATAGCATAGTTAAAATACTTTAAGAGCTTGGACTTTGATGTCAGCTAGACCTAGATTTAACTCTTCCTTATTAACTGGGTGTTCTTGGGCAATCTACTTACTGCTCTCAGCCTCAGTTTTCTCATCTGTAAAATGGGGACAGTATCAATACCATCTCAGGACTAATGTGAAGAGTAAATGAGATAATACAAATAAAATGATTAGCAGAGTGACATATACTACGAATCTAGGGGATAAGATTACTAATAATTAAAAAAATAGATAATCTCTTAGGTAAAAAGATTGATTACACATTTTTTTGGTAACAGATCTAGTCAAGGGCCATAAAAAAGGCAGGGTTTACATTTCAGTCAGGGGTAAAGCCAGTTACTCCTGACAGAAAGTTGGAAGATGTCTGTTCAAGAAGCAGAGTAAAAAGAAACTAGTGATTCAGTAAAAAGTTTTCTGAGCTCCTTCATATAAGGCTGTTTCTATTACTTGGGTTCAGTTGCAGTGGTCCTCAGATAGGGAAGTTGTGTTTAAGCCTTTATATATTGTCATCTTTGGGAAAATCGTTTTTTTTTTTTTTTTAAGAATACCAGGTGTGCCTTTTTTTAAAAATTTATTTATTTTTGGCTGTGTTGGGTCTTCGTTTCTGTGCGAGTACTTTCTCTAGTCGCGGCAAGCAGGGGCCACTCTTCATCACGGTGCGCGGGCCTCTCACTATCGCGGCCTCTCTTGTTGCGGAGCACAGGCTCCAGACACGCAGACTCAGTAGTTGTGGCTCACAGGCCTAGTTGCTCTGCGGCATGTGGGATCCTCCCAGACCAGGGCTCGAACCCATGTCCCCTGCATTGGCAGGCAGATTCTCAACCACTGCGCCACCAGGGAAGCCCGGGAAAATCTATTTTTTAAAATTTTCTTCTGAGCCTAAAGGTTTGTGATACATTTTGTCTTTATTTAATTCCAACAACCAAGGAAAACTGTAAGAAATCTTACTGAGAAAAGGTTAATTTCTATGCTGAAATCATTTTTCACGTGTAATATGTCTCAAAGAAAAGTATTGGCAGATTATCCTTCATTAATTTGTAGGATGATGCTGTGAAATTACAGCATGTTTCAACCATTAAAAGAGTAGAACTATATATGTATATATATTTATTATTTATCTGTTAGCAAGAAACCCACACTAGTTTTTTTTTTTTTGCGGTACGCCAGCCTCTCACTGTTGTGGCCTCTCCTGTTGCGGAGCACAGGCTCTGGACGCGCAGGCTCAGCGGCCATGGCTCACGGGCCCAGCCGCTCCGCGGCATGTGGGATCTTCCCGGACCGGGGCACGAACCCGTGTCCCCTGCATCGGCAGGCGGATTCTCAACCACTGCGCCACCAGGGAAGCGCCCCACGCTAGTTCTTGAAGATGGGTTCTTGAGATGCAGCATAAATCCAGAGCATTGCTTTTGGATACAAAAACTTCGGTTAGCTGGCCGCTTTTACTCTGGTATTCTTCCTTCCTAAGTACAATTAAAATTTTTTTCCTTATACCTCACAGAATTGAGTGAGTAAGGAAATACATAACCTTGGCTCAGGCTTCTGCAGTAGCTACCTTGGAGAAATAGAGAAGGGGAGAGTGTGGTTGAAGTGACACTGCTGAGCAGCATGTAGTTGAACCAGTGTTGTGGAACAGCATGGAGTACACTGTTAGGAAGAGTTTGCTGTCTTGTATCCATGAATGTAGGAGCCAGTTCGGCTTATTTCCCTGTGGAGTTGGTATTGGCATTTTGGATGGAATAACCAGTTATGAAAAACTGCCCTGTATATTGCAGTTCCTTTAGCAACTTTTGGGCCATACATGCCAGTGGAATTCCCCCAGTGACAATTTAAAAAACAAAACAAAATACACCTTCCTACATTTCCAGATACACTCTGTGGAGGTGATGCTATTTCCCATTTAAGAATCCCTGGCCGAAGTCTGTATTTAAGAGATCTTCCTCTCAAACCTAAGCCAGATAGAGACCTAAACCCTAAGAGGTTCATGGAGAAGCATGGATTCATGCTCATAATACAAAACAAGACATATAGAGGCTTGCATAATGAAAACAATACAGTTGATAACAAAAGTTGAGTGGTATACAGAAAATACATTTTTTAAGGGAAAACATCTTTGTCCTGGGATATTTTTAGTTTGTTGTGATTAAGACTCAAAGTTGAAGGCCCAAATGGTTTTTTCATCTACGGCTGTTTGCTTTGGCCAGAAGGAATTAAATCAAGGGTTAGAGTTAGTCTTGACTAGTTAGAATTAGTGAATAGATTTCTCATTTCTCCTTTATTAAATTATTCATCAGTGACTACCTTTCCAATCATATGTCCTTTCATGCTTTGATCTTAGTTTTTTTACAAAATAATTTGATGCTGGATGATGTTTCCTATGATTGATGATTCTAAAGTCCCATAGTAAATACATAACTTCTCGTGGATGTTTAGTAACAATTGGTTCTATAAACTGTTGACTAAATATAATGCACAAGGTGAGCGTTGTAAGTGCAGTTTTATCTGGGGCAAAATGAGGGCTGTAGCCTGGGAGACAGCATCTCAGATAGCTCTGAGAAACTCCTCCAAAGAGGTAGAGGGGGGGAAGGTCAGTTATATATGTGATTTTGGTGAAGGAGGAGTACATGTAATCAAGCACACGTTTTTCTGCAGAATGTTGCTGCTAGTCTCGTGAAGGTTACTGCTAGTCACGAGGAGCAGACGTCACCATGAATGATTTTAGTGCTTTTCTAGATATGAGGAGATGCAAGTATTGGGCTCATAAAATCTTCTCCTGAAAATATCTGTCTAAAGGCCTGTTCTGCCAGTTTTTCCCCAGAGCACAGAAGGCCTCATTCCTGATCTCCACCCTGAACTCCTTTCAGTGTGTATTGAAGGTCAGCGGCTGCAGCAGCTTGTGATTTAATCCTTGTAGAGGCAGATGACAGGTGCCAATTTTTAGTTGGCAAAACGATGCAAAAAAAAAAAAAAAAATCAGTAGTTATTTAGATGAGCTATTTGAAGGTAATTGCTTGGGAAAAGAAAACTAATAATCTAGTAATCTAGAACCTATATATTTTTTCTTTGTAAAATGAAGTTATCAGAATTGAAATGAGACAAATAACAAGATTTTAGATGGTAAACGTTTTTAGTTTAATACAACCAAGAAACTGCTATAGGATGTGTATGTTTCTTGGAACTGCTTTTATTTAGATGATCTTTATGTGTGGCCAACCGGGGCTCTTTTTGAGTCCCTCAAGTCAGGGATATCAAGTTCTAATTAGTATTATGTCAGCCACATCATCTTCCTGGTACAATTAATTTTTGGCTTTTGCAGGGTTTCTTTAGATTAATAAGGATGTTCTATTCTTTTTGCATTTTATAATCTGAAGAGAGCTTTAGCTTAGAATACAGTTTTCTTCAAAGGTAAAAGAAAGTAGTCCTAAGTTATTTTATACTAAAAGAAAGTAGTCCTAAGTTATTTTATACTATAACACTATAACTTAGTGTTGCAGAACACTCTTGGCTTTAGAAATATGTCAACTATTTTTATTCTGATATTTGAAAATCCCAAGGTAATTAGAAACTGAAAGAACAGAACGTACACCCAGAATTAAAACAAGTGACTTGGTATAATGTAGATCTGGCTTGTGTTACTAACTTCATGTCTTTGGTCATTGAAGTTTGTGTAATTGTGGTTTAAAGTTACTTATGTTCCTGTCCTTATTTTACTTTTGGATTTCACAAGAAATAGCAAGCGTTGGTTACACACTATGGCTGAATAGTCTTTGCATTATGAGGAAAACCAGGGAATTGGTATTTTAAAGTGTTTGTGGAACAAAAACATTTTGCAGTATGTTGATATGTGATTTTAGTTCACATAATGTTCGAATTAATTGGATTTAGCTTAAACAAATAATAAGCTTCTTAAAAAAACAGTGTTTGGCATCAAGGAGTATGTTACCTGGGGCAGGCATTGAAACTATGCATGTTTTCCTATTGTAGTTTGGTTCTTTTTGCAAAAAGATTTAAAAAAAAGAAACAGCTGGCTTATGTTTATCCCCTCCCTCCAATTATGACCTCTGAAGGTTTCTGTTCTCCAAGTTGTGCTGTTACATTTGAAGTCCTAGTCCTTGGTAGAGAAATATTTGTATTGCTCTAGACATTTTCTTAGATGTGGAAAATAAAATAAATGAACGCTTTGGGTTTGCCTCTGGGGCCAGACCTGGCATATCAGGACCTGGCATTTAATGGATAGGAAATCTGGCCAAGCATCTATGCAGTCTCATCACCAGAACTCTTGTATTTTTCAGAGCTTGATGTAGGCCAGTGATGGGCAGTTTTATCTGGTGCCTTTCTCACAAGGAGTTGTAGGATTGCAGCAGAGACAGTGAAGAAAATATAGGTTGGGAGTTGGCATAACTGGGATTCAGTCTAACCTTTTCTGCAGACTAACCTTGGACTTCAGCTTTCTTATCTGTGAAATGGATAAAATATGCTTACAAATGATGTTATATTGAGGTGTTATAATAACAATGTTTCCTAAGGGTATTGTGGCGAATAAAAGTACCAGCCTGTCACAGTGCCTGACACATAATAGGCCCTTGATAAGTGTCAGTTTCCTTTAGCAGTGAGACTGCCTACCTTTCCCCTTTCCCAAGCTATTTTTACCTATGAATGAAGTGTTCTCCAACGATGCTTGTTTCCCAGACTCTGCATTATGATCTGATAGAACACTTTCTTCTTCCTGCCAGAATCCTTAAGGGTTTCTTTCCTCCATCTGACATAATCCTCTACGGTAACACTGTCTAATAGAACTTTCTGTGATGAAGAAGCTCTTCTGTATCTGTGCTGTTCACTGTAGTAGCTACTAGCCACATGTAACTATTGAGTGCTTGAATTGTGCATTGTGGCTGAAGAACTGAATTTTAAATTAAATTAAATTTAAGTAACTAAATGTGGCTAGTGGCTACCTGTTGGACAGTTCAGCTATAGGGCTTACATTTCCTAATTCTTAGTGAAACTCAATTATGTGATAATATGTGTTACATGCAGGAAAACAAAGAATTTTACATGAATAACCTTCATTATAAATTGTTGTAAGTCAGCAGAATATCTGATTGATACTTGAATGATATCCCATTATATGGACTCTTTACTACTTGTCCCTTTCTAACTTGTCAGAAAATCATAGCACTAACATTTTTCGTAAGTACTTAATTTTTTTTAAAAGATATTAACCTAAAAATTTTTCTTAAATTAATTAATTTATTTTTGGCTGCGTTGGGTCTTCTCTAGCTGCTGTGCGCGGGCTTTCTCTAGTTTTGGCGAGCGGGAGCTACTCTTCGTTGCGGTGTGCGGGCTTCTCATTGCAGTGGCTTCTCTTGTTGCGGAGCACAGGCTCTACGAGTGCGGGCTTCAGTAGCTGTGGCGCACGGGCTTAGTTGGTCTGCGGCATGTGGGATCTTCCCAGACCAGGGCTCGAACTCGTGTCCCCTGCATTGGCAGGCAGGTTCTTAACCACTGTGCCACCAGGGAAGTCCCAACCTAACAAATTCTTAATTGAGGTTCTTACTGTTTACCCCTCCAGTAGGTTGAACTATATATGCAAAAAGCTAGGGATTTCAGAAACATATTTTTCATATGGTTTTTATTGCTTTGCAAATTAATAAGTACTCAGTGGTTTTTGACATAGGAAGAACTAATGTGATTGAATAAGATTTTTCCTGGTTATTGAAAATGAATAGGTGTTTTTCAAAGAATTTCTGGTTATTATATAGTTTTTTAGAGATATTTTTGTCTTTTGATGATTCGAGAGAGCAAAGTCATGAGAAAATGATATAGTCTAATTAATAGCATCTGGGTAATTCCCTGGTGGTCCAGTGGCTAGGACTAGGTGCTTTCACTGCCAGGGCCTGGATTCAGTCCCTGGTTGGGGAACTAAGATCCTGCAAGCTGCACAGCACGGCCAAAAAAAAAAAAAAAAAAAAAAAAAATTAACAGCATCTTCATAAAGCATTTATTACCATTGTTATTGGCCAGGAAACTTTGGTAAAGCTATAATTACTACGTCTTTAGAAGAATTTTCCAAGAGGTAACTTTTTCCTTCTTGCTTCTAGAGTGTTTCTGTGAAGGTCAGCAATCTTAAGTACCCTATAAATTCACCTTCTGTTTTAAATGTATCCTAGCCCTTTGGAGCTACCCAAAGTACCACCTCAAATGAGGGCTGTCATCTTCCTCTGCTGTTTTCCTGGCATACTAGTGGACCATTGCAAGATAAAAGACTAAACAGATTGAAATCCAGTTTTGAGGTGATACGTTGTACAAGGTTCTTTTCTCCTTACCTGTCCCGTTTCAGCATCTTTTATCAGTGACTTGGATTAATGCCATGCCTGTCAAATTTGCCGATAGTCATGTTTTTTTTTTTTTTTTTTTTTTTTTTTTTTTTTGCGGTATGCGGGCCTCTCACCGTTGTGGCCTCTCCCGCCACAGGCTCCGGACGCGCAGGCTTAGCGGCCATGGCTCACGCGCCCAGCCGCTTCGCGGCATGTGGGATCTTCCCGGACCAGGGCACGAACCCGAGTCCTCTGCATCGGCAGGTGGACTCTCAACCACTGCGCCACCAGGGAAGCCCGGTCATGTAGTTTTGATACTGCATGATATATTTAGAATCCAAAAAAAAAAATCTGTGTAATCTGAAGTGATGGGTTGAAATTAGCCAGATAAATTTTCAAAGGAATAAAACACTAGATTCCTATATGAACTTCAAAACACAACTATAAGAGTACACACAGAAATGAAGAGCATGACTTACTGCCAGGTTATATATAAAGAATATTAAAGAATTTTAGATGATTGTAACTCAGTACTAATTGGTAGTAAAATGTGGTTGACAAAAGAGCTCCTGTGATCCTGTGATTCTTGTTCATTAATGGAAACAGAGTTGGCCAGAATAAAAGAGATATATTGTTTCTTTACTTAGCAACAGATATTTATTGAATGAGGGCCTGGTATGGTCTGGGCAGACCTGGATATTTAGGTTTGGCTCTCTACTTTGAGAACTTTGAACAGTGGGAGAAGATTGAGAAAAAAGAGTTAGCTGGTTAGGGAATTTAAAAATCTCGGTTGGAGGGAGAGGGGGTGGAGGGTGGTGATTGGCTTGGAACAAAAAATGGTGATGTGTAAGTTGGCAGTGATGGCAGTCTTCAGATAACTCAGAGGTTTGTCACTCCTGGAGAGGAAGGATTTGACTTTGATGTGATTTTTGGGGGATAGATGTCAGACCAGAGGGTAGATGATACAGAGGGATAGATTTGGAGCCAGTAGAAGGAGAGACTCTTGCAGTGTCAGAACTCCATTTAACAATGAAATGGAACTGTGTCCTGAGTTGCTAAAGTCTCATAACCTCAAAGGCATGTCATATAAGAGATTCAAACTTTAGGTATATGGTTAGACTAAATGGCCTGTACTGTCCTTCCAAAACAGGATAGTTTGATTCCTTTAATGATTCTTCAGTACTCAGTGGAGAGGAAAAAGGATTCAGAAGCATTGCAAGCAGTTTGGGAAAGCCTGTTCACATCCACACACTCTTTTCAATAAGCTGTGGTTTGCTGCCGTGCCTACCAACTATTAAATCTAATTCTATATTTACAATTGAATGGTTAGGAGGGAGTACAAAAAAGAGAATCCATTTCTTTTTATTTCTTTGCATGTCCAACCGTTACACCTTTTCTAGTCCTGGAGACATTAGAACCTCGTGTGTGTGTGTGTGTGTGTGTGTGTGTGTGTGTGTGAGAGAGAGAGAGAGAGAGAGAGAGAGAGAGAGAGAGAGAGAGAGAGAGAGAGAGATGGTGTACTTTATAAAGGGAAAGACAAGCTCCAAATAGCCTGTCATAGTAAAAATCTTAGTGCAGTGAAGTTGAGTAAAAGTAGGCCTGTTAAATGTACCAAGGATAAAAAAGCATATGAACAAGTTTCAGTTACTCTAAGGGAGATAGAGAATTAGAATCTTGTAGGTAGGAGAAATTTGTTTTCCTGAATGATAAACATGAATTTCATGAGGTGACTGATGGAGTTTTCTTACCAGAAATCAATTACGATTGAGGGATCTGCTACCCATCAGTGTAGTTTGATAAACGTCCTGCCACATCCCTCAGCCTTTGAAAAGAAAAGATTTCTTCTGACTGATGTCACTTGTTTGAAATTATGAGGGGTGTTCCATTTCATGAGAGTTAGAGTGTGTAACAGTTAAAAGTACAGGCCCAGAACCTGAATATGTTTAAATTACACATGGCAGACCTTTAGCAAGTTACTTAATCTCCCTGTCCCTCAATTTCCCCATATATCTAATGGTGGTGTTAAAAATAGTACCTGCCTTAGAGGTTTGTTGTGAGGATAACTTAATATATTGATATATGTGAAGTGCTTAGAGTGGTACCTGGTAGCTTAAAGTACTATATGAATCTTCATTGTTGTTATTTAGTGTTCCTGTTTAATACAAGTTTCTACTTAGCTTCAAAGCTGAAATCTTAGTTTATAAAAAAAAAAATATGGTATGTCCACATAACCACAAATTTTGTGTTTTACTGGCTTGGCTGTATGTTGATATTAAGAGTATCATTAGAAACATTTGTTTGTTTCTCTTTCAGAGCAGCTTAAGTAAACAGTCTTATCCTATTCAGAAATCTCCTTGAATAAAATGTAATCTCAGTTATTCTAGACAGGCTGGTTAAAAATTCCAGCAGAACAGTTGGAAAATAGTGGTGAGAGAAGTATTTACGGGAAAACTTTACCCATGCCTATTTTTCTTGTTCTGCATAAGTTAATGGACTAGTTTCCTCTCTCTCTCTCCCCCTCACCTCCCCGTAACACCATGTGTCTTAAGGCAATAAGTACTCTGACAAAATTTGTTGGTAATATAACCACAGTGGATCATCACCTGTATCCGTTCAGTACTCTCCTTGTCTTGCCTGCCCTCTAGAGTTCATGGAAAAGATTCTTACAGAATTAATCTTTTTATCCACTGTGGCTCACATCTAGTAGTGCTCAGTAAGTTGAGCCAGGTGAATGACCCTCCTTTCCTTGAGTCCTGTAACAGTTTTGTGGCTCCTGTGATATATACACCGAGTTATAAAAATGGTTAAGTTCATTCCTGAAATGTGTTCACAGCTCACATTGATGAATAATAGATTCTGTCTGCTATGTAATTAGGAGAAGTGAAGTCTAGCCTGGAAAGTTTACTAGTCCAGTGTTCCTGGTTGCAAATGACAGAAATTCTTGTGTCTGTCACCAAAACTGTGTCAGTGGAGATAACTTGAAGACTATTGCTGTCATTGTGACCCAGCCCAGGTTCCTATGTTATCACCCTTGCCTCTTGTATTTTCTTTTCATCTTCACCAACTACTCTCTGTAGTTTCCCCCATCTGGTTTCCCCATTCACTTCATTCTCCTGCTATACCTTACTGTCTGTTGCTTTTCTGTGACTTATTCTCTTTAGGGCTTTCTTTCCCTTGGGGTATGAGGGCTGAATGGGGATGAGCCTTGGGCACTGGATCCCAATTCTTGCAATTCAGCACAAGATGACAAGTTACTTCCTACCACCTGTGGGTAGCTTGATGCTTAGGAGTAGGACATGATAAGACCTGAGTGGACCCAAAGGTCAAACTTGCAGTTATTTGGACCAATAGCAACACTCATGTCTGGAATTGTGAGACAACTCAAGAGACTTTGGAGCTAGACAGCATTTTTAGAGTATTACTATATTTCCCCATTTTAAAGCTATAAGTGGCCTCTTATATACCTGGTTAACTGAAAAGAGCAAGTTTCTGTCATGTGGAGTCTGGTAAAAGTTGAAAGGTTTAGGTATTTCTTAGGACTTTTGCAAACTTAAAAGCAACAAATGGCACTTCTCCTGTTAACTCTCATCTCCATTGAAGATGGAGAGCAGATCATAGAGATGCTTAATAACTAATGCTGAGTCATATCATGGGGGAGAGCCAAGAGTAGGAATCAGTAGTTCCAATGGTACTTGTCCACTAAGCATACATTTCCTTTCAAGCTGTTAATACTTTTGGCTACTATTAGAATATTTTTGCCACTGGATTTATTTACTTTTGATTAAATGTCATTCGATTCTTCAGTTTCTTGTGCCCTTGAATTCTCAAGTAGAGAATTGTCATTCTGATTTTCTAATCTTCTTTCTTCTCCTATTATTACTAAATAGAAAGATATTTTTGTTGAGCTGCATGCTATGTCCTACCCCTTCCTACTGATCTATAAGCTTTTCCATTGGCTTTCTTTCTGTTTCCTGCTGCTTTCTTGCTTCATAATTGAAGGGAGGATTCAGACCCATCCAGGTAACAAACTACTGGTTCTGCATGGCCTCTTTATTTCTCTATTCTCTTATTATTATTATTAGAGTGAGATTGATTGTCTGCTGGTGAATACACGCATTCACGGTGGGAATTTACTATTGGTATATTGTTTCAAGGCTTTTAAGCCTGCAGTGAAAACCATAAACAACCACAAGTACTGGTTACCATTTGAAAGATTTGAGATGTGCTCCTTCCAGACCATTCTCAAGCCCATCTAGATTTTCCACTTTTATTGCAAACTATTTGAGAAAGCAAAATTGGGTTCAGTTTAGTATGAGATTGCCACTATTTGCAAAATGAAGGCTTTTCGTATCATGTGACAATTAGCGTGTGACAACCCTACAGATGGTTTTAGTTTAATTTGACCTTGATAAACTGAGATGAAAATCTTTATGTCCAGCAAGATTTATTGATATTCTAAATACTTTATAAATGACTTGAATGGTAGTTTTTTACGGGACTACTTTAATTTTTAATAAGTTGATAATGAGCTATCTACTCTTTATGAAAGAAGCAATGCTTTTATACAACAGAACAACTTTTAGAGAGATACCAACTGTCCCTTTTGTTATATTTTACCACACATTTTAAAACTAATAATTTATGGTATGGAATTTTTAGTTTAAATTAGCTGAGATTTCATTTTAAAAGTGAGGCTGCCCTACTGTTTTCAAATGAGTGACAGCATTGATCAAAGCGTGAATCGGTGTGGCTGTGCCTCGTGTGGAATGCTTTTTGTGAACCCAGATATAGGCAATTAAGTCTCTCTTTATGTATGTTGTATTTCTAATTCAAGTTGATAAGACTTTTATAAGTGGAAAAAAGGAGAAAGCTCAAGATAGTAAAATTTACATACTGCCCTTTGTAAAAAATATATATATATATTTTTTTCTCTCCTCCTCAGTTTTTCCAGAGGCCTCAAATACAGCCTCCTAGAGCTACCATCCCGAACAGCAGTCCTTCCATTCGTCCTGGTGCACAGACACCCACTGCAGTGTATCAGGCCAATCAGCACATCATGATGGTTAACCACCTGCCCATGCCGTACCCAGTGCCCCAGGGTCCTCAGTACTGTATACCACAGGTAAAGTGATCTCTCAGATCCGTGTGGTCCATCAGCAGAGTGGGGATTAACTCAGATTCTCATCAGAGGGAACAGGGAGGGTGGCTGGTAGCTTTGGTTTTTAGTGACGTGTGAACTTTTCTGTTGGATGTAAGTCTAAGCCATTTTGTCATTTTTCATAATATCATAAGGAGATATTTCTTCATCTCTTAAAATTTTCTAAGATGGTAGAGAAATTGTTTTTATATCCTAGCTTTCTCCCAATCCCTTACCCACAACCAGCTGCTCTAAAATAGAGTCCATAACTACCTGTTCCAGTAATACCATTCAGTGTCATTGAAAGCTATCAGCCTGAAATAATTTTACAATGAGCTGATGTCTTCCTGTGCCCTGATTTGCTGTATGGCTTTACCTAAGGCGCACCTTTTTTTTCCATCCTCATTACATCTTTTTTTTTTAATTGAAGTATATTTGATATACAGTATTGTGTTCGTTTCAGGTGTGCAGCAAAGTGATTTGGTTATACATATGTATATTCATTTTTTCCAATTCTTTTCCATTATAGGTTATTACAAGATACTGAATATAGTTCCCTGTGCTATACAGTAAATCCTTGTTGTTTATCTACTCATTGCGTCTTAATGGCAAGCAGGTGTTTTGAACATGTTTAACAAAGTGGCTTTACCTCCTTTAAATGATTCTCTTACACACACACACACACACACACACACACACACACACACACACACACACACACACACACACACACACACACACACACACACACACACACACACACACACACACACACACACACACACACACACCCCCTTTATTTTTCCATAGTAAGCTTCCTTCATGTTACTTCCTAAATGTCTGTAACCCCTCTCTTGCAGTACCGTCATAGTGGCCCTCCGTATGTTGGGCCCCCACAGCAGTATCCGGTTCAACCACCAGGGCCAGGTCCTTTTTATCCTGGACCGGGACCTGGGGACTTCCCCAGTGCTTATGGTAAGTATGAAAAATTAGGCAATTTCTGCTAGTTTGTTGTGCTTATTCCATTTTGTTGTTTGGCAGGTCAGTTTAGGTAGTGAGGTTTGGTGGTGTGAAAGATTTTTAAATAAAATGTTGCAAACAGTTCTGACCTGAAAGCTTTTTTTTTTTTTAGAGCGGCTTACAAGGAAAGAATATTATAGAAACGCATTTAGTTAATGACACCTTCTGAAGGAGCTGGTAATTCTGTTGCAAAAAGCCCATGTCTCAAGAGTCTGATGTCTGCTGCTGGCTCATGATTACCTAGATTGTTGCTGGATTTTTGCTGAATGCATAAATATACCTTATCTCCCTTCCATGATTTCTTTTTTTCTAAGCATTTACCACCATTTACCAAAACATTTGTTAATGTTTTCTCACTAGAATGTAATATCCACGAAGGCAGGGAATTTTATTTGTTTTGTTTAGTGCTATATCCCTAGCACCTAGAGAACAGTGACTGGTAGGCACTTAGAGAATATACATGGGATGACTGAATTTAACTCAGTATACCTGTGATTCCTTTTCTGCAAAATTTTGGTAAGATCTGTGTCATGGGGAGGTTTTGAGGATTAGTTAAATGGAAATGCCTTGAAAAATTACAAGTATTTTTAATGTAGAGAAGCAAGCACCAAGCTTATACTTGGTGTGTGAACCGATACTAAACTAAGGAGTAATGAAAATTACTGATTTTATTCAGTAAATTTATACTACATACCACACTTGTTTTTTTCCCTTAGAAGGCGAATTATAAGTGATAAAATCAGCAAATACTAGAACAGTTAAACTTTAAGATTCAGTAAGGGGACCCCCCTGGTGGTGCAGTGTTAAGAATCCGCCTGCCAATGCAGGGGACATGGGTTCAAGCCCTGGTCCGGGAAGATCCCACATGTGTTGGAGCAACTACTCCCGTGCGCCACAAGTACTGAGCCTGCACTCTAGAGCCCGCAAGCCACAACCACTGAGTCCACATGCCACAACTACTGAAGCCCGCGCACCTAGAGCCCATGCTCCGCACCAAAGAAGCCACCGCAATGAGAAGCCCGTGCACTGAAACGAAGAGTAGCCCCTGCTCTCCGCAACTAGAGAAAGCCCGTGCGCAGCAGGGAAGACCCAGCAAAAATATTAATTAGTTAATTAATTAAAAAATAATTATTTAAAAAATAATAATAATTATTTAAAAAAAATTCAGTAAGCATTGCTCTTTTCCATTACAGCAAGGACATATTAAAATTTTAACTTGTTCTTTTAAGATGGTAACCCACCCTAGATAAACATGTATCCACTAACTATTTCCTAACATTGGGATTAGTGGCTCAGTTAAAAACCTTTATAGAATAATTGATGGGTATTAGAATAACCCAAGAAGGTTTCCTTTAGGTTTTGAGGTGAAATAGGCAAAGCAACCAAGTGTTAACTAGCTTTACTTCTTTTAGAAAAGGAAAACCTTTCTGTTACTTGTGAAACTGCTGTTTCAAAATGATATACTTTAAAAGTTCATTAAATGTCTCAAATATATATGTTTATTTAACTTTATTAAAGTGGTATTAAGTGGGGTTTTTTTATTAAGTGGTATTTTTACTAAGAAATACTTGATATTTTCAGAACAATACATGTTTACACATATGTTTAAAAGGAAAATAATATATGCACATTACCCAGCTTCAACATAGAATATTGCCAGTACTGTTGAGGTACTTGTGCATCCCTTGAACTTAGCTAAGGCACAGTTTTCACACAAGTCTAGTGCCTTTGTATTGATGCTTGCTCTGAAAATTTAAATCCAATTAAAATTATTTTGAGGTGTAAAATTGGCTGTTGTTGTTATCTAGGATTTATTGAATAGAAAAACTTTAAGATGAGATTATCTGTCAGAGTAAACATGCTGAAATTAACAGTATTTCTCTTTCAAATCCATGTTGCAAAGGGAATGCAATTGTATCTTAGAATTTACAAAATTATTTTGAAAGGTTTCTCACTGAATTTTAGTCTACTGTTTATTTACGGATCACATAAATGATTTTTTGACTCAGAAAATATCATCATTATAAGTCTGTGCCAGCCGTCTTTCTTGCTCTTGAAACTACTGCTGCAGTATATATGGAAACAATATAGATGAGTTTACTAGTAGAGAAATATTTTGATGATGTGTATATACAGTATTATAACATTTTGGTTTTATTTATTTCTATTATATATAAGCCATATTTATTTATTTTTACAAAAAAGCAATAGATTGAGGTGCAGTTGTATCTCAGATATTGTTGATGTCTGTTCCTTTTGATAGATATTCTTTCTTCCCCAGGAAATTCTTACCTAGATCCAGTAGACATTGAGTAGGTAGTTCATCACCTAGATTAAAACACTGTTTTCCTAGTTTCCTTAAGATTAGAAAGACGATCTTAAGATAGTTTTTAATTATGAAAGTAACCAAGTTGATGAAAAATACAAATAATGTAGGACATAAAAAGTTGAAATAACCAATTTTTGTCCCTCCTTACTCCCTAAAGCAATAATGATTTAACAGATTGAAACATATTTTTTATTCATATTTAAATAATTTTTAATGCAAATGGGCACATACTATTTTTAATGTTCTAAAACTTCCTGGTTTTTTTCCCCATCTCACGACATATTCATGGACATCTTTCCATTTCATTGCCTATAGAATTTCAAGCTACATAGTATTCCATTTTAAGAATAAATCATAGTCTAGTTCTCTGCTGATAGAAGTTTAGGTTCTTTTTGTTATTTGGGCGTATGTTTTAGTTTTAAAGCCTGTCACTAGTTAGTATGTTTTTATCAGAATCAAAAGTTGTAATCTAATCGTTCCCATCAATTATAGGTCCTCCAGCTATATTGCCTTGGTCTTATGGTGTAGAAGCCATAAACATTCCCTTTCTATTTCCTTTTCTTGGAATCTCCCCTTCTCTTACCTTTTCACTTCCATTTCTTAAATTTCCCTCTGATCCTGTTGCCTCCCCTTTCCTCTTCATCTCTCCTGTCCTGATCTTGGGTTGGATTAAAGGTGGGTGTGGGGATGGGATCCTACTTCTGTTTTCCAAAGCAGGAGTCCTTTCTTCTAGGGCAGAGGACCTTCCTTTATCTGAACTGGCAAGGAATGAATCCAAGACTTGTTCCTTCTTGCTCTACTGCTGGAGTTTGTGAGTTGGGTGGGCTTCCCCCCCCCACCACCAGAGTTCTTAGTTCTTCATCCTTAACTTTGCACTTCACTCCTGCATACTAACAGTTTACTCCCCTACTTGGTTTAAACCTTGAACAGTGGTTCTCAAAAAATATTCTTAACTACATTGAATTTCAGTAACTAGGATCATAGAATTCTGTATAATTTTTGCAGTGTTTCTATAGTGTTGAGGAAAAATAACTAATGAATAGTATTTGCTCAGTGTTGCTTTTCAGTTTTTCTCTTGTCAGTGTTTCTTAAATATTTTGATGCCTGTTAACATGAGAAATACCTCATGGAGACTGAAATTATTTCCAGGCCAACCCTAGAGGGTGATCGCCCAAGATGAAAAACATAGTTTTGGGAGCAAAGGGATGTGGTTGATGGTGGCAGTGATGTTGAGGAAGGAAAAAAAGATTGAGAATTTACAGTGGTAGATGGCCCCGTTCTCTCTTACTTCAAGCCAGTATACTCTCCTTTTTTCTCACTCTGTCATGTCATTTCCCTTTCCTTCTGTCATCTTCTTTCCACTCTTTTCCTGAGTCTCTATGGGGGCTTGGGCACCTTGTTCAGCTCGTAAGAGCTGAGGGAGTCATTGTTCCCCGTAGTGTGTGTAGGTGGGAAACTTTTTTGGCACCTCAAATTCAGTTTGATTGTATTTTTGCAGAGCGGCAATACATTATTATTATGGGTATATTATGGGATAAATTGATTTTTATGTGCCAGCCTGCATATTTAACCACTATATTTATCTTTGTTTCTATGGAAAATTGAAAGTTTTGCAAGGTTTTGGAAGACCTGCAATGTGTAAGACATTTGTGCTAAGTATTCTGTGGAATGTAGATGTTGAGGTATTCTCCCTGCCTTTCAGGAACTTATTTGCGTGATGTTTGTGCTTGGGGTTTTGCCAATGAGATGAAATCTAAATATTGACTAGACCAGTTGTTCCCAGATCTTTCAGTATCCTGGGCAAGTGAAATATAAAGTAAAGGAAAATAAAGGAAGAAACATACATGACTATTACATTTAAAATTTTGCCAATAAGACTTTTAAAGCGAACTGCTACTTATTGTATCATTTCCTATAGGAAGGCTGTTTTAAGAACAAAAGAGTAAGACTGAAATAATTTCAAAAAAGGAACAGTCCTTTCCAAAAATTTCAAGTTGGCAAGCCTGTAGTTGTGTGTGTATTTCATGGTTATTATTGTATATATTTTGCCATATATCATTGGCACCTTTTATATAGACTGGTGTTAGGAGAACCACTGATATAGAATAAGAGTCAGCAAACTTTTTCTATAAAGGACCATATATAGTAAATATCTCAGGCTTTGCAGAACTAGGATCCCATCCCCACACCCACCTTTAACCCAAACCATTCAGCTCTGCCATAGTAGTGGGAAACCAGCCATAGAGAGTAGATAAAGTGTTGTTTGTGGGTGTCTTCCCATAATACTTTATTTACAAAATAAATGGTATTAAGCTGAATTTGGGCCTCCTGATCTAGACAGACCTAACTCATTCCATGAATAAGAGTTCCAGAGACATTAAGTAACTTGCCTGATAAATGGTATGCAAAAGTGACTCACATTTTTAATAGAATAAAATAAATGTTTTAAATGTCCCTGCCTATGTAAGAAGTTGGATTAGATTATTAAAAAAAAAAAACTATTGTTTGGTAGGGCAGAAGGCCTGCTCTGCTGGGATCCATAGTTGACTAAGTGTTTTACTAATTTAGTGTTTAACTCCCCACTATATTGAGATTGTCCTATTCTGCCAGGTTTATTCAGCTGATATTTATTGTGCATATATTATACATCAGCCTCTGCCCCAATCATGTTGATGCAGAACTGATTCATTAGAAGAATCTGATTTTTTTTTTTTAAGTTATGTTTTACCTTTTGGATCTTATTTCACTTAGCTTAAAAAATAAGGCAAGGTGAGCCAATTGTATTGCTTGTGTAACAGCATTTGAAACCAATTTTAGGGGTTTGTTTTGTGAGTTTTGGAGCTAGTGACATAATATGGTAGTATAGAATTGTTTATTTGAGCTCTGTTTTGATAATACTTTGCTCACTAACTAGAGGATAGCTAATGTGTTTTTGTCTTTGAATTTATTCAAATCCTAGTCATGCTGATTACATCAGCCCTGTTTAGTTCTTTTCCAAATCTGGTTCTCGAAACCTGATTGATACCTGCAGAGTTCTGATACTGCAAATCATAGTGCTTCCGAGAAATTTCCACTTGAGGATTATTATTATGATGATGGTGGGGATGGTGAAGATGTCGATGATGACAGTGATAATGGAGCCTACATTATTTGACTTTTTACTAAAGTACCAAGGATTTTACCAGTATTAACTATCTTCATACACATTTCTTTCCTTCTTGTTACTTTCACTGCTATCCATCTCTCCCACTAAAGGCTAATCATCACTTGTGCACCCATCATATATGTACCCATTTAAGGCTGTTACTCTAGCAGTTCTCTTGTCTCTTTCCTACATTACCACTTTTTTTCTCCCTCTGCTGGATTAGTTTTATCAGCATACAGGTATATTGTTTCATTCCCATCTTTTAAAAAAAAAAAGTTTTTTTTTTTACTTCATATTTTTGTCCACCTATAGCCCATTTTTTTGCTTCCTTTAAGACTTTTTGTTTTGTTTTTTTTGCGGTACGCGGGCCTCTCACTGTCGCGGCCTCTCCTGTCGCGGAGCACAGGCTCCGGACGCGCAGGTCCAGCGGCCATGGCTCACTGGCCCAGCCACTCTGCGGCACGTGGGATCCTTCCGGACTGGGGCACGAACCCGTGTCCCCTGCATCGGCAGGCGGACTCTCAACCACTGCACCACCAGGGAAGCCCCCTATAAGACTTTTAAGAAAAAGAGCTGTCTGTACTCACTGTCTTCATTTTCTGAAGACAGATGAGGATGCACACCTCCACCCGCACCCAAACAACTTTTGTCGAGGTCACCAGTGAATTCTACTTTGCTAAATCTTAATTGACCTCCCAGTACCATTTGACATAGTTAAGCACTCTGCCCATTCTTGGACCATTCATCTCCTTTGCTGGGTTTTCTTCATATCTGTGCAACATATCTAAACAACATAGAGTGCCTTGGTAGTTCCATGGTGATCCAGTGGTTAGGACTCTGTGCTTTCACTGCTGTGGGTCCAGATTGAGTCCCTGGTCAGGGAACTAAGATCCTGCAAGCAATGCAGTGCCGCCAAAAAAAGGTCACTATTAAAATAAATAAATAAACAGCATAGAGTGCTTCAAAGTTTAGTCCTTGGGCTTCTTTTCTGTTTGAACTCATTTCCTGAGTTACCCAGTCTCATGGTTTAAATACTTCCATATAGTCTAATTCCAAAATGGATACCTATTCACCGACTCCAGACTTGTGTCTCTTTTGGCCTACTTGATATCTCTGTTTGAAAGTCTAATGAGAATGTCAAAACTTTACATGTCCAAAATTGAGCTCTTGATTTTTCTGCCCTAAATTGTACTCTTCCTCATCTCAGTAAATAAATAAATAGCACAGTAAATAGTACCTCCATCCTTCCACTTGCTCAGACAGACCTTAAGAATTTTCCTTGACACTTGTTTCTCTCACACCCACATCCAATCCATTTGCAAGTCTGGAGGTTCTACTTTCAAAAATATCCAGTATCTCACCCCTTCTTACCACCTCTGCTATAAGCACTCTGGTTTAATAGTAATTATAACAATAGTCAAAGTTTTGAAAGTTAAAAAGGATTCATTGAGGTGGGTAGGTAGAAGAAGTTAATTTCAGGCAGAAGGGCAGTACAGTCATAGGCATGAACAATGTTGAAGAGATTGGTGTACTCAAGGGATAGGAATATGTTACTCAAGGGATAGGAATACGTTATAGCTTAGAGCAAAGGTGTGGAGTTTGAGAATGGTAGAAAATGTAGTTTGGAACCTGGATTCCTAGTGGTTGAACTTTATCTCTAGGCTGCTTGTTATCGGCCCCAACAGTAGGACATTCGCCAAACCTAAATGGTAGCTCCCGGTGGCAGTGGTTCTCCATAAGTAAAGGAGAAGAATTAGACCACCCCAACCCCCAAGATGATGAGATATATTCTCCTGCCCCTGACCAAACCCACACACAAGACATATCCACACAAACCTTTGTTTGAGAATCACGGTTGGAGGCAGTGGGCCCCCAGGATAGATTTTTTTTTTTAAGCAGTAACTCTGGTGGCAGTCTGCAGGAGTTGCTTATTTAGTTGTTTTTATAGTGGATGCTGAAGAAAAGATAGATGCTTATGACTGTTTGGGAATCATTCCTTGACCACTTCAGTAGCTGGAGGGGAGCTGGGGGAAAGAGCTGAGCAAGATGAATGCTTATTTTTGTCTGTTACTTTTTTTTTTTTTAACTAATTGTCTAGATTTACAGTGCCATTACTAGTCTTATAGTGGTTGACAAAATAACTGAATGCTTTTTTTCATTCTTTTCTAATTCTTCAGGAGCGCCTTTTTACCCAAGTCAGCCAGTGTATCAGTCAGCACCTATCATAGTGCCTACGCAGCAGCAGCCCCCTCCAGCCAAGAGAGAGAAAAAAACAGTAAGAGATCTTCATTAAGTTTTCTCACTTTAAAATTGAATGTCCATTTACTTATCAAATAAGTTTACCCACAGCTGTGATAATTATTCACCTCAGTTCCCAAATGACTGCCAATTTTTATTCCTCCCTTATATCCTCACCACTAGACTTGGAGGATTTGTATGGGCAGATAATTAGACATTGCAAGTACCCTTTGCTTAATATCAATTTTCAACATGCACTGAGCTAGCTATGCTAAATGACAACATGCCATCCAGCTCCAGAACAGGAAGTTTTAATCTTCTAAAGTCTCACTCAGTGGGAGGAATTTGAGCTCGGTTCTCACATCCTTGTTGTCCTTTAACTCTAGTCCTAGTCAGCTCTGTATTCAAATATGAATTGACAGGGGAAAAATAGCACAAGAGAAAATGGGCATAGTATTAAGGACAGCAAGAAAAATCTTTCCTATAGAATATATTTATTTTAAGAAACAGAAAGCAGAATTTAGAAAATGTATTGTAATTGTTTTAAATAAATTACAGAGACTTTGCCTCTATCTATTCAGGCAGGCCCAAGAGAATTGGAGTACAGTAATATGAAATACGCACTGCAGAATATTTTGTAGAAGAGTGGCTTGCAATCTTTTATCCATCAGAACACACAAAATGAATGATGTTTATAAGAGATTCCCACATTCACACAAATAAAATAGGTGGGAGTGAGATCATAGCAATACTCTTGCAAGTACTCTCATTTAATAAAAATTAATGAGGTTCAGAACTTTGGTTCTTTTTTTATCAGAGACAAATTATTTGTGCACACATCATAATAACCATGACATGCCCATGTATCATGACACTACAGTTGAGAAACTGCTGTGGAAATGTTGACACAGCATGGTAGATGTTGGACTTGAAGAACACTCTCAGAATGCAGAAAAATTAATAAAGAAAATAATGAAAATGGAACATGGTATTAATAGATGTTACTGAAGAAGAAAGTAGAATAAATGAATTGTAAAACAGTACATAAAACTGTAGTAGGGGACTTCCCTGGTGTTGCAGTGGTTAAGAATCCGCCTGCCAGTGCAGGAGACACGGGTTTGAGCCCTGGTCCGGGAAGATCCCACATGCTGCAGAGCAACTAAGCCCGTGCACCACAACTACTGAGCCTGTGTGCCACAACTACTAAAGCCCGTGCACCTAGAGCCCGTGCTCCGCCGCAAGAGAAGCTACTGCAACGAGAAGCCCGTGCACCGCGATGAAGAGTAGTCCCTGCTCACTGCAACTAGAGAAGAGCCCATGCACAGCAACGAAGACCCAGTGCAGCCAAAAATAAATAAATTAATTAATTAATTTTAAAAAACCCAAAAAACTATAGTAAGCATAAGATTCTATACCTGAAAAAATAGCTGATAGTAGAAATCTTAATAAAGACTTACTCCCAGGAAAGCTTCCAGATACAAATGGTTTTATCAGTGAATTCTTTGACATTTTCAAGAAGCCAAGGCTAGCTTGATAAGGTCTGGATTTAATGACAAGCAGAGGGGGGCTTTCAGCACTGTCCTAGGATGGAAGGCCTAGACCCAAGTACTCCACCTCCATTATAGCACCATCTCCACTGATGTCTATGCATAGGTAGCCTTCAAAAAAATTAAAAGAAGACCATACACATTGTTCTGTATCTTGCATCTTTTCATTTACCAATACATCTTGACAGTCATTCCATATTAGTACATGTAGATCAATTTCATTTTTTCTACTGGCTGTTTGGTATTTAATTGTAAGGATGTAGCATAAATTTTTTTTTTTTATACAGCAGGTTCTTATTAGTTATCCATTTTATACATATTAATGTATATATGTCAATCCCAATCTCCCAATTCATTACACCACCGCCGCCCCTCGCCACTTTCCCCCCTTGGTGTCCATATGTTTGTTCTCTACATCTGTGTCTCTATTTCTGCCCTGCAGACCGGTTCATCTGTACGATTTTTCTAGGTTCCACATATTGTAGCGTAAAGTTTTAACTACTGTGTTCTTGATCAGCCTTTAGAATCTTTCTGTGTCTTTGCTGGGAAAAAAAACAGTATTGCAGTGAGCATCTTTACATGCATATACAAGGTTATCTGCAGCATAAATCCCTGTTTCTGAGTCCTAGGATATGGATAGTGTACATTTTGTTAGAGAACCATTTAAGGGCTTTAAAACTTTAGATAGTAACTTCCATATTTTAAAACTCTTTTATGAATCTTGTCTTATGTTAAGCATTATAAATAAAATCAGTGAATTTGGCATTGCTTAAAAGACAAGTGTTAATACTTTGCCTTTTTGACCTAGAAATTTTTCCAACTAGGTTTCATTTTAGCTTGTTGTGCTAATTAATTCAAGTCAGAGCTAATGGCCTAAATTCTTCTGAATGACCTCCTCTGGTTCCGTGATTGAAATCAAGTCAGATGTGGTGATTGTCAACTGTGATGTTTGAGAGATTTCCCAGTTTGCATCTTTATACATCATATGCCTGTAAATCTACTACAGAGGCACCCATCCATAAATATGCCATCTTATTTGTAACCTTATAGATAAGAATTCGAGATCCAAACCAGGGAGGTAAAGACATAACAGAGGAGATTATGTCTGGAGGTGGCAGCAGAAATCCTACTCCACCCATAGGGAGACCCACATCCACACCTACTCCTCCTCAGGTAAGACAGAATGTGCCATGATGGATGATGAGGTGTATTTTTTGTTCACTAACCTCTACTGAGCTCTTCTTTCTTCTATAGCCACTTGACTGTACTTTTCCTTTCTGTCAGTTGTCTCATAGCCTCGAATATCTAAATGATATTTAAACAGACATGTTGTTTCTCTTTGTAAACTGTTATAACTTCCAACTTTTTATTGGTAATATTTCTCTGTATTGTCTTCACATTCAGAGCATAGCTGCTGCCACTCTTCCTAATGAACTATTATTGCATGGTACCAAAAGGAGCTGCATTCCTATGGAAACCTCATCATTAAATGAGTATTTTATATTTTCGATATGGAGTCTTAGGAGTTAAATGCTACACTCTGTGATAATATAAACATTAAAATTGAGAATTTAAACATTTTTATTGAACTGTGTTTGAGATGATTGCCTGTGTTATTCAGAGCATATTTAAATGTATTATAGGTATACCTCTTACTTTTTAGTAGTACATAAATGAGCTTCTTGAGTGCAGGGTGTCTTCTTTAATTATTTACAAAGGTTATTAACAAGTTATGTCAAACACCTTTTTGTTCCTGTTGCAGAATGTGGTTATCGTGATCGTCTAAGAGTTCACTTTCTTGCTTTTAGACGTCAAGGCTTTCCAGGAGAAGCTGAGGTTTAGCAAACTATGATAGAAAATGGACCCCCCCCCCCCAAAGTTTGACAGAATTTTGATTTCATCATGGGGTTACTTTAAATTCTGCTAAACCATTCAGAGGAGAAGAGTGATTTCAAATCTTCAAAATATCTAAAGTGAATGCTCAGCATATAAAACAGACATAACCAAAGTTGTTAAGGTCTAGGAATCTGCTTGCTTCCCCCTCTTGTGGCCGATTGGTGAGGTACTTCTCAGAGCCCAGTTTACGGAACAAGTGATATGGATGATCAAATATAAGGCATTTCAGAATGACAGACTATTGACTTGATTTTAGTAGTACTGTATAGGTTTAAAAAAAGTTCTTTAAAAATTGAGCTCACAAACAGATGTCTAAGTTTAGGGCCCCTTGAAAATCTGTGAATTTTGAGTCGACCTAAAACTTGGGACTTTGTATAATGATGTGTTTCACTTGGAAACGATGATACTCTCTGGCTGACTTTTATCTCAGTCTTCCATCATCTAGCTAAGTATAATATGTAACCATCTAGATATATGAATTGTAAGGTTATATTAATGATTGTTAATAGGACTTTTCACCATTCCCTATTATTTCCCCAGGGATATTCCAAATCTAGAATGATTGAACAGGGCTTATACTTAATCTTGTCCCTGTACGTAAACATGGGACAAGCACCATATACACATTTAAGTTATTCACTTATGTGCTCTGTTAGGTGGGAACATACTATAGCGAAAATTTAGGATTAGTCGATCGGGGCAGTTCAATTTTGGTCTGTATTTTCCCACATTAATTAAAATATTGTTACTGTCCAACTGTGTAGTTGACAACCTTTTGTTGATTTGTGTTTAAATTCTCAACTTGAATATATATTAGTATATCTTTTTGCATTTTAATTCCCTGTGGGCTGGTTTGTTTTTCTTTAGTCTTAGCAAGCTTGATCCTACCCTCTTCTGGTTATCTCTCTGTCCTTAGTCACAGGAATCCTTTTGCTTTTTATCTTTCCCCAGGGATCCCAGGCCTGAATACGAATGTATGTGTAATCATAAAGCCCATTAAATGTACATTTTTATTTGATAAAGGTCATCAGTCAATTATTATAATGTTGGTAGTTCTTTTTGAGGTGTAATGTTATCTTGAAGCATCAGTTTATTTTATTAGGTAGTTTGCATTTAAATCCACACTTACCGATCTGTTGTCTTTCCAAATGCGTGAAATTCATGGAATGAATAAATAGCCTCTTAACAGACATATGTACTAGAAATATTTCATTTTCTTCTTAAGAACAACAACAGCGCAAATGTGATGATGGCAACCGACACTTGGCTTCATTTTCTAGAAATTCATGGAGAGTGGTGCACATAGAGTAGGAGAGGATATCCCTGGTTAGGGGAAGCAATCATTAATGCCTAATTGTTATGTCATGTAAAAATGTTGACCCAATGTTTCAAAAGAAGCTAGAAATCAATCTGCGAGTTTTAATCAGCAACTAATTCTACTAATAAATAGCACTATGCCAGCCAAAGAAGATCCTTTAGGTTTAACCTAAAAACTGCTAGTTTGTAGCCTTGGCCTAATTCTAAATAGATCCTAGACCACAGTCTTAGTAAGTAAGACTGCAGATGAGACAATCCTTTTCAGAATTTATGACTAAATAGTAAATACTGTATTGCTTTTGGCCTTACGGAGTACCTGCTTTGAGTCACAATTGCATGTGATGTGAATAGCAAAGCCCTTTCCCTGTCATTGAGCTCATCCCAGTCTCTTCAAGGGAGACAGAGGATGCTTACTAATATATGACCGATCCTCCTGTGAAATATATACTGAGAATTATTACAGCACAGAGACGACCAAGTGGGTCATAGTTATAGCACAGGCTCAAATGTGTTGGATCACAGAAACCTATTAATGATACTTGGTACAGGTGAGACAGTACAGGGGAGAGGTTTAAAGGTTTGGCTTAGAATCAGATATACTTGGTTTCAAGTCCTAGTTCCACAACTGAATTTTGTAACTTTAGCCAAATTACTTATCTTCTAGAACTTTAGCTTCCACATTTTAAAAAACAAGGGAAATAAATATCATATAGAGTTATTGTAAGTATTAAATAAATACTTAAAATTGCTTAAGCTTGGGACACAATGAGCATTCAACAAATGTTATCTGTTATTAGTATTACAATTATTGTTGTTTCAGAAGGCACAGAGAATGACTGGAGGAGTCTTGAAGGCTTCACAGCAGAGATGCCACTTGGGCTGAGTTCCCAGATTGGTATGCACAAAAATGGAAAGAGAGAGAAGGGTATTCCAGGCAGAGTGGTAGCATGTGCAAAAAGGCACATGGAGATGGGAAATTGAGTGAAGGGAGACTGTTACCATTTCTAGCGATAAATTGGGAAGTCAGTTGAAGGAGAGGAAGCCAGTGAGAGAAATATTCAGCAATTGGTTACTAAGTAAGGATTATAAAAAGAGTAACCCTATAATTTATCATCACAATTGGGGCAGTTTTAGAAATGAATGGGGATGCTATTAATCATTTTGCTGGGACAACAGGCATAAACCAGTACTGTCCAGGTAAACACATTGCATGGTTCCCCTAGGAGTTAGAGGGAAGAATCAGAGGTGATTCTTCAAGCTTAGATACTGGGATTTATAGTAAAACATAACATGGAGTGTACATGGATGTTTGAAAAGGGGGATAATGAATGATTTTGGCAAGCAGACAAGCTAAGAAGAGTTAATTGAGAGAAACTGCATTGGAGGAGGAGAATGGAGAGGAGAAACATGTTTTTGCTGCTTCTGTTTTTGTCCTGAAGAGTAGATTGAATTTAAAATTGTCCTGCTTCCTGAGTTTTAAAATGATCTGTGGAATAACTCCTTGAGATTTTATATCTCAGATGTATTAAAGATATAGAAATATGTGTAATATATGTGACCATTCAGATGATCATAATACACAGACAGAGGTGCATGAATGGACAGAATACTAGAGTACTTGATGCTGGTCGGTCTCCACTCTGTCACTTAGATTTATGACCTTGGGTCAGAATGTGAAGCCCTTTAAACCCCTATTTTTTGATATGTAAAATGAGGGATTATACTAAGTAATCTCAGAGTTCCCTTTTAGTCCTTAAATATTTAAGTTGGAAAGAAGGGAACATTTTTGTTACTTTCCCTCAGCATCAGAGTCTCTCAGCTATATCTCTGTTGTTGATAGCAGTGAGGCACAAGGAACGTTTTCACATTAAGAAATGTGCCAGCTTCCTGAAAGTCATTTTGGACCCTGCAGGGTAAAAATAAGTGTATGGTGTTGTACGGTCAGCCCTCCCTATCCACACATTCTTCATCTACTAATTCAAATAACCAGGGATGAAAAAGATTCAGGAAAAAAAATTTCAGAAAGTTCTAAAAAGCAAAACTTGAATTTACCATGCACTGGCAAGTATTTACAGAGCATTTATGTTGTATTAGGTATTATGAGTAATATAGAAATGATTTAAAGTACCTGGGAGGTTAAATGCAAATACTGTACCTTTTCATATAAGGGACTTGAGCACCTGAGGCTTTTGGTATCCACGGGCTGTCCTAGACTCAATCCCCCATGGATACTGAGGGACAACTGTATAGGCAAGGCTTCCATAATTGTCCACTTCCAAAGGGGTGGTGAAGTAAAATCACTTAAAATTTTAAAATGAGCTATATATTTTCCTTCCTCTCCCTACTCCCTCTTGTTCTTTTTTCTGTTTTAAGAATTACTTACTTGCCACCCAAGTGAGAAGTCTGCGCACCACGATGGAGAGTAGCCCCTGCTTGCCACAACTAGAGAAAGCCCGCGCGCAGCAACGAAGACCCAACACAGCCAAAAAATTTTTTTTAATTAAAAACACAAATCTTTATTCCATATTCCACACCATTATATCAGCAAGTCCTATCTGGCTCATTTTCACCATCTCCACTGCTACTGTTATCCTCTAAACCACTTTGATCTCCCCTAAACAACAGTAACTTTCCTACTCATCTCCTTGCTTCTGCTTGCCTCTCTGTCTATTCTTTTTATTTATTTATTAAAAATTTTTATTTATTTATTTATTTTTGGCTTTGTTGGGTCTTCATTCCTTTGCATGGTCTTTCTTTAGTTGCGTCGAGCGGGGGCTACTCTTCGTTGCGGTGTGTGGGCTTCTCATTGCTGTGGCTTCTCTTGTTGCAGAGCATGGGCTCTAGGCGCGCAGGCTTCAGTAGTTGTGGCACGCGGGCTCAGTAGTTGTGGCATGCAGGCTCTAGAGCTCAGGCTCAGTAGTTATGGTGCACGAGCTTAGTTGCTCCGTGGCATGTGGGATCTTCCCGGACCAGGGCTTGAACCCATGTCCCCTTCATTGGCAGGCGGATTCTTAACCACTGCGCCACCAAGGAAGCCCCTCTATTTATTTATTTTTTTACTGAGGTATAATTGACATAAACATTACATTAGTTTTAGGTGTACAACATAATGATATTTGTATAAATTGTAAAATGACCACAATAAGTCTAGTTAACAGCTGTCACCATGCACAGTTACAAAAAACAATTTTTTATTTATGAGAACTTTTAAGATCTATTGTCTTTGCAGCTTTCAAATATGCAATATAGTATTATTAACTAGAGTTGCCATGCTGTTCATTACATCCCCATGACTTATTTATTTTATAACTGGAAGTTTGTACCTTTTGATCCCCTTCACCCATTTTTCCCACCATACCCCCCACCTCTGGCAACCACCAATCTGTTCTCTTTTCTATGAGTTTTGTTTTGTTTTTTAATTCTACATATAAGTGAGCTCATACGGCATTTCTTTCTCTATCTGAGTTACTTCACTTAGTATAATACCCACAAGGTCCATTCATGTTATTGCAAAGGGCAAGCTTTCATTTTTTTTTTATGGTTGAATAATATTCCTCTGTGTGTGTACAGGTTTATTCTTTAATATGTTTCCCTTGAAAGAATATAAGCTCCAAGCTAAGGATTTTTCTGTTTTAATCACCAGTGGGTTCTCAATGCTTTGTATGTGATAGATGCCAGGGGGGAAAATCCACACATGTGAGTGTGTGTGCGCATGTGTGCGCATGCAGACACTCACATACACACCTTTCTAAAGAATGCGTGTAGGAGAATTCTCTCCCATTTATGAAAGAAGTATGTTTTGGTCCTTTTTCCTGGTGCCATTTATTTTTTTACTTCCTAATCTTCATAATGTTTCTCAATTGGGGGCAATACTTCTTTATCCCCAGGGTTTGTATATGTTAAACACATGTGGTATTTATTACAATGGCTGTTTTAAAGTCATTGAATGGGACTTCGAAAAGTCAGTTACATATAACATATAAATAATGAAATGTGAAACGTTCAAATAGCCTCTTACGATAACAGTAAATTACATCAGCATCTTGCTTATATTTGTATAACTATTTGGAGTCTCTGGCTTTCTCTCAGTGGATTACAATAAGGGTCAGCAATCATTTTCTGTAAAGGGCCAGATAGTACACATTTCTGGTTTTGCAGCCAGCTGTCTCTTTCACCACTACTCGACTCTGATATTGTTGCATGAAAGCAGCCATAGACAATATGTAAATGAATGGCTGTGGCTGTTCCAATAAAACTTTCTAAGTATCCTGTAATTTTCATATGTCAAGAAATATTGTTCTTTTAAAATTCCCCCAACTATTTAAAAATGTAAAAAGTTCTTATCTCATGGGAAGTACCAAAATAGGCATGTGGCCCCTGGGCCATAGTTGCTGGCCTCCTGTCTACAATTACCTCTGTAATGAAGCATCCTGTCATATACACGTTTAAAATAGACAGTAAATGATGGTGGCCTCTCTTTGGGTAGAAACAATATAGGTTATGTAAAGAGAAATGAATTTTATTTACTTTTTAAACTGCCAAATCTAATTTTTAAATTTTTATACAACTTTTAAAGGTTACTTTCCATTTACAGTTATTACAAAATATTGACTATTTTCCCGTGTTGTACAATACATACTTGACACCCAGTAGTTTTGTATCCCCCACTGCCCCACCCCTATATTGCCCCTCCCCCCACACTGATAGTCACTAGTTTGTTCTCTATATCTGTGAGTTTGCTTCTTTTTTGCTATATTCACTAGTTTGTTGTATGTTTTAGATTCCACATATAAGTGATATCACACAGTATTTGTCTTTATCTGACTTATTTCACTTAGCATAATGCCCTCTAAGTCCATCCATGTTGCTACAAATGGCAAAATTTTCATTTCTGTTTTATGGCTCAGTAGATACCGGGGTGTGTGTGTGTGTGTGTGTGTGTGTGTGTGTGTGTGTGTGTATCACATCTTTTTTATCCATTTATCTTTTGACGGACACTTAGGTTGCCTCTGTATCTTGGCAATTATAAATAATGCTGCTATGAACATTGGGGTGCATGTATCTTTTCGAATAAATGTTTTTTCTTTTTTTGATATATACTCAGGAGTTGAATTGCTGGGTCATATGATAGTTCTGTTTTTATTTTTGAGAGCATTTCCATACTGTTTTCCACAATAGCTGCAGCAGTTTACATTCCCACCAACAGTGTACGAGGGTTCCCTTTTTTCCACATCCTCACCAATATTTGTTATTTGTGTTCTTTTTGATTCAGTTCTTCTGCCCACTTTTTAGTTGGGTTGTTTTTTTTTTTGATGTCATGTTGTATGAGCTGTTTACATATGTTAGGTATTAATGCCCTATCCATCATATCATATGCAAATATTTTCTTCCATTTACTAGGTTGTCTTTCCATTTTGTCGATGGTTTCCTGTGCAAAAGCTTGTAAGTTTAATTACGTCCAATTTGTTTATTTTTGCTTTTATTTTCTTTACTTTAGGAGGTGGATCCCCAAAAAATATTGCTGCAACTTATGTCAAAGAGTATTCTGCCTGTGTTTTTCTCTAGGAGTTTTATACTGTTTGGTCTTACATTTAAGTCTTTAATCCATTTTGAGTTTATTTTTGTGTATGGTGTCAGAGAGTGTTCTAATTTATTTCTTTTACATGTAGCTGTCCAGTTTTTCCAGCACCACTTATTGGAGAGACTGTCTTTTCTCCATTGTATATCCTTGCCTCCTTTGTCATAGATTAATTGACCGTAAGTGCTTGGGTTTATTTCTGGGCTCTCTATCCTGTTTCATTGATCTATGTGTCTGTTTTTATGCCAGTATTGTACTGTTTTGGTGACTGTAGCTTTTTTGTACAGTCTGAAGTCAAGGAGCATGAATTCTCCAGCTCTGTTCTTCTTTCTCAAGACTGTTTTGGCTATTTGGGGTCTTAGGTGTTTCATATAAATTTTAAAATTATTTGTTCTAGTTCTGTGAAAAATGCCATTGGTATTTTGACAGGACTTGCATTGAATCTGTAGATTGCCTTGGGTAGTATGGTCATTTTAACAACATTGATTCTTCCAATCCAGGAACATGGTATATCTTTCCATCTGTTGTGTCATCTTCAGTTTCTTTCATCAGTGTCTTAGAGTTTTCAGAGTACTGGTCTTTGCCTCCTTAGGTAGGCTTATTCCTAGATGTTCTGTTCTTTTTGATGCATTGGTGAATGAGGTTATTTTCTTAATTTCTCTGATAGTTCGTTGTTAGTGTATAGAAATGCAACAGATTTCTGCACATTAATTTTGTATCCTGCAACTATACCAAATTCATTGATGAGCTCTAGTAGTTTTCTGGTAGCATGTTTAGGATTTCCTATGTATAGTATCATGTCATCTGCAAACAGTGACAGTTTTACTTCTTCCGTTCCAATTTGGATTTTTAAAATTTCTTTTTCTTTTCTGAATACTGTGGCTAGAACTTCCAAACCTGTGTTGAATAAAAGTGGCAAGAGTGGGCATTCTTGTCTTGTTCCTGATCTTAGAGGAAATGCTTTCAGCTTTTCACCATTGAGTATGATGTCAACTGTGGGTTTGTCATATATGACATTTATTATTTTGAGGTATATTCCCTCTATGCCCACTTTCTGGAGAGTTTTTATCATAAATGGATGTTGAATTTTATCAAAAGCTTTTTCTGCATCTATTGAGATGATCATATGGTTTTTATTCTTCAATTTTTTAATGTTGTGTATCACATAGATTGATTAGCAGCTATTGAAAAATCCTTGCATCCCTAGGATAAATCCCACTTGATCATGGTGTATGATCTTTTTAATGTATTGTTAGATTTGGTTTGCTGGTATTTTGTTGAGGATTTTTGAATCTATTTTTATGAGTGATATTGGCCTGTAATTTTCTATTTTTGTAGTATCTTTGTCTGGTTTTGGTATCAGGGTGGTGCTGGCCTCATAGAATGTGTTCAGAAGTATTCCTTCCTCTGCAGTTTTTTTGCACTGTTTCAGAAGGATAGATGCTAACTCTTCTCTAAATGTTTGGTAGAATTCATCTGTGAAGTCATCTGGTCCTGGACGTTTGCTTTGGGAGTTTTTAAATTACTGATTCAATTGCAGTACTGGTAGTTGGTCTGTTGGTGTTTTCTATTTCTTCCTGGTTCAATTTTGGGAGGTTGTGCCTTTCTAAGAATTTGTCCATTTGTTCTAGGTTGTCTATTGTATTGGTGTATAGTTGCTTGTAGTAGTCTCTTATGATCTGTTGTATTTCTGTGGTATCAGTTGTAACTTCTCCTTTTTCACTTCTGATTTTATTGATTTGGACCTTCTCCCTTTGTTTATTGGGTAGTCTGGCTATAGGTTTATTAATTTTGTTTATCTTTTCAAAGAACCAGCTTGTAGTTTCATTGATCTTTTTTTGTTTTTTAGTCTGTATTTCATTTATTTCTTCTTTGATCTTTTGTTTGTTTGTTTGTTTTTGCGTTACGCGGGCCTCTCACTGTCGTGGCCTCTCCCGTTGCGGAGCACAGGCTCCGGACACGCAGGCTCAGCGGCCATGGCTCACGGGCCTAGTCCCTCCGCGGCATGTGGGATCTTCCCGGACCGGGGCACGAACCTGTGTCCCCTGCATCAGCAGGCAGACTCTCAACCACTGCACAACCAGGAAAGCCCTCTTCTTTGATCTTTATGGCTTCTTTCCTTCTACTAAGTTTAGGTTTTGTTTGTTCTTCTTTCTCTAATTGCTTTAGTAAGGTTATTCATTTGAGATTTTTCTGGTTTCCTGAGGTAAGCTTGTATTGCTCTAAACTTCCCTCTTAGAACTGCTTTTGCCACATCCCCTAGGTTCAGCTTTTTTTTTTTCATTTGCCTCTAAGTATTTTTTAATTTCCTCTTTGATTTCTTCAGTGATCCATTGGTTGTTTAGTAGCATATTTTCTTTCCTCCATGTGTTTGTGTTTAGTAGCATATTTTTCATCCTCCATGTGTTTGCAGTTTTTTTCTTGTAGTTAATTTCTAGTCTCAAAGCATTGTGATTGGAAAAGATGCTTGATATGATTTCAGTTTTCTTAACCCTATCAAGGCTTGTTTTATGGCTTAGCCTGTGATCTATCATGGAGCATGCCCCATGTGCTCTTGAAAAGAAAATGTATTCAGCTCCTTTCACGTGGAATGCCCTTTATATATCAGTTAAGTCCATTTGGTCTAATGTGTCATTTAAGGTCTGTGTTTCCTTACTGATTTTCTGTTTGGATGATCTGACCATTGATGTAAGTGGGGTGTCAAAGTCCCCTACTATTATTGTGTTACTGTCGATTTCTCCTTTTATATGTTAATATTTGCCTTATATATTGAGGTGCTCCTATGTTGGTTGCATATGTATTTGAATTCTTTATCTTAATCTTGGATTGATCCATTGATCATTATGTAGTGTCCTTCTTTGTCTCTTGTAACAGTTTTTATTTTAAAGTCTATTTTGTCCGATATAAGTATTGCTACTCTGGCTTTCTTTTGATTTCCATTTGCATGGAATACTTTTTTCCATTCTCTCACTTTCATTCTGTGTGTTTCTCTAGATCTGAGGTGAGTCTCTTGTAGATAGCATATATGTAGACCTAATTTTTGTATTCGTTCAGCCACTTTATTCCTTTTGGTTGGAGCAATTAGTTCGTTTATGTTTAAGATAATTATTGATATGTATGTTCTTACTGCCATTTTGTTACTCGTTTTTTATTTGTTTTGTAGGTCTTTTTTTTTTGCCTGTCTTCTTTTGCTCTCTTCTATTATGATTTTATGACTATCTTTAGTGTTACGTTTGGATTCCTTTCCTTTTTTGTGTATATATCTATCGTAGATTTTTGGTTTGTGGTTAGCAGTCTGTATATATACATGATTGTTTTAAGTTGCTCATCTTTTAATTTCAAATGTATTTTTTTTTTGGCTGTGCCATGCAGCACATGAGATCGACAGGCAGGATCTTAGTTCCCCAACCAAGGCTTGAACCTGTGCCCCCTGCAGTGGAAGCGTGGAGTCTTAACCGCTGGACCACCAGGGAAGTCCCTCAAATGCATTTTTAAACCCCTACATTTTTAGTCTTCTCCTCTCATGATTACTGTTTTTGATATCATATTTTACATCTGTTTTGTGTATCCCTTAACTGCTTATTGTGGTTATAGATGACTTGACTACATTTTTTTGTCTTTTTAACCTCCCTGCTAGCTTTATGTATGTATGATTTCCTACCCTTAGTGTGTGTTTACCTTTACCAGTGAGCTTTTTTATTTTGTAGTTTTCTTGTTGCTGGTTGTGTCTTTTTTTGCCTAGAGAAGTTCCTTTAACATTTGTTGTAAAGTTGATTTGGTGGTGCTGAACTCTTTTAGCTTTTACTTGTCTGTAAAGCTTTTGATTTCTACATCAAATCTGAATGAGAACCTTGCCAGGTAGAATATTCTTGGTTGTAGGTTTTTCCCTTTAATCACTTTAAATATATCGTCCTACTCCCTTCTGGCCTGCAGAGTTTCTGCTGAAAAATCAGCTGATAGCCTTATGGGAGTTCCCTTGCTTTTAATATTCTCTCTTTATCTTTATTTTTGTCATTTTGATTATGGTGTGTCTTGGTGTCTTCCTCTTGTGTTAATCCTGTGTGGGACTCTCTGCACTTCCTGGACTTGGGTGACTGTTTCCTTTCCCAGGTTAGGGAAGTTCTCAGCTATTGTGTCTTCACATATTTTCTCAGGCCCTTTCTCTCTCTCTTTGTCTCAGACCACTATAATATGAATATTAGTACACTTGATATTGTCTCAGAGGTCTCTTAAACTGTCCTCATTTCTTTTCTTTCTTTTTTTTTTTTTGCGGTACGCGGGCCTCTCACTGTTGTGGCCTCTCCCATTGCGGAGCACAGGCTCCGGACGCGCGGGCTCAGCGGCCACGGCTCATGGGCCCAGCCGCTCTGCGGCATGTGGGATCTTCCCAGACTGGGGTACAAACCCGTGTCCCCTGCTTCGGCAGGCGGACTCTCAACCACTGTGCCACCAGGGAAGCCCTCTTCCTTTTTTCTGTTCGGCAGCAGTGATTTCCACGACTCTGTCTTCCAGCTTACTGGTCCATTCCTCTGTATCATTTAGTCTGCTATTGATTCCTTCTAGTATATTTTTCATTTCAGTTATTGTATTCTTCATCTCTGTTTGGTTGTTCTTTATATTTTCTAACTCTTTGTTAAAAACTTCTCACTCTGTGTATCCATTCTTCTCCTGAGTTCTTTTATCATCTTTACAATCATTACTCTGAACTCTTTCTTGGGTAGATTGCCTGTCTCCACTTCATTTGGTTTTTCTTCTGGGGTTTTGTCTCGTTCCTTCATCTGGAACATGTTTCTCTGCCACCTCATTTTGTCTGAGTTTCTATTTGTATTTTTATATATGTGGTAGGTTAGTTACATTTCTCAAACTTGGAAAAGTGACCTTCTATAGGAGACATCCTATGGGTCCCAGCAGTGCACGCCCCTGTTGTCACCCAAGCTGTATGCTCTAGGGGTTCCTCCTAAGAGGACTGAGTGACTCCTTCTGTTGTGGAGGGCTGACTGTGTGGGTGGTCTGGTGGGCTTTGTTGGCCCCTAGTGTGATTGGTTGCCAGGCCATGCCTTGTGTGGATGCTGCTAGCTGCTGTGTGGTGGGGCCTGGTCACGAGGTGGCTTGTTTTAGATCCCTAGGGGGCCCTTGGGCTAGTGCCGGCTCACTGGTGGGTGGAGTCAGGATCCCAAAGACTCCGAGGCTGTTGCCTGTACTACACCAGGTCCTGGGATTAGTGCCTGGGGTTAGTAGTGGCATGCAGAGCTGGTTCCTGAAGTCTGGCTGAAGGGCCCAGGGATCCTAGAACTTGTTTCAAATCGTTGGTGGGGGAGCCAGTTCCTGACACAGTTTGGTATGGGATCCAGGGTGTCCTGAAGCTTGTGTTGGCCTGCTGGTGGACGGGGCCTGGGCCAAGCTGGTCCCAGGATAAGGTCTGGCCTGCTGTGAGTGGGCTGGGTCTGCAGACTGCAGGATCATAGTTTTCTTGCATCTGGTGTCTGCCCCCTGTTGGATGAGGCTGTTCTAGAGGCTAGTGCAGGCTTCCTGGAGGGAGAGGGCAGTGCATACCCGTTGCTGGGTGGAAGTGGTTCTTGGCCCTTTGGTGGGCAAGGGCATGTGTTGGCGCACGTCTAGAGGTGGCTGTGGGATTACGACGTCTTTTGGCGGCCTGTCTGCTGATGGGTGGGCCTCTGTTCCTGCCGAGTTGCTTTGCCTGAGGCGTCCCAGCACTGGTGCCTACAGGCTGTTGTGTGGATTTAGGGTTAGGTGTTGGAACTAGTGAGTGAAGATGGCAGCCACCAGCAGCAGTGGTCACACAGTAGAATGTTCCCAAATATGGCTGCCACCAGTATCTGTGTCCTCAGGGTGAGCCACAGCCACACACACACACCCCCACAAATACCTCTCCAGGAGACTGCCCAAGACCAGCAAGTAGGTCTGGCCCAGGCTCCTATCAAGTTACTGCTTTTGACCTGGGTCCCAGTGCGCATCAGATTTTGTGTGCACCCTTTTAAGAGTGAAGTTTCTTTTGCCCTCTGTCCTATGGGGCTTCTGAAATTAAGCCGCTCTGGCCTTCAAAGCCACATGCTCTGGGGTTTCATCTTCCCGGTGCAGGACCCCTGGACTGGGGAGTTGGACGTGGGTCTCAGAACTCTCACTCCTACGGGAAATCCTTTGCAATATAACTATTCTCCAGTTTGTGGGTTGCCCACCCAGGGGTATGGGATTTGATTATATCACGAGTCTGCCCCTCCTACCCGTCTTGTTTTAGTTCCTTCTTTATGTCTTTAGTTTTAGAAAATCTTTTCTGGTAGGTTCCAGTCTTTTTCATTGATGGTCGTTTTGAAGACAGTTGTGATTTTGGCGTGCTCATGAGTGAGATAACTGAGTCTTTCTACTCTGCCATCTTGGCTGCTCTCGAGAATTGAATTTTAAATTGTACAAAGAATATTAAAGACAATCCAGATTTTGTTGCCTCGTTTTATCTGTTGGTACTCTATTTTAAAAAAATTAATTCTTCCTGTGGGCCCACATCTACCAGTATCCCTTCAGGCCAGTATTTCAAATTTAATATGTAAATCTTCAACAGAGTAGATTCTCAAGTAGAGTTCATACAGGAAATTCACTTCTTGGGTGCTATCAAGTATCCGATACCTTGCCATTCTTTAAATAAGCTTCCTTAACATTGTATTTGAAAAGTGAGAATTTTTTTTCTTCTGCCAATCAGAGCTTTGATCTTGAAAAATTTGATGTGGGGAGGGAATTTAGTATTGACATAAATTATGAACTGTTGAAACAATGTGATGTTGCCAGATAAACCCTAACCTTTTAACCTGACTTCCTGAGCATCTTTGTTGAATTATTTTATGTTTTGATATCAATTGCCCTTCCAGTCTGATTTTTATAAATTTTAACTCCTACTAACAGTGAAAGTGACTGAAGTGCAGTGATTTTGAAATTCATTAAATATATTCTCAACAGGGTTGATCATGTCACCTGAGAAGAGATGAAATTAGAGGTTAGCTAACATTTGAGATTATCCTAAATTAAAATTAATCTGAAACAAAATTAAAGTATTGATGTATGTTGTATGTTAGTATGTTATTTTCTTGGTCCTATCAGAGGCTTAGAGAATGTTAAAGCTGAAAGGCACTGTAGGATCTTTAGTTCCTTTTCAGTTTACAGCTAAGGATTACCTTTGTGTGGTTTGTTTTTTTTTTTTTTTGGCTGCGCCATGTGGCATGTGGGATCTTAGTTCCCCGACCAGGGATCGAACCTGCACCCCCTGCATTGGAAGTGTGGAGTCTTAATCACTGGACTGCCAGGGAAGTCCCCAGCTGAGGAAATAGAGTACTTTCCTAGCATTCCGTGGCTATATAACTAAGTACTAGATACTTGGATTTGGAACTATGAGTTAACCAACATGTTATCTCACTCCTTTCTTATAAATCTTTATACATAACATCTTCCTAGGGCTTTGTTGTTGGAAAAATGCCTGTGCAGTTGTCTTTTTAATATGATTGAAGGTATTTTAATCTTAGGTTGAAAAACTCTCTGATCTATACAAATTTATAGGTATCAGCAGTCTTTTACTGTCTTAAAACTCCCACCTTAACCATGTATGTCATTTATTTTGGTGACCTACTTTCAGCAGTTACCCTTTTTCATTGGTTATTAATTTCCCTGACTATTAGAGTAGTTAATATTTTCATTCTTTCTGGTAAAGGACACAATTTACAGATCTTTCTTTCCTGGGTTATGTGGATAACTATTTAATAAATATTAAAGAGTATAGACTCTTTCCTTTGTTCTAGAGCTGTTTTCAACCATAGAATTGAACTGAGTCCCTACAGTCATCCCTCAGTATCCACAGAAGATTGGTTCCAGGACCCACGGATAGCAAAATCCGTGGATATTTAAGTCTTTTAGGTATTAATGGCTAGTACAATCAGGTCTGTGTATCTGCGGTTCACACATCTGTGGGTATAGAGGGGTGACTGTTATTTTCACTTACAGCTGGGAACCCTTCCTAGTTTTTGAATTTTAATAATAGAATTTTTTTCCCACTGGAGCTAAGGATTCAGAGTAGAGTAATCATGGTAGTACTATCCATTTGACAGTGATTCAAAGTGAAAATAGAAACTCTTTCATTTTTTACATATGGAAATATAATTTTAGTGGTCTTCATTTAGGTCTTCATTTAGAATATGAATTTGGAATATGAGTAATTTCATGGTCTATAATGAATAGGTGAGATAATACTATTTTTCCCATTTTTATCTGTTATTTTATACATTACGTATAGTCCTATATAAATTGTATGTTGTACATTGTGAAAAGCATTGTTAGTTAAATGACATACGGTAAATGATAGGTGTTTAACTCATATATTTCATTTTATATTCCTACTGTATGTGAGACTTACTGACTCGAAAATATTTTTCATTAACTCCCATTTTTGAGTGGCCCTGTCTACCCCCAATTTCCCCATCCCCTCCAAAAAAAAAAAATCAGAATTGTGCAGGGAGCTCTGCTCTGATAGCACTGATAGAATTCAACATAGACGATTATAGCTATCAAAAAATTGACCTTAGATCTCCGAGGAGAGACACTGCTTTGTTGTGTGGCTTTTGTGTAACCCTCAAATCCAGAACAAATACCTAACTGGAATGTGATGCAGATTGAATGTTCTCGTTCTTTCTTGTGTAATTCTTTTTCCCTCTAAGTTGAACAATGCCTGCAATTTTTTTCAACCTACTCTGCTAGGATTTTGATGGGCATTTTTTATTCCATATACTGGCTGATTGAAAAGGATAGTTTTCTCTTAGCTCTGAAAAGCCAGATACTTTACTCAGATTTCAGACTCTGAAAAGATATCATCCTTGACCCAGAATCTAAAGACATTGTAAGGTGAAAGTTTCTTTAAAGGCTTTCCAAGTTGCATTTCACCTGAGTGGTTATATGGACAAATGGTAAGAATCACCTTTCAGTATTGTTTTCTTGAATCAGTAACTGGTTTTAAAACCCATCATGTTTTGTTTGTCCTCTTTTTGACTGATGAACTACTTTGCTAGGTAATTTATAAATGAAGTTGACCAAGTCCCTTTGGTCTTGACTGGGAGGATGCTAAATTCTCTCTCAGATGTGACATAACTGTTAGATTGAAAGTCTGTCCTTAGAAGGAACACTGGAGAATGCATTATACTAATGATTGTTGTGCTGTCTTCTCTTGCTGTGGTTAATATTAATCATCTCTTTTCCTTCCCCTTTCCTGCTGCCTCTTTTCCTTTTCTTCCTTGTCTTCCCATGTACTCTTTGAATTTATTATACTGGCCTATATATTTTTTCCTTGCTTTCTGTTTTTGTTTTGTTTTTTTTTAATTTTGTGATCTCCTGCCCTACTTTGTCTTCCCCACTTGCCTTGGGTTCCATGTTGCTAGTTTTTATGTTCGCACGCTCATTATCACCCTTTTTTGTACTTCAAATCCCAGCAGCTGCCCAGCCAGGTCCCTGAGCACAGCCCTGTGGTTTATGGGACTGTGGAGAGCGCTCATCTTGCTGCCAGCACCCCTGTCACTGCAGCTAGCGACCAGAAGCAAGGTTTGTGTATGACTATTTTCCTCCCTCTTACCTTTAGTCTCTTTCTTTTTTTTTTTTAATTAATTACATTGCCCTCAGCATTTAGGAATAAAAGTAAAACATGAGGATTATTTAGATACCCACTTTTAAACAAAGCTTTGAGATGGAAAATCAGTGTTCTACTTCTAAGAAAGTAAAGTAGGTATGATTAGTAAAAATTTTTCCTACATTCTATTAATGCCTCACTGTCAATGTATATTTATAGGTAAAAGCTTACGTGCCTTAAACTGTTTCTTTTGGAACACGCTTGGGGAAAATAAATCGATGTATATATTTTACCAAATGTTGGTGAAATAAGTACACATACTGCTTCTTGGATTATAAATAGGAAACTTTAAGGGAAATCTCATGCCAGAAAGTGGGTTATCACAGTCTCTCTTTCCTGCCTAGTTGGATTTAAGTTGACCTTAGCTAAAATTGGGAGATAATTCATTAGACACAGAAGGAAGCAAGTTAGTTTGTTCATGTTTCTGATTTCATTCTAAGAATGAATAGAAGTCATATGTGTTTTCTGTTTTCTTGAGTTATTTATTCCTCCAAACCCCTTAATATTCCATAGCTGATGTATACTTTCTGTACTTTCTAAAAATTATTCTTTAAAAAGCATTGGGGGGCTTCCCTGGTGGCGCAGTGGTTGGGAGTCCACCTGCCGATGCAGGGGACACAAGGTTCGCGCCCCAGTCCGGGAAGATTCCACATGCCGCGGAGCGGCTGGGCCGTGAGCCATGGCTGCTGAGCCTGTGCGTCCTGAGCCTGTGGTCCGCAACGGGAGAGGCTGCAGCGGTGAGAGGCCCGCGTACCGCAAAAAAAAAAAGCATTGGGAATTTGCACACAGTCAAAGTAGAGGTATTTAGTGGCATTGTTTTTTCACTGGATTGCAGGATGATAACACAAACTTCTAATGTGTGGTTTCAGTGTTTCCTTACGGCATGCAAAGATAATATGGTGTTCTTTCCCTTTAGTATTCAGGAGCCTAGTAGACTTGAACAGAGACAAGTCCTAAATTTTGTTTTATGAAATAGTTTTAAACCACAAGATAGGTAATAAATCCTAAACTGGCATGCTTCTAAAAGTTTGCAGTGTCAAATACTTCTTTCAGCAATGTTCAGAGTTAGAGACTCATAAATGCTTAAAGTTAAATTTTTTAATATTAAAGCCATTCACCATGCAGGAGTGCAGTTTTGTAGGTATTGTGGAAGGCTACTTCCTACCACCAATAATCAAGCAATTTTGAGTCAAAATTCAGAATATTTTCAATCTGAGTGGAGAATTTTCAGGGTATTCCCTTCAAAATGTCATTACTTTCGCACAGTTATAATCCTTTTGCTAGTTAGAATTGTGCTAAACATACTAAATAATTACCATGCAGAGAGGCCTTAAAATATATCCTTTACACTGACTTTCTCTAGCTGGGCTACAATACAAGGAATTCATAACATATCTTGTTGGTGATAGCTCTGACCTAAGATTTTTGGATTAGGTAGATACCTGCATCTTACCATATTTAGGCCTTGATTTGCAGAAGGAGGAATGTAGGATTCTTTGTTTCCTCTCAGTTTTTTATGCTTAGTGGAAATTTGAATAATAAAATCAACATTTCAAATTGATGTTTGATATAGATATGAGTGAATTGGAAAATGTTCGACATTACCTTGATGAAAAGAAAAACTTCTGTTTTAAGTATATTTCATAGAGCTTATAGTAACTTTTTGGAACTACTGCTGTCTTCCTCTAGTACCAGCTGTTCTCCAGAAAACTCAGTAGTTCTAATCTTCTGTTTCTAATTCTATCCATAGCTTGTCAATATATAGAATAGTTTTCAGAGTAGTTTTCTTTTTTAAATTAAATATATGTAATTCAAATAAAATTAGAAAGCGTTCATCATTTTTCAGAGAATTCTTTAACAGTTAAGAAAGTTTTAAAAAATTTCTTCTTAACTGTAGATTCATTTTGAAATTAAAGTAGGATACAAAAATGCACTGTTTTAAAAAATTGTTATATTACCCCCAGAAACAATAGATTCTGCATTCTGCAGTCAGATTGGTTTTTCTCTCTTGATGGAAATATCATTACGGAGGGTTTGTACTGGGATCCCACTTTAGCCCCAAAGTCTCCCACTAGATTGATTCACCTAAATACTTCTTTTTCCATAACCCCCCCCTTTTCCCCTCTGAATTGGAAGAATTTAGGATTTGAGATCATTTTTAGATTCTTGAATTGGAAGAATTTAGCATCTGAAATCATTTTTAGGTTCTAGTTATATGACCTTGGACCTGTGACTTAATTTCTAAAACCCTCAGTTTCCCCCTCTGTAAAATAGGAACGTAATAGTTTTTATCCCTTTGGTGATTGTAAGAATTAAAGGACACTATGTATATATGGTATTTGACCCATTTCCTGGTACATATTAAGTGCTTAATAAATGTTAGCTGCCATAATTAAGTGTCTGATTTTCTCAGTTTTTGATGTGAACAGCTGGAATAGTTACATGAAGACCAAGTTTCCAGACAAATATGCCATTTCCCATTTGTTTTGGTACTTGATAAAAACCCAAGGAAGACCTCAACTTGACTTGTAGAAAGACTGTTGAATGAATTAAAATCTTCAGTTGGTGTGATAGTCTAGAGACACAGCTTAAATGATTGTTTGATGTTTGAAAAAATGCATTCAGCTCAGCGTATTGAGGATATGGTATGTATAATTAAATACAAATAAAAGTTATTTGAGCCTTAGTCTTAGTGCGTTTTGAAGGCTCTTGATGTAGAGTAGGTATTCAACGAATGGTATTCTGTTGTAATTCAACCAGTTGTACCAGTGTAGCTCAACTGGGGCTCTTTTGGAATTTAGGACAGGACTATTCTCTGTCAAATGAGACTGTCCCTCAAACTGCAGGATGCTTACTTAGCATTCTTGGTCTCTCCCCATTAAATGATAGCAACACCGTTTCGGTCATGTGTGGCTCCTGACAACCAAAGGGCGCCCATCTAGGAGCTTGGTTCCACCACTCTATGAGAATAAAAGGGAGGAGTTTTTGCTTTCTTATAAATTTGACATTCATTATAGAAACTGTGGTTAAACACAAAGAAAAATTATCTCTTATCTCATTATCCAGAGCCATTGTTAATAACCTGTATGTAATTCTAGACTTTCCTATATGCATCTATGTTAGTAGTCTGTATTTTTTTTGTTACCAGTAGGTTTATGCTCCACGTGCAATTTTTGTGCCCTGCTTTTTAGAAAAACATGTCTTTTATTATAAACAACTTTCTATATAATTAAATACTCTTTTAAAAACTTATTTCAAATGATTGCAGTAATTACCATTATATGCCCCGACCATTATTTCTTTAATAAGTCCCTCATTGTTAGACATTTAGTTTATTTTTCTATTATAATTTTAGTTTATAATATAAATATTTAGTTTATCTTTCTATTATAAATATTGTTGCTTTAAATATTCTAGACCTGTCTTTTCTCTTCAGTGTTCATTTCCTTAGAAAAAATTCTTAAAGGTGAAATTCCTGCAAATTCCTAAAAATGGCCAAATGTTATAAACATTTTGAATGCAGTATATTAGATTTCAAACTATCATGGCTCTGAAAAACATACTCTTAATAGTAAAAGTTCTTAGAGAAATAAAATCAGTGTTCTTTATTTAGATCTACTCTATTATACCTTTCAGCTTTCTGTAGTAAAAGTTTAATGAATTAATTAAAGGACTTATTTCAAAATAAGGAGCTCTCAAAATAATGAAATTTTTTTTTGTTTCTAATTTTCTTTATTAATGTTAGCTATTTCTCAAGAGTATATAGAAGTTTCAGTCATAGGTCTGCTTTTGTTTGATATTTTTAGTATCAGAAATTTTATTTCCCAAAATTAATAATTGAATTGACATACTCTTATTAGATTGTTAATGTGCGATTTACTATTTTCTGCTGTTTAATTTAATTCATCTAGGTTTCATTCAGTGGTCATAAAGGGTAATATCCTTTTTTTAAAAATTAATTAATTAATTAATTTATTGGCTGCATTGTGTCTTCGTTGCTGAGCGTGGGCTTTCTCTAGTTGCGGCGAGAGGGGGCTACTCTTCATTGCGGTGCGCGGGCTTCTCATTGCGGTGGCTTCTCTTGTTGCGGAGCACGGGCTCTAGGTGCACAGGCTTCAGTAGTTGCAGCACGCGGGCTCAGTAGTTGTGGCACGCAGGCCCTAGAGTGGGTGGGCTTCAGTAGTTGCGGCGTGTGGTCTCAGTAGTTGTGGCGCACGGAGTTAGTTGCTCTGCGGCATATGGGATCTTCCCGGTCCAGGGATCGAACTCGTTTCCGCTGCATTGACAGGCGGATTCTTAACCGCTGCGCCACCAGGGAAGTCCCAAAGGGTAATACTCTGATGTACTTTTTAATAGTGGTATCTTATAATCTGGGTTACCCATGTAGCAGTTACTCTGGTTGAGTTGGAAAGTATTTTCATCAGAGATATTTTAATAAATACGTATTTATTTTATATATATCACATATATGTAATAAATATAATAGATGTATTTCTTTGAATGTTTTTGTCTCTTGCCCTGGCAACTTAGTCTGAAATATTTGGCATTCAGAGCCTATTGATCTTATTTCTCCACTACAGTAAATAGGCAGAGTTAAAGAAACACTGGCCTCTAAGCCCATCGATTAAAGTGAATTTTAAGGCCGGTAAAAGTAGTTGCAGTGAATGAATTAGCCTTTAACAGCTTAATTTTACCATCTGTTTATCTGATCAACGAGCATATTTTCTTTGGCAGACTTACTTAACTAAAAGTTATTGTAAACACTCAACTTCACTTATGCATAAAGATTTCTGGCAGAGAAAGTAAAGTCCCTTTCAGTTTAGGTTGTCTTTCAGCAGTGCTTAAAATTTTTGTTTGCATTTGATGAACATGCTCATGAGTAGCTGTTTTTCCACTGGAGCCTGTTTATTCCACTAAGGAAACACAAGGCTGTAAACCAGTCTAATCTCCTTTGGTTTCATCTTCCCAGGCATGAATCATGTATCAGTTTACCTGGAATTTTAAAATATAGAAATTTTCCTGAGTTAGCTTTCCTTTCATTTTTCTGGTTTATTATGATTATCAGTTTATTAACCTTTATTATGATTATCAATTTATCTCACTCTTGCTGTCATTCTTTTTCTGTCTATATACAGATGTACATTTTCTGTATTATTTTAATATATATTGTTTATTTTTAATTGGACTTGATTATCTGAATATTAACGTTGGTTTCTCCTTAAAGAATTTTTTTTTTTACAACTGAAGATACAAGATAAATTTCCATTTTTATTCCTTAACATTATTTCTAGTTATATGCCTCTTTTAAGAAATGAAAGTTAATTTCTAAATGAATTTTTATGTTCAGGAACTTGATTTCACTGAAAATAAACTTCATTGATAATAAATGACACCATGATAGTTTTTATTGAAACAGTTTTTTTATACAGGTAATACATGTTCTTTATAAAAATCCCCCAAATGCAGAAATATATAGAATAAAAAATAATATCTGTATCCAATAATTTAATCTCCAGTTATTTTCCCCTGAACTGTCCTGTCCTGTCTCCATAGTGTATCCTTGGTAGAAAAATTTTCTACAGATGAAGGCTTTCCCTACCTTAAAGAAAAGCCCCATTCCCATCCCGAGAATGTTTTAGTTACAGGTTTGATTAGATTTTCCCTTTGTGTTCTTGACATAGTCATTTGGTGAATTAATTCCTTCTCTTACTTAAAAATAAACTTTATATATGTATTGGAGGTTAAGTAATAGTGGAAAATAGAGAAGAAAATATGACAATGTTTTTGGAGTGGCAAAATAATATTTTGATCTGTCTTCTGCTGCCCATGTTTTAGAGTAAGAGATTAAAAGAATTACCCTAAAATAATACAATACAACCTCTGATCCAAAAATTATTCCTAAATGTCTTTCATTTTTTTCTTTCCCAGAAGAGAAGCCAAAACCAGATCCAGTGTTAAAGACTCCTTCCCCAGTCCTTAGGCTAGCCCTTAGTGGAGAGAAGAAAGAACAAGCAGGCCAGACATCTGAGGTTACTGCAGTAGAAGCCATACCAGAGCTTACTCTGCCTCCATCACCTACCACTATTTCTCCACTTGCTCGAAGTACAGTTGCTTCCCCCACCTCTGCTGCTCTTAGTAGCCAGCCAGTATTCACCACTGCTACTGATGACAGATGTGAACTCTCTTCCTCAAAAGAAGACACAATTCCTATACCCAGCCCCACATCTTGCACAGAAGCATCAGATCCTTCACCAACAGATGAAATTGATGATGATATATGCAAGAAATCTTGTAGTGTAGCACCTAATGATATTCCGCTGATTTCTAGTACTAACCTAATTAATGAAATGAATGGAGTTAGTGAAAAATTACCAGCCACGGAAAGCATTGTGGAAATAGTAAAACAGGAGGTGTTGCCATTGACTCTTGAATTGGAGATTCTGGAAAATCCCCCAGAAGAAATGAAAGTGGAGAGTGTTGCAACTCCTATCACCCCTTCCATAGTTCCCTCCTTTTCTCCGTCTCCTCCAACTCCTCCAGCTTCTCCTCCTCCCACACCAGTCATTGTTCCTGCTGCTGCCTCTAACGTTAGTACTGCTGGTGGTCCCACCGCAGTTCAGAGAGTCTTAGAAGAGGACGAGAGCGTAAGAACTTGCCTTAATGAAGATGCAAAAGAGATTCAGAACAAAATAGAGGTAGAAGCAGATGGGCAAACAGAAGAGATTATGGATTCTCAGAACTTAAGTTCAAGAAAGAGCCCAGTCCCAGGTAAGCTTTTCTGTTATTAATTATATTTTGCTTGTTGAACATGAAAAAGAAGCAGTGTTTGAGTTATTTTTTTTTATTTTACTTTTTTTTTTTTTTTTGCGGTACGTGGGCCTCTCACTGTTGTGGCCTCTCCCATTGCGGAGCACAGGCTCCGGACGCACAGGCTCAGCGGCCGTGGCTTACGGGCCCAGCCACTCCGCGGCATGTGGGATCTTCCCGGACCGGGGCACGAACCTGTGTCCCCTGCATCGGCAGGCGGACTCTCAACCACTGCGCCACCAGGGAAGCCCGAGTTATTTTTTAATTGGCTACTTTCCTTGACTTCCAGAAACATCAGATGAATGCTATAGTTCCTAGTCTGATTTCTTCATTGGTGTGTTTATGTTTTAGTGCATCCAGCAAAGAGTTACTCCATTGTCTAAAAATGCAAATGAAATTTCAAATAGACAAAATGCCTCCAAGGTATATGTCACCATACACGTGTTTTTTGTTTTTGCCTCGTTCATATGAATCGTTTCCTCCGTGGTTAATTTCGTTGCTTTGGGGCTGGAAACCAGCATGGTCTATAGTCTATAGTCCCAGCATGGTCTATAGTCTGTAGTCCCTAATACTGTCTTCTCGGAATTTTAAAGCCTAATCAATCCTAAACTTAAAAGAATTCCTCTATGCAAGACCTCTTCTTTAATCTTGGGTTAAGGAAAATAGCAATCAGAATGTCAAAGGTTTATAACTAGTTCTGAAAAATAAAAGTACCCTCTCTGATTAACTCGCAGATAGGTTTAATGCTCTTCCGCTTTTTCTTTTTAAAGTTTCATTTTTCCTGAAATATTAATTTTATCATTATTACTTTATCATTAATATTGTCAAAGTATTATATTCTTCTGAATTCAAAATTATTTCTTTTTAATGTAGCATCACCTGGAATCTTGGATCTAACCATTAGGTTTTTATAATATTAATCAGAAGTTATCTGAGGCTTATCAACTATTCTTACGTCAGTAGTGCATAAGAATATGGCTTTTAACAAGTCAGCATAGGGCTTCCCTGGTGGCGCAGTGGTTGAGAGTCCGCCTGCCGATGCAGGGGACACGGGTTCGTGCCCCGGTCTGGGAAGATCCCACATGCCGCGAAGCGGCTGGGCCCGTGAGCCATGGCCGCTGAGGCTGTGCGTCCTGAGCCTGTGCTCCGCAACGGTGAGAGGCCCATGTACTGAAAAAAAAAAAAAAAAAACAAGTCAGCATAGCCCATCTTCTGAAACATTGCCCTACACTGTATCATTTGCTCTCTGTGTACCTGTCAAGTTGAGTTATACAATTTGACAAGTGGCTGCTCCCCCAGCAGTTGATCTAGATATGTACTGGAGATGTTTTAGTCACCCACATCCCCAATATTTATTGCCTACTGTGACCTGTCTAATTGAGAAACTTGGCAAATCAAAAAACCTGATCTCTACCTTTAAGATGTGGTTTTCCCACCCAGCTCAGCTCTCGAGGTAATTTCCTCATGAAGGTCTCTGAGAGGTGTCTGGTTCTTTGGAACTGTAGAACACCTAGTTCCACAGTAAACCAGAGCAGAAAAGCAAACAATGCCAGGCAGTTGGGACTGGGAGAAATGTATCATAAGTATTTATAAATCGCCTGTTTCCTCAATAGACTGGCCTCTGTAAGCATCAGTATGCTCCAGAAGCATAGTGCCTTCACTGTTAGGAACTTCCTCCTTGGTGGGGTGATGACCTGGGGCTTTTTTGTAACTCTTTGAAAAAACAATCTTACTTTTGGTGTGGCTGTAGGTGAATGCCCCTCCAAAGAACACTTGTTTGATGGAGAGTAGTAATTTGTTTGACCCTTCCTTTTGTCCCTTCATTTACCTGCCTGTGAGTTGTCATTCAACAGTTAGTGATGTGGTAGTTCCCAAAATAGGAGAAGCTATTGAAGAAAAATGTTTTGAAAAAAACATCCAAACAAATAATAGAAAGAATAGCAGGCATAGGGAATACAGTCAAAGATACAGACCATATCTCAGAACTGAAATCAGTATAAAGCAAAGTTCTGCACTGAAATCCCACTTCTACTCATCCCTGACATTCATTCATTCTTTTAAGCAGTTTGTCACTTAGGTGGCCTGATATTGCAAGACAGCTCCCAGGGATAAATGGATAAACAGAATTTGGAGTTAAGTTGTCTTCATAGCATGGTACATTTTTTTCGAAATGCAAATACTCTTGGAGTTAGTAATATAAGTCACCAGCACCTTAGTAAAAGAATATAGATTATTCAGCAGTAAACCAGAAGATAGCTAAAAGAAAGAACTGTCTTTTGCCATGATTAGGGATGAGGTAGAGGTTAGTGATGTCAGGAAGGAAAGTGTCTTGGCATTTTTCTAGTTTCATGATTTTTTTAACCTATGAATATGTTTTAAAGGAACTAGAAGTTCTGTAACTTCCCTTTATATCTTACACTCTTCAAAATTCAAAGTAAATGAACCTCAAGAACCCATGCACCTCTAGCATTTTTTAAATTGTAAGCCTTACCAGAAACATTCCTGGCCCTCTGATTTCAGTGTTAATATTTTTTAATGTTATTGCTACAAAAGTTAACTATGAAAATTAACTCATCATCATTCTTTTAGATAATATCGATCTGAAATTGTCATATGCTTAATGACTCCCGTCTTTTTTGCACTTATTTAGCGTACCTTGTTTACTTTGAGAGGATATTAAAATTGTAACAGTTTGGTTTGGATATCAGTCTTTTGTTGTTGACTTTTGAGAATAGTTCTTACTGTCTCTGCCTGAGGATGAAACACTTTAAAGCTGGCTTCAGAAACCATTTGCTTTTCACAGCTGTGATGCATAGAAATAGGCAGTAGTTTGTATAGAGGTACTTGTTTAAAGCAGTGAAGTCAGACTTAGGGTGTATGATCCCTTCTCTTACTTCTGCTAGAAAACATTTTCTTGCCACTATTCTAGATCATATTTCTGACTGGAGCAAATTGCAGCAATTCTGGATGCTTAGGGGTTGAAGGGCAAACCCTATAAAACGAGAATTGTGTCTGCAGGGTACTCTGAAAAGCCTCAGAGATGGGCCAGACTTTTGATTCATATGATCACTTCAATAATTAAATGTGCAAAAATCTGTATTAATTGATTTCTTTTTAAAAATATTTATTTATTTTGGGCTGCGTTGGGTCTTAGTTGCGGCATGCGGGATCTTTTGTTGCAGCGCACGGGCTTCTCTGTCTCTAGTTGTGGCACGTGGGCTCTCTCATTGAGGTGCGTGGGCTTAGTTGCCCTGTGGCATGTGGGATCTTAGTTCCCCGACCAGGGATCTAACCCACGTCCCCTGCATTGGAAGGCGGTTTCTTTACCACTGGACCATCAGGGAAGTCCCTGTATTAACTGATTTCTTGAAGTCCTAGGAATTTTTATTATGGTTTCATTATACTTGGTGGGGAAGAAGAGAGAATTTCAGAACTTGTGGAAAAACGTTCCCTGCTCAGCATTCAGGAATTCATTTTGTGCAATTTCATGAGTGTATATACTGTGTGACATGCATGCTGTGTAACGTGAACTTTTCCACTTTTAAAAATAATAGTGGGCTTCCCTGGTGGCGCGGTGGTTGAGAGTCCGCCTGCTGATGCAGGGGACACGGGTTCGTGCCCCGGTGTGGGAAGATCCCACATGCCGCGGAGGGGCTGGGCCCATGAGCCATGGCCGCTGAGCCTGTGCATCCGGAGCCTGTGCTCCGCAACGGGAGAGGCCACAGCAGTGAGAGGCCCGCATACTGCAAAAAAAAAAAAAAAAGTGATTTTTTCTTTATCTTTTACGTTCATTATCTGTTTTGATATAAAACTATTATTTGAAATTCTTCTGGCAGAGGGAGGTTTCTAATCTTTCTGTTTGTCTTCTCTGGCTTGGCTCATGGCTTCTTTGTATATTTTATAAATTTGTTTTATGAACTTAGCTTCAGCTAAACTTTCCCGGATGTGGATTGAGGGCAGCTCCTCTCAAAGCATGTCTTAGGCAAAACGTTAGCTGGAACTTAATCTGAGTTTAATGTCCTAAACGAACTCTCTTACCGCACACAAAGTAAACGCATTCCCTGTGTATACTAATTTTCAGGAAGACAGCAGGCTCTCTACACCTAGTTGAAACCAAACATCCTTCCTTGTCATCACTCTATGTTGGTTCACTGGTTTATTTTGGTCTGTGTACTGTTTTAGCTTCCTTTTCACTGAGACTGTCACTCTGTTAGGAGTCTCAGGGATTTTTATAAGAATCTCAGTTCCAAGTCCTTGCTTTTGTAGGGATCCAAGATCTTGTATGTCCCACGTGGATGTTCAGATGTAAACTCCTTGGTTGTAGAGACTGGCAACAGCCTCCCATATCCCCAGTGTTTTAGTGGTAGCAGCAGCTGGCCTGGTTTGTGTGGCTTCCAAGTGTTTGCCTTATATTTCTTGTAGGCTCAGCTAAGGTTGAAGGATGGTTTTCAGTTTCTGTAGGCTGCAAGATGAGACATTTATTTCTCAAATGGAGATATGATGGTATGTTTCAAGAGTTGTTAATAAAATTCTGATTCATACAGCCAATCGAGTTGCTGTTATCGCTTTTTTTATACAGGTTTTTATTAGCTATCAATTTTACACATACTAATATATATGTCAATACCAATCTCCCAACGCATCCCACCACCACTGCCCTCCCTGCTTTCCCCCTTGGTGTCCATACGTTTGTTCTCTACATCTGTGTCTCTATTTCTGCCTTGCAGACTGATTCATCTGTACCATATTTCTAGGTTCCACATATACGTGTTAATATACAATATTTCTTTTTCTCTTTCTGACTTACTTCAGAAAGAGAAGTAAGTTTACTTACTTACTTTCTGACTTACCTAGAAGTAACTCTTTCTGACTTACTTCTAGGTCCATCCACATCTCTACAAATGACCCAATTTCGTTCCTTTTTTATGGCTGAGTAATATTCCATTGTACATATGTGCCACATCTTCTTTATCCATTCATCTGTCGATGGGCATTTAGGTTGCTTCCGTGACCTGGCTATTGTAAATAGTGCTGCAGTGAACATTGGGGTGCATGTGTCTTTTTGAATCATGCTTTTCTCAGGGTATATGTCCAGTAGTGGGATTGCTGGGTCATATGGTGATTCTATTTTTTTTTTTTTTTTTTTTTTTTTTTTTTTTTTTTTTTTTTTTTTTTTGCAGTACGCGGGCCTCTCACTGCTGGGGCCCCTCCCGCCGCGGAGCACAGGCTCCGGACGCGCAGGCTCAGCGGCCATGGCTCACAGGCCCAGCTGCTCCGCGGCATGTGGGATCTTCCCGGACCGGGGCACGAACCCGTGTCGCCTGCATCAGCAGGCGGACTCGCAACCACTGCGCCACCAGGGAAGTCCGGTGATTCTATTTTTATGTTTTTGTTTTTGTTTTTTGCGGTACGTGGGCTTCTCACTGTTGTGGCCTCTCCCGTTGCAGAGCACAGGCTCCAGACGCGCAGGCTCAGCAGCCATGGCTCACGGGTCCAGCCGCTCCGCGGCATGTGGGATCTTCCCGGACCAGGGCATGAACCCGTGTCCCCTGCATCGGCAGGCGGACTCTCAACCACTGCGCCACCAGGGAAGCCCTGGTGATTCTATTTTTAGTTTTTTAAGGAACCTCCATACTGTTCTCCATAGTGGCTATATCAATTTACATTCCCACGTACAGTACAAGAGGGTTGGTTCCCTTTTCTCCACACCCTCTCCAGCATTTGTTTGTAGATTTTCTGATGATGCCCATTCTGACTGGTGTGAGGTGATACCTCATTGTAGTTTTGATTTGCATTTCTCTAATAATTAGTGATGTTGAGCAGCTTTTCATGTGCTTCTTGGCCATCTCTATGTCTTCTTTGGAGAAATGTCTATTTAGGTATTTTGCCCATTTTTGGATTGGGTTGTTTGTTTTTTTAATATTGAGCTGCATAAGCTGTTTATATATTTTGGAGATTAATCCTTTGTCAGTTGCTTCATTTGCAGATATTTTCTCCCATTCTGAGTGTTGTCTTTCCGTCTTGTTTACAGTTTCCTTTGCTGTGCAAAAGCTTTGAAGTTTCATTAGGTCCCATTTGCTTAGTTTTGTTTTTATTTCCATTACTCTAGGAGGTAGGTCAAGAAAGATCTTGCAGTGATTTATGTCAAAGAGTGTTCTTCCTATGTTTTCCTGTAGGAGTTTTATAGTGTCTGGTCTTACATTTAGGTTTTAATCCATTTTGAGTTTATTTTTCTGTATGGTGTTAGGAAGTGTTCTAATTTCATTCTTTTACATGTAGCTGTCCAGTTTTCCCAGCAACACTTATTGAAGAGACTGTCTTTTCTCCATTGTATATCCTTGCCTCCTTTGTCATAGATTAGTTGACCATAGGTGCATGGGTTTATCTCTGGGCTTTCTGTCCTGTTGCATTGATCTATATTTCTGTTTTTGTGCCAGTATCATGTTGTCTTGATTACTGTAGTTTTGTGGTATAGTCTGAAGTCAGGGAGCCTGATTCCTCCAGCTCCGTTTTTCTTTCTCAGGATTGCTTTGGCTATTGGGGGTCTTTTGTGTTTCCATACAAATTGTAAAATTTTTTGTTCTAGTTCTGTGAAAAATGCCACTGGTAGTTTGATAGGGATTGCATTGAATCTGTAGATTGCTTTGGGTAGTAGAATCATTTTCACAACGTTGATTCTTCCAATCCAAGAACATGGTATATCTGTCCATCTGTTGGTATCATCTTTAATTTCTTTCATCAGTGTCTTACAGTTTTCTGCATACATGTCTTTTGCCTCCTTAGGTAGGTTTATTTCTAGGTATTTTATGCTTTTTGTTGCAGTGGTGAATGGGATTTTTTCCCTTAATTCCTCTTTCTGATCTTTTGTTGTTTGTGTATAGGAATGCAAGAGATTTCTGTGCATCCTGCAACTTTACCAGATTCATTGATGAGCTCTAGTAGTTTAATGGTGGCATCTTTAGGGTTCTCTCTGTATAGTATCATGTCATCTGCAAACAGTGACAGTTTCACTTCTTTTCCAATTTGTATTCCTTTTTTGTGTGTGTGTGTTTTGTTTTGTTTTTTGGGGGGGGTACACGGGCCTCTCACTGCTGCGGCCCTTCCCGCTGCGGAGCACAGCCTCCGGACGCGCAGGCCCAGTGGCCATGGCTCACGGGCCCAGCCGCTCCGCGGCACGCGGGATCCTCCCGGACCGGGGCATGAACCCATGCCCCCTGCATCGGCAGGCGGACTCCCAACCACTGCGCCACCAGGGAAGCCCCTGTATTCCTTTTATTTCTTTTTCTTCTCTGATTGCCATGGCTAGGACTTCCAAGACTATGTTGAATAATGGTGGTGAGAGTGGACATCCTTGTCTCGTTCCTGATCTTAGAGGAAATGCTTTCAGTTTTTCACCATGGAGAATGATGTTTGCTGTGGGTCTGTCATATATGGCCTTTATTAGGTTGTGGTAGGTTTCTGGAGAGTTTTTATCATAAATGCGTGTTGAATTTTGTCAGAAGCTTTTTCTGCATCTATTGAGATGATCATGTGGTTTTTATTCTTCAATTTGTTAATATGGTGTATCACAATTATTTGCATATATTGAAGAATCCTTGGATCCCTGGGATAAATCCCACTTCATCATGGTGTATGATCCTTTTAAAGTGTTGTTGGATTCTGTTTGCTAGTATTTTGTTGAGGATTTTTGCATCTATATTCATCAGTGATTTTGGTCTGTAATTTTCTTTTTTTGTAGTATCTTTGTCTGGTTTTAGTATCAGGGTGATGGTGGCCTCGTAGAATGAGTTTGGGAGTGTTCCTCCCCCTGCAGTTTTTTGGAAGAGTTTGAGAAGGATGGGTGTTAGCTCTTCTCTAAATGATTGATAGAATTCGCCCGTGAAGCCCTCTGGTCCTGACTTTTGTTTGTTGGAAGATTTTTAATCAGAGTTTCAATTTCATTACTTGTGATTGGTCTCTTCATATTTTCTGTTTCTTCCTGGTTCAGTCTTGGAAGGTTATACCTTTCTAAGATTTGTCCATTTCTTCCAGGTTGTCCATTTTATGGGCATAGAGTTGCATGTAGTAGTCTCTTAGGGTGTTTTGTATTTCTGCGGTGTCTGTTGTAACTTCTCCTTTTTCATTTCTAATTTTTATTTATTTATTTATTTATTTTGCGGTACGCGGGCCTCTCACTGTTGTGGCCTCTCCTGTTGAGGAGCACAGGCTCCGGACACGCAGGCTCAGCGGCCATGGCTCACGGGCTCTGCCGCTCCACAGCATATGGGATCTTCCCGGACTGGGGCATGAACCCGTGTCCCCTGCATCGGCAGGCGGACTCTCAGCCACTGCGCCACCAGGGAAGTCCATTTCTAATTTTATTGATTTGAGTCCTCTCCCTCTTTTTCTTGATGAGTCCAGCTAAAGGTTTATCAATTTTGTTTATCTTCTCAAAGAACCAGGTTTAGTTTTATTGATCTTTGCTATTGTTTTCTTTGTTTCTATTTCATTTACTTCTGCTCTGATCTTTATGATTTCTTTCCTTCTACTGACTTTGGGTTTTGTTTGTTCTTCTTTCTCTAGTTCCTTTAGCTGTAAGGTTAGATTGTTTATTTGAGATTTTTCTTGTTTCTTGGGGAGGCTTGTATTGCTGTAAACTTCCCTCTTTAGAACTGCTTTTGCTACATCCCATGAGTTTTGGATCGTTGTGTTTTCATTGTTTTCATTTAATTCGTTTGTCTGCTGATGGGTGGGGCTGAGTTCCCTCCCTGTTGGTTGTTTGGCCTGAGGCTGCAGGCTCTTTGGTGGGGCTAATGGCAGACTCTGGGAGGGCTCATGCCAAAGAGTACTTCCCAGAACTTCTGCTGCCAGTGTTCTTGTCTCCATTGTGAGCCACAGCCTCCCCCCTCTCCCCGCCTCTGCAGGAGACCCCCCAACAGTAGCAGGTAGGTCTGGTTCAGTCTCCTATCGGGTCACTGCTTCTTCCCCCTGGTTCCTGATGCACACACTACTTTGTGTGTGCCCTCCAAGAGTGGAGTCTCTGTTTCGCCCATTCCTGTCGAAGTCCTGCAGTCAAACCCCGCTAGCCTTCAAAGTTTGTTTCTCTGGGAATTCCTCCTCCCCTTGTCGGACCCCCAGGTTGGGAAGCCTGACATGGGGCTCAGAACCTTCACTCCAGTAGCTGGACTTCTGTGGTATAATTGTTCTCCAGTTTGTGAATCACCCACCCAGTGGTTATGCGATTTGATTTTATTGTGATTTTGCTCCTTGTACCGTCTCATTGCGGCTTCTCCTTTGTCTTTGGATGTGGAGTATCTTTTTTGGTGAGTTCCAGTGTCTTCCTGTTGATGATTGTTCAGCTGTTAGTTGTGATGCTGGTGCTTTCGCAAGAGGGTGTGAGCGCACGTCCTTCTGCTCTGCCATGTTGAACCAATCTCCATGTTCTCACTTTTGATTTACTTCAGTATAAAAGAAACATACTTTAATTCAGGAAAATTATTTTAATAATCATCCTTGATTTATTCTCACTTGTGAATATTGAAAAGAGATAAAACGTAAGTAAGCAGAAAATAAAAGAAATAAAAGCCTTTCAGTTTGTGTAAACTAACCTGAAAAAGACTCATGTTTAAAACCATAACCTGAACGTCCACATCAATAATAAGGAATTTGAAATTTATTCTTGCCTTTGCTTGACTTAAACTTTCTAAGCAGTATTTGAAATATCCCTGGAAGATTTGGTTACTGGGGCCAAAAATAGGTCACCAGTGGTTTGAGTGTCCCACGAGCCCACTCCTTCCCATATTGTGCACCCGTCTAAGTTAACTTCTCATATTCCTCTGGAGGACTGTGTTCTGGAACCTTGTAAACAGAACTTCTTACACATTCTTGGTTCCATGTCATCTATCGACACCAGCAGAACAATTTTTAAAGCAAGGACTCTTAGCTCCCTTTTCTAGAGGCTTGAGTCTGAGTGATCCTTAGGGATAAATAAATTAAAATGACTGGATTTCCCCACCATGTTTATAAAAATATTGGCAACAAAGCTGCCTAAAAAGAACATTTCTGCTATTTTATTCCTATTTTCTTGTTGCCTTCCACAGTGAAATCTTAAGCATTTTCTGTAGAATCCTGGTGCTGGGTCAAGTTCTGTCTATATTCATGTGCTGTGGAAGGAGTCCAGACACTTACCGGGTGGTGGAGCTTATCCACAGACTCAGGTGCCAAGCCTGTCCGGCAAGCACTGTGCACAGGTCCTCCTTGCCTCCTCAAATGGGTTACACTTCCCCACCATTTACAGAAGTTCATTTCTTCGCAACATGAGCCTTGAAGTTTCATTCATTGGATATTAATTAACTTAGTTGTACATGTTTCCATGAATAGACATAGATACTTTGCTCAGAACTTAGCCCACTTTTCCCAGACTTAGTAATTAATCTACCTCGGAAAGAAACCATTGTACTTAACTTGCTTCCAGACAGGGTAATGCAGACAGTTCAGGGGAATGCTGTTCTCTTTCAGGCAAGCCTAGTCTTGCTAAAAGCTTTCTGTTTCTCCAATAGCCATCTTCACCTTGCATACAGTAGTCTTGAGAAGTGTTTCCAATATCTTTGACGAGATAATTTTCACTACTAATGCAGAAAAATGTCCAAAATGCATTTCCTTCAGTATATGTTTTTTCTCCATTTTCTATCGCTATATTAATAGTATTTGGTAATTTAGTTGCAATCATAATAAAATCATCTTTTTTTAAATGTTTACAAGAGCTTTTCTCAGGCATCTCAAGCATTAATCTTACGATTTAAGCAGTTGTTTCTGGGATATAATTATTCTTACTTTACTATTACCAAAAATAAGCTGTGGAGGTAAATGGGGTTTTTCAGGGTCGCCGGAAGAGTTACCACCCAAGCCTTCCTTTACATCACATTTCTGTTGTTCTTTGTAACATGCTTCTTACATTGTTATAAAGTTATTTAAATATTTTCGGGATTTAGGGAGTATACATTTATGCATGTTTAAAAGGACCCGTGAATGCCCACTTGTTTCAGCCACAAATAGTTAATGAGGGTCCACTATGTTCTACGTTGTTCTGGGCACTTCAGATTCATCAGTGAAGAATCCAGTGATCCCTGCCCTAGTTTATATTAGAAAGTTTTAAGTACTGTAAAAATAATCAAGCAGGGAAGGGAATGCTGGAGGGGCAGCAGGTTGTAGTGTGTAAATAACATGGTTAGGGTTGTAGGCCTCTATAAAAGATGAGATTTGAGCAAAGTTGGAAGAGGAGGATTATCTGATAATTCCTATCCCCTTTTCCTTTAGAAAAAACAGTGCTAATACCCCATCTTCTCTCTTAAATTCCAGTAGGCAGAGCACTACTGGACAAGATTACACCACTGTGAATGACAGTACCTCTACAAGCACATGCTCTCCACCACCAACCATTCGTTTTATGACCTCCCTGTTGTAACATCCTGTAATCAGCCCAACCCTCCCCACTCTCAGCAGATGGCTTTTTTCTGTCTCTGTTTAGAAAACTGAGTGCACTGAGTGTGCCTTTTTCAACCTTCTGCCGGAGCTACAAATCTATCTCTATCCAAACTTTCATCAGAGTTTACTAGCTGTCCCTTTGCAGTCTCATATATATATTCACCACCTCCCGCAGACTTCTTTCTCATTGTAAATATGCTGGTCTCTTTCAGACATTAAACACTCCCTCAATCCTACACGTCCATTTAGTTACCATTTAAACTCATTCTTCCTCTTACCCAGTCTTCTCAAGAATAGTCTACCATTTCTGCTTCTACTGTGTTCACTATTAACTAATATGATCTGATTTATGCTTGCAACATGCTATCGTATTGGTCTTTTTACCACTTCTAATGGCATTATTGGTACTGATTATTGACTATTGATCACTCTCCTTTTCTTCTTTTTTAGTTAGATTTATTGAGTGTAATATATATGCAATAAAATTCACTCTTTGTAACATTTCTGTGAATTTTGACAGACATGTAAAGTCATGTAATCACCACCACAGTAAAAATATACAACAGTTTCACCACCCCAAAATTTTCCCTCATATTTGGGTTATGTTCTAATTCTGATATTATTCAGCACATTTTTCATGGGTAATTTCATCTAATGGTAGATGGCCCCAGTGGTATGTGTTAATGAATTACATTTTTTATCTCCATCCCACCTTCTCTTCTGAGCTTCAATCTTGTATTTCCAGTTGCCTGCCGGATATCTCCACTTGGAAATCTCAGAGTCGTCTCAGATTCAATGTATCTGATACCAGACTAATCACCTACCCAAATCTGTTCTTTTATCTAAGTGGCGCTGGCTTTAATTAAGCTAAAATCCTGACGTCACTGTTGATGTACTTCCTCCTTGAGTCACTCCTTTTTCATGTATGGTCAGTTAACAAGGTTCTCTCATTTTATCTGATATGGTTGTTGAATTTGTCTCCTCCTCTCCATTTCCTACTGCCTTAGACCTGCGCTTCTGCATGGATACCTCTCATTTCTCTGGCTCCAGCTTTGGTCCCCTTCAAGTTCATTCTCCACGAAGCAGTCATCTTTTTAAAACAGAGATCTGGACTTATCACTCCTTTTTCACATCTCTGCTTAAACCCTTCAGAGTGATGGGTGGCACGGGGGGCATTCACCCTCAAGATAAATTCTAAGCTTCTCATTTTTGACTATAATATCTTTTTGTTATTTTTAGTTACAGCAGCAATCTTCTTAGTATATATGCATAAGATCTGAATGTAACTTTCCATGTATTTGGTTAGTCTAAACACCAGCAGTAAAGCATAGTGGTCAAGATGAAAGCAACAGAGTCAGATACTCCTGAGTGTTAGCCTTTCCCTTTGTCCATCTCTGTGACCTTGTGTTTCTTAATCTCTGAATTGGTTTTCTCATCCAGAAAATGAAGATAATAATAGTATTTACCTCATAAATATGTAGTGACAATAAAATGTGCTATATGTAAAAAGCACTTAGCATAGTGTCTAGCACATATTAAACACCCTACAAATGTTAAGTATTATTAATACTACTATTTTCAGCTAGTATTAAAGGCCCAAATGTTCCCTTTGAAGTGTACTAATATAACACAGAGCAAATGGGTGTCGTGATCTCTGCCCTTAGGAATTTTTGTTCCATAGGAGAGCAGCTCAAGAATATGATAGCATCTGAAAAGTTCTTAATTAAATTCTAGGCATGAGGTGGTAGAAAATCCCTTAGAATAGTCCCTATATGAATGTATAACTTTGATTAAAGGCTTTGTACCATTATGTCAGTTAATCTACACAATGGCACATCTCAAAGTGACCTCTGCTGTCATTTGGAAGAGAGATGGTTTGCTTAGAATGTGAATTTTAAGGAGAGTCTGTACCACTGAAAGCCTTAACAAGCATATAAAAGAGAGTATAGTAATAACATCATTAACTTTCTGTTTCGGTCAGGAGTAGAAGATTAGGAAGAAAGGGAAAGAGAAAACTAAAAGGAATGGGGAAACAATAAATAGGACAGCTGAAAAGTGGAAATAACCCAAATTTTCATCAACTGATGAATTGATAAACAATGTATTGTGTATCTATGTAAAATATGAAATATTATTCAGTCAAGAAAAGGAGTGAAGTACTGATACATGCTACAACATGGATGAACCTTGAAAACATTATGCTACAGGAAAAAGTCACAAAAGACCATGTATTATATGATTCCATTTACATGAAATGTCCAGGATAGGCAAATCCCTAGGGACAGAATGTAGCTTAGTAGCTGCCAACGGTTGAGGAGAGAGAAGAGTCGGGAAGGAGTGCTAATGGCTCTGGGGTTTCGTTGGCGATAAAAGTCTCCTAAAGCCAGATAGTGGGGAAGGGTGCATAATTCTATAAATATGCAATTGTGAGATACAGGCATATCTCTTTATAATGCACTTTACTGCACTTTGCAGATACTATTTTTGACCAGTTGAAGGTTTGTGGCAACCCTGTGGCAAGCAAGTCTGTTGGTGCTGTTTTTCTAACAGCATTTGCTCACTTCGTGTCTCTGTGTCACATTTTAGTAATTCTCACAGTGTCTTTAACTTTTTCATGATTATTATATTTGCTACAGTGATAGTGATCTTGGATGTTTCTGTAAGATGGTGAACTTAATCCATAAATGTCGTGTGTATTCTGACTGCTCCACTGACAAGCTGTTCCCCATCTTTCTCACTCTCCTCGGGCCTCCCTATTCCCTGAGACACAACAGTGTTGAAATTAGGCCAATTAATAACCCTGCGATGGCCTCCAAGTGTTCAAGTGAAAGGAAGAGTCCCATGTCTCTCACTTTAAATCAAAAACTAGAAATGATTAAGCTTAGTGAGGAAAGCATGTCGAAAGCTGAGATGGGCAGAAAGATAGGCCTCTTGTGCTAGACAGTTAGCCAAGTTGTGAATGCAAAGGAAAAGTTACTTCCTGAGCGAAATTAAAACTGCTACTGTAGTGGACACACGAATGATAAGAAAACAAAACAGCCTTACTGTTGTTATGGAGAAAATGTTAGTGGTCTGGTTAGAAGATCAAACCAGCAACAACATTCCTTTAAGCCAAAACCTAACCTAGAGCAAGGTCCTAACTCTCTTTGGTTCTGAAGGCTGAGGGAAGTGAAGAATTTGCAGGAGAAGTTTAACGCTAGCAGAGGTGGTTGGTTCATGAGGTTTTAGGAAAGAGGCTTGTATTTGTATGTCTCCATGACATACAAATCCAAGGTGAAGCCACAAGTGCTGATGTTGAAGCTGCAGCAAGTTACCCATAATATCCAGCTAAGGCAAGGAATGAAGGTGGCTACACTAAACTACAGATTTTCAGTGTAGATGAAACAGCCTTCCATTTAAGAAGATGCCATCTAGGACTTTCATAGCTAGAGAGAAGTCAACGTCTGGCTTCAAAGCTTCAAAAGACTGGCTGACTCTCTTGTTAGGGGCTAATGCATCTGGTGACTTTTAGCTGAAGTCTGTGCTCATTTATCATTCCGAAAATCCTAGGGCCCTTAAGAATTCTGCTAAATCTAGTCTGCCTGCGTTCTATACGTGGAACAACAAAGCCTGGATGACAACACATCTGTTGACAGCATGGTTTACTGATTATTTTAAGCCCACTGTTGAGACCTACTGCTCAGAAAAAATGATGCCTTTCAAAATATTACAGCTTGTTGACAATGCATCCAAGGGCTCCGAAGGAGATGTACGAGATTAATGATGCTTTCCTGCCTGCTCACACAACATCCATTCTGCAGCCCATGAATCAACTTTCAGGTCTTATTATTTAATGAATACATTTCGTAAGACTATTTAGCTGCCATAGATAGTGATTCCTCTGATGGATCTGGGCAAAGTAAACTGAAAACCTTCTGGAAAGGATTCACCATTCTGGATGTCATGAAGAACATTCGTGATTCATGAGAAGAGCCCAACATGTCAACAGTAACAGGAGTTTGGAAGAAGTTGATTCCAACCCCCTGCGGGGTTCCAGACTTCAATGGAGGAGTCACTGTAGATGTGGTAGAAACAGTAAGAGAACTAGAATTAGAAGTGGAGCCTGAAGATGTGACTGAATCGCTGAAATCTCATAATAAAACTCTGTGACAGATGAGGAATTGCTTCTTATGGATGAGCAAAGAAAGGGTTTCTTGAGATGGACTCTAATCCTGGTGAAGATCTGTGAAGACTACTGAAATGACAACAGAGCTGATAAAGCAGTGGCAGGTTTTGAGAGGACTGACTTCAGTTTTGAAAGACGTTCTGCTGTGGGTAAAATGCTGTCAAACAGCCTCGCTTGCTACAGGGAAGTCGTTCGTGAAAAGAAGAGTCAGTTGATGCGGCAGACTTCAATGTTATTTTATTTTAAGACATTGCCACGGCCACCCCAGCCTTCAGCAGCCACGACCCTGGTCAGTCAGCAGCATCAACATCGAGGCGAGACCCTCCAGCAGCAAAAAGATTATGACTTGCTGAAGGCTCAGATGATGGTTAGCATTTTTTAGCAATGAAGTATTTTTAAATTAAGGTATATAAATTTTTTTAGACATAACCCTATTGCACACCTATTAGACTACAGTGTAGTGTAAACATAACTTTTATATGTACTGGGAGACCAAAAAATTTGTGTGACTTTATTGTCATATTCACTTTATTGCAATGGTCTGGAACCGAACCTGCAGTATCTGTGAGGTGTCCCTGTAATAGAAAATATATATTGGTCTCTGCCTCTGGTTCCTGGCACAGAGCTCCTGATACTCTTGTAATTTACTGAATGATAAGAACGCTAGGAGTATCTCTTGTTCTAATACTGTGTTTTGACCTCTGTCCATGGCATAGGGCTCCTAAAAGCCCTGTAAATTCCTCAGTGATGAAAGCACTGTGAGCATCTTTTGTTCTATTGAGGTGACTCTAGGTGGGTTCTTGGATGACTCCCGGATGGGGGCTGGTAACCGGAAAGAATCAGTCATGATTACAGTCTTGGAATTTTTAGCCCTCCTTCCATCCTCCAGAGGGAGGAGAGGGGCTGCAAATGGAATTAATATTGGATCATGCCTACTCGATGAAGCCTCCATAGTAGGGAGCTCAGAGAGCTTCCAGGCTGGTGACACATGCACATGAGGAGGGTGATGCACCCCAGCTCCACAACAACGGGGAGCTCCTGCACTTGGGACTCTCCCAGATTTCTCCCCTGCCCGTGTATATCTTTACCTGCGGTTTATCTGTATCCTTTATCATATCCTTTAATAAACTGGTAGACATAATGAAATGTTTCCCTGAGTTCTGTGAGCTGTTCTAGCAAACCTGAGGAGGGGATTGTTGGAACTTCCAGTCTATAGCAGGTCGGTCAGAAGCACAGGTGATAACCTAGACTTGCAACTGGCATCTGAAGTGGGGGTGGGGGACAGTCTTTTGGAACTGAGCCCTAACGTGTAGTATCTGACACTATTTCCAGGTAGATAGTGTTAGATTGAATTAAATTGTGGAAACACAGCTGGCATCACAGAGAATTGCTTGTTGAGGGGAAAACCCCTACATATTTGGTGACCAGAAGTGTCAGAAGTGAAGTGTTCTGGATTAGTAGAAAAGGAAATACATTGTAGGCAAGAACTGGGTTTTTCCCTTCATAGAAAGATGGAAAGACTGGAGTTTTTCCATTACAGATAAAACCACTGAATTGTGTATTTTAAAAAGGTGAATTTTATAGTTACGTGAATTACATCTCAATAAAGCTTTTATTGAAAAAAAGATGAATAGGACTGTGAGTGGTTGTGCTACCAGCATCTACATAAGGATCTGTCAGAGGCATCAGCCTAAGAACTTTATGCTAAAAACCCTGAAGATAGAAATTAATCATGTTAGGGAAGTTATAGCTTAGACATTTAGGAAGTAGGTTCCAACAAAAAACACCGTAATTGACAATACCAGATGTAAAGGAATGTTGGAGTACGACCTGAAACCACATTGTCTTTTGATGTGTTTTATGCCTGAACTATGTATTATTTTTATTCTATCTTACTGTTTTGCTAGTAGTTACATCTTACCTGAGTTTGAGAGGGTCTTCTCAGCTGGGTAGTGAATGCCCCTCTGTAGTTAACCATTCTAGGTGCATTGTTTAATGTCATAAATATGGAACACCCAACTGGGCTGGGACAGCAGGGTCGTTATTTGTGGCTGAAACATAAGGGATCTGTGTTTTATTGTATAAGTTAATGATTCTGAATTTCCTTTGTATGTAACTTAGTTCTTGTATATTTTTGCCACAGTTGCGTTGCTCTCTCCAAGGCTGCCTATCCAGGACCCTTCCAGGCCTTTCTTATCCTTCCAGCTATCCATCCCATTTATTTATCCATCCATCTGTTCAATCCCCTTCCCTTTCTAGTCCATTTCACAGACTCTCTTATTAATACCTCAGCTTCTGCAATTCTCTCTGCTTTGAGACTTCTCTACAAAAGTATGTTCAGTACACATTCCCCAGAAAAGTCTTCCAGAGAAAATACTGTTTCTGGATATATCTGTCTAAGCGTTATAGAGACAGAGTAATTGTTGCAGTGGTGTGAGATCCAGGCTCTCAGGTTAACCTTCAGGGCCCTCTGTTAGTCGTTATCTCTTCTTAGCTGTACTATTTTATTTTTTGTAGCCAGTGCTCCACACCCATTTGCCAGGTCGTAATTCCCACAGTGTTGCCTTGACGTTGTCTTCTCAACCTAGACCATATTAAAGAACTTGCTCAAAATTTTCAATATGACTATCTTCACAAAATTTTCCACTCTGATAACTCCTTGACTCTTAACACCTAAGTATGTTTATATCAGCTTGGAATACTTGTAGGGCTTTACAAATATTGATACGTATGCGTTTTATCTCCAGCTGTCTTACACCTTCTTCAAGATTAGTAAAGCTCTGATTTGTTTTATTACCCTCCTAGAGCTTTTATTAAATGTTTGTTTACTCATTTAAGGAAATGAATAAGTTTTTGTTGGTGTCAGTTTATTCTTGGCATGTGTGTGTGTGTGTGTGTGTGTGTGTGTTATAGAGTATCTGACTAACAAGTGTATTTAAAATAAGCCATACATACAGCCACTATGGAAAACAGTATGGAGGTTCCTCAGACAGCTAAAAATAGAATTACCATATGCTCCAGCAATCCCAGTCCTGGGCATATATCCAGAAAAAACTCTAATCCAAAAAGATACATGCACCCCTATGTTCACAGCAGCACCACTCAGAATAGCCAAGAAATGCAAACAAACTAAATGTCCATCGACAGATGAATGGATCAAGAAGATGTGGGGGGGGGGGGTGGGGTGTGTGCGTGTGTGTGTGGGGGGTGTGTGCGTGTGTGTGTGCGTGTGTGTGGTGTGTGTGGTGTGTGTGTGTGTGTGTAATGGAATACTATTCAGCCATAAAAAAGAACAAAATAATGCCATTTGCAGCAACATGGATGCAACTAGAGATTATCATACTAAATGAAGTAAGTCAGAGAAGGACAAATGCCATATGATATCACTTATATGTGGAATCTAAAATGTGACAGAAATGAATCTATCTGTGAAACAGAAAGAGACTCAGGGACATAGAAAACAGACTTGTGGTTGCCAAGGGGGAGGGGGTTGAGGGAGGGAATGTAGTGGGAGGTTGGGGTTAGCAGATGTAAGCTATTTTACGTGGAATGGATAAACAGCAGGTCCTACTGTATGGCACAGAGAACTATATTCAGTATCCTATGATAACCATAATGGAAAATAATATTTTAAAAATGTGTATATGTGTATAGCTAAATCACTGCTGTACAGAGGAAGTTAACACATTATAAATCAACTATAATTAAAAAAAGACACATCAAAAACAATAAATAAATAAAGTGAGCCGTACCATCCTAGTTGGAAAAATTTGTTGTTTTTAATAATAGCTGTTGCTGGTTAAGTGCTTACTATTTGCCAGGTACTTTTGTATTAACTTCTTTAATCCTCACAACAACCCTATTATCTTGTTTTACAGAAGAGGAGACCAAGATACAGAGGAAATAATACTTGCTAAAGGTTATATAGTGTGTAAATAAATGGTAGAGCCAGCATTCAAACTTAGCTCCACATCTAGAGCTCATAACCACTTTTCTTTATTGTCTCTCATTTAAAATATTTATTTATAGTTTTCATTGAAGTAGAGTTGATTTACAATATTATATTAGTTTCAGGTATACAACATAGTAAATCAATATTTTTTATAGAATATACTCCATTTAAAGTAATTATAAAATATTGGCTGTATTCCCTGTGCTTTACAATATATCCTTGTAGCTTTTTTATTCTATACATAGTAGTTTGTGCCTCTTAATCCCTTACCCTTATTTTGCCTCTACTCCCTTCCCTCTCCTCACTGGTAACCACTAGTTCTCTATACTATATTTCCTCTCATAATTTAAAATCATTTAAAATAATCCTTGTGATGTAGATACTCATTTCATATTGGAGATGAATGTAATGTTCATATATTCATATAAATTAACAATTGAGTAAACAGGTAGATGATGACAGGGGTTAGAGTTAAATGTACTCAGCTTAAATGGCTAATAAGGGACCACAAAAGCACAGAAGATGTCATCCTCAGCCCATTAGTTAATAACTCTTTCTGCAAGTTTCTACTGATTCCAGAATCCATGCGTGTAATCTAGGCTGTATCTTAGTACCTAGTGCACCATTTAAAAAATGAAAAAGAGGTCATTTTTTACATAATAGCATTTAGTATTCAATGAAGTACTTGATAACATCTGAAAACTATTAGGGATTTTAGAACATAGCACCCTCATTAGTAGTTGTCATTTACTCAACAATTACTTATGAGTCCCAGAGCTGTCATAATTTAAATTAGCTGTTATTAGTTATTTAGACACAGAATTCAAACACGATTAGAGTGTTATTTGAAACATCTAAATCTATTTGATTGTAGAGGGAGATACTCCCTTTGAAATGTCATACTGTACATATAAAGATATTTCATAAATTGTACAGTCACATTATTAAATCATGTTATAACCCCCTAAAAGCATGGCTTTCTTATACATGTTGCAAATGGGGTCTACACTAATCATTGTTAAATAATACCAATCAGAAGAATGGAAGTATACCTCAGGAATTTATTTTTTGTGTAAATTCCTAATACCATTTGTATCAGGTCAGTTTTTCAGATGGGAGAGTACTTAAAAATTCCACTTATTTGGATTTAAGACTTAGTACTGTTCGACTCAACAAATATTTGAGCAACTCTGCTTGGAATAAATAGATGCTGACATTTTTAGATTTCCATAGTGGACTCTAGATCATGTCTAAAATTTCAGTTTATTTTTGGATGAGTTGTAACTTAAAATACTTTTTGACAGTATATTTTGATCCATATTTTGGGACACAAGGAAGAATATTCAAATTGGAAACTGTCATAGAAAGCCAAGAAATATGGATGTATGGCCTAAAGATGGGTTGAAATATTTTGATGTATTCATACTTAACTGTTTGGGGTAGAAATTCAGAACTAAATTGATTAATAGCTTTATTTGATTTGTTCAGACAATGTTAATTTGTATTTACTATCTGACAGGTCTTCTGACCTCTGGGACTCAGAGATGACTTTCCATTGGGAACTTGATGATCTTAAAGAGAGATAGTTGTGTTAATATAAGGTTGGGTAAGGCGAAGATGAGGGATAAGTGATCACATCTGTCAAGGTGTGTTTCCTTATTCTTAGTGGCTTCTCCCAGATTAAGGTTTCAGTAGACTCCTGTGTACTTTGCAAAGAACTGGCAGTGTGGACTCACTGATGATCAGATGGGAGGGGTTTTTAAATCAGGGTTTATGTATTTAAGGGAATGAGCTCTAGTGTTGTATTTAGAGATGAAAAGCATTTAGTAGACAGAAAGATAACTACTTGTGTTGTAGTCTGTTCTCAGATTATATATCTGTGCTGTAGTGATTGACATTTCTTTTTCTGTACTAGATTTGACTTAAATTTAATTGCAGTTTATTTTGATCATGGTAGAAGTGGTGCAGAAGCATTTACTAAAGTGTAAAAATGCCTGAGGCACTGTAGAAAGAGCAGGAAAATGTGATACAAAGCCTAGAAAATGGGGTAGTGGTCTTATTGGAGTCATCTTTTTTCTCACTGCTGACAGCATTGCATAATGAACTGTCCTCTGCCGAGCCTGGAACAAACCTTCTACTTAGAATCACTTTGTCATTTTATTTTCCTGATGACTTGACATACTATGCTTAGGGGTAACAGGCAGACAGCATTCTTCACGCTACCGTCCCCTGTTTACCTCCACATCCTCTCCTGCTACAAAAACAAAAGACAACCAAAATGAAAATGAAGCTGGAATTAAGATCAGAAAGTACAGGAGCAAGGTAGAGTTGAGAGGCAGAGTATTGTGTTGGGAAGACAAAGGCTTTGAAGTTACATCTATGTTTTAATTCTGGCTCCAACCTTTGCTGTCTCCGGGATTTGGGGCCATTTAGTTAACCTCCTCCTATTTCGGTTTCCTGATCTCTGAAATGGAAATAATATAGTAGTACCTACCAAATACAAAAAGACTGAAACAGTGTTTATTGCTGTTGTAGAGAAACATTAATCTTCGGTTTAATTTTGATTGCAGGGCATTTGTTTATTAACAGATTTTTAGTGAGCATATACTGTATTAGATGTAGGATATACAAAGGAGACCAGTAAGATACAGTTATTATCTTCAAAGGGCTCAAATTCTTAACGATGCATTCTCAATTTGTATCTAAGTCTTTGATTGTATAGAATAGCAAAAGTGTATTAAGTGGGTTAGTGGTAAAATTTTTAGCACTGTTGGGCAAGGAAATGGTCCTGCTTTTGACCAGAATGTAGAAGCTAAATTTCTAGCTTTAATGCCTCAGAAACTAGAGAGAGACATGGTCTTAATGATTGTGAGGCTAGTCCATGCAAATGAATCCATTTAAAAATTTTTGGGTTTGAAAGTAGCACATTGATAAGTATTTGAGACAGTATCAAAAAAGAAGACTTTTCCTTGCCTTAATTTCAAATTAATTAAAATACATGTGTCATTTTTTCATGGCTTTTTTGTTGGTGTTGTTTATAACACATATTCATTAGAGAAAATTCATTATAAAATTGTAATAAATAAAATTTTGAATTGTCTTGGCAAAAGGAAATTAAAAGAAAACGGTATGTAAGAGGTTAATCTGTTCATAGAGTATATGCAGGTTAAAACAAACAATCTAATGGAATACTGAGTAAAGGATAAAATAAGAAATTTACAGAAAAGAAAGAGCAAATAGTAAAAATAGGGCAAGATGCTGACCCTTACTAGTGAATGTTGAATTACCATTTTTAGCTATTAGTTTGGCAGATATAATATCAATACCTGTGAGGATGGAAGAAAGCCAACACTCATGTATTTGTGATAGGAATGTGAATTACTTTTACCTTTTTGGAGTGAAATTGGCCGTAGCGGTTAAGGTAAATGCGTACGTGTGCGCGTGCCTTTGTGGGGATGGCAGGGAGGAAGTAAAAGGAGCAGCAGGGAAGGGTTTAAAAGTGGTCGCTGTGGCAAGAAAAGGAGCAAGGTGTGTGAGGCTCGCCCAGAGGCGTGCACACACAGGCTGAGGGACCCTGTGCGGCGGCACGCGGGAGGAGGCCTGCCCCGTAGCCTAAAGGGACTTCCGTAATAAAGGCGGGGGGGAAAGCACTTGGCAAAGTAACTTGTATGGCATGACCCCGTTTTTTAATTAAAAATAAACCTACATATTTGATTGTGATTATTTGTGTGAGCCGTAAAGGTATGGTAGACTGTACCCCAAAGACTGCTACCTCTGTTCAGCTCAGGCAACTAGAATTTGCTAGTTGTTAGAGAGGGATATTACCTTTATATTTGTTCGCAAATGATATTTTTGGCATTTTTGAAAAGAAGAAAATTAAAAGATAAAAAGCAGCAAAAGTTAGGAGGAAGAAAAAAAGCCCTTGGAATCCTATTACTTGGATGTATAGATTTCTATTTCTTTCCGTAAGTGGAAGGATACTATATATGTTCTTTTTAAATCTTTAAAAACACTGTCATTTACTATAGGTTCATAACAGATATATGGATATGCGTATGTTTTATTTACTTTAGAAACCGCCCAGACCACTTTAACACCTTTATTGAAGTGTAATTGACATAAAATCAACATATACATATTTAAAGTATTTGATTAGTTTTGACATCTCTATATATTCATGAAGCCATTACAACCATCAAGATAATGAATATATTTATCACCTCAAAAAGTTTCTTCCTGTCTGTTTATAAATCCTTCTGTCCTGCACTGCCCTCACCCCAGTCCCCAGGCAAGCACTGATCTGCTTTTTGTCACTATAGATTAGTTTGCATTTTTTAGAACGTTACGTAAATGAAATCAGAAAGCATAAACTGTTTTGTCTGGTTTCTTTCCCTCATTAGGTATGTCCGTATTGTTGCACATGTTAGTGGCTCATTTTTTAAAATTGCTGGCACACTGTGGATGTAGCACAATTTGTTCACCTATTGGTGGACATTTGGGTTATTTCCAGTTTGAGGCTGTCACAAATAAAATTGCTGTGACCTTCCTTGTGTAAGACTTTGTATGGACATATGCTGTGATTTCTCTTGAGTAAATAACTAGGAGTGGAATGACTGGGTCATATGTAACTGTATATTTAATTTTTTTTAAGAAACTGCAAGACATTTTCCAAGTATTTGCGCCATTTTATATCCCCACCAGCAATGTACAAGAATTTCAGGCTACCCTTTTTCTGGTAAATTTCCTTTACAACTTTTCCAAAAATATATTGTGCGTGTTATATGTGGGTCTGTTTCTGATTTCTCTATTCTTTTCATTGATCTAGTCATCTTTCTTGATGCCAATACCACACTGTCATGATGGCTGAGGCTCATAATAACTCTTGAAATCAGATAGCACTAAGTCCTTCAACTTTATTCTTCATTTTCAAAATTGTTTTGGCCAGTCTGGGTCCTTTGCTTTTCTATGTTAATTGTAGAATCAGTTTTTTTCTGCAATTTTTTTTCTACAAAACCTGTTGGAATTTGTTTGGGTTTGTGTTGAATCTACAGATAAAATTGATGTCTTACAATATTGAGTCTTCTGACCCATGAACATGATATATTTTGACATGTAAGTCTGTCTTCTTTAATTCTCTCAGGAATATTTTGAAGTTTTTAATATACAGGGCTTTTATAATTTTGTCAGATTCATATATCTGGATGGCTATTGTAAATGGCATTTTTTATTTTTTATAACTAATATATTGGAATACATAGACTTTTTCATCTCATATCCTGCAACCTTGCTAAAATTCACTTACTAGCTTTATTAGCATTTTTGTAGAGATTCCTTTGGATTTTCTTTGTAAATATGTCATTTCTGAAGAAAGACAGTTTTACTTCATTTCTAACTGGATGCACCTTTTCTTTCTTTTTCTTGACTTACTACGCTAGCTAGAAGCTCCAGTACAGTGTTGAAAGAAAGTGGTGAAAGTAAACATTCTTGTCTTTTCCTTGATCTCAGAAAGCTTTCAGTCTTTCACCATTAAGTGTGATACTAGCTGTAAGGGTTTGAATTCTCTGGTTGAAGAAGTTCTTTTTATATTCCTAGTTTGCTGAGAAATTTGTTATTTCAATCAGCAATACATGTTGGATTTTATCAGTTTTTTTCCTGCATTTCTTGAGACAATCATAGTTTTCTTTTTTTGTTTATTAATTACTTGATATTTGAATATTAAACCAACTTTGCTTTCCTGGGATAAAACTTGGTCATGAGGTAATTCTCTTTTCATGTATTGTTGAATTTGATTTGCCAAAATTTTATTTAGGTTTTTTATTTTGCATCTAAGTTCATGAGTGATACTGGCATATCTTTTTATGGCAGTTTTCATATTTGGGGTATATGGTAATGCTGACCTCATAGAATGAATTGATAAGTAGTCCCCCTTCTTCAGTATTCTGGAAGAGTTTGTAGAATTGATACTGTTTCTTCCTCAAATGTTTGCTAGAATTAACCAGTGAAGCCATGAAAATATATGACCCACAATGAGGAGAAAAATAAAACTGATTTATGACTGACATAGTTATTAAAATTACCATAGAAAATCATTAAATAACTTTTAAGTACATTTATTATAACTGCACTTCACATAATCAAAAAGTGGTGACACGGATTTGACATAATTAGAAAAACATAATTGATAGGACCAGTAGACAGAAAATTAGAGAGGCTATAGAAGGCTTAAACAACACAACCGACTTGACCTTATTAAACAGTCAAACAGCAGATACAGAAGTGCAAATGTCAAATTTGCCCAGATAGACCATATTGCGGGTCATAAAACAAGTCTTAATAAATGTCAAAGGATTCAAGTCAAAGCAGGTGTATTCTCTGACCACAATGGAATTAAATTAGAACTCAGCAAGAAAAGTATCTCTGGAAAAATCCCTCAAATATTTAGAAACTAAATAATATACTTGTAAATAACCCAAGGGTCAAAGAAGAAATCAAAAGGGAAATTATCAATATAAAGTATGTTGAACCAAATGAAAACCCAAATCAAAATTTGTGGTTGTGTCCTCTTCCTGTTGTTGCTATAACAAATCAGCACAATTTGAGAGGTCAGAAGTCCAAAACTGGTTTCACTGACTGGTTTCACTTCTTGACTAAAATCAAGATATCAACAGGTGTGTGTTTCTTCTGGAAGCTTTAGGAGAGAATCTGTTCTCTTTTTCCATGTTTCAGAGATACATGTATTCCTTGGCTTGGAGCCCCGTCCTCCATCTTGAAAGCCAGCCGCATAGCATCTTCTTATCTCTTCAATTCTCCTGCCTCCTCCCACTTGTAAGGACCCTTTTGATCACATTGAATCCATTGGGTTAATCCACGATAATAGTCTCGTGTCAAGATCCCTTAACTTAATCACGTCTGCAAAGTCACTTTTGTCACGTCAGGTAGCATACTCACAAGGTCCAGGGATTGGGACGCGGATATCTTTGGCGGTACATTATTCTCCCTACCACACTGCTAGGATAGTACTTGGGTGGCAGTTGACACCACTAAATGCCCATATTAGAAAAGAAAATGGTCTCAAATTATTGACCTCAGCTTCCATCTGAAGAAACTATTAACTGAACAAATTATATAAGATGAATGAGGTCTGAGATCTAATGTAAAACATGGTGACTATAGTTTATAACGCTGTATTGTATAACTGAAATTTGCTAAGAGAATAGATCTTAAATGTTCTCACCAAGAAAAAAAAAAGATAAATATGTAAGATGATGGATGTGTTAATTAACTAGATGAGGGGAATCCTTTCACAATGTATGTGTATGCATATATTAAATCACGATGTACACTTTAAGTATCATATAATTTTATATATCAGTTATACCTCAGTAAAGCTGAAATTTTAAATGAAAAAAAGAAGAAAAGCAAAATTAAACCCAAAGGAAATGATAAAGATAATAGGCGAAATAAAAATAGAAAACAGAGAAACAATAGGGAAAAAAAGAACCATAAAACTGAAAGGTAGTTACTGAGAACATCAATAAAATTAATAAACCTATGATTTGACTCTTACTGTGATGATGTTTAATGTTAAAACTGGAAGTAAAAACTTTTAAATTGTGTTATAGATGTATATTTTTGGTAGAATTTAAGTCTAGACTCATTATTTTGTTATACTTACTTTTTGGTTTCCGTGCTAGGCCCTGGGGAGACTAGCTTATACTATTTAAGCTTCTGTGAAGCAGTCATAGAGCAGAAAGCCTGTTTTGAACACACACTGGGAGCATAATTACCAATCCATCCGTCCATATCAAATAGCAACACCTGTGAAGATACTGGAAAAACACTGGCAGACTGAGACTCCAGTGTTTCTTTTCTTTGACATTTCTTAATGACCCAATCATTCTTACATATTTTATCACCATGATTATTCTTTTCCAGTTTATTTACATCTCCATGGTAAAAACTTAATCCTTCTCTCACCTGGGTTTCTTCTTTGCTCTACCCCTGTTCCTTAAATAAATCATCACATTTTCCTAGATTCTCACAAGGATCTGTGGAAGAACAAAAGGACAGAATAATATCCCCAACTTCAAGAAACTCTAGACAAAATTCTTGAATATGATATAATCAGAATAATTTATTGCCAACCAACCTTTAGGATTTCAGAGCCGGGTGGGGAAAAAAAGTAAAACATTGGGGCTGGGAGACAGGAATGAGAAAGGATTGGAACTGGGTGTTAAGAGTGGGACCTTGCACTCTTTCCATTATTGGAACATTCTACTCGTTATGTACAACCCTGTGACAATACACTTGAGACCTTCCCTTACCAGTAGTAAAGTATCCTTTTTTTTTTTCCTTTTTAAGCATGTAAGTTTCGGGTGCACAGCATTATAGTTCTACAGCTGTATACACTACAGAGCGATCACCACCACAAATCGAGTTACAGTCTCTCACCGTACAGTTGACCCCCTTCACTCATTTTTCCCACCTCCTTTCCCCTTTGGTGACCACTAACCTGTTCTCTGTATCTGTGAGTTTGTTTTTGTTTTTTTGGTTTTTTTTTGTGGTACGCGGGCCTCTCACTGTTGTGGCCTCTCCCGTTGCGGAGCACAGGCTCCAGACGCGCAGGCTCAGGGGCCATGGCTCAGGGGCCTAGCCGCTCCGCGGCATGTGGAATCCTCCCGGACCGGGGCACAAACCCATGTCCCCTGCATCAGCAGGCGGACTCTTAACCACTGCGCCACCAGGGAAGCCCTCTGTGAGTTTGTTCTGATTTCATTTTGTTTGTTTATTTATTTTATATTCCAAATATATGAGTGAAATCATTGAATATTTGTCTTTTTCTGTCTATTTCACTTAGCATAATGCCTTCAGGGTCCATCCATGTTGTCACAAATGGTAGGATTTCATTATTTTTTATAGCTGGGTAGTATTCCGTTGTGTGTGTGTGTGTGTGTGTGTGTGCGCACACACACACACCCCACATCTTTTTCCATTCATCTGTAAGTGGACACTTAACGTTGTTTCCATACCATGACTGTTGTAAATAATGCTGCATTGAACACAGGGGTGCATATATCTTCTTAAATTAGTGTTTCCACATTCTTCAGATAAATACCCAGAAGTGGAATAGCTTGGTTTTGTGGTAGCTCAATTCTTAGTTTTTTGAGGAATCTCTATACTATATCCTATAGTAGCTGCAACAATTTACAGTCCCAACAACAGTGTACAAAGGTTCCGTTTTCTCCACATCCTCTCCAACATTTGTTATTTCTTGTCTTTTAGATAGTAACCATTCTAACAGGTGTGGTTGATATCTCATTGTGGTTTGGATTTGCATTTTCCTGATAATAAGTGATGTTGAACATATTTCATGTGCCTGTTGGCCATCTGTATTTTGTCTTTGGGAAAATGCCTATTCAGATCCTCTGCCCATTTTTTAAATCAATTTGTTTGTTTTTTTCTGTTGAGTTGTATGAGTTCTTTATATATTTTGGATATTAACCTCTTATTGGATATATGATTTGCAAATATCTTCTCCCATTTAGTCAGTTGGCTTTTTCATTTTGATGACGGTTTCCCTTGCTGTGCAGGAGCTTTTTAGTTTGATGTAGTCCAGTTGTTTATTTTATTTTATTTTTTATTTTTCTAAAATAATGGGTTTATTGAGATGTAATTCACATACCATAAAATTCACGTTTAAGTGTACAATTTAGTGGATTATAGTACATTCACGAAGTTGTGCAATCATTACCACTATCTACTTCCAGAATATTTTCATCATGCAAAAAAGAAACCCTGTACCCACTACCCACTAGCAGTAATTCCCCATTCTCCCCCCTAGCCTCTGACAACCACTAATTTACTCTCTGTCTCTGTAGATTTTCCTATTCCGGACTATGTTAAATTTTTGAAGTGTAAAAAAGAATTCTTTTTTTTTTTTTTTTTTTTTTACACCAACACCCACCCCCCACCCCATTTCCCCCCTTGGTGTCCATACATTTGTTCTCTACATCTGTGTCTCAGTTTCTGCCCTGCAGACCAGTTCATCTGTACCATTTTCCTAGGTGCCACATATATGCGTTAATATACGATATTTGTTTTTCTCTTTCTGACTTACTTCACTCTGTATGACAGTCTCTAGATCCATCCACATCTCTACAAATGACCCAATTTCATTCCTTTTTATGTCTGAGTAATATTCCATTGTGTGTGTGTGTATATATATATATATATATATATATATATATATATATATATATATATATATATATACACACACCACATCTTTTATATCCAGTCATCTGTCAATGGGCATTTACATTGCTTCCATGACTTGGCTATTGTAAATAGTACTGCAGTGAACATTGGGGTGCATGTGTCTTTTTGAATTATGGTTTTCTCAGGGTATATGCCCAATAGTGGGATTGCTGGGTCATACGGTAATTCTATTTTTAGTTTTTTAAGGAACCTCCATACTGTTCTCCATAGTGGCTGTATTAATTTACATTCCCACCAACAGTGCAAGAGGATTCCCTTTTCTCCACACCCTCTCCAGCATTTGTTGTTTGTAGATTTTCTGATGGTGCCCATTCTGACTGGTGTGAGGTGATACCTCATTGTAGTGTTGATTTGCATTTCTCTAATAATTAGTGATGTTGAGCAGCTTTTCATGTGCTTCTTGGTCATCTGTATGTCTTCTTTGGAGAAATGTCTATTTAGTTATTTTGCCCATTTTTGGATTGGGTTGTTTGTTTTTTTAATATTGAGCTGCTTGAGCTGTTTATATATTTTGGAGATTAATCCTTTGTCAGTTGCTTCGTTTGCAGATATTTTCTCTCATTCTGAGTGTTGTTTTTTTGTCTTGTTTATGGTTTCCTTTGCTGTGCAAAAGCTTTTAAGTTTCATGAGGTCCCATTTGTTTATTTTTGTTTTTATTTCCGTTACTCTAGGAGGTAGGTCAAAAAAGATCTTGCTGTGATTTATGTCAAAGAGTGTTGTTTTCCTGTAGGAGTTTTATAGTGTCTGGTCTTACATTTAGGTCTTTAATCCATTTTGAATTTATTTTTGTGTATGGTGTTAGGGAGTGTTCTAATTTCATTCTTTTACATGTAGCTGTCCAGTTTTCCCAGCACCACTTATTGAAGAGACTGTCTTTTCTCCATTGTATATCCTTGCCTCCTTTGTCGTAGATTAGTTGACCATAGGTGCATGGGTTTATCTCTGGGCTTTCTATCTTGTTCCATTGATCTGTGTTTCTGTTTTTGTGCCAGTACCATATTGTCTTGATTACTGTAGCTTTGTAGTTAGTATAGTCTGAAGTCAGGGAGTCTGATTCCTCTAGCTCCGTTTTTGGCTTTGGCTATTCAGGGTCTTTTGTGTCTACATACAAACTTTAAGATTTTTTGTTCTAGTCCTGTAAAAAATGCCATTGGTAATTTGATAGGGATTGCATTGAATCTGTAGATTACTTTGGGTAGTATAGTCATTTTCACAATATTGTTTCTTCCAATCCAAGAACATGGTCTATCTATCTCTCCATCTGTTGGTATCATCTTTAATTTCTTTCATCAGTGTCTTGTAGTTTTCTGCCTGCTTAGGTAGGTTTATCCCTAGGTATTTTATTCTTTTTGTTGCGATGGTAAATGGGAGTGTTTCCTTAATTTCTCTTTCAGATTTTTCATAATTGGTGTATAGGAATATAAGATTTCTGTGCATTAATTTTGTGTTGTGCAACTTTACCAAATTCATCAATTAGCTCTAGTAGTTTTCTGGTGGCATCTGTAGGATTCTCTCCGTGTAGTATCATGTCATCTGCAAACTGACAGTTTTACTTCTTTTCCAATTTGTATTCCTTTTATTTCTTTTTCTTCTCTGATTGCCGTGGCTAGGACTTCCAACACTGTTGAATAATAGTGGTGAGAGTGGACATCCTTGTCTTGTTCCTGATCTTAGGGGAAATGCTTTCAGTTTTTCACCATTGAGAATGATGTTTGCTGTGGGTCTGTCATATATGGCCTTTATTATGTTGAGGTAGGTTCCCTCTGTGCCCACTTTCTGTAGAGTTTTTATCGTAAATGCGTGTTGAATTTTGTCAAAAGCCTTTTCTGCATCTGTTGAGATGATTGTATGGTTTTTATTCTTCAGTTTGTTAATATGGTGTATCACATTGATTGATTTGAATATATTGAAGAATCCTTGCAACCCTGGGATAAATCCCACTTGATCATGGTGTATGATCCTTTTAATATGTTGTTGGATTCTGTTTGCTAGTATTGTGTTGAGGATTTTTGCATCTATATTCATCAGTGATATTGGTCTGTAATTTTCTTGTTTTGTAGTGTATTTGTCTGGTTTTGGTATCAGAGTGATGGTAGCCTCATAGAATGAGTTTGGGAGTGTTCCTTCCTTTGCAATTTTTTGGAAGAGTTTGGGAAGGATGGGTGTTAGCTCTTCTCTGAATGTTTGATAGAATTCACCTGTGAAGCCATCTGGTCCTGGACTTTTGTTTGTTGGAAGTTTTTTTTTTTTTTTTTTTTTCCTGAGGTACGCGGGCCTCTCACTGTTGTGGCCTCTCCCGCTGCAGAGCACAGGCTCCAGACACGCAGGTTCAGCGGCCACGGCTCACGGGCCCAGCCGCTCCGCCGCGTGTGGGATCTTCCCGGACCAGGGCACGAACCTGTGTCCCCTGCATCGGCAGGCGGACTCTCAACTACTGCGCCACCAGGGAAGCCCTGTTGGAAGATTTTTAATCACAGTTTCAATTTCATTACTTGTGATTGGTCTGTTCATATTTTCTATTTCTTCCTGGTTCAGTCTTGGAAGGTTATACCTTTCTAAGAATTTTTCCATTTCTTCCAGGTTGTCCATTTTGTGGGCATAGAGTTGCTTGTAGTAGTCTCTTAGGATGCTTTGCATTTCTGCAGTGTCTGTTGTAACTTCTCCTTCATTTCTAATTTCATTGATTTGAGTCCTCTCCCTCTTTTCCTTGATGAGTCTGGCTAATGGTTTATCAATTTCGTTTATCTTCTCAAGAACCAGCTTTTAGTTTTATTGATCTTTGCTATTGTTTTCTTTGTTTCTATTTCATTTATTTCCGCTCTGATCTTTATGATTTCTTTCCTTCTGCTAACTTAGGGTTTTCTTTGTTTTTTCTCTAGTTCCTTTAGGTGTAAGGTTAGATTGTTTATTTGAGATTTTTCTTGTTTCTTGAGGTAGGCTTGTATAGCTATAAACTTCCCTCTTAGAACTGCTTTTGCCACATCCCATAGATTTTGGAACATCGTTTTTTCATTGTCATTTATCTCTAGGTATTTTTTCATTTCCTCTTTGATTTCTTCAGTGATCTCTTGGTTACTTAGTAATGTATTGTTTAGCCTCCATGTGTTTGTGTTTTTTACCTTTTTTTCCCTGTAATTGATTTCTAATCTCATAGCGTTGTGGTCAGAAAAGAATGCTTGATATGATTTCAATTTTCTTAAATTTACTGAGGCTTGGACTCCCCTGGTGGCGAAGTGGTTAAGAATCTGCCTGCCAATGCAGGGGACACGGGTTCAAGCCCTGGTCCGGGAAGATCCCACATGCCATGGAACAGCTAGGTCCATGTGCCACAACGGCTGAGCCTGCGCTCTAGAGCCCGCGAGCCACAACTGCTGAGCCCACGTGCCTGGAGCCCGTGTTCCGCAGCAAGAGGATCCACCACAATGAGGAGCCTGCGCACCGCAACAAAGAGTAGCCCCCGCTGGACGCAACCAGTGAAAACCCGCGCGCAGCAACAAAGACCCAACGCAGCCAAAAATAAATAAATAAATTTATTAAAAAGAAAAAACTTTACTGAGGCTTGATTTGTGACCCAAGATGTGATCTATCCTGGTGAATGTTCTGTGCGCACTTGAGAAGAAAGTGTAATCTGCTGTTTTTGGATGGAATGTCCTATAAATATCAATTAAATCTATCTGAGCTATTGTGTCTTTTAAAGCTTGTGTTTCCTTATTAATTTTCTGTCTGGATGATCTGTCCATTGGTGTAAGTGAGCTGTTAATGTCCCCCACTATTATTGTGTTACTGTCGGTTTCCTCTTTTATAGCTGTTAGCAATTGCCTTATGTATTGAGCTGCTCCTTTACTGGGTGCATATATATTTATAATTGTTATATCTTCTTCTTGGATTGATCCCTTGATCATTATGTAGTGTCCTTTGTTGTCTCTTGTAACATTCTTTATTTTAAAGTCTGTTTTATCTGATATGAATATTGCTATCCCAGCTTTCTTTTGATTTCCATCTGCATGGAATATCTTTTTCCATCCCCTCACTTTCAGTCTGTATGTGTCCCTAGGTCTGAAGTGGGTCTCTTGTTGACAGCATATATATGGGTCTTGTTTTTGTATCCATTCAGCGAGCCTACGTCTTTTGGTTGGAGCGTTTAATCCATTCATCTTTAAGGTAATTATCGATATGTATGTTCCTGTTAACCATTTTCTTAATTGTTTTGGGTTTGTTTTTGTAGGTCCTTTTCTTCTTTTGTGTTTCCCACTTAGAGAAGTTCCTTTAGCATTTGTTGTAGAGCTGGTTTGGTGGTGCTGAATTCTCTTAGCTTTTGCTTGTCTGTAAAGCTTTTGGTTTCTCCATCAAATATGAATGAGATCCTTGCTGGGTAGAGTAATCTTGGTTGTTGGTTCTTCCCTTTCATCACTTTAAGTGTATCATGCCACTCTCTTCTGGCTTGTAGAGTTTCTGCTGAGAAATCAGCTGTTTAACCTTATGGGAGTTCCCTTGTATGTTATTTGTCATTTTTCCCTTGCTGCTTTCAATAATTTTTCTTTTTCTTTAATTTTTGCCAATTTGATTACTATGTGTCTTGGCGTGTTTCTCCTTGGGTTTATCCTGCCTGGGACTCTCTGCTCTTCCTGGACTTGGGTGGCTATTTCCTTTCCCATGTTAGGGAAGTTTTCGACTATAATCTCTCCAAATATTTTCTCGGGTCCTTTCTCTCTCTCTCTTCTCCTTCTGGAACCCTTATAATGCGAATGTTTTTGCGTTTAATGATATCCCAGAGATCTCTTAGGCTGTCTTCATTTCTTTTCATTCTTTTTTCTTTATTCTGTTCTGTGGCAGTGAATTCCACCATTATGTCTTCCAGGTCACTTATCCGTTCTTCTGCCTCAGTTATTATGCTATTGATTCCTTCTAGTGTATTTTTCATTTCAGTTATTGTATTGTTCATCTCTGTTTGTTTGTTCTTTAATTCTTCTAGATGTTTATTCTTTAATTCTTCTAGGTCTTTGTTAAACATTTCTTGCATCTTCTCGGTCTTTGCCTCCATTCTTTTTCCGAGGTCCTGTATCATCTTCACTATCATTATTCTGAATTCTTTTTCTGGAAGGTTGCCTATCTCCACTTCATTTAGTTGTTTTTCTGGGGTTTTACCTTGTTCCTTCATCTGGTATATAGCCCTCTGCCTTTTCTTCTTGTCTATCTTTCTGTGAATATGGTGTTTGTTCCACAGGCTGCAGGATTGTAGTTTTTCTTGCTTCTGCTGTCTGCCCTCTGGTGGATGAAGCTATCTAAGAGGTCTGTGCAAGTTTCCTGATCCCGTTTGTTTATTAAAACCCAGTGATTAAACTTGTCTGTGTCCCAAATATTTTTCAGAATTTATATATTAGTCATTTCATAAAAAGAGCTCTGAGGGAAAACAATTTTCCCATAATGTAAAAATTTGCAAAAATCTTGAAATCATAGCATTGCTCTACTGTTGGAATTTACTTATTCTGTATTTTAAAGTAGTAGAAATTCAGTGTGCCTCTAAGAGTTGAATTCTTATAGAGAGTTGGGGAGGCTCCTTTAAGCATCTCTAAATTCAGGTAATTATGAATCTCATCCAGAGATTGTCACTTTTCCTGTGGTGCAAGACAAGGGGGAAAGAATTTGTCTTTGTCCTGGGAATGTTGGTAGTACCTCTTGTAACAGAGAGCTGCTGTCATTTGTTCAGTCAACAAATTTGAATGCCTATCCTGTGTAAGGAACTTTGCTTGGCACTGTGGATGATGCCTTAAGGAATATTTTAAGTAGAAGAATAACCAATCAAATCAATTCTTTAGAGAGACCATAATTCAGGCAGTATTGCACATGATATGTTAAAATAAGAAAATGGAGGCAGTGATTTGAGACTATCTCTTGTTAACTCAGTGCAGTAGTAAGGGCCTAATTAAGGTATAGGCGTTGGGAATGGACCAGAAAGGAAAGAACAAATCTGAGACAGTATGTTAAATTTACTTCCCTTCTTCTAGCTAACTTGGTATTAATTGTCCTTTAAATCTGGCAGTTGGTGTTTCTGTCTCTGTGTCTCTCCCTCCCTTGCTTCCTCCCGCCTACCTCTTCTTCTCCCTACTCTAACACACCAAAGGTTACTGCACCTCTCCATCAGTAATGGTAGGAGAGGGTTAGTATATCACAGTCTCACTAGACACTAGGTGTGTATCTGTGTCCAGTTTTTTAAAGGACTGAGTATCTCCTAAAGAGGTGTGTGCTTTCTCTCAGCTCTTTTTGTGAATTATTGCTTTAAATCAAAACTTTAACCACTTGAATAGAGTAACAGTTCTTGCTGTGTACGCAGCTAATTTTTAAAAAGCATGTTATATGTGTTATGTTACCCGTGGAAGAAATGTTTTGTCTAATGTTTTGGGGTTGGGTACATTTGATACAGTTTTGAAGGAAAAGTTTGTCTACATCTTTGGTTTTTTTGTTAAGAGGAAACTACTCCTGAGTTTGTGTTTCGTCTTAACAAATCCTCCAGAAAGTAGTCTTCCCCTTTTCCATGAATGGAAATTAGAGCTGAATTCATGCATATATGAAACAAAATGTTAATTTAAATGTACAGTTTCCTCAAGCTCTCTATAGCTCTTAAAAAGGATTCTTCTGTGGATGCAGAATTAATCAGAAGCATTTCAGAGAGATGCATATAAAATGGACTGGTTATATAAAATCAGAAGATTCATAAAAATTGAAAAGAGACCACCACATACCACATACATGAATACATGAATATACACATTCATCATAAGACTATGAGGCAACAGCGAATTTAAACCCACCCATAGTTACCATAATCTGAGTTCCATACTTTGAGAAAATTATTTACCTTGGTAGGCCACAAAGGAAGAATAACAGTTGGTCTAATAATGCTTTATTGTTCCTTATGGTCTGTGAAGGGAAGGCTAAAGACAAATTGGTTTGAGGTGTGTGTAACAAAGGAGATTTACAACGTATTTTTATGACGGTGCAGTAATTTTGAGAAGATGGTTAAATGTCTCCTTTTCCATGTTCCCCAGACCAGTGTGAGTGTTTATATTCTACTGTTCTTCCAAAAAAGATTTGAACCTGCCCCAGAGAGATTAGTTGGTTTAGTCTCAATGAGATCTTTTATTTCTATAAGGAATCAGAGTAGATGGTTCCCTTCAGCTTTGTGTTTATTCCTTTTGTGGGATCCTTTTAATATATTCTATTTGCTGTGTGATGTTTAAATTATCATTAAATTGTACATCCAAGTGTTGAATGATTTTGTGGAATTTGTAAGCCAAATAAAATTTTAAAAATCCTTTGTAAGCTTAACTTTCCACCTAAAACTTCTGGTACAATAGAATAATTCAATAAAAATTATGTTTCTGCGAATTCCCTGGCAGTCCAGTGGTTGGGACTAGGTGCTCTCACTGCTGGGGCCCCAGGTTCGATCCCTGGTCTGGGAACTAAGATCCGGCAAGCTGTGTGGCATGGCCAAAAAGAAAAAAAAAAATTATCTGTTTCTTCCTTAATTTTCACCCCAGCAGTATGAAAGGGTAGGCAACAGTACAGATGTGAAGTGAGAACTGAATGTTGTAGAAGTGCTGCCTATCTAATGAAATCTTAATCAAAGTATCCTTTTGTTGTCTAGAAAGCTTTTTTATCTATTTATTTGTTTGTTTATTTATTTAATTCTTTTGGCTGCTCCGGTTGCGGCACACAGATCTTTGCTGCGGCATGTGGACTCTTAGTTGAGGCATGCGTGTGGGTTCTAGTTCCCTGACCAGGGATCGAAACTGGGCCCCCTGCATTTAGGAATGCGAGTCTTACCCACTGGACCACCAGGGAGTTGCCTAGAAAGCTTTTTAAAACAGAATCTGGGGACTTCCCTGCTTGCACAGTGGTTAAGAATCCACCTGCCAATACAGGGGACATGGGTTCCATCCCTAGTCCAGGAAGTTCCCACATGCCACACAGCAACTAAGCCCATGCGCCATAACTACTGAGCCTGCACTCTAGAGCCCAGGAGCCACAACTGCTGAGCCCACGTGCCGCAACTAATGAAGCTGGTGCACCTAGAACCTGTGCTCCGCAACAAGAGAAGCCCCTGCAATGAGAAGCCCACACACCACAACGAAGAGTAGCCCCCACTCGCCACAACTAGAGAAAGCCTGTGCACAGCAACGAAGACCCGAAATATGGCCAAAAATAAATAAAATGTTTTTAAAAATCATTAAAAAAAAAACAGAATCTGGAATTTAATATTTTTTGTGGCTTAAAGGAACCTTAGATATCTTCTAATCTTACTCTTATACTTTATAGTTGAATATGCTGGTGCCTGAGAAGTGTGACTTGCTTATGATCACATAGTTGATTAACAGCAGAACCAGGCCCAAGTCTAGAATTGGCTGGTAGGGCAGTTTCTTATATACATACTCAACTCATACTGAATTATGTACCTCAGTATGTCCTAACCTTGAAATAGGAGGAACTTAGGCCACTGGTTGAAGGCCATATGAACTGATGTGACCAATTTGTGCCTAAGACATTTGCCATTGCAATCTTTGGGCCACACACAGCTACTCAGTTCTTCACTTTATCATCCATCTATCTCCTCAGTGTGGAGGAAGCCCTCTTTTTGTCTGCTAAATTTGAACACGGGTATCATTTTTAGACCTAATATTTCCAAACTTTGCAGTGGGAAGTAATGGCAGTCTGCTTTTCTGTTTCAGCTCAGACAGCTATAACTGCACCAAAGACGTGGAAGAAACCAAAAGATCGGACCCGAACCAGTGAAGAGGTGTTAGAGGCAGAATCGGAGGTAAGGGGCAGCAGTAAATCTCTTCAGCTCATCTTCAGAACAGTGGTGCCATTTCCTAAAACAAGTGTGGGTTTGTAACTTTTTCTTGAGATACTGTTTTCCAAGCAAATATATCAAGCTCAGGGTCTGATTTTTTTTTTTTAATCCATTTACAGAATTTTTAAAAGATTGTTAATAGCGTGTTCAGTTTCGTTGAATTCTTGTCTCTGTTTCAAAATACCTCTTCTCAAGTGGCAAAAATAAGTATTGTTTATTTTTTTTCCTTATATTAAGCAGATGGGAAGACTAATCTGGTTTTTTAAAAACAGGGTTATTTTCAAATACCTATTAGCAGTGCTGGTGGAAATCATCAGATATATTTTAAGGAAATTGATTTTCAATCTGTTGTCTTTTACCTGCATCCCAGGAATATAACTTTTCACATATGGTTTGTCTATTTGAACTAAGCCGTGCCAGATTTCGCTGTAGGGTACAACACACCAGGTCCAGGACATGATGTGAGGAAGAATCAAGAGCAGATTCAGTCCTAAGGAGTGCTCTACCAATTTCATAGTCTCTACTCTGAGTATCCTTAGTCTTATGTACTGAAGCTTTTAATGAAGAGTAATATAAACAATCTCTATGTTGCTTTTTTCTTCTTGAGCTCTTCTTGTATCTACTTTATGAAAATAATTTTCATTGAATGTTTAAGATAACATTAAAATGTAGAAATTACTTTAAAATAACTTTAAATGCATTTATTTCATAAAACTTTTCTAGCTAGTTATAATTCTTACCCCTTCAGGCAGCTCACTGTACCCCTTTGTTACTTCTCCCTGTCCTGTCATTGTTCGTACATGATGCTCGGTTGATGTCACAGTTAGTCCCATAGCAACCCCTAAAATGTTTCATGGGAGTGATTTCATTATGGTTATCATGGCGTAAGAACTGGCAATAAGTTATAGAGGTGCAAATAGTTGCTACACTCCTTCTGCAACTGAACAAGAAAATGTTGCTCCTACAAAGAATAAAATACCTTCCAGAGGCAGGAGAATAGCATACATTCCTGGTATGGCTGTAAGAGCTTCACAGACTGGTTTCTCTTTCGATTCAGCTGTTATTTATTCACTTTGTTCTGTTATACTTTGTGTTTCTTTTCCCTGTGGCTGTTTTTCAAAGCATTATTGAATATTAAATGGGTGGGTCACTATTCCTGTGCCTCCAGGTATTCATCCTCATCTTCAGGTCGGGGTTGACAAACTTCTCCTGTAATGGTCCAGATGGTAAAGTAACTATCAGGCTTTGTGGATTGTATGATCCCTGTCACAATTTCTCAACTCTGCTGCTATAGCCCAAAAGCAACCATAGACAATGTGCAAATTAATGAGTGGCTGTATTTCAGTAAAAGTTTATTGAAATTTGAATTTCATATAATATTCACGTATCATAAAATATTCTTCTTTGAAATGTTTTTCTACCATTACAAGTGTAAAAACCATCCTTACCTTGCACACTATACAAAAACAGGTGAGGAGCCAGATTTGGCCCACGGGCCATAGTTTGCTAAAACCTGCTTTAGATTGTTATTCTTCATACAGAAGAACTGTTTGGACTCATTTTGAACCAATCCCTTTTTTCTTAACCTTATAGTTTAAAAGTGTAATAAAAAGATATTTGGTCATTTGCACACAGACTTTGTCCAGAAATCCTATTCCCTTGTCTTTCCTAAAATTGAGCATTTACTGGAGTAGTTTAGTAAATATTGGTTGTCACTGTCTTCATTTTTCACTGATCATCAAGGTCTTCTTCTCTTAGATTTTTCTCAGCCTTTAAAAGAATGTGTTTTAGATATCAGCATATTTTAGGTTATATATTGAGTTGTTACATCATTGCAAGTACTTAACCAAATTCTTTAAATTATACCCTAGAGGGCTTCCCTGGTGGCGCAGTGGTTGAGAGTCCGCCTGCCGGTGCAGGGGACACAGGTTCATGCTCCGGTCCGGGGGGATCCCACACGCCGTGGAGCGGCTGGGCCCATGAGCCATGGCTGCTGGGCCTGCGCGTCTGGAGCGTGTGCTCCGCTACGGGAGAGGCCACGGCAGTGAGAGGCCCGTGTACCGCAAAAAAAAAAAAAAAAAATTATAGCCTAGAAAGGTAGCTTGAAGGATGATTCATCTTAAAATTGTTAGTCAGGGCATCCTAAAATTTACTTTAAATTTTTAGGATATTTCATTGATTGTTACATATGTAGTTGTCAATCTGATTTTCTAGCACTTTAAAAACTCGTGCATTAAGCAGGCAGTTTTGTCAACTAAATTCTTGTTTTAGTAAGTTCCTATAAAAGTTTCTGCTTTGACAGTCTGGCCAATAAAGTGTTTTCTTTTTTCAATCTGGTTTTCTGGGTAAACAACTGAAGAACTGTTAGACATTTACAAACTAATTGAGCAGAGCTCCATCCTGCTGAAGGAAAAATAATCATAAATATTTAATGCAGCAGTTTTTTTGTGGATTCCCTTGAAAAATATCCCTTCTAATAATGTGCCTCAGACGCCTCATTGATTCTTTGTGCTCTGAATTACGGTTTGTCATTCATAGACCAAGTTTCTTTATACTTTTTTTTCCAGTTAGAAGTTGACTTTCTAAATAATGCATCCTCTGTTTATATCTAATAGATTGTCTGCTGTTGTTGGTTTTAGGTACAGAGAAGATGACTCAATAAATTTTTTTCTCTAAAGCAGCATTTTTTCACACTTTACAGGATCTGTATGAGTTCTATATGATTGTATAATGTAGTTATACTGCTCTGTAATAAGTTTAAGTACCATTTACAGACTCACATGCCAGATTATTAAAGATCTTCTTGATGGCCTGTACTTAATTATGAGGTGGTATGACAAGGTTGTTTTGAATTTAGACTATAGTAGAGTATAGAATAAGAAAAAGTGAGGCTGCTAATTCATTATTCAAACTTGGTAGATCAGTTTCTTCTCAAAGTATAAAAGATGCCTCACTGGGCTTCCCAGGTGGTGCGGTGGTTGGGAGTCCGTCCGCCTGCCGATGCAGGGGACGTGGGTTCGTGCCCCGGTCCGGGAGGATCCCACATGACGCGGAGTGAGCCATGGCCGCTGAGCCTGCACGTCCGGAGCCTGTGCTCTGCAACGGGAGAGGCCACAGCAGTGAGAGGCCCACATACTGCAAAATAAAAAAAAAAAGCCTCACTTTTTGCCATGTTTTATAAAAATAAATCATTTTTGTCTTTTATTTTCTTGGAATTTTTATGTCTGTCTTTCTTTTGATGGTTTCTGTGCTCTTCCTGTTGGAAGAACAAGGGAGGGAGGGAGAGAGAGAGAGAGAGAGAAGGGAGTGTATTTGCGTGAATTTTTTATTTCCATTTTAGAAACAAGGCCTGAAAACCATCTGTTTCTATTGATAACATTTTAAAATTTAGCGTCTTTTCCCCATGATCTGATTTTAGTAGAAGAAAATTTATTAGTGTCATATCTGTTATAATACTTAATAACTAAGTAGGGTTTGTAACTCTTTAATTAAAAATTTTTTTTTCATAAATCAGTTGGGGTGACTACTTCCTGGTGTGTATGACATCCTTTTATACCATCCTCTGTTCAGCCAATTCAGTAGAGCCCCTAATTTGGCTCTCCTAGTGTGAATTTATCCACTGGAATTTGTGGTAAATTGCTGTTTCCTCTGAGAGCTTCTTCCAAAGGATTGTTTTCAGAGTGCTTCCCTTTGAAAAAGAAAGACTTAAAGTTCATTGAGACCTTCGCCTCAGGGAGTTTTGAGGGCTGATATAGCCCTTAAGAATTACTTTTTTTTTTTTTTTTTTTGGATCTGAAACTGAGATGGTCAAAAATAATCTGGTGAATAATTTTAATTCTATTTTGCCTTTTAAAAATAGGATGCACTGGAACCCAGATTTCTCCCTGGGGGAATATATTCCAAGCGTTTTTCTATGTATAATTTGAACAAGGTCACAATCTCAGAGAATCCTAAGAACCAATAAACAAAATAGATTTTAACTAACAAGTGTCCTCCTTGTTACATGTGAGCGATGGTCAGCTTTGTGGGACTTAAACATATTTTAAACTATTCATTGAACTCTATTTCACGGCCAGAGGACAGCACAAAAAATACCCTCTAGTGTGTTTCTTTTTATATTTGCTGAGCTTTAGTGGCAAGGGTAATAGTGCTTGATATAGATTCTGACTAGAACTCCTTCATGTCCATCAAGTTCCAAGGATTAACAGTTCTTTCCTTTTTAACCTTCGGTATATTTAGATTTCATTAGTCATGTTAAAGCATTTCAGTAGCCATTTGAATTGTCTGCTTTATCCCAGGACATGAAATGAGAAAAGTGTTTTAAATAAACTTACCATTTTAGTACCATATGCTGAACACAGACATCCTTATCTTGAGTGACATGTTTTCCTATGCTTTTTGAGGGGATAAATGTGGGTCTTCCTGTGTATTTACACACAGTGAAAAGAATATAACCTCTGTGTTCACTTATGCTTTAGCCTAAAGCAGAAGAGGAGCTTTCAGGTGACAAAGTACTTGAATCTGAACAGGATAAAATGAGCCAAGGGTTTCATCCTGAAAGAGACCCCTCTGACCTAAAAAATGTGAAAACTGTGGAAGAAAATGGAGAAGAAGCTGAGCCTGTACGTAATGGTGCTGAGAGTGTTTCTGAGGGTGAAGGAATAGATGCTAATTCAGGCTTCACTGATAGTTCTGGTGAAGGGGTCACATTCCCATTTAAATCAGGTAAGTTTATCTGTCTTCCTGTGTATGTCTTTCCTTCTCTCCTTCACTCTACTGCAACTTAGAGAAATGTTGCCTCCTTATGAAGAAATATTGGATGGAAGGAAGAGGCTCATCACAATGTAATATTTACAGAATAGATCAGCAGGCGGGCGTTAGTAGCTAGCAAATCCAGAGAGTCCTATGTTGGCGGAAGTGATATCTGATGCTGGTATTCTGCTTTCACTGGCATTGGAGGAGCAGCTGGCAAAGGAAATCAGTGCTAGGTTGGTAGAATTCGACAAGAGAGATTTAATTTTTTCATTTTAATTGAAAGATATTTCAGATATGATGGCCGTGTTCCTTGAGATAGTGTACTTGTCATTTCACAAACCTTGAACTTAGTTTGTTGATAAAACTCACTCTGTAGAGCTGAACTTCAGTAGGCAGTTGGAAGCAGTAAGACTAAGTTATTAAGCACCTGTGGTATGGGACGTGCCCTATGAAATATGTGATAAACCTTAGAGGATCTTTCACCTTTAGACACCGTCAAATGGCACTAAACCTCTGTCCTAATACCATGTAAACCATGGTTGACTTTGAGATTTATGGATATTTGGTGTGGACATGGGGGGAAAGGTAGAAAATTGGGGTTAGGTGAAAAGTTTTTCTTAGTCTGCCAAATCTGAAGTGATGTCTGCATGAGGTAGTGTTTGAATGTAAAATATCAGGCCTCAGAAATAGTCTCGACCAGTGCTTTTCCAACTTCTGGTTTTAACCCATTTAATAGGTTGTGAAATTAATTTAGTGAGTTATAACCAACATTTTTTAAAAAGGAGAAGAGAATAAAAATTGTCAGTGCATTACATGCACTACGGGAAGTATTGTTTTTTTAAGCTTTTCATTTCATTTATCTATGTGTGTGTTTGCTCAGAGTCATGAAATCACTATATTTCTTACTGTGAGTTGTAGTCAAAAATGTTTGAAAGCCATTGATCGATCGATCCCACCTTAATATACTGATCACTTAAATTTAGTGAAAACACTACCAGTGAACTGTACTCCTAATGGGCTTTATGAAATTGTATGGTTAAGCTATTGTAAATTTTGTTTAAATTTCTAAGCAATTCTTAGAAATTGTTAGAGCAAATGGCATTTGAATTAAATGTTTAATTAAGCATCGTTGGGTTTGGGGTTTATTACAGATTACAGTAATTGTGGGGTTTGGCTCAGATTTGAGGGGTAAAGTTTTAAAGCTCAATATACTGACATTTAAAGCTCAATGTACTGACACTTCTTCTAAAGATCCAGGCTTATACTGCCAAGCGCTTGGGCTACCACCAATCCTTGTTCAGGGATTGAAGGACTATTGTCATTTTTAGGACTGTATAAATTATCTTTTTATCCTTTAGTTTGGCAAGGAAAAAGTGCACAACTATAGGCGCTAACTGTATTGATCAACTAACTGTCCTTTGCCCCAGTAATATATACTAGCAGTAATTGAGGAAAAGGGCAATTTAAAATTTAGATCCTAATAGACTGTATATATTTTAATAAATATAATATGGTAATAAAATATCTGTAAAATTCTCACAGACCATCAGTGAGTCTATGACCTGTATATTAGGAACCACTAATATAAAGAAGGATACAGTGTCCTGTCATGAAGTGATCTGGGGCCTGATTTTGATGAGTGTTTTGTTAATTAAAAGAAAAAACTGTGACTTGCTTTTATTATCCAATAAAAATTTCAAGAAATTCTCCAACTTTATATAATGATAGTAGGATTGTGAGTAATGATAGCTGAAACAATAGTAATAGTAGCAAAGTAAGTGCTGTGGCAAAGAACTAATTTAAAATTCATATTAAAGGGCTTCCCTGGGGGCGCCGTGGTTGAGAGTCCGCCTGCCGATGCAGGGGACACGGGTACGTGCCCCGGTCCGGGAAGATCCCACGAAGATCCCACATGCCGCAGAGCGGCTGGGCCCGTGAGCCATGGCCGCTGAGCCTGCGCGTCTGGAGCCTGTGCTCCGCAACGGGAGAGGCCACAACAGTGAGAGGCCCGCGTACCGTAAAAAAAAAAAAAAAAAATTCATATTAAAAATATTAGCTAAGAATATGTTTAGTGATCAGGGAAAATAATCTATACACTGCTTAGACTTTTCAGAATCTTTAATAAATTATTTGCTTTTGTGTTTTACATCCTTTTACCTTTTTCTTTTTTCCCTCCAAAGTAACATTTCCAAGTGAACATACAAAGTATCCTTCTTTTTTAGGAAACCAAGAGTATTATTATGTACAAACTACTGGGTGTAAGATAGGCTACAGGATGTATTGTACAACATGAGGAATAGAGCCAATATTTTGTAATAACTGCAAATGGAGTATAACCTTTAAAAATTGTATTTAAAAAAAAGGCTTGGTAGTTTATTTAATGAGGATTATTACATGTCCCTGACCAAGGGCTGCTTAATGTATAAATGAAATGGTTCCTATAGCACCTTACTTCAGATTACTTTACTATTCAAAGGTATCCAGAAGGGGATAAAAGAACAAATAACAGTTTAAATCTTTGTATGACATTTTCTGACTGAAGCTCAGTGTTTCCTTGGTGGCTTTGTTTGTATCTGATGAGATAAAGTAAAATATTGCAGTCAGCTTATACTCTAACTGGATATACATATAATGACCTTATAGACAGTTGTCTGCCTGCGTTCCTCTTTTTAGAATCCTGGAAGCCTGCTGATACTGAAGGCAAGAAGCAGTATGACAGGGAGTTTTTGCTGGATATCCAGTACATGCCAGCATGTATTCAGAAACCAGAGGGCCTGCCTCCCATCAGTGATGTGGTTCTTGACAAGGTAAGCTGAGCACTCAGGGAAAGCTATGTCTTTTTGGTGGGAACTGTTTTTAACTATCAGTGCAAATATGTGAAGTGTGAGCAATTCTCAGAAATTGTTAGAGCAAATGGCATTTGAATTAAATGTTTAAGCATTGTTGGGTTTGGGTTTATTATAGATTACAATAATTGTGGGGCTTGGCTCAGATTTGAGGGGTAAAGTTTTAAACTTTATTGTCAGCTTGTAATGGCTATCTCCTAGGGATGTGGTAGAAACTGTGTCTTTTGGGCTAATATACCTATCTTTCCCCACTGTTCTAAAACCTCTATAGGGAATTAGAATGGTATTGAGGTTAGGTCAGAAACCTAGGAAAGTATTTGGCAGATCAAACTTAAGTGGGAGTTAACATAATTCAAACAGTGTATAACTCAAAATTTCCCTAAGAGATACTTAATAGGAGGATTAGTCTTTAACCTGTGCAAATAAATAGGCACCCTTTCTCTTTACATCTGTTCTTAATGGTGCATACAGAAAATTAGTCCAGTCAGTGTTTATTTCATCTGTTTATTAAAGGTGTAAAGTCAGGTGTATATCAGCCCAAATAATTTCATGTAAATCAATGATGAACCAGTTCTGGTGACTAAGCTCTCATTTTATAGAGGAACTGTTAATCCCTAATTAAAGTGTAGACGGTAACTTTGTTACAGAATGAGATCCAGTTCTTATTGGGATTTCCAGCAGCTGCCTTTCCAGACCTTATTTATATTATTTTATTCTGTTACAGCAACAGATCTTTATATTTCTCTTGCTGAGTCCTCTCTGTTAGGTACTAACATGAGGACAGTTGAATGATTGGTGGTACTAATGTGAAACTACTTCAGTACCTCAGAGGGCAAGTTTTGTTATACCCACTGAATTAGATTATCATCTTAGAAGATATTCCTTCCTGTCTTCCTGCTTTATCTGTTTCTGACTTTGGCCAATCATGAGTTGATTTCTCACTGAGCTACTTAGCTTCGCTGAGTCTATAGTCACATTATACGCCTATACAAACCCAGATATCTCCGATTAACGTGGCAGACAAAGTGAGATTTTTAACTGAGTCATCATAGGGAGTTCCCTGGCAGTCCAGTGGTTAGGACTCAGCACTTTCACTGCCAGGACCCAGGTTCAATCCCTGGTCAGGGAACTAAGATCCCGCAAGGGGCACGGCGCAACCAAGGAAAAAAAAAGAAAGAAAATTAAATGAGTCATCATACGTGAAACTTATCTCCTTTTGAGATTTGTTGTCCACTCAGAATACATCCTTTACTAACCATAAGTCAACAGCATCAAAACCAAAAGGAGCAGTACCAGGTTTCTTAGAGGCAAGTGCTTTGATGATCCTGGAAAAAGATTCCAAAATTTGGCCCTAGTTCATAAGTTCTCAAAATAGCTTGTCTTGTGCCATTCTACTGGTCCTAAGTGTCTAGTGAACCAATCCACTGATTGTCTAGCCTCCCCTTGGGAACTGTAGGCCTAATCATTCCCAGGGAACCAAAAAACCATCGTTGACTAAGGGCTCTGTGGCTAGCCCAGGAGGATCTATCAGGATTCAGATCAGACTCCCACTGGCTCAAAAAGCCAGTGCTTGTCTTTTCAGCTGACGTAACTTTTCAGTCTAAGTTTTTATCTTCGTGGCACTGAATGCTCTGGAACTTGTGTTAAGCTTTCCTTTGTTTCTTTGTGCAGATCAACCAACCCAAATTGCCAATGAGAACTCTGGATCCTCGGATTTTACCTCGAGGACCAGACTTTACTCCAGCCTTTGCAGATTTTGGAAGGCAAGCCCCTGGTGGAAGAGGTGTACCTGTAAGTGCAAGTTCCCTACAACCCAGTTAGTTAGAAACTGTCATAGACTTCATGTCATCTTGTCTAACGGCAAGAGAGCAAGCAGCTTTTATTCCTTGATTCTTCTAACCAAGAAGAAGAAGTAGGAAAGGCGAAGACTTTCCTTTCCATACTAATATTAAAACAAGGAAAGAATACACTTGAGTCATATTTACTTGAAAGAAGCTGGTCCGCATTAATTTGGTCTCGATTTTTTTTTCATATTTTTGCAGTTGAAAAGACCTGCAAATGGGTTAAAAATAGAGCCAACCTTGAATAGGATTCCTGTTCTGTCTTGAGGTGTCCTGATATGTATACTAGAGATCTCTGATGACATTCAGCTAATGGTCCTCTCTTTGTCTTTGTTTCTACAGATTTGCAAAGTGCAGAGCAGGCGTGGATTGCCAATTCTGGAACAGAGCAAAGCCCCAACTTGCACTCCACTGGAGATGTCTCACCCACCCCTGAGGAGCCTGCCTCTAGGGGTGTGCTGAATCTTTAAAAACAAACAAACAAAAAAACAGTAGTCTGTGGTGTTATATTTTCTGTTTTGCTCTTCTCATTTACTGTAGGTTGTGAAGTCAAAAATATGAAAAAACGATATGTACAAAAGAGTGCAGCTGGTAAACTGCACATTGCCTTTACACCTCCAGTGGCAGGCTCTTCAGCGGTGGAAGTGGCATCACCAATGCAGTTATGCTGGGGCGCTGCACTGTGCAGAATTTGGCAGGCTCTGCCTACTCCATGCTTTGTAGACTTACAGAAAGCATGGGGTAAAGTTGCCAGTGATGTGAATACCTCTTTTTCCCCAAGTTGGAATGGCATAGAGAACACTTAACCTGAAGTTCTGAAGGAGCTTGGGGTTTGATGTACATTTGTGGATCACCCTGTTTATACTACTTTACTTTATGTTTGTAAAAATATTTTTATATAAGGTGACATTTTTTATTTCCCCATCACCTTTTTATTTCTGGAATGGCCACTTTTGAAACCTGCTTTGAAATAAGACTACACTGTCTGAAAACAATGACACTTGGTAGACATTTGAATTATTTGCCTGCAGCCAAACACTGATTGAAAATACTTGAAGGTCTACACCGTGTTGGAGGCTTTATACAGTAAAACCTACAGAAAATCTTAATTTGAAGCATACTTTTTATTGAGCATCACCGTCTTAAAGACCTCTGTGTGTATAATATTCTGTTCTCACACAGGTTTGAAGTTTAATGTTTATCTAATTTCTCTAATTACCAAATTAAAATTTTTTCTAAATTTTTGAATTTCCACACCAGAGAGTCTTAGAAAGCAGCTTTCTAGAAACCTTTTTATACCTTGTTTTTCAGCATTATTTCCCTTGTTGGTGGGTTAAATTTATATTTGTTAACGTTTGTTTTAGTTTTGGTTTCGGTTTATATCTTTGTTTTGCCAAACATTTGAAATAATGTTGATGCCATTTTGATTGTTCCCTGGTTGATATCTGTGGTTATCATTGTTGCTCAGTTTTGTTCATATGTTAGTCACAGAAGATATGAATTCCGGCATCTCCTCTTCCCATGTATACTGTCGCTTTTCATTATCAGCTTGCTATTGTCTAATAATCAGGTATAGCATAAAGGAAATACTATGAATTAAGAATAACTATATCTCTCTCAAAATACTGAAATTAGAAAAGGAGTTTTAAAAGTAACTATCACGATGTATGTTTGCCCAATAATTTATGTGCCTGCATATATCAGATAAATGGGTTATTTGGTGCAAAGTAATGTGACAGGAAATGAGCCATTATCAATAATTTGTAGTGTCTCCAAAAAAATGTGCTTTGTTTAATTCACTTTCTTTGCATAGCTTTGTCATGTGCCACAAGCTAATTTTTAAGTGGAATTATTTTGATTAATCAGGGTAATATTAATATGTTAAGTCTTAATGCAAGTAATTATTCTTCCAACATCTCCCATAGCAAACAAACATTCTCCATGTAATTTGTCCAGCTTGCCTTGGTATATTGGTGAAGATAAAGATAGGAATTTTAAAGGATATGTATTATACATATCCTTTATATTATATATAATATAAAGGAACAATCAATAATGCTGCTTGGAAAAAACCAGCAGCCCTACTCTTCATAGTTTCTGGTTACATACAGCTTCCAAATTGGCTTATAAATAATTACCATGCAAAGATGTTAAGATCTACTAGGTATGCTTCTTAGAATAGCTTAATTTTCCAGGACTCCTGGTATAAATTTTCCTGCAACAGACTTGTTATAAAATAGTTTTAATGTGTAGCAATTGTTTTAGCGTCATATACAGTTACATACAATTTTTAAACATAAAGGTAGGTCTTTTGATGGGCAGTTAAGTGTATATCTGTTGGAAGCACCCAGGCAGTATCATCCCTCTGGTTTTTAAAAAATCAAATTACTTGGCTATTGTGGTGTTAATTTTAATAGTAATCTGTTGGCGGACATCACAGAAAGTGCCCCAGAAGAAATGTATTGAGAAAGGGCTGTGAACCTAGACTGGTAACTTGCCACTCATGTTCATTTTAACTAACTTTGAGATTCACTGAGCTGTTATAAAAATCCTAGGTGCAAAGAGGTTTCCTAAGCTCATATCATCCTTCCCTCTCTCTTAAAGGGACCCTTGGTTATCTCTCTTTAAAAAATGCTAGAATGAATATTGGTCCTGTTTTCTTTGGTTATCCAGGTAAGCAGAAGAGTTTGAGTTTATAGTCTCTGAGTGAGATAGGAGCAATGTATATTAAATTCTACAGCAGAGATGTGTATAGTTTCTTATTTAATACATTTAAGAAAAAGAGTGGGTAAAAAATCTTAAAATTTTTAGCTAACCTGAAAAAAATTGTGGCTCACTAGTTAGCCTCAAATTTTGACACTTCATTTTAGTTTTGACATTTGTGGACCCTGCACACATTATACCTCAAAGTTCCTCTTCCAGTCGTCAGTCAGGATTGTCCTTCAAGCAAAGAAACCAGGCTTTATTTCTTTGTATATATTCCATAACCCTCAGCACAGGATCCTAGATTTTGTTTGTATTTAGTAAATAAGTCATTCATTACATATGGTGCAACTTTTGAAAGATACTGTAAGTCTGACAATTTATATTAAGTTTTTCACACACAAAGGACACGAAATGTTTAAAGGTAATTATACCAGTCTATATATCACTTTTGTAAAAGTTTCTTTTTTTCCTTTGGTATTGATGATAATACCTGATATCGTACCTAGTTTTTAAGGTCCTTTTACATGCCTTATTGTATCCTGTGATCCTCGTAATAACCTGTAGGTAAGATAAGCATTTAATATGTGAGAAAGTTTAAGTTCAACAAAGTTGAGACTTGCTTACAGTAACTTTGCTCATAAGTAGCAGAATTGTATTCAAGAGTCCACAATTCTTTTGTCTTCTAATCTGCCTCTTTTCTCCACTTCACCAGACAGTGAATCCTTCTCAGAGCGTAAACATTCTCAGAGCATAAACATAAGAATGTTAGAGATTAATTAATCAAGGATGTTAAGCATTTATAAGAATAGTAATCTGTTGAGGACTCAGTATACTTAGGTAAATATTTGTGAACAGTATCTATCTTAGTTTTATCCAGAGATACAGATAAAGTTAAATTTGTCTTGGAAGGTTGCACGTGGATTATAATTTCAATTTTTTAATCCTAGACTAACATTTATATTATCTTTTCAAAACGTTTTTTCCTTTGAAACACTGTTGTTATCTATTTAGTAATATTTCTCACATCTCTGTGCTGCTCGTTTGAAATTCACTCATATTACTCATATTACCTGTCTTGGGGCAGGTAAAGAGTTGTAGCGTAAATCATATTTACTTTTTAGAAATCTCAAACATTCATTGGTGTTTGCAGTATTTTTTTGGAAGTGGACGTTTTCTAACTTTATTCAAACATGATTAAAATTATATCCACAGATTATACTATGGCTCTTACATGATTTTGACATAACTACCTTTTATTACACCCACCAATCTTTGTTCTTGACAGATTTTTATGTGCAGATGCATTGATTAAGTTAAATGTCTTGTGATCTTTGAATTTTATCCAAACATTGAAAAAGATAGTAACCCACATGAATTAACACTAGAATATATCCTGAGTTATAAGAACCAGACAATACATGGTTTACAACCTTTTCTTAACAGAATTCTTTTGCCTGAGCTACCATATCAAGGTTTCAGTAGTGTCTGGTTTAGCAGCTGTTCCCTGTTGGTACTTTTCTAGTATGGTGATCCTCTTTACCTCTCTCTCAGTTACGCCATGCGTGGTACCTCTGGGTTTATTTGACCTCAGCCTTTTCAGGTTTATGAAATAGTCTTAAGATCATATCATCAGTACCAAGTCTTTAGCTGGATGTATTTGACAAGATTGCTGTGTATTGTCCAGAAATTCTAAGTTTTGATCCTGATACATCCTTGATACTGCTGTTTCTAATTAGGGCAGATGGTAAAGGGTAAGAGAATAATTAATTCTGAGGTAAGACATGTGTAAAGGCTTTGAAGCTTATCAAAGGCCTCAGACCATGTCTCTTAGAATGTGTCTTTATATATAAAGCATGACCTTTAAATTTCTACTTAAAGGGTAGTGTTGGGACATTAAGTGAGATATGATTCTGGTCTATATGTCTTGTGTGAAGTTTTTTTTTTTCCTTTCCTTTTGAAACCTAATTGCAATATTTACTCATTGTTTAGAGAATGACATGTTAGAAAAAGTAAAGGCTGTCAGTATGCTACAGATCTGGGAGGAGCAGAACTTATTATCAACCCAAATATTTAATCGTGAAAAAGTATTTCCAGGCATTTAGAGTAGCAACAATTATGAATATTTTAATACACAGAATACAACTTTTAACTTACCATTGCTCTTACAGTAACAATTTTTAATTTGACGACCAGTGTGACATGCTAGCATATATTGGTTTTAACAGAATGAGTATAGTGGGACTCTAGAAGGAACAAAGAGTTGACAAAGAAAGGAAGACATTTTTTTCAGAGAGCAATTTAGTTGGATTTCATTAATAATAGAAGGAAGACTTGTGTTAGTATTTCTGACCCAGCAAACTTTGAGGGATCCATTTAGATCTACAGTCAGGCTGGCTGTCTATGCTATAGATAGTTTTCATGGTAAGGGTGTATTTGCATTTCACATGAAGTTTAGAGGCCCAGTTTTTGAAGCAGATTTGTAACTGTGATGATTTCTGCCTGTGAATTTTTGTAATTGTTCAAGTGACCAGTCTCAAGTCACATAACTAGTTTAAAAAAAAAAAGAAGATGCTTCAGTTAAGGGTAATCTTTTTTGTTAGGAATAACAGCTTTATCAAACATAATTTTCCATCACTTTAGTTATCTCATTTAGGATTTCATGGTCAAAAATTGTAGTGGTGTAATTGTAAATTACAGTGATGGCCTTCTAAGACATCCCCCTCCAAAAAAAAGATCACATCTAAATTGAATGCCTAGTACCCATCCTTGCATCCAGAAGTGTTTGGTGTGTTCATCAGTCCTGACTTGAGCAGCACAGCAGAGACAGTAAATTGTAAGTACTCTGTGTCGATATTATAAAAAATATTCTTGTTCTAGTTGTTGAATGTTGGACCACGGAGATCTCAACCTGGACAGCGAAGAGAACCCAGAAAGATCATCACAGTCTCTGTAAAAGAAGACGTGCACCTGAAAAAGGCGGAGAACGCCTGGAAGCCCAGCCAGAAACGAGACAGCCAAGCTGAGGATCCTGAAAACATTAAAACCCAGGTGAGAACAGAAGCACACTCTAACACTGTTTTGGAATCATAATGATATTGTTTTAATTTGTCTTTTTGCCCTGTTATTATATGTAGAGATTTTAGTTTAAGATTTTTTCTGATTTTTTTCATATTACAAGCATTATTCTAAGAGCTATCATAGATGCCAGCCACCTGCTGTTTTCTCTTGAAATTGCATTCGTGTGCTTTTCAAAGCAGACACTGTATTTAGAGGGCTCATGTATCATAGAATTCTGTCGTTCAGGTTTAGATCAATGTTTGCTTTTCTTAAAAATGTGTTTTTAGATTCTCAGTCATTACCCTGTGCTAGTCTAGTTAGTATATTACTTTATGTTTCATTTCTAATAAGTTAGAATTTAGAAACCCATCTTCTTCATAGTCTTTTGTAATAAAATTGAAGTCTTTGCATCTTTCTGTACATATCCTGCCCTCAGAACTCCTTAGGGTAAATTGAATGAATTCCTTTAATCCACACAAAATTATTTTTGTGTGTCAAATTATACAAAGTCTCTATTCTTCTTTTGCTGTACGCACAATGCCAGTTCCTATCCCTGGGTTACCTCTATTATATTCTTTGGATGTTTTTGATACTGATTAAGACACTAATTTGATACTAATTAAGATACTAATTTGATACTAATTAAGATGCTAATATAATGTATCTCATAGGGCGTTGTGAAGATTAAATGAAGCAGTATAAAGCACTTGGCAGGTTCCTGGAGCCCAGTTACGTACTTAGTGTGATAATGTTCCTGGGAAAGAGATGTGCCTTACAAATCCCGATTTTGATTGAGCACACACAGAGCCCCATACATAGTAGATACTCAGTAAATACTTGTTAAACAGTATGCTAACCAGCAAAGTTGTTCATACAAAGTCAGGACCAAAATGAACCGATCCAACACAAAGCCATGTTGTCCAACCTTAATTGGCTGCTTGCCTTTGTTCATCTTTCTAGTAATTGCCCCAGACATTTGTCCCTACGTACATCCTTCTCCAGATTCACTAAAATCAAGTACCTAATCTTTCCTCCATTTCTTCTCAATGTATCTCAACTTTTTTTTTTTTAAAGCATCTCCTACATCCCTCCCTCCAGTCCCTCTGAGAATACTTAATAAATAGGGACCTAAAAGGTTTGCAAAGATAGTTAAAATTCCTGCTAAATCTTTATCATTGAAGATGAAAATATCTTGTTTTAATATTTAAGGCACTTGTATTAGTGCCGTATTTCATTAGATTCTTACAACACCTGTGAAGGAAGGAATAGATATTGTCTTTTTTCTTCTTCCTAGAAGACACTGAAGCTTTAAGAGATTGTTACTCACAGTGTTGTAGTTACTGAATAGTCTGTTTGTTGTGACTTGTAATCTGCCTCTTTACTCTGTAACAGAATTCTCCCCATGATTTTTTTTTAAATTTTTTATTGAAGTATAGTTGATTTACAATGTTGTGTTGGTTTCTAGTACATAGCAGAATGACTCAAATATATATGTGTGTGTGTGTGTGTGTTTGTATATCATACATATATTCTTTTTCATATTCTTTTCCATTATGGTTTATTATAGGATATTGAATATAGTTACCTGTGCTATACAGTAGGACCTTGTGGTTTATCTATTTTATATGTAGTAGTGTGTATCTGCTAATTCCAAACTCTCATTTATCCCTCCCCCACCCCCTTTCCTCTTTTGTAACCATAAATTTGTTTTCTATGTCTGTGAGTCTGTTCCTGTTTTGTAGATAAGTGCATTTGTGTCATATTTTAGATTTTACATCATATAAGTGATATCATATGGTATTTGTCTTTCTGACTTACTTCACTTAGTATGATAATCTCTAGGTCCATCCATGTTGCTGCAAATGGCATTATTTCATCCTTTTTTATGGCTGAGTAGTATTCCATTATATATATATATATATATATATATATATATCACACATTTTCTTTATCCATTCATCTGTCGATGGACATTTAGGTTGTTTCCATATCTTGGCTATTGTAAATAATGCTGCTATGAACATTGGGGGTGCATGTATCTTTTCCAATTCTAGTTTTATCTGGATATATGCCCAGGAGTGGAATTGCTGGATCATAAGGCTATTCTATTTTTAGTTTTTTAAGGAACATCCATACTGTTTTCCATAGTGGCTGCACCAGTTTACATTCCCACAACAGTGTAGGAGGGTTCCCTTTTCTCCACACCTTCTCTAGCATTTGTTATTTGTAGACTTTTTAGTGATGGCTATTCTGACCAAGTTCTCTCCATTATTAATTTCAGAAACAGAAGAATAATTATACTGACTTCGAGATGTCATTAATTAGCTAAGTTTTCTTTAGTGAATAGATAAAGCAAATACAGTGCAGGATTAATAGACTTCTTTTTCAGGGCCAGTGCAACCTCCTTTTTCTTGACACTTTTTCTTCTTCATACAGAACATCTTTGCTTCATTCCCTTTCTTTTTTGTGTTTCTATTCTTCTCCTCTGCACAGATATACCCCATGTTGACCTGTTGCTCCTGCTACCTGTTATTCTATTTCTTCCCTTTTGTCAAAACAACAGTTTTATTGTTGCCTCCACTTCCAGAAAACTCATTCACCCTGACTTTTGTTCCTACCACTGTATATATAACAACATTATGAATGACCACCAATGACCTTATTTTTCCTGTATCGTAAGATTTAATCTTTTCCTTGAAACATTTCTAGAAAATCATTGCTAATGACGTGTCTAGACTACTTCCACATACATACACTGCTGTTGTGGTTCCACTGCTGGGGTTCCCTGCTTCATCTTTCTTCTCTTGATACAGTATTCCCACTGCTGCTGCCTGACTCATCTACCAGAGAGGCTGATTTTTATCTCTTCACTCTAGCTTTTAATCTATCATTTAAGTCCTATCATTTTCTCTCCCAACTAGTGCACACTAGTCCTCTGATCTGTTTTGTTTTTTTTAATATTTATTTACTTATTATTTATTTGGTTGCGCTGGGTCTTAGTTGTGGCAGTCAGGCTCCTTAGTTGTGGCATGCAAACTCTTAGTTGCAACATGCATGTGGAATCTAGTTCCCTGACCAGGGATCGAACCTGGGGCCCCTGCATTAGGAGCACAGAGTCTTAATCACTGCACCACCAGGGAAGTCCCTAGTCCTCTGATGTTTCCTTGTTGTTTTCTATTCCTGAAATAGAAGAGTCTCAATAACAATTCCTTCCTAAAATATTTTCCCCCTCCTAAAATGTCTTCTCCCCCTTTTTTTCATTTAGCCAGCTTTTTCTGCCCTTCATAATCTGGCCCTATTCTCATTTCCTTCTAAAGGTATTTCCTGACTAACCCATTGCCTCTGACCTCTCTTGTACCTAAATGACTCACTTCTCTGGCTTCTAATCAATTTCGTGCTTTGCTCTATCATTTCTCTTGTAACTTTCTTGTCTTTGCAGCTAAATTTTAATGGTTTTGATTACTGTGCCTTATGCTTCATTTGTACTTAATACAGAATTTTGGGAGCATCAGATAGATATTCAGTTATAATGAATAAATGATATTCAGTCAATTTTTTGTTGTTTTTTGATGCTGGAGATTTCCTTCTTCTTTTTTTTTTTTTTTTTTTTTTTAGCGGTATGTGGGCCTCTCACTGTTGTGGCCTCTCCCGTGGCAGAGCACAGGCTCTGGACGCGCAGGCTCAGCGGCCATGGCTCACGGGCCCAGCCGCTCCGCCGCATGTGGGATCTTCCCAGACCGGGGCACAAACCCGTGTCCCCTGCATTGGCAGGCGGACTCTCAACCACTGCGCCACCAGGGAAGCCCTCCTTTTTTTAAATTGAGGTATAAATTGACATAGAACATTACATTAGTTTCAGGTGTACAACATAATGATTCAGTATTTGTATAAATATTGCAAAATGATCACCACAATTAGTCTAATTAACATGCAGAATTACAAAATTTTTTTCTTGTGATAAGAACTTTTCAAATATGCAACACAGTATTGTTTTTTTCTTGTTTTTTTAATTTTTATTGGAGTATAGGTGATTTACAATGTTGTGTTAGTTTCAGGTGTACAGCAAAGTGAATCGGTTATATGTATATGTATATCCACTCTTTTTTAGATTCTTTTTCCATATAGGTCATTACAAAGTATTAAGTAGAGTTCCCTGTGCTGTACAGTAGTTCCTTATTAGTTATCTGTTTTATATATAATACTGTGTATATGTTAATCCCAATCTCCCAATTTATCCCTCCCTCCCCTTCCCCCCTGATAACCATAAATTTGTTTTCTACATCTGTGACTCTATTTCTGTTTTGTAAATAAGTTCATTTGTACCCTTTTTTTTTTAGATTCCACATATAAGCCATATCATAGGATATTTGCAACACAGTATATATTTTTTTTAATAAAGTTATTTATTTATTTATTTTTGGCTGTGATGGGTCTTCACTGCTGTGTGAGAGCTTTCTCTGGTTGCAGCATACAGTGGCTGCTCTTCATTGCGGTGCACAGGCTTCTCACTGCGGTGGCTTCTCTTGTTGCAGAGCATGGGCTCTAGGCTGCAGGCTTCAGTAGTTGTGGCACGTGGGCTCAGCAGTTGTGGCGCACAGGCGTAGTTGCTTCGTGGCATGTGGGATCTTCCCAGACCAGGGATCGACCCCATGTCCCCTGCATTGGCAGGTGGATTCTTAGGCACTTTGTCACCAAGGAAGTCCCGCAACAGAGTATTATGAACTGTAGTCACTTGCTGTATGTTACTTCAATAAACGACCTTTTTATTATCCTGTTTTTATAAGCTTAAATTATCTTCTGATATATTTGAAGATCTGAAGGCTGGGTTTTGTTTTTATTTTATTTTGTTTTTATGTAAAGCACAGATTAAAGTTTTAGACCTAAATGATACTGTCTCAGTTGATACAGGCAATTTAGAGAAGTGCAATGACTCCTCCATCTCTAATAAACTTGAAAAAATTTTTTTTCTTTATAAAGGTGATACTGACTCATTGCTTAAAAAGTTGATAGTATAATTTTTTTTAATGTATTTACTATCTTCTGCCTAGAGAAGACTATTGACATAGGAGTACATATTCTAAAAATACTTGTATTCAGATATAAATTATATAGGGATCAAAAAAAACATTTTATAGGCCTTTTCAGGTTATTATATCATAATTTCATAGATTTTTACAACTTCATATTTTTACTGAGGTGTCATTTACATTTAGTAAAATTTACTTTTTTGTGTATAGTTTTATAATTGTTGACACACACACACAGTCATATAACTACCACCACAATCAAGATACAGAACATTTCCATCAGCCCCCTGAAATTTTCATGTACTGCTTTGTATTCATCCTCTCCCGCCCATGCCCACCTCTGGCAGTCAGTCATGTGTTTGTCCCTATAATGTTGCCTTTTCCAGAATGTCATTTAAATGGAATCATTCTGGTGGCGCAATGGTTGAGAGTCCGCCTGCCGATGCAGGGGACACGGGTTCGTGCTCTGGTCCGGGAAGATCCCACATGCCACGGAGCGGCTGGACCCGTGAGCCCTGGCCGCTGAGCTGCGTGTCCAGAGCCTGTGCTCCGCAACGGGAGAGGCCACAACAGTGAGAGGCCCACGTACCGCAAAAAAAAAAAAAGTTTAAATGGAATCATTCTGAATAAAGCTTCTTTTACTCAGCATATACATTTGATATTCACTCATAATATTAGGTGTATTATTAGGTTATTCTTTTTTATTACTGGATCCATTCACAGGGTAAACAGTTTCCAGGTTTTAGCAGTGATGGATAAAATTGCTATGAACATTCACATATAGGATTTGTGTGAACATATGTTTTTGTTTCTTTGGAGTAGATTCCTAGCTATGGGATCAGTGAGTTGTATGCTAAACATAGGTTTAAGTTTATTAGAAAATACCAAACTCTTTTCCAGGATGTTACTGGCAAGGCATGAGAGTTTCAGTAATTCAGTCTTCACCAGCACTTACTAATTTTCTGCTCTGTAAATTTTAACCATTCTAATGGATGTGTGATAATATCTCATTGTAGTTTTAATTTGCATTTCTCAAATGACAAATATGTTGAATAAGCACATCTTTTCATGTGCTTCTTTGCCATTTGTGTATCTTCTTTGGTAAAATTTTGTTTATATCTTTTGGCCTGTTTCATTGGTTGGTGCTGTCTTATCATTGAGTGTTGAGAATTTTTTTTTTTTACTCTGGATATAAAGCCTTTATCAAATGTGTATTTTGCAAAAATTTTCTCCCAGTCTGTGGTTTGTCTTTTCATTCTCTTAATAGTGTCTTTTGCCAAGTAGAAGTTTTTAACTTCGATGATGCTCAATTTATCAGTGTTTTCATTCATACATTGTGCTTTTGCTATCTTACCTAAAAAAATCTTTGCATACAAGAATAGAAAGCTTTGTCCTGTGTTCTGTTCTAGAAGTTTTTAGTTTTGGGTTTCACATTTTGGTCTGTGATCCAGTTTTAGTTAATTTTTGTGTTATATGCAAGGTGTGAATCAAGATTCTTTTTTTTTTGGCTTATGGATATTCAGTTGTTCCAGCACCATTTGTTGAAAAGACTATCCTTTCTCCGTTGAATTTCCTTTGTACCTTTGTTGAAAATCAATTCATCACATATGTGTGAATCTGTTTCTAGGCTTTTCATTCTGTTCCAGTGATCTGTTGTGTCTGTCCTCTGGCCAGTATCACACTGTCTATGCGCAGTAGCTTCATGTATATAGTAAATGTTGAAATTAGGTTGTAGGAGTCTTCCACATTTTGTTATTTTTCAAAATTGTTAAGCTACTCTAGTTTTTTGTTTTTCCATTTAAATTGTAGAATCAGCTTCTTGATTTCTACTCCCCTGCCCACCCCCCAAAAAAAAACCCTACTGGGATTTTTATTTCGGTTGTGTTAAATCTGTAGGTCTCTTCGGAGAAAACTGGCAACTTAACAATAATGAGTCTTATAATACATGAACATGATATAGATCTCTATTTATTTTGGTTCTCCTTGATTTCTTTCATCAGCGACTTGTACGTTTCATCGCACAACTCCTATGAATATTTTGATAATTCTTATCTAAGTATTTCATGGTTTTGGTGCTGTTATAGATTGTACTTTTAAAAACTGTAATTTCTAGTTGTTTGTTGCTAATACGTAAAAATAAAATTGAGTTTTATGTATTGACTTGTGCTCTACAAACCTACTAGACTCACTTATTAATTCTAGTGTCTCTTTTTATAGATGCCTTATGATTTTCTGTGGAGACAATCATATCATTTGTGAATAGGGAGTTTTATCTCTTCCTTTTCGATCTGCATGGGCTGTAGTTCTTTTTCTTTGCATTATTCCACTGAATAGGACCTCCAGTAAGATTTTGAATAGGAATGGTGGGAACAGGCATTTTTGCCTTGTTCCCAATCTTAGGGGGAAAGCATTCATTCTTTCACCATTAAGTAGGGTTGTCCATAGCCTTTTTCTAGTTAAGGGAGTTCACTTCTATTTCTGATTTGATGAGGGTTTCTATAACATCATTTTAAAAGACTCCTGCCTACTATTTTATACCATGATTTGTATTATACCATAATGTAGACAAATTCCTATTTTAAGACGTTTAAGTTATTTGCTGTAAAGGGTTATTGATGGAAGTTATGATGGCTAAAACCTTTTTTTAACCTATCCTTAAATATGAATAAATTTCTGAAACTATAATTGCTGGTTTAAAAGGCACTTCACAGTTTTAAGAGTTTCAGTACACATTGCCAAATTGCCCTTGGAAATGTACCAAATTATAGTCCCACCAGTGAAGTGGAAAACATACCTAGTTCCTTGGATTCTCATCTGTAGTGAAAAAGAGGTGGTGTAAATTTTTACTGCATGTTAAAATAGATGGATTTAATTATTTCTATGACTAGTTCATAATCTTTGTTAATAATTTAGGAAATCACACTTATAAATTATAAACAAAATATTAGTCCTTATAGAAAGCATCATATTGTCACAGTTAATATAATATTCTTTTCTTTTTTGTGGTCCTTCTAGGAACTTTTTAGAAAAGTTCGAAGTATCTTAAATAAATTGACACCACAGATGTTCAATCAACTGATGAAGCAAGTGTCAGGACTTACTGTTGACACAGAGGAGCGGCTGAAAGGAGTCATTGACCTGGTCTTTGAGAAGGCTATTGACGAACCCAGTTTCTCTGTGGCTTACGCAAACATGTGTCGATGTCTAGTAACGGTAAGAAGAGAGGAAGGAGTAAAACCAGAAATCTCCAAGAGGTATATTCTCCCCTCACTACACATTCTTCCCAGAGTGTTAATGGGGCAGAGTAAAGGGGAGAATATATTTTTAGTACTTTATATAATATCCTCATTGTATAAAAATAATCTTGCTTTTTAAAAATATCTACTCACGTCTGGAGGGAATATGGAGATGAGACTGAAATAGGCATGATATGGTCCCATGCAATGTGAGGAAGATCAAGTAAGGTTTAAATTTCTACTGTGAAATTTTTGTCATGGGCAACCAGTTTTTCCTGGGGTGTCATCTTATAGAAATAAAGCAAATGCTTACATTTAGATTCAAAATTGAAAAACATGTTGATTCTAAGTCTAGCCTTGGTAAAAGTGATAGGGTAGTTGTGGTCATAAAGGTTTCAAACTGATGATACTATCTTAGAAACTATTAGATTTCTTTCTCTTTACATTGTCCACAGCCTGTCAAATCTAGGGCAAGAAAGAATGGGAGACCAAAGAGCTTCTGGTTAGTGTTCACTGTCCTCTATTCTGCAGTCATAAAACTGCCATGTACCATCTGTGTTTTCTCTGCCTGTTACTGTTACCAAGGTACTTGTATCAGAAATGTGTGTCCTTTAACATTTGAGTTTTTTCTTAAGTATCACAACTTATTATCATTGTGCCTCACTATGAAAATTCAAAATTCCATCATTTTATACCAGTATTTTTGAGTACCTGTGTCAAAGGTAGGTAAGTCTGTTGGGACTTGGAAAAGGTACATTTTCTGTCTTTAAGGTACTAAAAATCCATATTGGAAAAAACAACATTAGCACAAAAAAAATCACTTATAAGGTATTTTGTGATATTACAGTATGTTGATGTCTGAATGGGTGGTTTAGCCTGAAAAATCAAGTTGAAGGAAAAAGAAATCACTATATTCGTGGGAGAATGACAAACTTTTCTGAAGCAAATAGAGTTTGAGTTCAGCCTGGACGGAAGGGGGTGGGGGGTGGGTACAAGTATAGAGAAGGAAGAACGTATTCCATGCAGGCTCAAGTCTAAGGCAACAAGCATGGCATAATGATTCCAACCACTGACTTTGGAGTATCATAGTTCTAGGCTTAAAATTTTAAGTTTAAAATTTAAATTTGAATTCCAACTCTGCCATCTGCTGACTTTATAACCTCAGAATAGTTACATAACTTCTTTAAGCCTCATTTTTTAATCCATAAAATAAGATTAATTCATACAATTTAAGGTTATTATATTGATAAAATTAATTAAAATAAATGAGATTGCATATGTGAACGTCCTAGCTCAGTATTTGGCGTGTTGTAAGCCCTAAATGACTCAAAACTAAATTGGTGGTGGAAAAGATTGTGAAGATCTTAAAGTGCTAGATATAGAATGAGGATGATTATAATAGCAGAAACCATCTATTTAGCGCCTACTAGGTTGCACTATGGGTAGGTGGTTTACATTTGTCATTTTAACAGTTTTTGTAACCCTGAAAGGTCAGTGTTATTAGCCCCACTTTATTGAATAAGAAACTGAGGCTTAAAAAAGGGTAAATAACTTGCCCAAGGTCACATACCTAGTAAGTGGCAGTGCTAGAGCTCAAATCTAGGATTATTTAACTCCATCACTTGCCATATTGCCTTCTAACATACACAGTTATCTGAAAGCAAACTGATTCTTCAGCTCCTGCCTCTCATTTTCATTGTGACAGCCATGACATCATGTAGTCAGAAATTAGAACTAGGACTAGATCCCAGATCTTCTGGTTCATATTTTTATGCTCTTCACCAATTTTTGAATTTAATGCTGCAAGCAATGAAGGGTTGTTAATTTTTTTTGAAAGGAGAATACTCTTGCTGAAAATAACCCTTGAAAAGGCCTGGGCATAATACAAGTTATTTTGGAATGGGAAGAATTCACAGATAAGCCAACCATTTATGGGACTTTTGTTATGATATACCCTCTTATAATTAGATTTTTTAAACTATTGGATTTTTTTAGATTACAAAACAACCACCTATTGGAATAAGTCAAACAAAATAGGGATAAACACAGAGAAAGGTAATACTCCTCACTTGTAGCCCCAGCCAGTTAAACTTCCTTTCTTTCCAAGGCAATCAACGTGAACGATTTGGTTGTACCCTTCCACAATTTTCTTTATATTCATAAAATCATATAAAAATGTATACATATGTATAAAGAGGATATTTAAAATTTTCTCTTTAATTGAATTATATCATGGTTTTGCATTTTGCTTTTTTTTCCACTTAGTATGTTTTGGGCATCCCGCTAGGTCATTACAGATAGATTTTACTCATACCTTTTTAGTAGTTGCATATTTCACATTACACACACACACTCACACACACACACACACACATAAAATTTTTCCATTCATTTTCCTCTCTTCTGCCCCTGCCCCCCGCCCCCACCCCATGTTGTTTCTAGTTTTTTGTTTTGGAGGGTTTTTTGTAACCAGAAGCAGCACTGCAATAAACAGCTAAGTGTATTTATTCTTACATGCTGGAGCTTTTACTTCTTTAGCATAAGTTCCCCCAAAGTTATATCATATACCAAAGGATATATATGTTTTTAAACTTTTTTTAATGCAGTATAACAGAAATACATGCAGTTTGGGAAAAGAAAAATTGCTCATTTGTAGTTTTTGTTAAATTAATGATGTAAGTACTCTCTTAACGGTTAATTTTAAGCTGCCAACAGTTTGACACTTGACTCACAGATTCCTGTTTAACAATTGGCCCGCATGAACTCGGGTGAACCAGCTTTAGCACACCACTACAACATGTACACAGGAAAATGTACAAATCATTAGTTTATAGCTCATTGTATATCAGCAAAGTGAACACACCTACCACCCTGGTCAGTAAGTGTAATTATACCTTTCTTTCTTCCTTAAAGGTGACCACTGTCCTAACTTCTAACACCATAGCTAACTTACGTTTGAGATTTATTTTATTTTATTTAAGGGTGATTTATTTTACTTAAGGGTGGCGGTGGGAATAGTCATAGATTTCTAATACAAACCAAATACAAAAATCAAACAACCATAAGAATAATGAAAAGCTAATCTTTTAGGAGAAAAATAAGGAGGCTATCTTTATGAATTTTGAGTGGGGAAAAATTTCTTCAGCAAGAATCAAAATGAATAATCTATAAAGGAGAAAAATAGCAAGTTTGTTAAAATTTATAACCCTTGGTGCAGCAAATGATGCTGTAAATAAAAAAGATAAAGCCACAGCCTGGGAGAATCTATTTGGAATACATATAGCTACCAAAATATTAGAATCCAGAATTGAGGAGGGAAAAAAAGCAAATCAGTAAGAAAAAAAAGCAGCCCAAATAAAAAATGGACAATTCATAGAAATGAAAATCCATTGGCTCATAAACTTAAGACAAGATACTCAGTGTTATTCATTATTAGGGAAATGACAAGATAAAATACGGTTCTATGCAAGTCACATCCATGAGAGTGAGAAAAAAGAAACCATTTTGAAGTGTCGAGAAAGAGAATATAATCACTTTGGAGAGTAATTGGACAACAACAGTGAAGATGTTCATATACTATACCCCAGTAATTTCACTTCTTGGTGTATACCCCAGAGAAATTCCCAGTTGTGCACTAGGAATCATATATTAGAATGTTTATTTATGTTTTGATTTTAATAGTGAACAATAGGAAACAACTGTAAAAAGCCTAAAGAAGACAATAAGAATATACCACAATTTATTTGGTCAGTGGATTTGAATAGTAATACATATACACAGTAGTTAAAATTAATGATGTAGGAATTCCCTGGCGGTCCAGTGGTTAGGATTGGCACTTTCATTGCTGTGGCCCAGGTTCAGTTCCTGCTTAGGGAACTAAGATCCTGCAAGCCACATGGAGCAGCCAAAAAAAGAAAAATGAAAATTAATGATGTAGGGGCTTCCCTGGTGGCGCACTGGTTAAGAATCCGCCTGCCAACGCAGGGGACACGAGTTTGATCCCTGGTCCGGGAAGATCCCACATGCCGCAGAGCAACTAAGCCCATGTGCCACAACTACTGAACCTGCACTCTAGAGCCCTCGAGCCACAACTACTGAAGCCCACATTCCTAGAGCCCAGGCTCCGCAACAAGAGAAGCCACCTCAATGAGAAGTCCACGCACTGCAATGAAGAGTAGCCCCTGCTCGCCGCAACTAGAGAAAGCCTGCGCAGCCACGAGGACCCAATGCAGCCGAAAATAAATAAATTAAAAAAAAATTAATGATGTAATGCTAAGTGTATCAGCATAGATCAACCTGAAAAACGTTATTACCGAATTAATAGTATGACACCATCTAATAAAGTTTTTAATATGCAAAATAAAATTATTATTTATTAAATATATATAATACAATTATACAAATTGGAAATAAACACCAAATTCAAGGTAAGAGAAAGAAGGAAGTAGGATTAAGATAAACTGTTGTGGCTTCTGGTATTGGCTGGTTAGGTGATTCAGAGCACCTTTCCATGGATAACAATTAGAAAAGCTGGTCACAATATTTTAAAAAATCTTCAGTGTATCAGAGAGCTAAAAGACAGTAAAGAATTTCTAAGATCCTAGAAAAGGTAGAAATCAGAAGAAAAGTGAGACATTTGGTAAAGCTTACCCCTAGAAGAGGCAATTAAAAGTCTTGAACAGGGACTTCCCTGGTGGCGCAGTGGTTGAGCGTCCGCCTGTCGATGCAGGGGACGCGGGTTTGTGCCCCAGTCCGGGAGGATCCCACATGCTGCAGAGCGGCTGGGCCCGTGAGCCATGGCCGCTGAGCCTGCGCGTCCGGAGCCTGTGCTCCGCGACGGGAGAGGCCACAACAGTGAGAGGCCCGCGTACCGCCAAAAAAAAAAAAAAGCCTTGAACAACTTCTTTTTCATAGACTTTCATTGGGTTATGGGCACAAAAGTTGGATGAAGGCCCACCAAAAGGAGTAGCAGAAGAGGCTGTAGTAAATCCTCCTATACTTTTGGTTGGGATCCCAAAGGACTGAATGTTTGGAACAAGGGTGAATCAGAAATTCACCCACTCTCGGGACTTCCCTGGTGGTGCAGTGGTTAAGAATCTGCCTGCAAATGCAGGGCACACGAGTTCGATCCCTGGTCTAGGAGGATCCCACATGCCACGGAGCAACTAAACCTGTGCACCACAACTACTGAGCCTGCGCTCTAGAGCCTGTGCACCACAACTAATGAGCCCATGAACCACAACTACTGAAGCCCGTGTGCCTAGAGCCTATGGTCCACAACAAGAGAAGCCACCACAATCAGAAGCCCACGCACTGCAATGTAGAGTAGCTCCCACTCGCCGCAACTAGGGAAAGCCCTCACGCAGCAACAAAGACCCAACGTGGCCAAAAAATATAAAAAGGAAAGAATGAAAGAAAGAAATTCACCCACTCTCACAGGAACTGTAGTTCAACATCAAATCATCTCAATCCTTGAATTTGGATTATGGTGATTTCAGTGTTAGTGCCCCCTAGGTACCTGCAATAAGCAATCAAAAATTCTTTTTAGAGACTATCATACTAGTCTTCAAATTATTTATATAAACAGTTTTTCAAATAAATTGTCCAGCACCCAATTAAAAATAATTAGACACACAAGGAAAAAAGACAGTATGAATGAGAACCAACAACAAGCAAATGCCCTACATGGGGACCCAGATACTGGCTTTATCAGGCACAGACGATAAATGAATATGCTTATGTTCAAGGTGATAAAGATAGATTGAAAATTTCAATAGAGAATGAGAAAGTATAAAAAGGACCAAATAGAAAGTCCAAAACTGAATATTATAATAAAATTAAGAACTCAATGGATAGATTTAACAGCATATGAGACACAGATGAAGAAAAGAATTATGAACTAGAAGATAAGTCTATAGAATCCAGATTGAAGCACAGAGACCCCCAAGAAAGGAAAATTACAGGGAGGGTAAAAGATGGTAAAATCAAATGATTTCCTACAAACCCCAAGCATGATTTTTTTTTTTTAAGGGTGAAAATAAAGGAAAGCTTTTACAACTAGTCATAGTAAAGCTAATTACAAGAAGAAAAAGATAGTAAAGAGAACAATAATTTGCAAGTTTCTTAGGACACAAAAATCACCATATACAAATGAAAAGATTGGTAAATCAGACTACATTAAAATTAGCATTTTTCATCAAAAGATGTCACACTATTAAGTGAAAATGCAAGCCACATGTTAGGAGAAGATAATTGCAACACAAAAATCCAATTAAGGACTTATATCAAAGTTTTTCTTAAAAAACTAATAGAAATGAATAAGAAAATAACTCAGTTTTTTAAATAGACAAGAGACTTACACAAACACTTCACCAAAGAGGTTATCCAAATGACCAATAAATGTGAGAAAATTAATCAACTACATAAAAAACCATGTAGTAACACCAGATTGCTAAATTTACCAGATGTTTGCAAATATGTGAAGCAACCAGAACTCTCAAACACTGCCAGTGGGAACATAAATTGTAACAGCCACTTTGGAAAAGAGGTGAGGATTATCTACAAAAGCTGAAGTTATTTTTCCTGCTATAACCAGCATTTCCATTCTTAAGTATCAATATATACCCAGCTGATAAACATACATTTCTTATGTGCCAAGAAACATATACAAAAATGTGTCATTATTCATAACGGATCAAAACTTGAAACTGCCCATCAACAGCAAAATGGATAAATTGTTGCATGTTCATACTAGGACAGTCAACCCAAACTATAACTATGTACACATGGATCTAATAAGAAAAAGCTTTAGCAGAAGAAGCCAGACCCAAAAGAATATATACTATGTGATTTGTTTATTTAAAGTTCAAAAATGAAACAGTGGTTTCATGGTGTTTGGGGATGCATATCTAGATGGTAAAACAAAGAAAAGCAAGAAAGTGTTTATTATAAAAGTATAGGGTAATGGGATTAACTGTGGAGGCTGGAAGGTGGTAGTGCTTTGAAAGGAGAATTTAAGTGAGGCTCTGGGAGGCTTTCAGTGTTCATTAAGCTAAACCTTAGAAAAAAAAAAAAGAACAAGCAATAGAGTGAAAACTTAAAAAGTACTCTGGGCCCTTGAACTTTAATGTTTAGTTTCTTAAAAATAAAAGATCTAAAGTAAATATGGCAGGACTTCCATGGGGGCGCAGTGGTTAAGACTCCGCACTCCCAATGCAGGGGGCCTGGGTTTGATCCCTGGTCAGGGAACTAGATCCCACATCCATGCCTCAACTAAGGAGCCATAGGTAAGGAGCCTGCCTGCCCCAACTAAGACCCATTGCAACCAAATAAATAAATATTTATAAATAAATAAAATAAATAAATATGACAAAATACTAAGTTTTAGCAAAGTTTAGTGATGAATACATGAATGTGTGCTCTTTTATTTTAAGGGAAGAAATGGAGTTAAACTGATTATTTTCAGATGGCATGTCTATGGGCCAGTGGTGTCCAAAGTTGAAATGGTAGTATATGTTTCACTAATGCCAGCTTAAACAGATTTTTTTCCTTTAAGTTTCTGTTTCCTGTGCTGATGTTTCCTGTGAAATCAAACAAGAAGGATCTACTCTCTGCAAAGTTTTCCAAACCTTCTTGACCACAGACAGTTTGGTTTGTTTTTTTTGTTTTGTTTTGTTTTTTGCGGTATGCGGGCCTCTCACTGTTGTGGCCTCTCCCGTTGCGGAGCACAGGCTCTGGACGCGCAGGCTCAGCTGCCATGGCTCACGGGCCCAGCTGCTCCGCAGCATGTGGGATCTTCCCGGACCGGGGCACGAACCCGTGTTCCCTGCATCGGCAGGCAGACTCTCAACCACTGTGCCACCAGGGAAGCCCCTGTGTTTTTTTTTTAAAACATAGTTATTAGTTTGATAAACAGTACCTCCCAATAGAATGAGAGAAATTGAAGACAGTGAATTAAAAAATTAAGGTATTACCCAGGGGAGGTGTTCTTTTTCTATCCATTATATTCATTAAGTTATTTAAGTAAATTCTTTGTCATTATCAATATATTTTACTAAGACACACCCACAGGTCAAATTGCAAGGTCTTTGGCCTGAATCATAGTTGTAAGAAATGTATAGACCTATGTCACTTTCATGGATTATCCCTGTTGGTCATTTGAAGTAATGGAATCTAGTTACAGTTGCCCACATAATCATAATTATGGTCCTAAGTAGTGGTAGGGAGAGTAAGGAGTAGTGGGAATCATAGCAATATTTTTTTGAGATGTGTGCTAAAATTGTTACATCTAACTCATTTAATCCTCACAACCATTTTATTATCCCTATTTTATGAAAGTTAGAAAATTGCCTAAGTAGGAATTTTATACATATAGAGGTTTCGAATGTTAAATGATAGAACCCTAGCTCAAACAATGGCCTATATCAGTGGTTTTCAACTCTCAAGGGTGTTCTGACCTTGGGCAATGTACGGAGACATTTTTGGTTATGGCTACTGGCATATTAGTGGGTAAAGGCCCAGGACATCCTACAGTGCACAAGACAGCCCCCCTACAACAAAGAATTGTCCAACCCAAAATGTTAATAGTGTCGAGATTGAGAAACCTGGTCTAGATGGTTGAGATTTTAAGATTTAAGAGAATACTTGTTTTCATTGTTCAGAGCTGGGTTGTTTTGTTTTGTTTTGTTTTGGCTGCTCTGCGCAGCCCGTGGGACTTAGTTCCCTGACCAGGGACTGAACGCCCACCATCGGCAGTGAAAGTGCGGAGTCCTAACCACTGGACCGCCAGGGAAGTCCCTCAGAGTAGTTTTTAAACCTTTTTTCTGCCTCTTTCTCGTTCACCTGGATCACACACCTCCATTTAAAACCTCCTTTGTTACTTTGCAGTGATTATCTAGGGGAGGGCTTGAGAATACAATTATATTGTGTGTCAGTTTTCCATGACATATTAAAGGGTAGGCTTTTAGGAAAGGAATTCTTTAGATTTACAGAGGAAATTGATATAATAGTTTTGGCTTTACCCAGTTACTCTGCATATGCCGTATTTATTATGTACACAGACACACTTGTTTAGACATATACGCAGCTGCCTGCCTCTACCATGCTCTGCTGAGTGCAACCTCTGGCACATAAGGCTTAAGGGCATCATAAGAGATAATAACCTGTGCCTCTGGAGTATGCTGCTGCTTCTCCTAGTTCAACTAGGAATGACTGAAGAGACCTGCAAGACCTCCTTCACAAACTGCGGGGCATTTAACTAGAACTCAGTACTCCTCTTAGGAGGAGGAGGACATCTGAATCCAGCGGCCAGTGAAGAAGAGTAGACAAGAGAAATTGCTATCCTGTATCTAAATCTGTGCTTAAATAAAATTTTAAGTTGGGTTATTAGTCACTTTAATTGAGATGCTTTTGTTTTAATCAAAATTTAAAGAAAACCCGCATCTCAGAACTCCATTAGAACGTAAGTTCCTAAGGGCAGGGACTTTTTCTGGGTTTTTCCACTGCTAAATTCCTAGTGCCTAGAATGGTTCCTGGCACATAATAGACCCTCAGACATATGTCTTGAGTGAGTGGGTAGATGCATGAATGAAAGAGTAACTAACAACTTTTTATTGTATAACTTAAGACCGTACTTTTGTTACTTTTTATTTCTGCTGTGGCAGGCATGCATACCTCAGCTATAGAGAGTGGCACTAAAGGGTATATTTTTGAGCATTCTGTGTGTGTCCTGTTATACCACATCCAGGACTTTTAACGTTGCCACTTTTTAAGTGCTTTAAAGCAAGATGTGAAAGGAAGGATAGGACTGATTATAGGAAGAGATAATAAGAGAACAAGGGAGACACAATTAAATCTCTTCAGAAATAAAGCCTGGAATTACAGACATGAAAAGTTGGCCTTAGGCAACCAAGTGGCTGGAGTCAACTGGAGGAGGAAGGATGTGCAACTTGCCTGAGGGGAGATGAAAAATGTTTGTTTTTTTTATTTATTTATTTATTAAATGTTTTTTTAACTTTGGCTGCATTGGGTCTTCATTGCTGCGTGCAGGCTTTCTCTAGTTGCGGCGAGCAGGGGCTACTCTTCCTTGCAGTGTGCGGGCTTCTCATTGCGGTGGCTCCTCTTGTTGCGGAGCACGAGCTCTAGGCACGCAGGCTTCAGTAGTTGTGGCAGGCAGGCTCAGTATATGTGGCCCTCAGGCTCTAGAGCGCAGGCTCAGTAGTTGTGGCGCACAGGCTTAGTTGGTCCGTGGCATGTGGGATCTTCCCAGACCAGGGCTCAAACCTGTGTCCCCTGCATCAGCAGGCAGTTTCTTTGAAGAAAAGATTGTTTTGAAGAAAAAGATTGATGAGAATTGACTTACCGTTTCATAAGCCACTCCCTTTTCAATGCTGTGGGTATGCCTGAGCACTGTATACCTCTTCACATGTATCTAATAGAGCTGCATTTTGATAGATGTGTTCATAATACATACAGATTATGTTAAGTTCATTTTTAGGTGGGAATTTACTAAGGTCAGTATATAACCACTGATAAATGATAGTATGTCACCATAGACCTATGAGTTATAGTCAGACAGTTGATTTATTGCTGTTCACTTTGCATTTTAGAGTTAGTTTGGGGGTCCCACTTGTTTATATTATAGTAGTCATTCCAAATACTTTACCACAGACCAGAACATGCTTCAAGCAAAATAACTACTGGGCCATGAGTTACCACTAGCATCTTTATGTTCTGGGACAGCATTCAAAATCCTGAGCATGCTAAGCAAGGCCAGTACTTGTCCTTCTATTTTCTAGTTTCCTATTTGACTATTATAATTAACACACAGCTGATAGTCCTTGATGATTCTCAGGGAGTTTCATCCTTTTAAGGATAAGGAGTATCTACCCTCAACACTAACAAATATAGTAGCAGTACAAATCCTATTGCTTGAAGAAAATGACTACCTGATGCTGACAGCATTCATATCCAAGATTGCTGGCTGACCGGTATGTGGACAGGTCTCATCACAATATGAGATGGACACTGTTAGTTTACAGTGTAATGTAATGTCACATGGTTAGTTTACTGTTGTGTGAAAATGAAAATGTAGGTGCTCTCCAGCGAATCTAGCTTACCAAGCAGTCTTACTATAAAATATTCCCCCTTGACTCCCTCACTTCCTGAGAAATCATCTCCCAAACAACCCATTTGAAACACTTATGTATCTTAGTTTTGATCACGGACTACTGTTAGATGAAAATTATACTTGTTGGGATTTCCCTGGTGGCGCAGTGTTTAAGAATCTTCCTGCCAATGCAGGGGACACAGGTTTGATCCCTGGTCCGGGAAGATCCCACATGCCGCAGAGCAGCCAAGCCCATGAGCCACAGCTACTGAGCCCGTGTGCCACAACTCCTGAAGCCCTGCTCTGCAACAAGAGAAGCCACCACAATGTGAAGCCTGCGCACCACAACGAAGAGTAGCCCCCGCTCACCACAACTAGAGAAAGCCTGCACGCAGCAACGAAGACTCAAGGCAGCCAAAAAATAAATTAAAAAAAAAAGTTTTAAAAAAAAGAACAAGAAAACTACAGTTGTTTAGAGAGATCTTTTTCTCACTTTTGCATGTCGCCTTTCATTTTTGCTATTATCCACAATCACATCTTCAAGCATCTACCTTGTCTCCTGTTGCAGACTGGATGTTTGTCTCCCTCTAAATTCATATGTTGAAGCCCTAACCCTCAGTGTGATGGTGTTAGGAGGCAGGGCCTTTGGGAGGTAATTAGCTTTAGATGAGGTCATGAGGGTGGGGCCCCATGATGGAACTTGTGCCTTTATAAGAAGACGAAGAGGCACTAGAACCTCATTTTGGACACATGAGGATAGAGGAGAAGGCAGATGTCTGTAAACCAGGAAGAGGGTCCTTCCCCAAGAACCAAATCTGCTGGCACCTTGATCTTGGACTTCCAGCCTCCAGAACTGTGAGAAGTAAATGTCTGTTATTTAAGCCACCAGTCTATGGTATTGGGTTGGTCAAAAATTTTCACTTGGGTTTTTTTCCTTAAGATGTTACAGAAAAACTGGAACAAACTTTTTGGCCGACCCAATATGTTGTTATAGCAGCCCTACCAGACTAGACACCCACTCCTCATGTTCTGTTCTAACTAACCAATTTTACTGAGTCTCCTGACCAATGTCCAGCTGACAACACATGCTGACTTAATAATGTCATAATCCTGTTTAACTTATCATCTCTTAAGAAGAAAAAAGTTACCATGCATCACAATTCTCAGAGGATATATCCTCCCTGGCCTATTTCCATATTTCCACAGCCTTGTTAACCATCCCCAGAGGACCTTAAGATCAAGTTCCAAAACAAGTCTTAAGGGAGTTGTGTAGCTAGACATTCATTCATTTGGAGACAAATGTTCTTGCAGATTTGTGTCCATTCTGCTGATTGTTTGATTTTAATACTTCCATGTGAATATATCTAAAAAGCTTATGCACAATCACATGTTCTTTATGTCCTATACATGTGAAGTGTCCCATGACCATCATTTTGGGATAGCAGATACTCAGTTCTCTTGCCTTTTGTGGTTCTCTCTCTAATTGCTTTGTGAGCTAACTTAAATACTTTCTTTGATATTTATGTTATTAGAATATAGATTTCTCTTAATTTTTACTTACAAACATGTCAAATACAGCTGCAAGTTTAAATGTAGCTATATTAGTTTATTGTACTCTTACTTATGTGCTAGAAACTATTATTTGTTTTACTTAGACTATCTCATTTAATCCTTCAAACAGTCCTAAGAGATAGATGTTATCCCCATATTAGAAAGAAACAGAAGTTTGGTGAAGCTAATTCATTTGGCCAAAGTCACATGGCAGATCTGGGGTTATGACTATCTCCAAAGCTCCTGTTTCAACAGCTACTTTATGATGTCCCTCAATCTGTAATCACTGGAATGCCTCCTTCTGCAGATGAAGGGACTAAGGCTTAATGAGGTAACTTTCTCACATTTACATACTGATTAGGTATAGAGCTGGGATCCAAATCCTGATTTTGTGACTCAAGATTCCAGTGCTCTTTCACTTTTAGTGTTCCCCACACCCCAGGTAAACTTTATTCTTTGTGACTTATAAAGTGTTTCCCCCAAACCTGGTTCACTGGATGCTTAAAGCTGCACTCTAGGTTAGACACAGGGATTGTGCCTCCCTTGTTTTTAGATGATGAAACGAACTTGGGTTAAAAGAATTGCCTTTGTTTAAAATCAAGTGAGCAAATCTTTTGATCTTTAACCCAACACTTTCAACATAGCCTTCCCTACATAAAAGGTGTAAAAGGCAAAGCTTCTTATACATTTTGTGTAGGGAAAAATTCTCCTTTGCTTTATGCCATTTCTCTTTGTTTCTGTAAACCAACATATCACAAGTTGTATTTATTTAACCTTTCTGACTCATTTTAATTCTGGTTCCTCTCACCATAAGACAGTGGCTTGAATTTTCATATTATCTACATTTTTCTCATTTTCTACACAGTAAATCCATAATGCAGGAAACATCTCATTATGGCCCAGGTGATTTTTATTATATCACTCTATTATGTTCTTAGTGTTAATATAGATAATGGTGGCGAATATGCCAGGAGGTTGGATAGGACCTTTTGACTGGTTTACTTGTGTTCCTATACAGTAGCAAATTGGATGTAACTGCTGATTTTTAGAACCTTCAGTCTATTCTGGAACCTTATGTCATGTTGGTGCTCTGTTATATATAACCTCGCTTGTAGATATGCTTCTTGTAGTGCATTGTTGTATATTCTGGGTTGTATATAGTAAGAGTCTACTTTGGGCTTTTACTTTGAAGAAAACCTTTGCTTTTGTGTAGCATTTCTTTTCTTTAAGGCTGATTAACACCTACTCTTGTGTGATCATAGAATAGGCCTGACTTTGAAGTGACTTGTAGTCACTTGCATTTGAATGGCCTGAATTTGGAGATAGGGACATGCTTTTCTATGGTTGTCTAAAAAGTATTTGATCATCTTCCCCTCTTTCTAAGTTAATGTTTCTTGCTGAAAAGAAAGTATAATGAAACACTTGACCCTTGGTTGGTAAGAACTGGACTTGTTGAATGGTCTTTCATATCCATCGGGAATATGTTGGAGAGTGTGCCATCAGGTCTGGCACAAATATATTGTACTATAGTATCGTAGTCCTCAGTCCTCAAGTTTCTAGCCATTCAGCCTTGATCAGTAGTTGTCCAAGTCCATTCTGGTTGACAACTCTTTTGTGAGTATGAATACAACACGTCCCATTTTTTACCAATTTCTCCCACTAAATCTAGGGTGAAGACCATGTATTTCAGAACTTTGGGAGCCACTGTGATTCTAGAAAAACCATTTTGCCATGTGAGGCAATGACTGTTCAAAATGGTACTCAGGGGATTTTGTCTGTAAAATAGAATATTTAGTCAATCACTGTACCGGTCCACTTTCTTTATATTCTAAATAAGAATGTCTCTGTGTCTGGTTACAAGTAACCTTGAAGGTGTGAGCTACTGCAGTTACTAGAAAGCAATTGTCATTGGATTTGAATGGAAATCTTGTAAGCATCTTGCCTCCAAGAGGCGCCTCCCCTCCACCCTGAGTCTTTCTGTATATCAAAAGAATGTTTCTAAGGTGGGCATTTATTAGACTGAACTTTTAGAGAATTAGTAATTTCTTTTGACACATAAGAAATAATAAATAGGGAATTCCCTAGTGGCATAGTGGTTAAGATCTGCCTGCCAATGCAGGGCACACGGGTTCAAGCCCGGGTCCGGGAAGATCCCACATGGCGCAGAGCAACTAAGCCCATGAGCCACAACTATTGAGCCTGCGCCCTAGAGCCCTGGAGCCACAACTGCTGAGCCTGCAAGCCACAACTACTGTAGCCCGCATGCCTAGAGCCTGAGCTCCATAATGAGAGAAGCCACTGCAATGAGAAGCCTGCGCACAGCAACGCAGAGTAGACCCCGCTCGCCACAACTAGAGAAAGCCTGCACACAGCAACGAAGACCCAATGCAGCCAAAAATAAATAAATAAATTTATTAAAAAAATAATAATAATAAACATACTATATTGATAGTCAAAGTAAATACTAGTATTACAGTGTTGTGACATTCCCCTTAGGAATAGATATCTCAAAAATCCTCAACTGTGTCCCCGCACTTCTGCTTTTTTCTAGAATAAGGACCTCACCTCCAACAGTTTTCCTGTGGCCATGAAATTCTCCCCTGCTCTATTTCGTTTTTATTTGTTCCTTTAAACCAAAGTACCTACAGTAGTAGGAGGAAAAACAAAAGTAATAACCCTTCAGAGTTAAAAAGGTCTAGAGGAGTGCAGAATCATGACTATAGTAATATTACAAGGATTTCAGTCAGCTAGAGGCACAACCAGTCAGAGAGGATACAGTACATTTATATGAGAGGAATATGTATCTTTTCTGTATAAAACTTAAAATGTCTTAACCATTAAAACATGAAATGCCTTAAGCTAAATTGTATATATCTTGTAGAAAGAATGCTTACCTGTGGTTCGGTCAGCGTTATTTTGCACAATAAAGAAAATAGATATTTTGAGAAAATCATTAAATTTCTTTCAGTAATTTTGCCGCTTTTGCATTTTCCCATCTGGATGCAGCTGAAAGTACCCATGGCGGACAAGCCTGGTAACACAGTGAATTTCCGGAAGCTACTACTGAACCGTTGCCAGAAGGAGTTTGAAAAAGATAAAGCTGATGATGATGTCTTTGAGAAGAAGCAGAAAGAACTCGAGGCTGCCAGCGCTGTAAGTATTTTCATGGAAAGACAGTGCTTGTGCACTTCAAGTATTATCAAATAGAATTTTCAGGAAGCTGGCTACAATATCTTCCTACTACTTCAGTAGGTGCCTGTGGCCTTTTCTTCACGTGGAAATATACTGTATTGGTGTTTAGAGGAATGCTTTATTCCGTTTAGTGCCACATGTAAGGGCAGCTCAACCTTCTAAGATAGGGATTCAGAACCTAGACTTCAGAAAGGTCACTAAATTCCAGAAATCTCCTGAAATGGATGCACACTTACAGGTATAGTTTTGTTTTCTGAGTAGGTCTGTAGTTACTGTCAAAATATCAAAGGGTATCCCTGACCCCTAGAAAGGGTGAGGACCATGAATCCAAGCGTATTTTTTTTTTAAACAAGAAATTTATTTAAATGACAAGACGCTTGACTTGAAGGGAAAACTATCTAGGATTCATTTCTTTTAGAGTTATTTATCCCTACTTAAAGACAGGTTGCCTTACATGTAACAGCTACGTACAAAAAAGTTATAAAATTGTCCTTGGTTTTACAATGATACATGAAAAACATTAAAATTCTCCAATCGAACAAGGTATGCAAGAGTTTTTATGCTGGTTTTTTTTTCGTTAAATAGTGAGAGCAAAATAACTTACTGGAATATAAAGATAAGAGCTGAATGAGCATGCTACTAATGGAGAAAAGGGGGTATTTTCACAGAACCAGTATTTTTCCCCATCCCATCTCCGTTTGATGTCGATCAAAACATACCGTTGGCCATTTAGTTTAAAAAAAAATGCAATAAGCTTGTGCATATACACCAGTTACTTTATGTACGATAAAGGAATGGGGAAGGGGATAATGAAAGAATAGAGAAACTATACTGTAATAGTCAGGATGTGGTGGAACCAAATTGCGGTATTCTAATTGAGAACGTCTTCTTGGTCTGGAGGAACAGAATTCTGGAGTAAAGTAGCAGGTTTTCTCTTTAGTAGACACCTCCTGTCTGCTGTTGGAACACATCAATTGCATCTTCATCCTCCACTTCCAACTGTGCAGGTGTGTCTGTTTCACTGATTGGCTGCCCATCAAATTGGGACCTGATCTGCCTCACTGACAAACCCTGTCCTTCACAGTAGGCTTTCATTAGTTCACTAAATGGTGCATGCCTCTTAATATTAAACTGCACCATGGAACCATCCTGCCCTGCCACCTTCAAATTAATACAGTCATTGTTCTCCATCTTGATTCTTTCCTTGGGCTTTTCATCAGCCATGGTGAGCACTGGAGTCTCCTCAGCTGCCGCTTCACAAAAGAGGTACCAGGTCCGCCCTGAACAAGCACACAAGCAGCACCGGTCAAGCGTATGTTTTTAGCATCTATTATGCAGTACCATTTTCATCATCAAGATTCTGTTATTCTTCCTTACACAATAGCCGGAGGAGAGGACAAGGCTTCATGATGAACTAGAAGAAGCTAAGGATAAAGCCCGGCGGAGATCCATTGGTAACATCAAGTTCATTGGAGAACTCTTTAAACTCAAAATGCTGACTGAAGCCATCATGCATGACTGTGTGGTGAAGCTGCTAAAGAACCATGATGAAGAATCCCTCGAGTGCCTGTGCCGCCTACTCACCACAATTGGCAAAGACCTGGACTTTGAGAAAGCGAAGGTAAAAACCCCAGATCTCAGAAACCTCCGGCAGGGACTCTTTGTCAATTGCGGAAGAAGTAGACTGTCAACACGAGCGTCCATCTCGCCCCAGCAGTCTAGGCTGCCTGTTTTTCTTCTTTTGCCCTTCTCATTGTCATTGTTGGGCCATCATGCTCCTTACCACATTTTCATTAACGTCAGAAGTGAAGAGGGTCCCAAATTATATAAAAGCCAATTCATGAATTGAGATTATTTGTCACTTGTCCTTTTTCTGCATGACTGTTTCACAGGTCATTTGTATGTGTATGTATAGCAAATTGTGGACAGAAATTTTGGAGAGAAAAGCTACTAAGGGCCAGGACTGAGGGTAAGACAGAAACAAAGAAGACACGATAGCTTTCTCAAGTTTATGCTCTAACAGAGCATTAGCGACAGAGCTGTCTAACCATAATATAAGAAATCATTAAAAGTATTATAATTCAAATATAGCGTGGTACTTTCCAAATAACGGGTAGGGAAATTAGAAATGCATCAAAGAAATAATGTTAGAAATGTTTCATAACATCAGAATCAGCTAGGATTATGTTTGGCTATGACAGAAAACCCCAAATATCAGTGTGTTATACAAGACTGAGGTTAATTTCTCAGCCATGTAAATGAAGTTCAGGGGTAAGAAGTCTGAGGCTGGCCTGGTGGCTAAGCGATGATAGAAAATTTCAATTCCTCCAGCTTAACATTTTGTCATCGCTAAGGTGTAGCCCTTGTCCTTACTGATCTGATAGCCTAGAAGGTTGGAAAGGGGCAAAGGACCCAGCCACCCCTCTCTCAAGGTTCCGAGGAGCTGCAGTATGACATTTTCATCTATATTTTGTTGGCCTGTGACTGTGACCAGCTGCCTGGAATATGTAGCCTTTATTTTGGGTGTCATGTTCAATTAAACATTCTACCCCATGGCCTTTTGGCTATAAGTTGTGTTTATAGGCCGTTTAAAATTCTACATGGTAAAACTACATTTGAATTCCTCAGCCAGGAATACTAATGATTTTGTATCCTGCAGCCACGTATGGACCAGTATTTTAATCAGATGGAGAAAATTGTGAAAGAAAGAAAAACCTCATCTAGGATTCGATTCATGCTTCAGGATGTGATAGACCTAAGGCTGGTAAGTAGAAAGATAAGCCTACCACTACAGTCTCTTTTCAGGAGTTGGCTTGGGGAGGATGTCCTAAGATTTACATGTATAATAATTTAATGCTTTTGCTGCCTGACTCTCAGAACTTGAACTGACAAACTTTCGTGAGGGAGTTATGTGAAAGGACAAAGGGCATATACACCTACCTGTCTGTTACTTGTTTCTTTTCTTTATTCTGATTTTCAAACCACATTGCAGTTTTGAAATCAGGCATTCTGTGGTCATTTAAATTTAGTCTTAGCATGCTAAATAATCAGGAAGGCTCATCTTCAAAGTGAATATATTTAACTTCCCTAAGCCTTACATTTTAGCCTCTGAAATGGTGATGTTGCCTACTTTGCAGATGTGTTACGAAGATTCACTGAGGTAATTATGTATCGTGCCCAGCTCAAAAGAGATGTTCATGTTTTCCTCTCTTTTTCTTACCGTATACCCTCTTGTTCTGCTGATTTTTTTTTTTTTTTTCCTCATTTCTCATACCAGGTGTAGTTTTTACCACTACCACCTCTTTTCCCTTTTCCTATATTAACTCCTACAGGGAATATACTGCAGCTGATGCTAAGCTAGAGAAAGTGAATATGGGTCCCCCCTCTTCCCTGCCCTGCGCCCAGACCAGATGGTATTGATGACGATTCTTTATCTTCCTATGCCGAGATGTGACCTCAGGATCCTTCTTATTAGCAAAGCCACTACCAGTTGATCAGAATTTTGAATGCTGATTTCAACCTTTTTGCCATTCTTGCCTCAAGCTAATATAAATGTTAAAAACTTCTCCGCCTGTTCCTTCAGTCACTCATATTGGTATCAGATGTTGAGACTCTAGCTGGGAAGGGAAGTAAAGGGAGAAGTGTAACTCTAAGGAGACAGCTTGTTTTGTCCTTAGCGGAGAGGATAACCGGAGCTCAGAGCGGTGTGGCATTTTGTGTAGACACCAGAACCTTGATATGGGTGGGAGAAAAATGCTAGTCATCCTCGATTTAGAGCCCCAATGGAGTGTGCTATGAACTGAGTGGCAACATACCAGACTAAGTCAAGGCCAAAGAATCCTGATCTTCGTTGATTCCTCTTCTCACTCCTTTCAAAAATACAAAATGATAAAATGCATAGATAGGTAGGTAGGTAGGAAGGAAGACAGATAGATAGTTTGGCCAGTCTTTCACTCTGTCTTTATCCATCAGCTATTGGAATGCTCAGTATACAGTAGCTCAGGGTTGATTGAGAAAAATTTAATTATTTGGCTGTAATGAAAAACTGGCATAGTACCGGATTTTATATGTATTTTATACTTTTCCAGCAAAGTATAAAACAGATTCTCAAAAATTTCATTTTTATTTTCCTTTTTATTTTTAGTTATCTGGCTGATAACTTCATTTTCTCCTTTTATAGTGTAATTGGGTATCTCGAAGAGCAGATCAAGGGCCTAAAACTATTGAACAGATTCACAAAGAAGCTAAAATAGAAGAACAAGAAGAGCAGAGGAAGGTCCAGCAACTCATGACCAAAGAGAAGAGAAGACCAGGTGAGGGGTGCAGTCCACCACGCATTAGAGAACTTGGGAGTTTTGAGGGATAGATGTTTAAGAATTCTATTTTAAATATGAAATGAGAGCAGAAAGACTAACCCAAAGAATGGAGTGGTGATTGGTAAGTGAAGCAGCTTCACCTGGAGACTGGGTTGTTGAGTAAAAGCAGAGAATACAGGAACTAAACATGATTTCTTTGACTACTTCAAAGGCAGTAATCAACAAGACTTTATTGAGCATCTTCTGTATACTCAGTATTGGTGAGAGATATAAAAAGAAGTAGAAGATATAGCTCCTTCCCTCTGAAAGCTTTCAGTTTATCGGGAAAGCCAAAACTAATAAAGGGTACATTTTCAAGCAAATGGAAGATGCTATCAATTATGAAATGTATTCTCCACTAAGGCTATTAAAATTCAGAAGAGGAGAGGTAGAAACCTGGAGGAAATCTTTATTTGAGGAAGGGGCACTTGAACTGGGTGTTGGTGGATGGACGATATTTGGAAGGGAAGGAAAAATTTTAGTCATGAAATTAAAATAAACATATACTGTAAAGAGGAATCAGTAAGCCTGATTAGAGTAAAATTTAAGTGTTCAGAAGGAATGGAAAAATGTTTGTCCAGAAGAATGGAGCCAGATTAGGAACTTTCGGCTTGATTTGACATTAAGGAGCCATTGTGTGTTTTTGAGCCAAAGGAGTAATGTCATGCTAGAGATGCATAAATAAAATGAGTCTGTTGCTCTTCACATGATGAATCAAGGGCTACACTGAACTCAGAAATGTTGCTGTTGCCTGAAATGCTATGTGGAGGAAGGTAAGATGAAAGATGAAATAGAAGGCATTTTACAGCTGAGGAAATAGAAAGTCTATTGACTAAGTTTAGGAACATTGGAAGAGGAAAACTTTTTCAGAAAGGAAATGATCTTCTTTTTTTTAAGCCTGTTCCTTCTAAGATGACATCCAAATGAGAATGCTCATTTTGTCCACTGTACAGTTAAGTGGTCAGTTAAGTGACTGGGTCATATTAGTAATAGAGGTTGAGAGCATAGACTGGAGCCAAGCTATCTTGATGTGAATTTCAGCTCTCCTGCATCCTAGCTGTATGACCTTGCACAAGTCACTTAATCTGTAAAATTGATCACATAATAGTACCTAGGATTTGGGTGAGGATGGAATGAGCTAATATAGGTAAAGTGTTCAGCGTAGCAACTGCCACCTAGTAAATACTCAATAACCATTAGCCCTTATTTACCATAGACACTGTATAGCTCATAGTGAAGTTCTGAGAGATGAATCCTCCAGGGAAGAAAGTGTGCTTTTCCATTTCACAGGAACAAGGAATAAGCAAGCCTGTTCATGATCATTAATACCATTTAGCAAAGAGAAAATCAAGAAATACGTGAGGATTGGAAAAGCTTTTGGACAGACAGTTTGGTGGTCTTTCATTCATTTATTCAATAAATATTTACTGAGTGCTTGTCACTTAACAGGAGAGACAAAGTCCCTTACCTCATGCAGCTTACATCTTACGGGGAGTGGGAGGTGGGGTGGGGAACAAATACATAAATATACAGTTTTGCCAGATAGATATGTTCTATAGAAAAGCTAAAACAGAGAGGGTGGGGGTAGGAGAGCAAGGTTTGATAAATAGAGGTTACAGTTTTAAATAGGGAGGTTGGGCAGCCTAGTAAAAGTTGGTGTTTGAGCGAAGACTGAATGAAGTAATGAGTCATGTGGATATCTGGGGAAGACGGTTTTAGGCAAAGGGAATAATAAGTACAAAGGCCCTGAAGCAGCCTTTTCAAGGATCAGCAAGGAGGCCAGTGTGGCTACAGCAAAGGGCACGGGGGGGGGGAGTGGTAGGACATTGGGTCCGAGAGGAAGGGGGCCAGATTATTTAGAGTTTGTAGGCCCTTTATAAGGAACCTGTCTTTCTCGCAGAGTGAAATAGATAACAGAAGTGTTTTGGGCAGAGAAGTGACAGGACCTAACTCACACTTTACTAGGGTCACGCTGGCTGCCATGATGAAAACAGGTGAGGGTGAAAGCAGGGAAGCCAGTGACGATGTTTTTATACCAGTCGAGGAGTGTTGCTGGCTTAAACCAAATTTGTAGTGTTAGTAGTGATTAGAAGGGGCTAGATGCTGAATACATTGAAAAGGTTGAACTGACAAGATTTGCTGACAGATTAGGTGTGACGTGTGAGAGAAAGAGGAATCAAGGTTTTCTGCCTCAGCAGCTGAAAGTTTGGAGAAGCAGGTTTTGGGGGGATGATCGAAGCATAGTGTGTCATATGACACCATTAAGTGAAATAAACTTTGCAATAAATTATTTCCATCTGATCTCTCCCAAAGTGTTCTCATCATTAACTCTATAAACATTAGATTTGGCCCTCCCTTGTCTAGCACTAAATCCCTATTCATTTGTATCAGTTGGTTTCTTCTAGGTCAGTAATGTTTCATGAGAGATGGATACAAGCAAAGTACTTCTACTTGATACTTTCATGTTGTGGGTAGTAAAGCGACTGTCAGCAACGCTTTTACAATTTCTTTTGTCTTTTTCCTGGGTTTTGATTGGAGCTGCTGAGTTGAAAATATCGCTTGCCCTTTCATTGTCAAACTGATTTGAGACAGATGAGAGAGGGGCTCGCTCTGTCTTCCCTGCAGGTGTCCAGAGAGTGGACGAAGGTGGGTGGAATACTGTTCAAGGGGCCAAGAATAGTCGGGTACTGGACCCCTCAAAATTCCTGAAAATCACTAAGGTGAGTGTGACATTTAAACACAACTTCAAACAGCCCCAAAACATGGCTTTCAAAATTATTTCTCATATAAAATAGCCATATTGCAGATTTTATGGGGTGGTGGTTTTTTCATGCAGATGTATTTCTACAGCTCAGCATCATCAATAAGTGTATTCTTACCTACTTGTCCTGGCATTAGTCCTTTTATTTCTGTGAGTGTTTATTAAGGAGGACTAGGTTAATTAGGTTTACTAAGGCTTACTAATTGACTAGGTTAATTCTTAAAGGTATGAGATGCTTAGTATAAGAGAGATGATAACAAAAATTCTTGAGAAGTCATAGTTAATTGCAAGCTTTTATACATATATATATATACAGTATATTCATACTGTATGATATAATATTCATACTGTATAATATATATACAGTATATTCTTAGCTCTGAGGAAGAAGCAGGTACCTGTCTAAGTCTAATCATGAAAGGAATGAATGGTTTGCTATATCCAAGGCATAAAAGAAATCACAGAGGACCTACCAGAAATTATTCTGTGATAAAGATTTAATGTATTCTCTTTCCTTCTCTTGAGAATCCGTGGGCAGTAAGAGGAAAGAATTTTCTCCTAGCAGATGTTTTCAGCAGTGGAAGTTGATCACTATAAGTAGAATGAAGAACCTTGGAAAAGATAGAGAGAGTAGAATTACATTTTGTAAAAGTGGAAACTTGTACAGCCCAGTGAGTTTTGCAAATCACTTTCAAGTGTAGTTTGATCCTTACTTGTAATATTATTTACATAGTCCTGAAAATTGGCAGCCTGCCAGTAGGATAAAGACAACCTGAAGCTAATGTTGAAAATATCAAATGGAAGAAGATGGGCTGTGTTGTTTGCATCTTTATGGTCTTGTCAAGGCATTGCTTCAGGATAGAACAGTCCCTCTCTGCGTCTCTTTTGATGTATCAGCTGGGATCCTGTTCTCTAAGATTCTGGTACATTCTTCCAGTTGTTTATGTCTCAGAGAAGGAATTCCATTTCTGAATACAACTTGATTCCCATCCACTTCCATTTCCAGCAAGAGACAGTTTTAACCAAAATCATTTGTCTGTGTTTTACAATATTGTTTCTGTGCATGGGCACTATGATAAGCCTACAACATTATTTCCTTAATATTTTGAAAAATATATAAATTAAAAAAAATAAATGTAGTATATATTCAGGCAGTTATACTGTAGGTACTCTATATAAACATCTCATTAAAAGTTCAAAACCATTAAGCAAATTCACTGTTAACTGTTAACTGTCATATAGCAAACAGTACCGTCAGAATATAGTAATACCTTTGTTACAAGGCACTGCTTTACAGCTTTTGTGCTGTGGTGTGCATTTTATGAGTAACTTGGATTCATTTGTACTGAAGTTGTGCTGGGAGAGTTAATTAAACCTGAGAGATATCGGGCACCTTAACTCCCTGTCTTAACATTTCATTCTCTTTTGTCTTATTCCTCTTTGTTGAATGCTCCTATTCCACCTCTCCTTCCCATCCCCACCCTAGTTTAGGCTTTGCTAAAATGTGAAATCTTTGTGTCTTTCAACCTGTTTTCTGACAGTCACTTGAAGAGATTAATGAGTTGACTTTGTAGTATTTGTTTACTCCTTTTTTTTTTTTTCTTTTTTCCTTTTTTAAATCCCTGGGCATTATTGTAAGAGGGGAATCACTAGAAACTACTTATGTTTAGCAGATTGGCATTGCCGTCTTAGAGGATCTGAATGCATTCTCCAGACCAGTGGTTTCTAACTGTATTTTGTGGAAGCTGGATTCCAGAGAGTGCTTCAGGGGCCACGGGAATCCCAGTTTAATGCGAACAGCTCCCATTTATGTTTCTTATGTGCGCATTCCAGGCAAAATTTTGTTGTTGAAATTGGTTTTATTTCACGGTTAAAAAAAAAAGGTAGAGGCTTCCCTGGTGGCGCAGTGGTTGGGAGTCTGCCTGCCGATGCAGGGGACGCGGGTTCGTGCCCTGGTCCCGGAGGATCCCACATGCCGCAGAGCGGCTGGGCCCGTGGGCCGTGGCCGCTGAGCCTGCGTGTCCGGAGCCTGTGCTCCGCAACGGGAGAGGCCACAGCAGTGAGAGGCCCACGTACCGCAAAAAAAAAAAAAAAAAAAAAAAAGGGTAAACTGTTCTTCTAGAATATTTCCTATTGTTGACTTGTGGTCACTTATGTTATAGCCCACAATTGATGAGAAAATTCAGCTGGTACCTAAAGCACAGCTGGGCAGTTGGGGAAAAGGCAGCAGTGGTGGAGCAAAGGCAAGTGAGACTGGTAAGTATGGAGTATCCCTTCTTGGGAGCCTGCATGTGGTCTATTAGCATTCACCTTACAATGCTTTCTGCAGTCATTTCATAAACAATTTTAGGAAAATATCTATAGACTAATCATAGCTGGATTTATTGGTGTCCCACTCTAACATAATTTGAGCGTTTCCTCCTCAGTAAGGATCCTTAGGTATTTTGAATATTTAAAAAAAATTTTTTTAATTCAGTTAGGTTATTTAAAACTTTAATCTATTTGATTCCTTTGTTGCTGTTGTTATTGTTCACAAATTCAGTATAATTAGAAAAATTACTGGGACTCCAGGTTAAAAAGGGAAACTCATATTGCTGAGAAAAATAATATTATTACGCAGAAGCATTTAATTTCAGGGAGTTGTGAAAGAAAAAAAGAATTAGATTAAAATAGTTTTCAAAATCTTTGCCGAAAGTAGATTTTGAGAGATTTGGCTTTAGGACTGAAATATTTGGATCATTACAAACACATCTTAAAAGCTAAAGAAAGACCAATGGAAAAAATGTAAACTTCATTGTTAACCTCCTTCCCGTATTTCCCTTCTACTACGTAATTTTGACCTTTTTTCTTTTAAATTAGAAAAGAAATTGTTCACTGAAACTCACATCCATAATTTTATGTAAATGATATCACAGCATTTCTGTTAGTTAGCTTTTTTAAGTGAAATATTTTGTTTTGCTTTTGCTTGCCTCCTTCCTTCCTATATTTACCATTCCCATGCCCTACTTAGGATAATTTAATTATATTTTTAAAGGAGCAAATGGTTGTAGTGAACAAAGATTCCTAAATCCTTTTTTGCATACAAGATCCCTCTAACACTGTGCTTCTGAGAGTGTGGTCTGTGGACCAGGAGATTGGTACCACCTTATTAGGCTGGTTAGAAGTGCCTAGTCTCAGGCCCCACCCCAAGGAGGCAGATCAATTAGAAGCTGTATTTTAGTCATGTGATTTGTATTTTTTTCTCACTTCTCAATACCTATAGATGCCTTAAGGTCAAGTGCTTCCAGTTTAAACAGATTCTCTGCTTTGCAACCTCCAGCACCCTCAGGGTCTACATCATCCACGCCTTTAGAGTTTGATTCCCGACGGACCTTAACTAGGTAAGAAGCTCGGTCTGCACATTAACTCAAGACTGACCTGCTTGTCAGACTGTTTCTGTCTGTCTCTCTCTCCCTCCCCCCAAACACACACACACACACACACACACACACACACACAGATTATGATAATGCCTATGGATAGATTCCTTTCATCCCTAAAGTTGATTTTCTCCAAGATAAGGAAATTATAGATTTAGGATGAGGTGGAAGGAGGGAAGGGCAAGTTATCTGACAAATACCTAATACTTTGCTCGACTAAGAAAGCCAGGCCCACCCAAAGAGCCATGGAGGCTTGTGTAGGGCTCTCCAAGGTAATGCCTCAGGATGCTCTAGGTTAACCTAGCACTCTCAAGCTGTGAGTTAAAGGGCATAACAGCCCACCCATATATTTCTCTGTCACACTGTCCTTGGAGTTATATTTGAGGTTGTCTTTTATTTTTCACTACTCTCTATATTCTACTGTCTTTCTACTTTCATTTTTGTAGGATTTATACAGTCAAGTGTTCCATTGACTCGTTTATAGAGAGTGGATGGGGACCTGTAATATAGTGACAGAGAATAAAAGTTTTTCATGTAAACACTTTTAGAGCTGAGTTTCTTTAAACTGTCAAATTTTTGTTTTTTATTATAATTAGTATAACTAGTAGATTTTCTAAGCTGTATTACTATTCTCTTGGCTTTTGAAACAAAATATAGCACAGGTCAACTTTTTAATGATGGCATAGATTGCCACTGAGCATCGGTTGTGCTACTGAGGTGTTTGTGGCTCTTTGCCCTGCTTTAGATTTCCCCTGATGGCCCTGCTTTTTGAGTACTGTGTATGTTCTTTCATAGTGGTTAGAATATTGTCGTTCCTCTAGGTCTTCCCTCTTTTCTACTTTTAAATTCTCTGTTTCTGATCTGCCCTGGGCCAAGGACCTATTTGCCCAGCTGGTCAGAATTGTCTGAAAAAAGAGTAGGAAGATAGGAAGATTCTCTCTTAAAATGAACGAAGTGTGCGATTTTGGCTATTCAAAAACTGTTTCTACTACTTGGTTCTCAAATATTTTCCATGTGTTTGAAGTTTCTGAATAAATAAAGTATCATTGAAAGTTTTTAAGATTGTGATACCACGTTCTTTTGGTACTCTGTTTCCCTTTCACTCATTTAGCTCATACATTCATTACTGTCTTCTTTTTTCTTAAAAGATTTTTTTTAATTTAAATAAAGAATTTCCATTAGCATTTAAAATTTTCAAGTGGTATCCCTTTAACATTTAAGAAAGAAGTCGAACACATCTTAATATTCTCTTTAAAGCATGATTTTACTTGTTTATATAAATAATTACACTTTGGGGCTTCCCTGGTGGCGCAGTGGTTGAGAGTCCACCTGCCGATGCAGGGGACACGGGTTCGTGCCCCGGTCCGGGGGGATCCCACATTGCCGCGGAGCGGCTGGGCCCGTGAGCCATGGCTGCTGAGCCTGCGCGTCCGGAGCCTGTGCTCCGCAACGGGAGAGGCCACAACAGTGAGAGGCCCGCGTACCGCAAAAAAAAAAAAAAAAATTACACTTTGAAATATAATTGTTGCCTCACACATCTGAAGTTATCTGTGAAAAATTCTTCTGCATACTTTTAGAAAGTCCTAGTGTTATTTTATAATTTGAATACAGAGTGGATGGGGTGGTCTTTAGTTTGAAAATTGTTGTTTTGTCTTTTAAGCCGCGGAAGCATGGGCAGGGAGAAGAATGACAAGCCCCTTCCATCTGCAACAGCTCGCCCAAACACTTTCATGAGGGGCAGCAGCAGTAAGGACCTGTTAGACAATCAGTCTCAAGAAGAGCAACGGAGAGAGATGCTGGAGACTGTGAAGCAGCTTACAGGAGGCATGGATGTGGACAGGAACAGCACCGAGGCTGAGCGAAGCAGAATCAGGGAGTCAGGTGAGAGGCTTTATATGAACAGGTACAGGTGAAGATTGGGCCCTTAAATTTGGAAGGGAAAAAATGCAAAGGAGACTTTGTGCCTGAGTAGATTTCAGAATCAGTATATGATAACAGCACACACGCCAGTGCCTTAAAAGTTAAAGGGTGTCTTCAGAATCTTATAACATAGTTCTTATTCCCCAGGTATCCCTTTGTTCAGCAATTTGTAAATTTTCCCCTCTCACTATTAAAAGTGATGTAAAAGTTAAAGGGTTTCTTCGGAATCTTATAACATAGTTCCCATTCCCCAGGTATCCCTTTGTTCAGCAATTTGTAAATTTTCCCCTCACTATTAAAAGTGATGATGATGAGGTCCTCTTGATGTATATTAAGCAGTGAATTTCTTAGAAGTTCCCTAAATTATACCCCAGTGTGCATTAGAGTGCCTGTCCTTTGTACAGCCCCTCAAATGTATGAAAATTCTGACACTCTTGAGCCACAACAGGGCAAACCAAAGAGAAAGTATCAGGTTGTCTTTTGTTACCTTCATCTTGGAACCTCTTTGGTTTTTGTACATGTTGAGCATGTATGTGCTTAGAGGACCAACTCAAATAGTGCTCTAAAAACTGCCTCATGTATTTAACCTATCTGTGTTTCAGTGTCCTCATCTGTCATATGGGGATAATAAGTGTACTAACCCTGTAGAGCTGTGGAGATTAAAAGTGAGGTTAATACATGTAAATACTTAGGACATTACAATAATAAATACAAAGTTTGCAAAATGTATTAGATGTCTTGATGATGACAGTGATGAAAAATAGTTTTAAATCTTAATCCTGAAGTAATACTGGTTGTTTTACAACATTTTCCGAGCTTCCAATTTTGTTTCACTATTTAAATTGTGTCTCCCAACTGTAGTTTCTAAATGGATTTCACAGGCAAATTGAAATGTCTCCTCCCAACTGATAAAGACTTCGGATCTTTCAGTGGGGTTTTTTTTTTTTTTTGAATTTTATTTATTTATTTTTTATACAGCAAGTTCTTATTAGTTATCTGTTTTATACATATTAGTGTATATATATCAATCCCAATCTCCCAATTCATCCCACCACCACCACCCCAGATCTTTACAAGTGGCTTTCTTATCTGAGCTAGTTTATTTTGAGAACATAACAAGGTAGGGTGTGAAAATAATCTTGTGTGTAGTGAATAATGTAGCACAGCTGCCCTCTGCATGTTTATTGTCTGGGCCATTTGTTCATTTGCCACGTGCACCTGAGCACCTAGTGACTTCTGGGTACTCGACCCCTGCTCTTGGCCTTCAGTCTGCTGGATCAGGAAGAACTTTATCAAATAACCCCACGAAAGATGATATATAAATACAAACTGAGCAAAATGCTATGAAAGAAAGAAATGTATTTCTAAGAGAGTACTTAACAAAGGAGCTAAGTACAGTTGACACAGAGGGATGTTAGGGAAGGCTTCCCTCAGGTCTGAAGGACCAAGAGGAGTTAAAACAGGTTTGCAGGGAGGGATGGATGAGAGACAGAGAGAAAGATCATTTCATACAGGAGAAGCACCGTGAGCAAAGTATTAGTAGGAGGAACCATGGCGTATTCAAGCAGCTACCAAAGGCCAATGTGGCTGTAACTCTGTGCACGGTTGTGTGGGTCTCATGTGCTCTTCATCATAGAAGCAATGGAGAGGAATGGAAATACAGAAAGGAAATGGAGTATGATCTGGAAAAATGTTGAATTACTATGTTGTATACCTGAAACTAATGTGATATTGTAAATCAGCTGTACCTCAATTTAAAAAAAATACAGAAAGGAACAAAACTCTAATTATAAAAATTTATCATGTCCCTGTACCTTGTAGCTGTTGTGGATTATGAAGTTACTTAGTGCATATCTACTCTAAAAAAATGTTTCTGTATTCTACTTTTAGGTGGCTTGCTTTGTCAAATTTGTATCTATTTTAATGCCTTTACTAAAAAAACAATGTAACAACACATAAATATTGTCAACCATAATCCTCCCATTTTAATGATAATTTTTGTCATTTTTACTTTCTCACTTTTTTTAACCTCACTAGTTACGAAACCAGAAATTCCAGCAACGTCAGCCCCTGACAAGCCTGCCTTGTCAGAGGAGGAGATGGAGAGGAAGTCCAAATCTATCATTGATGAATTTCTACACATTAATGATTTTAAGGTAAATGAAATTTTTAAAAAAGAAAGCAACAACAACACAGAAAGCCCCGTGGCAAGAGACAGAGGAACTTGGTTCTGGTCTAAGTCAGTTATTGTGAACTGACGAGACTTAGAGTGAGTAAGCCAAGACTTACACAGTTCAGTTTGCACAACTTTGATGCATTTCTGCCAAGTACTCTCTTTTAAATTGATACTGTAGTTCACAAGATCAATGGTCCGGAAGGAAGAACGGGTATCAATCCATTCCCACTATGGAGTAACCAAATTGACTTTGATACTGATGAACAAAAAACAACACATTATCATTATGAGGAATTCCTGGCTCCTTGTATATTACCTGTCATTATCTTTACAATCATTTTATCATCATTCTCATATTAACTTTAAAGTACAGCTGACATTACTTTTTCTTTATTTCATAAGTAGAAAACTGAGGCACAAAAGAGTAAGTAATGTGCCAGGGTCAGACAACCTAAGTGAAACATTTCAAGATGTGGCTTTCCGTTTGCCCTTCTTTAACCTTAACCTTCTCCTTGATCTTCATTTTAAGATAGCAGTGAATAAGATATACATACTGCCTGACTTCACGAGCCCTGTAGTCTTAAGGTAGAGACAGATCATAAACAGATGAATTCTATAAATAGTTAAACTGTAGTAGACCTATAGGGTCTTAGGAGAGATCATATAATGAGGCCTAGTTCAGGGATCTGGAGTCAGCAAAGGCTTATCTGTTAAAATATTTGTCAGATACATTAACTGCTTTTGCTTTGGCAAAAGCTTACTGAAATTGTCCAAAATTTACAAGAAGGAGGAAGAAGTTTTGCTCATGAGCGAGTTGGAGAGGAGTACTTTGCAGAAACCCTTGGAAATGCAGCAAAAATAAGTGAACATTAGCTGGAATGAGCCAAAGAATAGACTTCATATACTGTGGTTTGTTAGATTCCTGGAAAATGAGGAGTATTCTTACAAATTGGCAGCACAGCCTTTTTCTTATGTGGAAGTAGGGAAATGGGAAAGAAGAAAATGGAAAGACTAAGAAAAGATGAAAAACAGAAACAATAAGGAAGAAAGCAGTAGAGATTGTCTTTAGAAATAATTTAAAGGATATACAAAGTCAGTGAGCAACAAATACTTTGAAAGAGGAAAAGTAGGACCCTGTGATGAACTGGAGGTTTAAGAAGAAAAAGACCTTCGTAACACTTAGGTGCAACAAGAGAACCCTTCGAAGATTCTTTAGCCCTAGACCAAGCCTGCGGAAGGGACAGAGTCAGTTATGACTCATGAATGTCATTATGCATTGTACAAGGCAGCTCTGCTGCTGAGTGGCAATAGGAACCAGGTAATAATGTCGGACGTAGTGAGGACTTATGTGTGCTAGGTGCTACTCCATGTATTTTATGTGTATTAGTTTATTTAATCCTCATAATACCATCCAGACATTAATATTATTATAATAGCCATTTTTACAATAAGGAAACTGAGGTGCAAAGATGTAAAGTAACTTGCTCTAGGTCATACTGCTGATAAGTGGTAGACTCAGGGTTCAAATCCAGGCTTCTAGCTTCAGAGCATAAACTATACTTTTTCTTATTACCTTTAGGGTATTAGTGTGTCATGCTAAAGGCTTACAGAGCTCATTCTAAGGGAGTTTTTTCCCTAATATTTTAATAGGTGCTAATACAAATTAATATTTATTGAGGCTTTGTTTTGTGTTTGGCAATGTGCCAAGTGCTTCTATCACTATATATGTATTATTTGCAATCCTCATAGTAACCCTATGATAGGAAGTCAAAGCTGAGAGATTAAGTTACATCCCTAAACTCATATAATAATAAGTAAGTGGCAGAGCCAGGGTTCAAACCTTCATTTGTCTGATTCCACATCTTATGTTTTTAGCCTATGTGATACATGTATGTATTGAGTACCTGAAATGTGCCAGCCACATTGTAAGGAGTACTTTCTGGAAATATTGTAGTATATGTAGTGAACAACATAGTCTGTTTTTTTATGTTTCTTTTATGGAGTTTATGTTCTAGTGGGAGATACAGACAAAGCTGCCCTAAAAATAAATAAACAACTACTACAAAAAGAAAACAATGTTATAGTGCAGAGAAGTAAAATTAGGTGGTATGCTAGCCGGTGATTGGGCAGTCACAGGGACTATAGGAGGTGTCATTTCAGCTGAGAGCTCAAGAACAAGAATCAAACCATTAGAAAATCAGGGAGAAGGGTAAGATTATGAACTGCTATGAAATTAGAAGCTTCTCATTAGAAGTTCCATGATGTAGTTAGTTGGCCTGGTAGGCAGATTCAGTGACTAAATACTCACTGGAAGACACTTAGTCACTTCAGGTTTAGTACTGAGCACTGAGTACTTGCATTCATTTTTACTCTCTCCTGAAAAGGCCTTTTAATGATGATGATAGGCTTAAAATGAGGTAAAAACCCACAAGGATAAAGAGCATAAGGAATAGAGGGCAGCAACATTCTGGAAGTTAGAAGGATGAATGGTAATTTACTTAGCAGACCATGAATGTGCGTGAGGTGCAGATGGGGCTGGAAACAGAAGGATTGATTGGTTAAAAGTGTATGTAAGAAACAGCTTTACATGACAGTTGTTTCAAAAGTACCAGTGTCATAAAAAGACAAAAAAGAGAGAAAGGACTGATCTAGACTCAAAGCGTCTAAAGCGGGAATTGGAATTCCCTGACGGTCCAGTGGTTAGGACTTGGACCTTTCACTGCCAGGGCCCTGGGTTCAGTCCCTGGTTGGGGAACTAAGATCCCTCAAGCCGCACAGCAAGACCAAAAAGAAGGAGTCCAAAGAGACATCATGACATGTGATGTCGTGTTTCAGTTGGATCCTAGAGCAACAACAACAAAAAGTTATATTGGACATTTGGGGACAATTGTGGAAATTCGAATGTGCACTATATATACCAGATATTTTTGTTGACATTGTATGAATGTTAAATTTCTTGGATATATGAAGAGAAAGAAAGCTAACAACTGATGAATCTAAATTGAAGTAAAGGTATATAGGTGTACCTTTATTACTCTTTAATTTCTCTATAGTTTGAAAATTTTTTAGTTAAAAAATTGTTGTGGGAGGTATTAAATAAAGTAGCAGAGGGGAAATAAAATAGCAGTGAGACACCCAGATATGCCTTACTCCCTTCTTCAGTCAGGAGGCTGCCCTTCTCACATGCATCTTCCCCCTCAGAAGAGCTACTCTCTTCAGGTGTTGAACCAAAGGATTTTGGACTCAGACAAAGTTGAGGTAGCTGAGGGCAGGGAGGCACCCTGCTGTATTGGTGATTCAGTGACCCTGGCTGCCAGGCTTTTATCCTCCAGATCAAAGATACTGACCTAGCTAGATCATCCCATGGTAAGGACCAGTTTACAAGCCCCACATCCCAATATCTTCCTAAAACGTTTTTAGTACTTCAGCTAACCATGTCAACTTTACTATGAAGGAAGGCATTTTTCATTGAAGATTTTGCAAATATTACATACCCAAACAGAATTACCTCAGTTGCCACATTAAGGCCTTTGAATCATGACATTGAATTTCTATTTAAATATTATTTCATAATATACCATTTCCAGTTTTAAAATGATCATAATATAGATAAATATTGTGTAGAAAAATACATTTTTGCCTCTGGTCCTTTGAGTGATCTTTAATAAAATTGTTAATCTAAACACATTAGCCTTGTAAAGATGCACTAGTATTTTTAAATATGCCTCATAACATTGCCCACATTAACCTGGATTTTACTGCGCTATATTAATGTTTAACTATATATATATGAAAACTGTCTTGTTCTTAGAGTTGTCTACTGACTTTGTCATAAGTAAAAGATTTTAAACTTATTTTCACACTCTGGTGATTCTATCCATATTTTGGAGTAAGCTTTTATTTGCTATTTGAACAGGAAGCCATGCAGTGTGTGGAAGAGCTGAATGCCCAGGGCCTGCTATATGTGTTTGTGAGAATGGGTGTGGAGTCCACCCTGGAAAGGAGCCAGATCACCAGGGATCACATGGGCCAATTACTGTATCAGCTGGTGCAGTCAGAAAAACTCAGCAAACAGGACTTTTTCAAAGGGTCGGTATCCTACTCAAGAGTGGTATTCAGTTACTAGGCTCTTAAGTAGTCTTTAATTTTAAAAGTACATATCTTTTTAAGTATTTAGCTGTTTCCATAGATTAAAACTGTATCTACCATAATATGTTGATGTGTATTGTATTGATAATATGTTGGTTGATATGATGGCATTTTATAGATTGTGCTAGGGCATAATGGTCATTTTCTGATTTTCTGTATCTAGTTGTTAGCCGTGTATTAAGATGTAAGTAAGATAGCAGAGACCCCCTTAACTGTCGGGAAGCTCTGAGCTCATCAGCCCATTTATATGTAAACCCCTGCATGTTCTCTAGGAAAAAGCTTTTCTTTGTGAGAAAAATTCTGGAAAATTAACTTAAACCTAAAAGCCTTATTCTTTCAGTAAACCATGGTTCATTTTGGACAGGAAGTGCTTGTCTGTTCACTGTACCCCCATAGAAGCATATGTAACTCCCAAGTTGTTAATGATATAGTTTATTCCAAGTTGGTTTCATTGTGATTTCTCTTGATGGCTGGTTTGATGAAGGCTGGCTGTCACTTGTGTTATATCCTTATTTGATCAGGTTCTGATCATCTTTGTGATCATCACAAATGCATGGATCAGGTTCTTTGTGGTACAATCACAGAATCTTGCCCAGGCTTATGTTCTAAAATCAATATTTAAGGAGAAAATTGCATATGGTCAAAAATTTTGTTTTAGGAGCCATGTTGTGCAAAGGTAAACATAGAACCACACCCGGGACTGACAGGTACCCACTTTCTAAGAGAAAAGGAACTAAGACCTCCTGAAGGATAAATGTCAGATGGGGTAAATCTCACATCTCATACTCATTCGGGGTATATGCTCGTTGAGTGGGATGGCCGTAAGAATTCTGCACTATTTAAGTTATTGTTCTCATTGTAAATCTTTTTTGCCAATCTTTTTTGTGTTCTTGTAAATTAAATGCTGGTGATCACTGTATATCTTTCAGATATGGCCAACCGCTTAGAATAGTGTAACCATTAAATGCCAAGGTCGAATGTACTTAGGAACATTCATTTGATGTTGTAAGGAACGATGACATTGTCCTCAAGGTCCCAGAAGATGTATATTTGTTCCTAGGATCATTAAAAAGTTATCCTTCAGCAATGAGCTAGATTTCTCTCGATTCAGTGACTTGACCAGATTAAGGCCATCTGACCCAGTTAACTTATTAGTAAGAAACTTTGGCAGAAGTTGCTATGGTTGTTGGCCTTTAAAAGCCAGGATGTTTTTTCAGTTTTAAAAGAGATATATGAGATTCACTCCAGTAACCAGCCAGTGTAAATAACAAGGGCAAATGAGGGTATTTATAGCCTCACACATTGAGTTCTGCCCCTAGCCAACTTGAAACTATAGTTTCAGTAATACCTATTATATTAATTTATAAATATTTGCTTTTTACCAGATACTATGATATATTCACCAGAAAGTTTTGGAAATGAGAATGCTAGATTACTGTTTACCATTTCCTGTCTCTCTTCAAACTATACTCAGAAGTTGATTCATACCTGGAAAGCCCTCAAAGGAGTGTGTTCTAGCTTCATTGGCCTTAATTGAACTTGTGAGGTGCTAGCTTGGTTTCTCAGCTACCTCAGACATTTTCATTTCTCTTTGTGGGATTCCCTGAGGAAAAAATGTCACATCCAGACGTGGTGTCCACGCTTTCATGGTGGTGCTGTCACTGCTGCTGGCAGTACAACCACAGCCACAGCCTTTTATTTAGACCAGAAATGAGATGAACACTTCTGTGTCTCGGTAACTGCTTCATCTCTCTCTGTCCCTCCTTCCTCTGCAGCTTGTGATAATGCAGCGGCTTCAGGCCCAGCTTTTGATACTTACTTAGACCTAACCATCCTTAGACCAAGAGCCCTATGAAGACCCCTATTCTTTCCTAAATGCAGAGGCCCGGCACGGTGGAAACAAAGAGATAGCCTCTTGCTTATTATTTACCAAGAGCCTTCTTGCAGGGAGATGGTAGTTTCCCGATTGCTTCTGAAGCCTAAGTTATAAATAGATCATATTGTCCAGAGAGGCACATTTCACTGGAGCCACAGACATGCCCTGTCTTCTGTCTCTTTAGTCCCAGTATCCAAAGATCTGTGTCCTTACATAGCGCTGCGGGGGAACACAAGGTCAGCTTTCTTGGATGCTGATACTGCTTAGATGCCAACTTCTGAGCAGTCATTAAAGCTGTGATGGTTCTGGAAAACAAAGGAGAAGACCTCCAACTGTTAATCTGCCCTTTCTCCTACAGTTCCCCAAAGCATGCACTGCTACTTAAATAGTAAGGTAGACTAGACAGAAATTTCAGATAGGCTCTTTGTGTCATGTGGTTTATAAATAAAGCTTAGATCCTTTGGAATTTTCCTTACAAGATGCTGTATCAACTCTGAGCATAATAGTTGCTGTATATAAATAACATTTCCACAACATCAAGCCATCCTCTTGGAAATTTCAGGACTTGAATCTAAATACTTTATCATGCAAATTAGATAGGTAGGTACGTGGGCACATTACTGTGTAGGTGCACTTCAAATAGTGTGGTACAGTCATTTAATATGGCCTCAGAAGACTTCTTTTTAAAAACTGTCTACTAAAGGTAGTTGAGTGTAGCTCACTGTTCACCATGGAATTGGAATCTCTTTGAAAGTGTAATAAACAAATGAAAAACAGGTCAGTAAAAATTGGAGTTGACTAGAGACGTAAAATATGTGCCCTTCAAGGAATCTTGATATATTAATATTTCATTTTGGGAGAGGCTTATTGGAAAGGAAATTCTTATCTCCTCCTTGACTACTTTTTTTTTTTTTTTTTTTGCGGTACGCGGGCCTCTCACTGCTGTGGCCTCTCCCGTTGCGGAGCACAGGCTCCAGACGCGCAGGCTCAGTGGCCATGGCTCACGGGCCCAGCCGCTCCGCGGCATGTGGGATCTTCCCGGATCGGGGCACGAACCCATGTCCCCTGCATTGGCAGGCGGACTCTCAACCACTGCGCCACCAGGGAAGCCCTTGACTACTTTTTTGATTACTTTTTTGGAACTTTTCTTGCCACTTAAGGCAGTTCTGCTTTGATAAAAAGATGCTGTTTGGTGCTTACATGGACAAGCAGACTAAGTTCCATATGCAAAATGGTAGAGGTGCTAGTTAACAAGTGAAGACCCCGTTTGCTCACATAGGTAAGATTTAGTTTAAATAGTCTTTTTTGTGGTATTCCTTTGAAGATGGTACTGGCTTTTTAAATCTTTTTATTTATTTCTTCCTTTTACCTGTAGTTAGATTCTCTAATGATCAGTCATAATAATACTTGACCAGTCTAATTTTGAGATGTCTTCATTCTTTCTTCTTTGATTATCTACAGTAAGATTTATATTTTTATTAAGTTATCATAATGCAAATTGTAGAAGATGCTGCTTGACAATATCATTTCCAATTGCGGTAGATTATTTTGCCTTTTTAGCAGATGTCTAATCAGTACTTTACTGAATTAAAAAATATATTTCTAACTTTTAACAATGTATTGCTTTCTTTAATTAAATTTTAGACAGGAACCCAATATATAAAATAAATAAAAGTAGAGTGTCTGTATTTGAAATGGGGGAAGGGATGTCCTAAGTCCCACTTGTGGGCCTCACGGAAGTGCAGTTTAGTGGGTGTGGTGGTCACTACATACCAAGAAGCAAGGCTATGGTGTAGCTCTGTTTCATTTATTCAGCCAGCTTCTGAATCTATATTATGTAAGGCATAATATACATTCAGAATATACATTCAGAGTATATATAATATATAATATATTATGCAAGGCATTGTTACAGGCTAGGTAGTAGTCCAAAGACATAAAGGTAATTATCTAGCAGCTTCTGCACACCTAGGATTTTTCTTTTAAAATCGTACAAAAGGATTTAGGAACTGTAAATCTCAGAAATAAGTCTCTTACGAGCTTTTGCTTCAGATACCCTGTGTTCAGCCAAATATTTTTTTTTTATCAGCAGTATGGATTTGGTCAGTGATTGCGTTCTGCACATTGTACCATGATAAACTGACTAATCAGGAAGTAGAAAACCGGGGCAAGAATATGGGTATCTCTTTGTTGTAATATGAGATGAAAAGAAGAGCAAATACACTGCTGCAAGACCAAGACGGCTACAGTTGTCTCATGGACTCATTAAACGGTTTAATCTATACCGCTAACCCGTGGAACATGAATAGGCGTTATAGGTGATCAACCCAGAAATCCTGGAGCCCAGCCAGGTTATGTTCCATCATTGGCACATTAACCGAGCTGAAAGTGGACATAATGAGAGAACAGTCAAGAATCTGTTGTACAGCAAATAGATGTCAAATAATTGCAAGCTGTGAGGTCACAAAATTGTCATTAAGGATTCATGAAGCCCGGAGTTAGATAATGTGGCTGAGCTGCCAGTTGTTTTGAAATGGCACCTTCAGGAAAGGGACCCTGCCTTGTAGTTTTTAAGTGAAAAAGTATTGTGTAGGCCTCTGAGGTAGGTAAAAAGAACGGCACACTCTGGCTAGACACTGGAATTGCAGTGAAAAAGCACACATTTTATGTGTGCAGAGATCTAAAAGGATACGAAGATTAATACCACCTGCTCTTGGCCCCTTCATTCATTCGCCCTTTCCTTCTGATTATGTGTATTTTCTTGTGATTATGTATATGTCTCCTATAGTTTAATTCACTTTTGTTTTGGGGCTTTTAAATATGGTCTATATTGGAATGATTAACAAAGTCTTGAGTTATGTTTTTATACTTAAAATGAATAGCTATGGGCTTCCCCAGTAGCGCAGTGGTTGAGGGTCTGCCTGCCGATGCAGGGGACGCGAGTTCGTGCCCCGGTCTGGGAGGATCCCACGTGCCGCGGAGCGGCTGCACCCGTGAGCCATGGCCACTGGGCCTGCGCGTCCGGAGCCTGTGCTCCGCAACGGGAGAGGCCACAGCAGTGAGAGGTCTGCGTACCGCAAAAAAAAAAAAAAAAAAAAAAAAGAATAGCTATGATTTTCAGCCTAAATAAGACTGGGCTGATATTTGGTGTTTCTAAATTTTATATTGAAATTCCATTTATTTTACTTCACATTGAGAAGTATTCCATAGCATGAAAGCCTGAAACCATTAGCTTTTCTTTAGAGGTCGAACAGTTTGTAACATGTCATAATGACGGTGTTATATAGTAATGTTGTCAGGCTCTTTTGTATCCATCCAGTTTCCTTCCCCATTGTAAGCTCCTCAGTGACAAGGATTTTTGTCTTTTCTTCTCCTTGTGTCTGGTCTGCATTACACTAAGTTTTTAGTCAGTGCTTCTGACTGACTCAGAGGATATGATACTCAACTGTAGTGAACTATTTATAGTGTGGGATTAAATAGAGTAGCCTGTTACCCTAGAACATCATATAACTGCCCCATTTTCATCATTTAAGTCTTGCAGATGTCACTTCCATACAGAGGTATTTTCTGATCACCCTCTAGGGATAGCCTAGTACCATAGTTCATGTTTTTCAGAGAATTAGCCCTATCTGCAAATAGGCTTTTGGTGGTTTTGTTTTCCTTCCCACACTAATACAAGCTCTTTGAGAGCAAAAACTTGTTTACTTGATGCCTAGAACAGTACCGAACATAGCAGTTGTTTAATAGGTATTTGTTGACTGGTTTTTGGTCTGTTTATTTAATGTTAACTTTTGAATCACATTTGCATGTGAATTTTTTGCCTGTTCTTTTTCAGTTTTTCAGAAACACTGGAATTGGCAGATGACATGGCCATTGATATTCCCCATATTTGGTTGTACCTTGCTGAACTGGTGACCCCCATGTTAAAAGAAGGCGGAATCTCCATGAGAGAACTTATCATGTAAGTTATACTTGTTTCTTTTGATGTATATCTAGTTAAAATGACTCAGAGCCTGCCAGCTAGCTTCCTAGCATAGTGCTCTCGCTTCAGTGCTTTTGAGGACTCTCACATGCAGCCTGTGGCTCTTTCAGACTTCTAATTTCAGTATAAAAATGTTATATTTTTCTAAATGGAGAAGTGATGGGGATATAATAGCCCTGTGGTCCATTAAGGTTAGATATGGCTCCAGAATCATGCAATTGGAAGGTGATTGCTCCTGGAAGCTTAATGCTAATCTGACTTTTATGTCTCTCATTGCTCCAATGCTGTAAGAAGTTATAGTTCCACATAATAACATTCAGACTGTGGTACCTGCATAGCACATGCTCAGGTTGTTTTAAAAGGAGTTGAGCTCTTAGGCATTTCTAGGTTTGGACGTGAGTGGGAAATTGTTGCTACATTGTGTAGACTAGTATTTCCCAAACTCTTCTTCAAAACATTAGTATTTCCCTCAAAGCTGTTCACATAGTCAGACTCTGCATACTATTGTGTCCCTTTTCTTTGAGATTCACAAAGCGTATTGTAGCACGTTAAAGGTTGTGAGAATCCTATAGTAAAACCAAGCAACAAATAAAAACTGTAGCTTTGTTTAAGTCAGCAGTGCTTCGCTTAATTGACTGTAGAATCCTTTTTTGAGGAATAATTATCGACATCCTGTGGAACACAGTTTGGGAAATACTGTGGAACACAGTTTGGGAAATACTGATATAGACTGTGAGAAAATTGGTTCCTTTCTGTTTCATCTGTATTCTAAAGAAAATCTTCCTTTCTTAAAAACACTTCATAACTAAGCTTCACAACTCCCTGCTACCTTAGGTGCTTCTATTCTTTTGGCTTAAGGTGGAGCTCCTGTAAATAAACAGATTGTTAAGTGAGACTGATCTTTGCATTGCTTCCGTCACTGAAGCAGTTAGAGAAAAAGGCAAAACCCAGGAACTCTAAAGTCTCTTTTCCAGCTTCCCCATGAAGCGTAAAGCGAACCTGAAGTCTCTGAACTACTTCTGAAACTTATTACTTAGAGATGTTCTGGAATTTTGCTTGCCCGGTATTATTTAGGTTGCACAGTATCTGTTCTTTTGGCACACATTGTTTGCATACTGTTCTAGAACAGAGAGTTTGTTCAGAGGTACTTAATCACTACTCTTATCTTTTACAGAGAATTTAGCAAACCTTTACTTCCTGTTGGAAGAGCTGGAGTCTTGCTTTCTGAAATATTGCACCTTCTATGCAAACAAATGGTGAGTGTTGGATTTAGCAGCCTATTGGGAAGTGTAGTGATTTTGATCTTGGGTTATCCGTGAAAAGCGTAGGTATCACTGTGCAGGTAACTCTCTTAACGTCTATTATTTGAAGAAAAAAAAAGAAAAGCGAGGTTTCTGGTTCAGTCTAGTTTCTTCCAAAGGTATATTTGTCCTTCTGTTTTCTTGTAATTTGGGAAAGAATTATCTAATCTCAGCCAGATTTGGTAGAATTCTAAAGAATCTCAAGATGTATTTTATTTGTGGCTAATGATTTTATCTTCTCTTGAAACAAAATGGCTATATTATTTATACTTTTTAATAGATTTCAATTAAAACTCCTCTGCTTTCAGAGAAAGATAAGATCCATAAAATGATTAATTTTACAATATTTTTGGATCACAGGCTAGGTAATCTGATTAGAAATAGGTGGTAAAAAAAATCATATTGATATCACTTACATGTGGAATCTAGAATACAACACAAATGAACTTACCTACGAAACAGAAACAGACATAGAGAACAGACTTTTGGTTCCCGGGGTGGGGTTGGGGTAGGGGAGGTAGGGGAGGGATGGACTGGGAGTTTGGGATTAGCAGATGCAAACTATTATATGTAGAATGGGTAAACAATAAGGACCTACTGTATAGCACAGAGAACTATATTCAGTATTTTGTGATAAACCATAATGGAAGAGAATGTGAAAAATAATGTATATATATGTGTAACTGAATCACTTTGCTGTGCAGCAGAAATTAACACAACATGATAAATCAACTATATTTCGATAAAATAAAATTTTTAATGGCAAAAAAAGAAATAGGTGGTAAAAGTGATTCTGCAGGATTGTGAATTTCTATCTTAAAGTTGCATTTATTTTAGTTTAATAACTACTGCATAATTCTTTGCAAAGCTCTATGCTGGGATTTTAGTCTGCAAAGATAGCTAAACCTTCAAAGAATTCATAGACTGGAGAGGGAGACAAACAAATCTAAACCAATAGTTTCAAAAGAGAGTGTCAGTGCTATATTAGAGGTCTAAGACGTTTGGGAAAGTGGTATAGCTTCACAAAGGTGGAGAAACGTCAAAACAAAACAACTCACGTATGAAAATTTTAGAGTGATTTCTGACTTAAACTATGATAATTATTTGTGTAATAGTTATTCATAGATAGGTATACTAAACAGTCTCGTCTCTAATTCTAGTTGATTATCTGTTTGTTCTTAATATTCTTTGCTTGATGGCACTAAAGTTTTTATTGAACCCTAATTTGTAGATCCAGAATTTTCTCCTGCTCTTCTACCTACTTGACTTTAGTCCCTAAAATTCAAATTCTTGTTAACTTTTGCTTGTAGAAACAGAAAGCAAATTCTCACTTCTCCTAACTAAAACAAAATTCTCATAGAATATAAGCTCTGGAATTAGCCTGAGTTTAAATCCTGACTCTGCCAGGTTATCAGCTATACCTTGGGCAAGTTAGTCTGTGAAATAACTAGTACATGTTTCTTAGATGACAGTTGCAGCCTCAAAGCCTGACATTTTCCTTTATCACTGTGACTTTGTTCAGGCAGTGGACTTGTTGTACCTCCTCATCAGTTTTCCACCTGACAGCAGCTCTTCTCTGTTGTTTCCTGGGCTCAACCTTGCACTTCTTCTTGCCCTTGAAATAATTCTCATTCCTTGATCAGGAGCAATGACTTCCTTAGTCATTCTCATGTTAGGTCGCATAATCGTAACCTACTATGAAGAGGGACTCCAGGGAGGCTTGTTGAATGGCTTTAATAGCGGATGCATATAGCACTATCCAGGAAAAGAGACAGTTTTGAATTTATAAGCTCTGTGAATTGGACTCTTTTTAGGTGATTATATTCATAAATCCCAAACACCAGCTTGCAGATCCCCAGATTAGTCATCTGGTAGAAGAAATTCTTGAACGTTAAGCAACTGTACTTCATTTACCATTACATTTATGAACATTCAGACATCTCAGTTTGAAAGCTAAGTGTCCTAAGAAATTAACTTCATATCAGCAAGGAAAAGTTTCAGTTTTTTAGTCTTCCTTCAAACTTCTGTACTCTTGACTTCTTTTTCTCCTTCCAATGTAAAACTAAATGGATTGGACTTAATGTCTGTTTTAGAGCCATAAGAAAGTGGGAGCCTTGTGGAGGGAGGCTGACCTCAGCTGGAAGGATTTTTTACCAGAAGGGGAAGATGTACATAATTTTCTCTTGGAGCAGGTGAGTAAGAGCAAGGCTTGTGCCTTCCTGTTTGATCGTAGTTGGTCTGTTTCTTAGAGGAGATAAAGGTATTTGTACTAGTATTCCAGTTATTAAAATTAGACCAAAATAGGAATCATGGTCAAGATGTCATTGTAAGTCCATGCTTTAAAGCCACTTTACCCAAGAAAACCTCGTGATTCCTAAGGACAGATATTTCCTGATCTCTCGTCAGAATCAATCACGATTCTCACTAGGCAACTTTTAACAACATCGTAGCTTTTTGTCTCTGCGTTAATTAGATGATAGATAAAAAAGAAAAGAAAAATTTAAGGACTTAGCCACACTTAGAAAACAAGCTACACGTCTCCATGAACCAGAAATGAAATTGATGAATAAAGCAGGGTTAATAGGGCTAAAGCTGCAAGTCTTCTGAGCTCTGGGTCTGAAAGCAAATAGAGACAGGAGAAGTTATTTCTGTGGGGTAATAGGGTCTAGATGCCCCTTTCAGGGTAGAAGATTGGAGACAGGCTTACTGCATGTCACTAAGTGGAAACTCGATAAATACGAGGAAGTAGATATAGTCTTATAGGCAGAACCTTAGCTAAGCTACCTACTGACTTGCTAACTGGATTCAGAAATCCACAACAAGGCAGAAGCCTACATAGTCAATATGATCTGGTCCTAAGTAAAGAATTGTGGGGGACCAAATAGAGGCAACCATAAAAAGAAGAGTGACAAAACAAAAACCTTCCTCTCAGAATGGTCCTGCAAGTCAGAACCCTAAAACATCTGAGGAAAATAAGTCCTAAGACAGCCAACAAAATCGGCAATAAGAAGAAGAAAATCACTCTTAGGTAAAAAGAAAATAATAAAGCAATCTGAAAATGGCTTTAAGTATATTTTAAGCTGGATAAAGACATTAGGTTAACTGTGGACTTTAGCTTCCTTTTGGTTGTAGTCTAGATACACTGAGGAGCACTCCTGCCATGATAATAAGAACCTACATAAGGCATAATTTATCTTGCATAGCTGGGCTCATAAAAAGTGGAAGAAATTCCCAAGTAACAAAACGAATAAGGGGGAAAAAAGCCAAAGATGAAATCGACTCTGAGCAGTAAGCACATGTAAAGGGTGTGTTGCCTAATACCATTATAAGCGCTGCCAGAGATCTTGAAGATGTTGAAGTGGTCCCAGTTCGATATTACCCTGGCTCCAAGAAGCAGCAAACCAAAATGCTTTTTGGAGAAAACTATACTCAACTTAGCTCTTACTTTCTACAAATTAACATTATCTAAGTATATGAGTTAATACTTAGAGTTCATTTAACGTATAACGAAACAGGTAACCATGAGTGACAGTAAACAGACAGTAAGTGCAAGATTTAGACTCCAAAGACTTGAGATAATGGAATCATCACTCAGCATATAAAATAACATTATTTTTAAAAGAGAGACAAAAATGAGCAAACATGAAGAGAGTAGTCAAAATGACTGGGCAGATATAAAAAGAGAAGGAGAAGAAACTAGACAGAATTCTAAGAGCTGTTATGAAATTTAGAGGATAGAATGAGAAAGTCTAACGTGTCTAATTAGAGTCCTAGAAGGGAAAATAGGGTGAATGGAAAAGAGGCAATATTTGAAGAGACTGTGGCTGACTTTTCCAGAACTGAAAAATATATGAATCTATATAGAAAGCACATGTATACCACATAGAATAGTTACATTTTAGTGAAACTGCATAATATCAAAGCAAGCAGAAAACGATTTTAAAGTAGCTAGAAAGAAGCAGCACATTACCTACAAAGGAAAAGCAGACTTTGCAATAGCAACAATGAAAGCCAATTGTTATCAAAGTATACATAGATAACAATGAAAGATGGTGGCGTAATCTTTTTCTTTTTTGCGGGGGGGCGGGGGCTGCATCGGGTCTTAGTTGCGGTACGTGGGATCTTTCATTGAAGCGCGCGGGCTCTTCGTTGCGGAGCGCAGGCCTCCCTCTAGTTGTGGCGCACAGGCTCCAGGGTGTTTGGGCTCTGTAGTTGTGGCATGTAGGTTCCAGAACATGTGGGCTCTGTAGTCTGCAGCACGCAGGCTCTGTAGTTGAGGCACAGGAGCTCAGTAGTTGTGGCGCATGGGCTTAGTTGCCCCATGACATGTGGGACCTTAGTTCCCTGGCCAGGGCTTGAACCCGTGTCCCCTGCATTGTAAGGCAGATTCTTTACCACTGGACCACCAGGGAAGTCCCAGAATAATCTTAAAGTGCTGAGAAAATATCAGTTAATCTAGAGTTGACTTCCAAATAAACTAACCTTTAAGGATAAGGGCAACATATATTTAGAAACTTAATAACACACTTCTGAATAACCCGTGAGTCAATGAGAAATCATAAAAGATTTTTTAAATATTTTATACTGAATGAAAATGAAAACAAAACACATCAGAATTTGTGGGATGCAACTAAAGCCATACTTAGAGTGAAATTTTTAGCACTGAACACCTGTGTGTAGGAAACAAGTAAGGTCACAAATCAGTAACTTCAGCTTCAACCTTACAAAATTAGAAAATGGAAGAGCAAATAAAACTCAAAGTAAATAGAAAAAAGAAGGGGCTTCCCTGGTGGCGCAGTGGTTGAGAATATGCCTGCCAATGTGGGGGACACGGGTTCAAGCCCTGGTCTGGGAAGATCCCACATGCCGCGGAGCAACTAGGCCCACGAGCCACAACTACTGAGCCTGCGCGTCTGGAGCCTGTGCTGCGCAACAAGAGAAGGCTGCGAAAGTGAGAGGTCCGCACGCCGCGATGAAGTGGCCTCTGCTTGCTGCAACTAGAGAAAGCCCTCGCACAGAAACGAAGACCCAACACAGCCAAAAATAAATAAATAAATTTTAAAAAACGGAAATAACAAGAATCAGAGCAGAAGTCAATGAAACAGAAGAACAGTAGAGAAAAGTCACTGAAGTCAAAAGCTGGTTCTTTGAAAAGATAAAATTGATAAACCCCTCGCCAGACTAATCAGGAAAAATAAAAAAGAGAAGGCACAGATTTCTAATAAAAAGAATGAGAGAGATGACATTGTATAGATTCTACACATAACAACAGGTAGGAGAATTTTGCAAATAATCTTTATGCCAATAAATACACCAACTTAGTTGAAATGAGTAAATTTCTTGACACAAACTACTAGAGCTGACTCAAGAAGAAGAATAGATAACCTGAATATCTATGAAAGAAATTGAAGTAGTTAACGTCTCACAAAGAAAACTCCAGGCACCAGTGAGTTCACTGATGAATTCTACGAAACATTTAAGGGAGAAATAATGCCAATTCTGCAAAGAATTCTACACCAATTCTTCCAAAACATTGAACAGGAGAGACTTATTTTCCAACTCATTCTGTGAGACCAGCATTAAACTGATAACAAAATCAAGGGCATTTCAAGAAAAGAGAACTATAGACCAGTATTCCTAATTAACACAGAGAAAATCTTGTCAACAAAATTTTCACAAATCAAATGCAACTATATATAAAAAGGATAATACATCATAACCAGGTAGGTTTTATCACAGGAATGTAAGGTTAATTTAAAATTTAAAAATCAGTATATGGATGGAGGGAAGATGATATAGTAAGAAGGTCCAGAATTAGTCCCTCCACTGAAACAACTATTGAGCTGGGAAGGTCTGTTAGAATCAGCTATTTTGGAATTGTGGAGTGGAACACGTGCACTACCAACACCAGGAGGATGCTTGATGAAAAAAAGAGTCTGGTAAATTCCAATGATTTTGGTGTTTTGCATAGAAAGCTATCACCCCCCAGCTCTGTGACAGACAGCTGAGGAGACAGTAGCACCTTCTTTCTGGCGCCAGGTTGAGCACTAAAGACCTTGCCCTCTAAAGATTGGTGTTGTGTCCTTTAATCTGCGTAGCAGTTCACCGAGTATCCTGTGCAGGACCTTGATGTCATTTCAGCTCCTCACCCTGAAGGAACTTCTTGGATGGGGTCTGTCAAAGAACTTAAACAGAACACATTTATGTCTTCCCCACGCCCCCACGCCCCTTTCTTTTTCTTATTGGATCCAGGCATTCACTGAAGTCTCTGAAAGGTCACTGGCTGACTGCAGAGATAATGGATCAGAGACTTCAGTAACCATATACGAGAAGGAATATAGTCCTTGTCTAAAAGTCACTAAACAGATGACTGCAACATCATACAGGGTGAGGGAGAGAATCTGATGTCCAGACTTACTGCATTACACTGTCTAGTTTTCAACAAAAAAATTATGAAGTATTCAAAGAAACAGGAAAATACAGCTTATTCACAGGGGAAAATAAGAAAATGACAGAAAGCATCCCTGAGGAAGCCCAAACATTGGGAATACTAGACAAGGACTTTAACTGACTTAAATATGCTCAATTTGCTGAAGAAAACCATGGATGAAGAAATAAAGGAAATCAGAATGATGAATTGAACAAGTTGAGAATACTGGTAAAGAGGTAGAAATTATAAAAAGGAGCCAAGTAGAAACTGAAAAGTGGTAATAGCTGAAATGAAAAATTAGACTCTTTCAACAGCAGGTTTGAGCAGGCAGAAGAATCAGTCAGCGAACTTGGAAACAGGGCAATTGAAATTGCTCAGTCAGTCAGGAATCACTGATTCATCACTAATTTACTACGATGAAAATCCATCTTCAGTATTCACAACAGATACACTCTTTTACTAATTGTTTTGCTAATGAAATTTCTGGCATTGTTATATGGAACTGAATATCATTGAATTTTTTTAAAGTCCCTATAGTTTATTTTTTAAAGAAAACTTTAAATTGTAATAATACATATTGAAAAAATAATCCATTTAACATATAAAGAGGCTTTGAAAAAGGAAATTGCTCAGTTTGAGGAGCAAAGAAAAGAGAATCAAGAAAAATTAACAGAGTCTAAGGACCTAGGGGACACTATCAAACACATCAGTATGTACATAATGTAGTCCCAGAGAAGGGAGAAAAGAGCAGAAGAAAGTATTTAAGTATTTGAAGAAATAATGGTCAAAAACTTCCCAAATTTATTCAAAGATATGAATCTACACATCTAGGAATTTCAGCGAACTCCAGGCAGGATAAAGTCAGTTTCACATCAAGATGTAATGAAACTGTTGAAAGACAAAAACAAAGAAGAAATCTTGAAAACATCAAGAGAGAAGAGACTCGTCACATACAAAGAAGCCTCAATAAGATTAACAGCCAGTTTATCATCAGAAACTATGGCTGTCAAAAGACACTGGAATGATATATTTAAAGTACTGGGCTTCCCTAGTGGTGCAGTGGTTAAGAATCCGCCTGCCAATGCAGGGGACACAGGTTCGAGCCCTGGTCCGAGAAGATCCCACATGCCGCGGAGCAACTAAGCCCGTGCGCCACAACTTCTGAGCCTGAGCTCTTGAGCACGTGTGCCACAACTACTGAAGCCCACACACCTAGAGCCCGAGCTCCGCAACAAGAGAAGCCACCGCAGTGAGAAGTCTGTGAACCACAATGAAGAGCAGCCCCTGCTCGCCTCAACTAGAGAAAGCCCCGCGCGCAGCAACAAAGACCCAATGCAGCCAAAAAAAAAAAGGATAACTAAAGTACTAAAATTTAAAGACTGTTTATATCTGGCAATATTTCCTATAAAAATGAAGAAGAAATTAAGACATTCCCAGATAAAAACTAAGTGAGTTAGTAGACCTTCCCTGCAAAACTGAGTCTTTCAGGCTGAAGCAAAAGAACACAAGAGTGTAACTTGAAACCATACAAAGAAACATAGATAACTGGTAAAAGTAACCACACAGGTAAATATAAAAGCAAGTATTATTATGTTTTTGGTTTGTAGCTCCTCATTTTCTTTGCTATATGATTTAAAAGGCAAATCCATAAGAAAATAACTATAAATATGTGTTAATGGGCATACATTGTATAAAGATGTAATTTATGAAAATAACTACCCAAGGATGGTTTCTCACAGAATTCCCATGAGACCCAACAGTTGTACTTCTAGGTGTATATCCAAGAGAAATGAAATCATATGGCACCCTGATTTGAAGTCAAATAAACCTGGATTCAGGTTCCAGTTTTCTACCACTTAAGACTTTAAGCAAAATTACTTGATTTCTCTAAGCCTCATATTCCTCACCTATGAAATGCTTATAAGAACTATCTGGTAGAATTTTTATGGGGATTAAATGAGATAATGTTTAAGAAGCACTGAGCATAGAGAGGAACTCAGTCAGTTACGGATGATGTTGTTATTAATAAAAATGTTCAGGGCTTCCCTGGTGGCGCAGTGGTTGAGAGTCCGCCTGCCGATGCAGGGGACACAGGTTCATGCCCCGGTCCGGGAAGATCCCACATGCCATGGAGCGGCTGGGCCCGTGAGCCATGGCCACTGAGCCTGCGTGTCGGAGCCTGTGCTCCACAATGGGAGAGGCCACAACAGTGAGAGGCCCACATACCACAAAACAAACAAACAAACAAAAAATGTTTAAAAGACAAAAAAATGAGGTTCCAGAAAACTTGGCCTTCTGTATCCTGAATACTGGCTTTCTTCTAAAATGGCTGGTTTAGGGACTCCCCTGGTGGTCCAGTGGTTAAGACTCCACACTCCCAATGCAGTGGGGGAGCCTGGGTTCGATCCCTGGTCAGGGTACTAAGTCTTTGTGCCGCAACTATTGAGCCGGCGTGTCGCAACTAGAGAAGCCTGTGCGCCACAACTAGAGAGCCCATGAGCCACAATGAAGACCCAGCGCAGCCAACATAAATAAAAATTAAAATGGCTGGTTTAATGCCCTTTTTCCGGGAACCCGCGTACATTCTGCAAGAGGTAGTGATGAGCTGATCCATAAATTTGAAGCCCAGCCTTCTAGGTTCTAGGAGGATTCAATAACGTATACAGAAACACAGGGATTCTGAGAAATAAATGTTTCTCTCCAATGACCAAGGTAAACTTTACAGCTCACCACTGACTCTGTTTGGCCATGGTAAAGACGTTCACTTTCACATTTTTATGTCGTATTATATTAATGAGCAATGTAATTCATGTTTGACTTTGCTGTTGTTGTTAATCACTCTCAGACCTTCAATCATCTATGTAGATATAGGGTAGGTTAAAGAGGTATTCTGTGTAGGTGTTCTAACACCTAAGAGTGTTAGAACAAATTTGGAGAATGTTTCAAGGCTGTGAAAAATTGCCTGTTCTTAAAAGAACTTATGGCCATCTTCTTGTGATTTTGTATGTATATTGAAATGTGGTGGTTGAGATATTCATCAACATTGAATCAGAAAAATTGTAATACTGAATCACGTTTCTAAACTCTATAGGAATATATTTTAAAATGGGCATAAGTGGTAAAGACAATTAAAACGATAGAATGAAATTTTTTTTCACAGAATTAAAGGTAATTTTTTCTTTGTGGATCAAAGGAGGGTATAGGAATATATCAGAGTCTTCTAAGGTATTAGAGGAAAATATGTTAATAATCTTTAATATTTTAATCTTCATGGTTTTTGCATAGAGAAACTTCATAAGGCAAAATATACTTATATACCTCATTTCCTTATACCCTTGAAAATGAAAAATCATTTTGATTATTGATTTTTTTGACTACCCATCTAAGAGTTAAACAATTATGGCATCGTTTCTCACACTCGGATTCAGAATGGTCAAGAGGTGTTTGAAGGACTTGATAAAACTAAAAGTATAGAGTTTTTGACAGCTGCTCAGTGGCAATAGTGATACTAAATCATAGGCTGCAGAAAGCGAGTTAAATTGTACCCTTGCCAGTACTCCTGCCCTGCCTTAGAGCTATGTCACAGCTAAAAGCCAGACTGAAGCACCCAGGGGTATTATGTTAAATGAAATAAGTCAAGAGAAAGACAAATACTGCATGATTTCACTTATATGTGGATTCTACAAAACAAATCAAAACCCATAGATACAGCGAATAGGTAGTTGGTTGCCAGAGGGGAAGGGGTTGGCAGGGGTGAAATAGGTGAAGGGGGGGGGTCAAGAGGTACAAACTTCCAGTTATAAAATAAATAAGTTATGAGGATGTAATGTATAGCATGGAGAACACAGTCAATAGTATTGTATTGACTTTGTACGGTGACAGATAATGACTAGACTTATTGTGGTGACCATTTCACAGTGCATACAAATGGCAAATCACTATGTTGTACACATGAAACTAATATAATATTATATGTCAGATGTACTTAAATTTTTTAAAAAGACTGAAACTCAGAATGATTTGGAGAAGTAAGCTTTTGTTTTTAAGAAGAAGCAGAGCTATGCAGTATTAAAAAATGGGGAAATATTCAGAAGGATAATGGAGTGAGAATCTTTTAGAACAATAAATATAGAATGGCTTCTGCTGATCATTTTGATTCCATGTGCAATAGAAGAGATAGCCCATGACTTTGTTTTCCTCTCAGGGTGATAATAATATTGAATTATGTTAATATGTTTAACACTGTATGTTACAGAAGTTGGACTTTATAGAGTCTGATGGTTCCTGTTCCTCTGAAGCACTTTCAAAGAAAGAACTCTCTGCCGAAGAGCTGTATAAGCGACTCGAGAAACTCATTATTGAGGACAAAGCAAATGATGAACAGATCTTTGACTGGGTAGAGGTATAAAGACTATGTCACCTTCCCTGATATCTCTGCAAGAAAGATTCTTGTGGGATCCCTTCATTCACATATTTACCCTGTCACTTAACGGGAGTTTTTAACTTTAATGAAGTTAGTTTTTATTCTTACATGTTTATGTATTTGAAACTAATGCTCTTTTTCTATTTTTATAAGATTCATCGTCTTTTATAAAGTCAGGTAAAAATATTCAGAACATAAGCCATTTTTCTGGATCTCTCATTAGTTTTGGATACACCCTGCATTTTACCATTCAAAAATTTGCACTTCTTTCTGAATGTTGTCATGTTTTAAATACTAATCTGGATAAAATTAATAAGCAATATATAATTATTATTAAATGTGTTGACTGACGTTTTCATAACAACGCTCCCTTCTGGAAACTTCATATCTTACTTATCTTGTGTTGTGGAGTCTGTTGATCATGTCCGATTTTAATTTGTTACTGTATTCCTTTACATAGTAACTTCTGTTGATGTACGTGTGTCTTATTTGTGCACATTTCCATGGGATCGTATACTAATCCAAGTTGAAAGAAAGCCATTGAAGGCTAATCTAGTTCTCTCCCTCTTGCATAAATCTTGTTTTGTAGTCCTTGTAATGGGCTGTTGTTTTCTTAACAACTCATTTCTAGGCACTGAGAAATAATGAAGCTTCTGATAAATTGATTTTTTTACCTATTTTCCCTGCTGTCTATACGATAATCTATCATCTCACCTAATTCAGAATCTTTTTAAAGTAATTTATACTAGTCAGTAAGATATATCCCTATCTCCCCCTCTAGGTTCTTTCATTCCTTCCTGAAATCTAGATATCCAGACCCTAGTCTGCTTATTCTCATACAAACATAACCTGGATTTTGAACATTCCTCTCAAAGTGACATGTGCAAACTGAGCATGATCACCGGGTGTGGTCCAACAGTACACAGTTAGGTGGTGCTTTTTGCTTTTTTTTTTTTTTTTTAAACTCTGTGCTTCTGGCAGGCTCACTACACTGAGCTCAAACTGCTCTTTCAGTCTTTTTTTTTTTAACACTTTTATTGGAGTATAATTGCTTTACAATGGTGTGTTAGTTTCTGCTGTATCACAAAGTGAATCATCTGTACGTATACATATATCCCCATATCTCCGCCCTCTTGCATCTCCCTCCCACCCTCCCTATCCCACCCCTCTAAGTGGTCACAAAGCACCAAGCTGATCTCCCTGTGCTATGCGGCTGCTTCCCACTAGCTAGATGTTTACATTTGGGAGTCTGTATATGTCCATGCCACTCTCTCACTTCATCCCAGCTTCCCCTTCCCCCTCCCCGTGTCCTCAAGTCCATTTTCTACATCTGCGTCTTTATTCCAGTCCTACCCCTCGGTTCTTCATAACTTTTTTTTTTTTTTAAGATTCCATATATATGTGTTAGCATACGGTATTTGTTTTTCTCTTTCTGTCTTACTTCACTCTGTACGACAGACTCTAGGTCCATCCACCTCACTATAAATAACTCAATTTTGTTTCTTTTTATGGCTGAGTAATATTCCATTGTATATATGTGCCACATCTTCTTTATCCATTCATCTGTCGATGGACACTTAGGTTGCTTCCATGTCCTGGCTATTGTAAATAGAGCTGCAATGAACATTGTGGTACATGACTCTTTTTGAATTATGGTTTTCTCAGGGTATATGCCCAGTAGTGGGATTCCTCGGTCGTATGGTAGTTCTATTTTTAGTTTTTTAAGGAACCTCCATACTGTTCTCCATAGTGGCTGTATCAATTTACATTCCCACCAACAGTGTAAGAGGGTTCCCTTTTCTCCACACCCTCTCTAGCATTTGTTGTCTGTAGATTTTTTGATGATGGCCATTCTGACTGGTGTGAGGTGATACCTCATTGTAGTATTGATTTGCATTTCTCTAATGATTAGTGATGTTGAGCATTCTTTCATGTGTTTGTTGGCGAGCTGTATATCTTCTTTGGAGAAATGTGTATTTAGGTCTGCCCATTTTTGGATTGGGTTGTTTGTACTTTTGATATTGAGTTGCATGAGCTGCTTGTAAATTTTGGAGGTTAATCTTTTGTCAGTTGCTTCATTTGCAAATATTTTCTTCTATTCTGAAGGTTGTCTTTTTGTCTTGTTTAAGGTTTCCTTTGCTGTGCAAAAGATTTAAGTCTCATTACGTCCCATTTGTTTATTTTTGTTTTTATTTCCATTTCTCTAGGAGGTGGGTCAGAAAGGATCTTGCTGAGATTTATGTCATAGAGAGTTCTGCCTGTGCTTTCCTCTAAGAGTTTGATAGTGTCTGGCCTTACATTTAGGTCTTTAATCCATTTTGAGTTTATTTTTGTGTATGGTGTTAGGGAGTGTTCTAATTTCATTGTTTTACATGTAGCTGTCCAGTGTTCCCAGCACCACTTATTGAAGAGGCTGTCTTTTCTCCATTCTATATTCTTGCCTCCTTTATCAAAGATAAGGTGACCATATGTGTGTGGGTTTATCTCTGGGCTTTCTATCCTGTTCCATTGATCTATCTTTCTGTTTTTGTGCCAGTACCATACTGTCTTGATTACTGTAGCTTTGTAGTATAGTCTGAAGTCAGGGAGCCTGATTCCTCCAGCTCTGTGTTTCTTTCTCAAGATTGCTTTGGCTATTGGGGGTCTTTAGTGTTTCCATACAAATTGTAAAATTTTTTGCTCTAGTTCTATGAAAAATGCCATTGGTAGTTTGATAGGGATTCCATTGAATCTTTAGATTGCTTTGGGTAGTATAGTCATTTTCACAGTATTGATTCTTCCAATCCAAGAACATGGTGTATCTCTGCATCTGTTTGTATCATCTTTAATTTCTTTCATCAGTGTCTTATAGTTTTCTGCATACAGGTCTTTTGTCTCCTTATGTAGGTTTATTCCTAGGTATTTTATTCTTTTTGTTGCAGTGGTAAATGGGAGTGTTTCCTTAATTTCTCTTTCAGATTTTTCATCATTAGTGTATAGGAATGCAAGAGATTTCTGTGCATTAATTTTGTATCCTGCTACTTTACGAGATTCGTTGATTAGCTCTAGTAGTTTTCTGGGAGCATCTTTAGGATTCTCTATGTATAGTATCATGTCATCTGCAAACAGTAACAGCTTTACTTCTTTTCCCGTTTGGATTCCTTTCATTTCTTTTTCTTCTCTGATTGCTGTGGCTAAAACTTTCAAAACTATGTTGAATTTTTTTTTTTTTTTTTTTTGCGGTACACAGGCTTCTCACTGTTGTGGCCTCTCCCGTTGCGGAGCACAGGCTCCGGATGCGCAGGCCCAGCGGCCGTGGCTCACGGGCCCAGTGTTCCGTGGCATGTGGGATTTTCCTGGACTGGGACACAAACCTGTGTCGCCTGCATCGGCAGGCGGACTCTCAACCACTGCGCCACCAGGGAAGCCCAACTATGTTGAATTTTAATAGTGGTGAGAGTGGACAACCTTGTCTTATTCCTGATCTTAGTGGAAATGGTTTCAGTTTTACACCATTGAGAACGATGTTGGCTGTGGGTTTGTCATATGTGGTCTTTATTATGTTGAGGTAGGTTCCCTCTATGCCTACTTTCTGGAGGGTTTTTATCATCAATGGGTGTTGAATTTTGTTGAAAGCTTTTTCTGCATCTCTTGAGATGATCATATGGTTTTTTCCTTCAATTTGTAAATATGATTTATCACATTGATTGATTTGCATATATTGAAGAATACTTGCATTCCTGGGATAAACCCCACTTGATCATGGTGTATGATCCTTTTAATGTGCTGTTGGATTCTGTTTGCTAGTATTTTGTTGAGGATTTTTGCATCTATGTTCATCAGTGATATTGGCCTGTAGTTTTCTTTCTTTGTGACATCTTTGTCTGGTTTTGGTGTCAGGGTGATGGTGGCCTCGTAGAATGAGTTGGGGAGTGTTCCTCCCTCTGCTATATTTTGGAAGGGTTTGAGAAGGATAGGTGTTAGCTCTTCTCTAAATGTTTGATAGAATTCGCCTGTGAAGCCATCTGGTCCTGGGCTTTTGTTTGTTGGAAGATTTTTAATCACAGTTTCAATTTCAGTGCTTGTGATTGGTCTGTTTATATTTTCTATTTCTTCCTGGTGCAGTCTCTGAAGTTTGTGCTTTTCTAAGAATTTGTCCATTTCTTCCAGGTTGTCCATTTTATTGGCATATAGTTGCTTGTAATAATCTCTCATGATCCTTTGTATTTCTGTAGTGTCAGTTGTTACTTCTCCTTTCTCATTTCTAATTGTATTGATTAGAGTCTTCTCCCTTTTTTTCTTGATGAGTCTGGCTAATGGTTTATCAATTTTGTTTATCTTCTCAAAGAACCAGCTTTTAGTTTTATTGATCTTTGCTATTGTTTCCTTCATTTCTTTTCCATTTATTTCTGCTTTGATCTTTATGATTTCTTTCCTTCTGCTAACTTTGGGGTGGTTTTGTTCTTCTTTCTCTGATTGCTTTAGGTGTAAGGTTAGGTTGTTTATTTGAGATATTTCTTGAGGTAGGATTTTATTGCTATAAACTTTCCACTTAGAACTGCTTTTGCTGCATCCCATAGATTTGGGGTCGTCGTGTTTTCATTGTCATTTGTCTCTAGGTAGTTTTTGATTTTCTCTTTGATTTCTTCAGTGATCTCTTCGTTATTAAGTAGTGTGTTGTTTAGCCTCCGTGTGTTTGTATTTTTTTACAGATTTTTTTCCTGCAGTTGATATCTTGTCTCATAGCGTTGTGGCTGGAAAAGGTACTTGATACGATTTCAGTTTTCTTAAATTTACCAAGGCTTGATTTGTGACCCAAGATATGATCTATCCTGGAGAATGTTCCATGAGCACTTGAGAAGAAAGTGTATTCTGTTGGTTTTGGGTGGAATGTCCTATAAATATCAATTAAGTCTATCTTGTTTAATGTATTATTTAAAGCTTGTGTTTCCTTATTTATTTTCATTTTGGATGATCTGTCCATTGGTGAAAGTGGGGTGTTAAAGTCCCCGACTATGATTTTGTTACTGTCGATTTCCCCTTTTATGGTTATTAGCATTTGCCTTATGTATTGAGGTGCTCCTAAGTTGGGTGCATAAATATTTACAATTGTTTTATCTTCTTCTTGGATTGATCCCTTGTTCACTATTTAGTGTCCTTCTTTGTCTCTTGTAATAGTCTTTGTTTTAAAGTCTATTTTGTCTGATGTGAGAATTGCTTCTCCAGCTTTCTTTTATTTCTGTTTGCATGGAATATCTTTTTCCATCCCCTCACTTTCAGTCTGTATGTGTCCCTAGGTCTGAAGTGGGTCTCTTGTACACAGCATATATACGGGTGTTGTTTTTGTATCTGTTTAGCCAGTCTATGTCTTCTGGTTGGAGTATTTAATCCATTTACATTTAAGGTAATTATCGATATGTATGTTCCTATTACCATTTTCTTAATTGTTTTGGGTTTGTTATTGTAGGTCTTTTCCTTCTCTTGTGTTTCCTGCCTAGCTAAAGCATTTGTTGTAGAGCTGGTTTGGTGATACTGAATTCTCTTAGCTTTTGTTTGTCTGTGAAGGTTTTAATTTCTCCATCGAGTCTGAATGTGATCCTTGCTGGGTAGAGTAATCTTGGTTGTATGTTCTTCCCTTTCATTACTTTAAATATGTGCTGCCACTCCCTTCTGGCTTGCTGAGTTTCTGCTAAAAGATCAGCTGTTAACCTTATGGGGATTCCCTTGTATGTTATTTGTTGTTTTTCTCTTGCTGCTTTTAATATTTTTTCTTTGTATTTAATTTTTGATAGTTTGATTAATATGTGTGTCTTGGCATGTTTCTCCTTGGATTTATCCTGTATGGGACTCTGCTTCCTGCACTTGATTGACTATTTCCTTTCCCATATTAGGGAAGTTTTCAACTATAATCTCTTCAAATATTTTCTCAGTCCCTTTCTTTTTCTCTTCTTCTGGGACCCCTATAATTCAAATGTTGGTGCGTTTAATGTTGTCCCAGAGGTCAATGAGACTGTTCTCAAATTCTTTTCATTCTTTTTTCTTTATTGTGCTCTGCGGTAGTTATTTCCACTATTTTATCTTCCAGGTCACTTATCTGTTCTTCTGCCTCAGTTATTCTGCTATTGATTCCTTCTAGAGAATTTTAAATTTCATTTATTGTGTTGTTCATCATTGTGTGTTTGCTCTTTAGTTCTTCTAGGTCCTTGTTAAACGTTTCTTATATTTTCTCCATTCTATTTCCAAGATTTTGGATCATCTTTACTATTATTGCTCTGAATTCTTTTTCAGGTAGACTGCCTATTTCCTCTTCATTTGTTTGGTCTGGTGGGTTTTTACCTTGCTTCTTCATCTGCTGTGTGTTTCTCTGTCTTCTCATTTTGCGCTTAACTTACTGTGTTTAGGGTCTCCTTTTCGCAGGCTGCAGGTTTGTGGTTCCCACTGTTTTTGGTGTCTGTCCCCAGTGGCTAAGGATGGTTCAGTGGGTTGCATAGGCTTCCTGGTGGAGAGGACTAATGCTGTTGCTGCACTCTCCTCTGTGGCCCCGAAGCTTCCCCCCTGCCTCACCCCCCTCCCCCCATCTCCGCCAGTGAAGGGACTTCCTAGTGCGTGGAAACTTTTCCGCCTTCACAGCTCCCTCCTAGAGGTGCAGGTCCTGTCCCTATTCTTTTGTCTCTGTTTATTCTTTTTTCTTTTGCCCTACCCTGGTACCTGGGGAGTTTCTTGCCTTTTGGGAAGTCTGAGGTCTTTTGCCAGCGTTCAGTAGGTGTCCTGTAGGAGTTGTTCCACATGTAGATGTATTTCTGATGTATTTGTGGGGAGGAAGGTGATCTCCACGTCTTACTCCTCCGCCATCTTGAAGGTCTCCTTGCTCTTTCAGTCTTGTAGTACCCATTCTTTTATATTCTACAGGTTAGTCACCTCTCCCATCCCAAACTTATGCATTTGGTTTTGAACCAAAATGGTGTTTTAAAAATTCATTTCTTTTTGTTAAATAGTTATTTATTTAATTTATTTATTTGGGTTGCACTGGGTCTTAGTTGCAGCAGGTGGGCAGACTCTTTATTTGCGGCTCACCGGCTCCTTAGTTGTGGCATGCAGACATGCAGACTCTTAGTTGCAGCATGCATGTATGATCTAGTTCCCTGACCAAGGATCGAACCCTGGCCCCCTGCATTGGGAGCGTGGAGGCTTATCCAGTGTGCCACCGGGGAAGTCCCTTAATAATTTAATTCTGTTTACATTTATCTTCTTAAATTAGACAGTTTTTTTTTTAGTCTTGTCAGGACATTTTAGATTCTGACTTGGTCATAAATTTTGCTTGCCATCTTTTTCACTTTGTATCCTCCTTGCATTTCATTAATATGTCAACTTTGTCCTCATTCGAGTTATGGGTAAAATGTGTGAATGGGGTAGGACCAAGGATAAAGCAGCATACTTTTCAGGACCACATCGCACCCCACCCCTGTGGACATTTCAGCTATTAACTTGTTTATTATTTCACATCATTCTAATGTCTAGTTCACCTTTTCGTCTTGTCCATAAGGGGATATCTCTTATTAGATAATTTGTCAAATGCCTTGCTAAAGTCTAGAAAAGTGAAGGCTGTATCCATCTGAGCTACCGTATACTGATTGTATCAGAAAAGGAAAGAAGTTTAGTTTAGCATGACTTGTTTTTCATGTATGTATTTATTCCTCTTAACATAACCATCTCTTTCCACTCTAAGACTTTTAAACCATTCATATGATAGTTTGTTATAGATTTTAGCATAGAATCAGCATCAGGCTTTCCGGTATATTGTTGACATCAGACACCTTCTTTTTTTTTTTTTTGCAATACACGGGCCTCTCACTGTCGTGGCCTCTCCCATTTTGGAGCACAGGCTCCGGGCGCGCAGGCTCAGCGGCCATGGCTCATGGGCCCAGCCACTCCGCGGCATGTGGGATCTTCCCGGACCGGGGCATGAACCCGTGTCCCCTGCATCGGCAGGCGGACTCTCAACCACTGCGCCACCAGGGAAGCCCCAGACACCTTCTTTTATGTTTTAAAAGTCAGGTCAATGTTTGCATACTTAACATCATTCTCCTTCTCCATGATTTTTCATAGATTTCAGCAGTTTGGTCTTTTATTCTATTTCTCATGTATTGCAAAATGATGCTGTTTTTACCTCTTCATCCATGTTGGGCCTCATTTTTTAAATATTAGTATTTATTCTGCCTAGTCCAGACCAACAATTATTCTCCTTAAATAGAAGATGAAGGGTAAATTTTACTGAATGTAAATTATACCTAACAAAGGTGACTTTTAAAAAAGGAGCAAGAAGAGAAAAACATAATGGTCACTGAGCTGACAATACATATAAGGTGTTCGTTGCTCTGTGTGTGATACTGGTACTATATAATAATCTGATTTCGCTCATCAATTCCAATTAGCAGACCCATCTTCCTTATTGTTCTGTGCATTTTTGTTAACATCTTTGCTTAATCTTTAGTGTTTCTTGATACTTTTCTTCGTGTCTTTTCTATTCTTGAATGTTAGAATTACAGTATGTGGCTATTTGGTAGAAGAAATATGCAATTTGTTTCTTTAAAACAGAAGAAACAGTCAGATGGTTTGGAAGTGTTATTTATTATCTAATCACATTTAGCTAATTTGTTTATTTTTCTCAGACTCCGCTTGAAGTCTAATCCTTGGGGATTTCAAATGATATTCAGTTGAAATAGCTCTACAACATGTTTATAAAGTATTGTTGGGCCAAAAAGTAATGGTCTGTTTTTATTCTCTCATTTATTCTTCAAAAATAATTGTTCAGACTTTGCAGAAGTAATTTCTGGGGCTAGACCAGCTTTGGCTTCAGCCTGTTTATTTTTTAAAGAGGTATACCGGCAACTGGCTATAACACATAAATCATCATGAAATCTTTTATGCATAGTTCTTGCCCCACCCTATCCTCAGCCTTAGCTGTCAGCAGTGCCACCACATGTTTCTGTCCTGTGGGAAAAGATCGGTAACAAAAGGTATCACGGCCCTCTGTGTTCAGCTCTGCCAGTGTCCCGCAGAGCCGGCCATCTGACTTGTTAACCACTCTTAATTCTGCTCTCAGGAAGCCGCCAGTTCCTCCCAGGTGATGTGCAAGGTTAGGTATTCAACAAAGAGAGACCTGCTGGTTAATCTGTGTCAGTTCTGGAATTCATAAACGTTAAACTGATCTCTAAATATCTTTGAAATTCTTAGCTTTCTAACACATAACGTTTAAAATGACATCTTTAATTCTTTCCTAGCCAGTCATTTTAAGGCTGACTCTTTCAGTAGAAAATACTATGTTATGCTATTAAAAGAAGCTGAGAGAAGCATGAATTCTGTTCACAGGCATAAGGAGCATAAACTCTGGAAAATATTTGAAATACCTGCCTAGAAAATGGCCGCTTTTGTTTGTCTTTTCCTTTTGCTAGTCATCTGGTTTAGTATAGTGGGGTTTTTTCTTTGAATTTTAATTTATTTTATTTTTATACAGCACGTTCTTGTTAGTTATCTGTTTTATACACATCAGTGCATATATATCAATCCCAATCTCCCAATTCATCCCACCCCTCCACCCCCCGACTTTCCCCCCTTGGTGTCCATACTAGTATAGTGTTTTATAGCAAAAAGATAAGATCCTAAGAGAAACTAAAAAATAAATTGGGGGCCCATTTACTCTATTTACCTTATCTCTAAATACATTTTTTTACCATCCTTAGAAAAGAGTAATAGTTTTCTCACCACCACCTGAAGAGTTTGTTTGAGGTAATGCTTGAAATTAACCTCCAAGTCACATTAAAATTAAGATGAGAAAGCAGTGTTAGTACATCTAGACATAGTTGCACACTACTGAGCAAAGTAGGCTTTAAAATACTGCGTGGTTGTGGTGTAGTTGTTCTTTCAACTTTATAGATTTGGATAGATCATCTTAGTATGCCTTATTTATTGAGAATGGAAAATGCTTTTAAATGGTTACGTTTCTGAATGTATATAGTACACAGCACTGTTTAACTGAATGAGCAAAGGATAGGGGATAGTAAGCTCTCTGAAAATGAAATACTGCTACCGAGAGCATTTTCGGACAGAACTGGCGATAGCCCCAGTATTTTCTGGTGAATTAGAAGACTAATTTTTACAAGAAAGTTGAGCATGATCCCGTCTGCCCTTAGGGCCAGACAAAGCCAGGTTTAGGGGAAAATAATTTCTCTGGTGTGCAAGGGTACCTTTAACTATTCTATTTACTTTTGATTCCAGGCTAACCTAGATGAAAGCCAGATGAGTTCACCTACATTCCTTAGAGCTTTAATGACAGCTGTTTGTAAAGCAGCTATTATAGGTAAGTAATATTTCTGAAGGCAGCTCTTAACACCTGAAATCCCCCGTATGTCAACTACTGATGAGATGATATGGGTCAGAGTTTATATTGCCCTCCAAACTTGCCCTGTAAAGCTCAGTTTCTGTGCCAAATGGATACCATGTCTGTCTGTAATGCCTGGCTGTCTCGGGCAGGGGGATGAATAGCTGCTCTGCCTGCAGAGAGCCCAGATGTGAGCAGTTGCTGCATGCCTTGTGTTCCTCAGTTCAGCAGGAAGTTGGTGCATGATCCTTGGGTTGTTTTATACTCCGCTACATGTGACTTTTCCTTTACTTTTCACCTCCAACATTCAAAGCCTCCTGTCTTGCATTGAAGAGTTCTAAAGAACAGTTTGAATATTCTTATTTGATATCAATGAAGGGCTAATCTCAACAGGAAAGTCATTATATGTAAATACATATATGAGGAAAGAAAATAGCAATTATTTCTCCTGCTTTATGTTGACCTTATATGATAAGACATAGGTGGATAGGATTCAGATTGGTAGAAAACCTAAATGTTCCAAGCTGCATATAGTTTTTAACAGTACTTGATGAGATCATCCACTTAGTCTCAGATAGAAATCCACATTTCTGTCACTGAAGTAGAAAAAAAAAAGAAATCTGTCAGCTCAAAAGTTGTTCAGAATTTCAGGTCTGTCTTTATCATTATAGAGATAGCTTCAGAGTTTAAGATTTTCTCTAAGATGAATGTTTTTTCAGATGAATGTTTTTTCAATGTTAGTTCTTTACCAAGGAAAATAACAAGCTAAGTGGAAAGTCTTCATTAAAATTTTTAAAATAATTTTCAGTATCTATAGAACCATAAGACTTTGGTGTTTTAATATCAGAGTTGTAAAGTATAGAAGCTGCTTTTAAAAACAAGATTGTGTCCCGGTGCTAACTTACAGAGGAAATAAAACTGCAGGCTTAAGCTTGCACAAGCCTCTTAGATAGTCTCATCCACTAGAGGGCAGACAGCAGAAGCAAGAAGAACTACAGTTCTGCAGCCTGTGGAATGAAAACCACATTCACAGAAAGATAGACAAGATGAAAAGGCAGAGGACTATGTACCAGATGAAAGAACAAGATAAAACCCCAGAAAAACAACTAAATGAAGTGGAGATAGGCAACCTTCCAGAAAAAGAATTCAGAATAATGATAGCGAAGATGATCCAGAACCTCGGAAAAAGGATGGAGGCAAAGATCGAGAAGATGCAAGAAATGTTTAACAAAGACCTAGAAGAATTAAAGAACAAACACCTAGAAGAATTAAAGACAAACAAACAGAGATGAACAATACAATAACTGAAATGAAAAATACACTAGAAGGAATCAATAGCACAGTAACTGAGACAGAAGAACGGATAAGAGACCTGGAAGACAGAATGGTGGAATTCACTGCCACGGAACAGAATAAAGAAAAAAGAATGAAAAGAAATGAAGACAGCCTAAGAGATCTCTGGGATAGCATTAAATGTAACAACATTCGCATTATAGGGGTCCCAGAAGGAGAAGAGAGAAAGGACCCGAGAAAATATTTGAAGAGGTTATAGTCGAAAACTTCCCTAACATGGGAAAGGAAATAGCCACCCAAGTCCAGGAAGCGCAGACAGTCCCAGGCAGGATAAACCCAAGGAGAAACACACCGAGACGCATAGTAATCAAATTGACAAAAATTAAAGACAAACAAAAATGATTGAAAGCCACAAGGGAAAAATGACAGATAACATACAAGTGAACTCCCGTAAGGTTAACAATTGATTTCTCAACAGAAACTCTACAAGCCAGAAGGGAGTGGCATGACATATGTAAAGTGATGAAAGGGAAGAACCTACAACCAAGATTACTCTGCCCGGCAAGGATCTCATTCAGATTCGATGGAGAAATCAAAAACTTTACAGACAAGCAAAAGCTAAGAGAATTCAGCACCACCAAACCAGCTCTACAACAAATGCTAAAGGAACTTCTCTAAGTGGGAAACACAAGAGAAGAAAAGGACCTACAAAAACAAACCCGAAACAATTGAGAAGATGGTAATAGGAACATACATATCCATAATTACCTTAAATGTGAATGGAATAAATGCTCCAACCAAAAGACACAGGTTTGCTGAATGGATACAAAAACAAGACCCATCTATATGCTGTCTACAAGAGACCCACTTCAGACCTAGGGACACATATAGACTGAAGGTGAGGGGATGGAAAGAGATATTCCATGCAAATGGACATCAAAAGAAAGCTGGAGTAGCAATACTCATATCAGATAAAACAGACTTTAAAATAAAGAATGTTACAAGAGACAAGGACACCACATAATGTTCAAGGGCTCAATACATAAGGCAACTGCTAACAGCTGTAGAAGAGGAAATCAACAGTAACACAATAATAGTGGGGGACTTTAACACCTCACCTAAACCAATGGACAGATCATCCAGACAGAAAATTAATAAGGAAACACAGGCTTTAAATGACACAATAGCTCAGATAGATTTAATTGATATTTATAGGAGATTCCATCCGAAAACAGCAGATTACACTTTCTTCTCAAGTGCACACGGTACATTCTCCAGGATAGATCACATCTTGGGTCACAAATCAAGCCTTGGTAAATTTAAGAAAATTGAAATCATATCGAGCAACTTTTCTGACCACAATGCTATGAGATTAGAAGTCAGTTACAGGGAAAAAAACATAAAAAACACAAACACATAGAGGTTAAATAATACGTTACTAAATAACCAAAGATCATTGAAGAAATCAAAGAGGAAATCAAAAAATACCTAGAGACAAATGACAACGAAAACACGACGATCCCAAAACCTGTGGGATGCAGCAAAAGCAGTTTTAAGAGGGAAGTTTATAGCAATACAATCCTACCTCAAGAAACAAGAAAAATCTCAAATAAACCATCTAATCTTACACCTAAAGGAACGAGAGGAAGAAGAACAAACAAAACCCAAAGTTAGTAGAAGGAAAGAAATCATAAAGATCAGAGCAGAAATAAATGAAATAGAAACAAAGAAAACAATAGCAAAGATCAATAAAGCTAAAAAACAAAAACAAAAAACCACTCGTGCTTCTAGGCCCTGAGCATGCTCTTCTTAGCCCTTTTTTTACTGTGCCTTTCCCTCAGAAGGCTCAGATTAAATGTGTTGTTTGCCGCTGTCAGTTAGTCCTCATCCTGATAGTAATAATAAAATGGTTCTAATTCTTTTACCCTTGTGAAAAGATTTTATATGAACTATCACTTTAATTTCCTTTCTAATTCCTTTTGTAGTTTGAAATGTTATGAAACCACTGTCCCTGTTTCATTACGATTAAAGTTAAAGGACTGAGTATGCTGCTCTTGAGGGAACCCAGCACTCTAAATATATCTGCGCCCCCCTCTATATTTTTGTTTGTTTCAGGGAGAATATCCCATTAAGAATTTCAGAAAATTTTGGGTTTCAAAATCTTTGCCTTGGACCCCCTTGCTTCCTCTTTCCTTGCAGAGTCATGTGTGTCTTATCAACTCAGAAAATTGAAAATGGCTCTGTGTGTTAATGCTCAGTTCTTGTATCACCTCCAGCCGACTGTTCTACCTTCCGAGTAGACACTGCTGTTATCAAGCAGAGAGTGCCGATCTTAATCAAGTACCTAGACTCAGATACGGAGAAGGAACTGCAAGCACTTTATGCACTACAAGCATCAATAGTAAAACTTGATCAACCTGCCAGTAAGTTTACCTCTTGCTACAATTAACCCAACCAGAGGGTGAGATTTATCCAGGCCAAGACATGAGAGATGGTTGGATGGGCTTGAACAGTGGATAATAGAAGAATCACTAATTACAAAAACTCAGATAACCAATAACTTTAATAGACCTGAACGTTTTTAAGTGTTTGACTTTTATGAGAAAATGATAACAAGAACACTAGTTTGTATTAGAGATTTAATCCTCATTCTAGGGCAGGTCTGTCTAATAGACTCTCTGCAATGATGGAAATGTATCTCTGTCATGCAGTATGGTAACCATGAGCCACATATGTCCGTTGAGCACTTAAATGTGGCTACTGTGACTGAGGAAATAAATTTCATTTAATTTAAATGTAAATAGCCACGTGTGGTTAGTGGCTACCCCATTGGACAACGCAGGTCTAGGGCATCTTGGCATTAGCATATGTGCAGTACAGTTTTTCACCTTGTTTGACACAGGTCTTAATAATGAAAGAGGATGATACTCTTCAGAATCCTCAGATACCCAACAAAGACATTAAGGCAGTTTAGACTAATTTTCAGTTAAGAGTTATGATTAATACTGGCTAACCAGACAAATAAGGTAACCTGAACACCAGGGTCTTAGTGATGCTGGTAAATTAACTGAATTGTATTAAATCTTGAAAATTCAGTTGAAACTTGTGAAAGTGGATAGTAGATACTTGGCTATTTTAGAGATAGCACTGAAGTAGTTCTTGGGCATTTCCTTAGGTTGTAGCTTTTTCAGAGTTTTCCTTCTTGGCTAGTGCTGTTAAATCCCTCTGGGAAATAAAGGAAAAGACTGAAACAATCCTCAGGGTGTAACCAAAGAGACATTCTATCTATAAATCTCTCTTTTTTGAACAGTAATATAAGCTAAGTTTCCACTGTGAGAGCAAAACAGAGGATTAAAATTGCCCAGATCATCTGGGCATTGAAAACAATAACCAACAACTATCGTTTCACTGGATAAAATCCAGATGAGATAGTTTTTACCCATTTTTTTCATATGAATTATTACTCTTTTCATTTTGAAAACAACATTAGAGGGGGCGAAAGTACATTCTGCCTTTTCCTCTCAAAATTTGTAAAAATAATATATTTTTATTGTAAAATTTCAAACAAAATGTATAAAGAAGAAAGTAAAAAAGAAAAGTATTCTTGTATTTAATTTTTAAGTGTTTAGGGTGAAAACTACATGATATCAAACAACTCAGCAATATCAGAAAATAGTTCAAATTGAACAAAATAATAGGAATAGGAAACAGTTTAGACTGCTTAAATTTTTCCCATTCTTTAGACAAATGGTTTTGCTCTTATGCTATCAAGAGGGGGTGTGATGAAGTGTCATGGATGCTCTTATCCTGGGGAGTTCATGTGCACCCATACACTGCTTGGAAATACGGTCTTCTCGCAGCTACAGTGCCCCCAGAATTGATGGTTTATTTTCACCTCCTTGCAGATTTGCTACGGATGTTTTTTGATTGCCTGTATGACGAGGAGGTGATCTCTGAGGATGCCTTCTACAAATGGGAAAGCAGCAAGGACCCCGCAGAGCAGAATGGGAAGGGTGTGGCCCTGAAATCCGTCACAGCATTCTTCACATGGCTGCGGGAAGCAGAAGAGGAGTCTGAGGATAACTAAAACTTCAAATACACAAAATGAAACAAAAGAAACAATTTAAGTATTTTTATAAAAAGTGTCACGTCTTCGCCAATCACAGTGCAGCAAGGCCAATTCTCGCAGAAACCCCCACGTGTGCACGAGTGGGAGAGGGGAAAGAGAAAGAAAGGTGATCATGGAGGAAAAAGGTACTGGAAAAAAGTAAACTTCAAACCTGAGGGCGGGAGCACTAAAACCAAAATACATGTATTATTTATAGAAAGTATTTTCTGTTTTAATCTTTTCTTTTTAAACGAGGACTCATACTTTAAAAAAAAAACATCTGTTTAGCAAAAAAAAAAAAAAGTTGAGAACTTTTAATTTATTTTAAGGACTGCAAATGCCAGTGTAATTTTTTAATTTGCAGTTTCTGTAAACAACTTGTATAATAGAAAAGCAGAGAAATAAATTTCCCTCCCCTTCAGATGCACCTCACGTTTGTTTTAAAGCATAGTATTTAGTCCAGATTTAAGAAGGTTTGGGGTGAACAAGGTAAGAAAGATTTTTTTTTTTTTTTTGGCATCAAATCTTTCTGCCTGCCTCTCAGCTTGCTTCAGAAAATAAAAAAATCAAAATAGTAATCAAAACATACATAACCTTGGAACAGAAGGAAATGCTGTGGACCAGAGAACTCCAAGAATTGTTTTAAAAAAAAGTGCTACCCTGGGAAAAGTACTCTTAATACTTTTGAAATCTTTAGAGCAACTTTAAGGCTTGTAAATACATAGAACAAATATTTAAAAAAACAAAAAGAAATTGACTCAATACTATTTCTTTTCACTTTCAAAATATAAAGAACAAAATAAAGACAAACATTGCAAGTTTAAAAGAAAGTAAAGTGACTTCTCCTTTTGACAGCTGCTGCATGTGCGCCCATCTCTGGGAGGTGCTGTCTGCCTTCTCGCTGTCTAATCAAAATCACTTCTGAAGTAGGAGAGAGAGTGAGAGAGAGAGAGAGTGTGTGTGTGTGTGTGTGTGTGTGTGTGTGTGTCTGTCTGTCTGTCTGTCTGTCTGTCTGTCTGCCTGCCTGCCTGCCTGCCTGCCTACCTGCCTGTGTGTCTGCAGTTGGAAAAGACAAGCTACTTTGTGGGTAAAGGAGGACACTTGTGCTTGGGTGGGAGAGCTGCTCTGAAGTCCAGGGGATGCTTCTTTCCAACACCAACTAGAAATGCATTCATGGTAGGAACAAACCTAACAGCATTATTTTAAATAACCACGTGTTCCACTCTATGTGTTTGGATTAGGGGCACTAATTCAATTTGATACTACCACTACCACTGATTTTTAAAATCATCATTGCTGCCAGTGCTTAAGAAACCCAAAGGTGTCTTTTAAAAAATGAAAGAAACCAAAGCTAAATTACACTTTTTAAAAAGTGGGTGTGGGGTCTAAAACCAAACCAATACCATGTGTGAAAATCACATTTTTCCCAACGTCAACTTCACTCAAGCCATTCTGGTGAGTATAAAACGAGCTGTGGTTTGGGCCTCTGTTTCTCCCACAGATATTGGAGTGCTGTACCGTGCTTTGTTTTTTTTCTTCTTTGATGAAATTGTAGTCTCTACAGGTGGCTTTCCATTTCAATTGTTTGTAGGCCGTCACCCTACAAAATGTATTATGAAGAAAGCCATGCTGCTCCCAAATAAGCAGTCTTGTATTTTGTATCTGGCTAACCAAAGAGTTCTTCTAGCTTCCATCCCTGAAGAAGTATTCACATTAAGAGACTTGGGAAGACTTGTGATGCACAAGAACAAAATTGTCCATAGCAATAAAAAACTCTTCTTCAGAATGTAGTTGAACACAATACAGGATCCCACTACATGAGCCCACTGCACAGGGGTGGAAAGCTGTTCTCAAAGAACAAAATCCTGAAAGTCTTGTGACAGGCGTATGACAGCAGCTGTCATCAGAGATGCGGCCTGAAAAGTGTCAGGGTCTGGCTGCAGGCTCTGCCTGGGAACCCTCAGTTGGAAGAAGCAACTTGATTCTGTGTTATATTGAGTTTTTAACAGCTGCCAGAATCAAAAGTGCAGAGGATTCTGATCCAGGAATCTCCTGACTGATGCAGTTTTAGGTGTCTGATGCAGCACTCACTCACAGGGGTGAAGGGTGGTGGGTGGGGATGGAGAAGCAAGGTGGTGACTGCCTCTGGGAAATCCGTGGCTCTCCTTTGCAGGGGTCTAGCCAGGACGGAACTTCAGGTAGTAGTGATGGCCTATTCATGGGTATTTTAGATGTGGACAAGTGTAAGGATTGGAGGAAAGAGAATAATATTGGGGGGAAAATAATTCAAGGGTTGGAAAAACCTTCAGCTATAAACGTCTATAGTACAGTAACAGAAATAGTGTTTGAAATCTCACCTATAAGTGTGAAGTGTGATGAGGAGACTACAAAGTAATTTATGGGTAACTTGTAGCTTTGTGCACAGAACGTTAGATGGGATTAGCAAGATTACCTAATGGCAAAATAAGAGCAAAGTGGGAGAATTGATCCACACTTACACCAGCTGAAATGCAAAACACGGTCATGAATCTTACCCTGTTCACAGTTTCCTTTTTTGTTCTTCTGTTTTATTTTTTTTTTTTAATTAATTTTGATTGGCATATAGTTGCTTTACAATGTTGTGTTAGCTTCTACTGCACAGCAAAATGGATCAGCCCTACATACACATATATCCCCTCCCTTTTGGATTTCCCTCACAGTTTTCTTACTGGAAAGCAAGGTTTGGTGGTTTTTGGTTTAAAGTAATAGGTGACGTGGCCAGCATTGACATGGCTGCAACCCCTTCAAGCTGTCACAAAAGCTCTTTCACCCATTTGAACTTTGGGAAGAGGTTCATTAATTAAGGTTTAGTTCACTGCTTAAGGTGCTTTATGCCTGTATTCAAACCAGCTAACTTATAGCTACGCAGTAAGTTTAAATGAGAGTTTTTCCCTTTCTAGAAAAGAACATGATGCCAGTTTTCAAAATAAACCCATCTTAGATTCTTACAAAGACCAGCAAGCCTGTTCATGGCTGCATCATGAACTTGGTTCATTCAACAAATATTTACTGAGCATTTACTGTGTTCTAAGTGCAGGGAATAAAACAGTGAACAAAACAATCTTTACTCAACATGGAGGTCACATTTTTCATGGAAAAAAGAAAAAAAGCAAGCTAGAATTTTACCTTGCTACGTCAGCGCACTATCCCCCCGAGACCTGTCTGCCGCTTGTTACGCTGGCAGATCTTTGATTTGGTTTTTGTCTTTTTTAATATATTTCAAAATACAATCTAGATTATTTACAACAATTAACCCAAAGACAGTTTTATCTGGTCTAGGACCACTCTTCAAACAAGTTATCATTCTGGGGTGTTTGACATCTTTTTGTTTCAAATGGCTCCATTCAAGGAGAATTTCCTTTTATCACTCTGTGAACTTGATCCAGTCAAAAGGAAAATTGATCCAGTGAAAAGGATTCTAAGCTAGAAAAAGTAGTCTTGGGCTATTGGATGTAATTCTGTGTTATCATTACTTAAGTTTTATTCTTTTTTTTTTTTTTTTTCTTTTTTTGGCCGTGCCATGCAGCTTGCAGGACCCCAGTTCCCAGACCAGGGATTGAACCCAAGCCGCAGCAGCGAAAGTGCTGAATCCTAACCACTAGACTACCGGAACTCCCTTAAGTTTTATTACTTTAAAAAAAAAAAATGTAGGGATCCAGTTTTTCAGTTTTGACCATCCATTGGCCCTTATGCACTCCTACATTCCCCATTTTGGAGAGAAGAACATTTTGCATTCCTTTATTTTTGTGTTGCTTTTTTTCTTATTGAGATATATTTCACATACTATAAAATTCACCCCAAATTTACTATATTCACAGTTGTGCAACCATCACCACTTTCTAATGCCAGAGCATTTTCATCATGCCAAAAAGAAGCACATCTCCGTTAGTAGCCTCTCCTCATTCTCTACTCTCCTCAGCCTCTGAGAGCCACTTATTCTATTTTTTGTTTCTGTAGATTCATTTAGATGAAATCATACATTGCATTGCTCCAGTGCAACATTTAGCAAATGATCAAACCTCACAGGTGTTTGCAACATCAGGGACCTGACAGCAAGGTTTAAGACCCTGATTTTCCCCTGTTTTTGACTTTTTGTTCTCTGTCACTTCTTTAGGTATAACTTGGAAATATGTTTACAACCATCAGCTAATTCTGAACAAGTTCCTGAGAATTTCCTTTTGTCACTCTGTGAACTTGATGTATATGACCTGGGATATCTGACATCCTAGCACTGGCAACTAGGGTCTGGTCATTTTTGACCTCTCATTTATTGCTACTTGAATAACTTTTCCATGGGGTTGAAATTCCTGCATGAATTAGAGGCTACTACAGTGTACCCTAGAAAAGTTAAGATGTAGCTTGACTTGGAGTCTGAGGTTTTATTTGTCCTCTCCCTTGAGGCACATTTGGACATAGTGACTGTTGAGGCTTCTTACTTGTCATGAAAGTAAAATTACTCATTAAGGAATAAACATGCCTTGAAACAGCCCCTACTACTCGTTAGTCCCAGTTTTTTAGTCTTATAGAAGATTACTTTTCCTGTTCAATAAACTTGAGCTCTAAGTCTCCACATCCTCCAGTAGTTTAGGGAGAGATACACTATATGCTTACTAGCTTCAAATATCACAAGTATCCCTCAGAGGGAAAAATGATTATATGTTAATGGGACTACCAACCATCCCCCCGACCCAAAACAAAAGGAAGACATCATTTTGTCTTACCAAATCATGAAATGACTTAGCATATCAAAGAAAAAAAGCTGCAGAGACCCATGTGCCAAACTTTTAAAAAATGTTTTATTTTGAAATAATTTTACTCTATGGGGAAGTTTCAAATTTAGTAGAGAGAGTTCCATATACACTTCACTCAATTCCATATTAATGTCTTACACTACCAGAGGACATTTATCAAAACTAAGAAACCAGCATTGGTGCATTGCTGTTAACTCCAGACTTTATCACTACTGTCCCTTTTGTCCTGTTTGTAGTCCTGGATGCAATCCAGGATACCACATTGCGTTTAGTCATCATGTATTCTTAGTGTCCTCTGGCCTTTGACAGTTTTTTAATCTTTCCTTGTTTGTCATGGCCTTGACAGTACTGGTCAGGTACTTTGTAGAATGTCCCTCAATTCGGGTGTTTTTCTCATGATTAGAGTTTGGGGTAAAAATACCTTTTTTTTTTTTTTTTTGCGGTACGCGGGCCTCTCACTGTTGTGGCCTCTCCCGTTGCGGAGCACAGGCTCTGGACGTGCAGGCTCAGTGGCCATGGCTCACGGGCCCAGCCGCTCTGCGGCATGTGGGATCTTCCCGGACCGGGGCATGAACCCGTGTCCCCTTGCATCGACAGGCGGACTCTCAACCACTGCGCCACCAGGGAAGCCCGTAAAAATACCTTTTAAGTGAAGTGCCCTCCTTATATCATATCAGGGGGTATGTGATGCCCCCATGACGTCACTGGTGATGTTTAACCTTGACTACATGGTTACGGTGGTGTTTGTTAGGTCTCCACTCTAAAGTTGTTTTTCTTTTCCCCCTTTCTTACTTTGGTCTATTTGGAAGCTAGTCACTAAGTCTAGCCCACTTTGGGGGAGGGAGGGTGGAATAGGAGAGAATTAAGCTCCACTTCCTTCCTGGAGTTGGAGATACCTCCTTATTATTTCGAATTCTCCTGCAAGAAAGATTTGTCTCTTCTATTTGTTTCTTTATTAAGTCGTGTGTAAATACACACACACACACACACACACACACACACACACATATATAACACTATATTATATATACATATATATCAGTACAGATTCATGTATATTTATCTTACACTTTGAGTTATAATCCAATACCACATTATTTTGTCACCCAGATTGTTCCAGCTTTGGCCTTGGGAGCTCTTTCAAGTAGATTTATGTGTCTCTTGGACATTTCTTCATCTGTTTGTTTTTAAAGCACTTACTTTGTGACAGTACAAGATGCCACTGGAGTATCTTGTATTTTTGTATTTTTCCTGCCCTAGTCATAGAGTCTGTCATTTCTTCAAGGAGCCTTGGTTTCTTTTAGGAGAATAGTATTTAGAAACCAAGATCTGGGCACTGGGTGAGCTCATTACTACTGGGGTTTCTCTGCTTCTAGTTCTGCCAGCACTGTAAACTCTTTTTTTTTTTTTTTTATTCTGAATGTGAGCTCTTGCCAGTTTCACAGGAACACTGACTTTTTACAAATACTGCTTCATTTTTTATATGATAACTCTGGTACCCAAAAGACTTCACCCTATAGACATTACAATTATGCTTTTGCTCACCCTATGTAACAAGAAAAAAGGATTAGAACTATTCCCTCTCTTTCCCTATTATGATAATTTGTTTTAACTTTCCCTTAGCTAGCAATATTCAGACAATCTACTAAAGTACCATATAGTACAGTGTTAAAATCTTACCTGAGAGACTAACTCAATTAAATTATAATAATGGAAATTGCTAAATAACCAGAAGTTAACTGGCAATGGAAACCATTGTACTGCATATCAAAACTTGATGAGATGCAAGTAAAGTAGTAGTACTTCGAGGTAAATGTGGTGTCTTAGATTTCTTCAGGAAACATGAAAGAGTTAAACAAGTTAGGCCATCGAAGGAACCAGCTGAGTAAAAAACATGTTACCTGAGTGGATAGCAAGAGTTCATATAGGAAGAAGTTGTATGCTGTAGTGGAAAAGAGATCTTGACTAGAGCTAGGAGACTTGTGTTCTGATGCTAATGCTACTGTTTACTGCTAATTTGTTCACTCTCACTTGTATGGGCCCCCACCGTCCTCTCTAAAAAGGGTTCACTCATGCCAACCATATGAGCACATCCAGAATCACTTTAAATACTGTTTACCAAGCTTAACAGTGAATTAAGTCTTGGTGAAATAGGATATTAAACTTTTCGAAGAAGTAAGAATATCAAGATTTTCTGAAATTTTCAAAACAAATGACCATCCAGCAGTTGAACTTGTTCTACCGATGATTTTCTTTCTGACTCTTCTGAAATATTTACCTCTTGTTAATCAAAATACGTCTTCTGACCTGAAGTCCTAGGAAACTATCTTTGCCAAAGCTCTAATGGTTGTCCTATCTTAATTGCTTCCTAGAACATAGAATAACGGGGCCCAGCATTGTTGTGTGTTAGAATCACCTGGGAGTTTTCAAAAACACAAATCCTGGGACTCCACCCCAGACCAGTTATTTCAGACTCTCTGAGGATGAAACCTTGGCATCATTTTTAAAAAGTTGCCTAGGTGATACTAATATGAGCCAGGGTTGAGACCACTGTGGAATGGTGAAAATAACCTGATTTACCAAACAGTTTAGAGAACAATTTATATTTTCAGTTTTTTTTTTTTTAAGTTTCAGTCATGTTACAACCTTTTTCACATCGTCTTTGTTCTTTTGGTTTTTTTGGCCACACCACATGGCATTCGGAACTTCCCTGAACAGGGATCAAACCCACGCCCCCTGCAGTGGAAATGCGAAGTCTTAACCACTGGACCACCAGGGAAGTCCTCTGATATTTTAAAAATATTTTTAAACTGCAAGGTGTTGGTTGGACACACAAATGTGGCATTACAAATGGCACATGTTTTGAAAATACAGTGCTATGAGAGCATATAATGGGTGCCCTGTGTAAACTGGGGGGTTAGGGGATGCGTCCCTCAGGAAGAGAATTTTAAACTGAGAAATCTAAAGAATTAAATAGTTCAGGGGGTGGGTTCAAGTAGAAGGGATCATGAGTGCAAAGGCTCTGTGGTAGGGGGGATGCAGGGTGTATTTGAAAAATGAAGAAAGAGTGGCAGGTATGGTGAGAGTCCGTTTCATATGCAAAAGTAGAATTTAAACATGTCCTGTGACAAATTAATCTAGACAAACCTTCTCTGGGCAAATGGGTGAAAGAACTTTTTGAAAGTTGCCGTATTCTCTCAATTTAGTAGAATTTGCTAGAGACCAACCTTGGTTGGTTTTCTTATGTTTTGGTTTTTTTTTAATAAGTTGTCACCCAGTAAAAGGAATGGCGGTACTTTTAATCATTTCCAGTCCCAAAATTTAGTGGATGGGAATAACTTCTGGCTCTTTAGAACGAACAGTTAAGTTTATATCTAAGATTAAGATTATCTATAAACACCATGCACCTCATAAGATTGTTGTGAGGATTAATTAAAGGAGATCAGATAAAGCCCCCAGCATCCTGACTGGAATACCTGGGGCATGTCCTCCCTGTGTCCAATGTTCTTTTTCTATCCCATTCTACAACCTTAGTCATATTCAGCTACATACAAAATTAAACTACACTACCTTAAAACCCATACCCCCTGCAGCGGAGCATGGAGTCTTAACCACTGGACCGCCAGGGAGGTCCTTCAATCACCATTCTTTTTGGAACTTCAGGTTTGTGTTTTTTTAAGCAAATGGATCCAGTTTCATAATTCTGACTTTAAAAATTTGTCTTCTTTTCAGTCATAGATTTTGATTCATGTTTTCCTTTAAATTACTGGGTTTTATTGGGAAAAATATCTTCCCCTTTAAGCATAAAGAAACTTTCTCAAACTTCCCCATAACCACGAAAGAAAGATGTGTTATGGTGACCAACTTATTTTGCTGGGATTTTCCTGGTTTAAAACCTGAACGTCCTGCCTCCCACTAACTCTCAACCTCCCCATCAGTAAACCCTGACAGTCACCACCCTAGGTGTCATTGATCTGACTCTCACTTATCTCTGGCCACCATCACAGACTTGGTTCCCCTTCAGGCATCTTCCCGCAAATATGATTTGCCTTTTAAGAGACAAAGTAGGAGTGGAGAGAGAAGAATAGTACTGTTGGCAAATTTACTTCCTATTACACTGTCAAAACTGGATATATTTTGATTTTTAGTAAATCTGATAAATGAGTGTCTCTATTATGTCTAAAATGCGGTTGTGTTGCCTCTGGTGTTTAAAAGGGGTAAAAGATGGTTCAACACATACAATTCCCAGAACCTGACATGAACCAGGCTTGAAAGCAAATCCTTTTGCTTTCCCTAGAGATGGCAGGACTAAGTACCTTAGGGACCTTAATTCTATGTTCTAGTTCCCACGGAAAGACACCTATAATAACATTCCCAAATGTTTTTGTTCCTTTGAAGGCTGAATTGTAACCTCAATATGTCAGATGCTTCAAACTTAAAGGGTAGCTTTTAAAACTCTTATCCTCAAAATGACAGTAAACTCTTGGCACTAACACTTCTCAGACCCTCTCAAGGAGCTAGAAACGTTGACTCCAATTGAACACCGAAGGGCTAATGACATCTAGGACAGAGGTTCTCAAACTGTGAATGACAAAATTAATGGATTACAACCAGCATTAAATATATATATAGAGAGAGAGAGAGAGGGAGAGAAGGGGGGGACATACGACAGAAAATGTTATTTTGTAAAATGTATTTGGTTTTTATATTCTGATCTATGTATGATCCTTTATCCAAAACGATTGGGATCAGACATATTTTAGACTCAGAATTTTTCAGAGTTTAGAAAAAAGTTTTTCAGTTCGATGACTGCTATGCTGAATAGAGTTAAAATTATTGCCACCAGTGAGTAGAAGAAAGTGCAACATCATCAGAGGAGGATCCAGGGGTGTTGCTTATCTCTAAACCAGGGTCTTGGCCTCAGATAATAACAAACAATAAAAGAGAAAACCATTAAGGGGGTAGCAGTAGTGAAGTAATATTAAATCTCTTCATCAGTCTCCACTTTCTGCCTAATCGTATAAATTAATTCTCTTACCATCCCTTTCCAAGCTGCAGCCAAATTGAGGGCCATTTCCAGTCTTTCTGGCTAGAAACCAGAAAAGTCAGGTGACCCCCAACCCTACCAGGACCATACCTTCTTAAGGGATCAAAGCTTCAGCCTGGGTTTTGGTTACTGCTGTGTGAAATTGCAAGCCCTTAGCCTTGATTTGTGGGGAAAATGAAGATCAGCCTTGCTAGGAACAGAAACTTCTCTCCCCACCAGGCAATCAAGAATTATTCTTCAAACATCTGTGTTAACACGAGGTGGAATGTGAGTAAAATAGGTTGATGTATCTTTCATGCTCAACTTTGTGAGGCAGTGTCCTTAGCTGTGGTCTGGAATATTCTTGGAATCTGCAATTGCTTCAACTTCCTCTATCCTTATGCCTAAATCTCCAAAGTCACATATTTTGCTTTTCTATACAAAACAAGACCTTTTAGCCTAACAGACTTAAGTATCACTTAGCTTTAAATTTGAGGAATAGCAAAAAACCTATTACACTGACAACAGGCCATGAAGTCTGCAAAGCTTGCTGTATGCTAAAGTTGCAACAGTGACTTGGCTTCTGAAGAAAATGGGTGTTTTTGTTGAAAACTAGAAATGATGCAGTTGCATTTTGGGGACTTTTTTTTTTTTTTTGTGGTACGCGGACCTCTCACTGTTGTGGCCTCTCCCGTTGCGGAGCACAGGCTCCAGACGCGCAGGCTCAGCGCCCATGGCTCACAGGCCCAGCCGCTCCGCAGCATGTGGGATCTTCCCGGACCGGGGCACAAACCCGTGTCCCCTGCATCGGCAGGCAGACTCTCAACCACTGCGCCACCAGGGAAGCCCGACTTTTTAAAAAAAAAAATTTTTTTTTTTATACAGCAGGTTCTTATTAGCTATCCATTTTGGGGACTTAACACTTGCTTTTCTAGTTCACAAAACCCTACATTTCCTCATGTTTCTGGGACTCCAGAGTCACTCCTGTAAGCTAGTTGGCCCTGGGCAGAAGTGTGAAGTCATCACAGACGACAGCACGTTTACTTCTTTCTCTCTCCTAGAAGCTCTTCCTCTAGTCAGACACCCAGAGTTCTTACTCTTCTGATCCCTGACTGTCCAATGGAAAGCTTTAGATTCTCAAGTTCAGAGGTTAAAACAGTGAATTCTGAATTATCAGTTTGAGACCTGTATGTTAGCTCTCCTTGATAGCAGCACTTTAAAATTGCTATAGAAGATGGGCTTCCCTGGTGGCGCAGTGGTTGAAAGTCCACCTGTCGATGCAGGGGACGCGGGTTCGTGCCCCGGTTTGGAAGGATCCCACATGCCGCGGAGCGGCTGGGCCCGTGAGCCATGGCCGCTGGGCCTGCGCGTCCGGAGCCTGTGCTCCGCAGCGGGAGAGGCCACAACAGTGAGGCCCGCGTACCGCCAAATAAATAAATAAATAAATAAATAAATAAATAAATAAAATTGCTATAGAAGAGATTAAAAGGAGTGAATGGTGGAACTTCAGGGACTTTGATATCAGTCAGTGTGAGAGGTCTCTGTGCAAGAGGGTCTTACTGGTGCTCTGACCATAAACTCCACACACTCCATAAGAACTGAGCTGCTCTTAAACTTGCCAAGATGTGTGTTCCCTCGGTGCAGAACATCAAACAGCCTAACAGCTTAAGTAAAGGGTGCAAAATTCATCATGTGAATCTGTTTTTAACAAACACAATTGAATGATGTTTTTACTAGTATAGCTCAAAGAAAGCCAAGTGAGATAAACTATAAAACCATACTCCATGGAGTCTTAACTCGGATGTGGCTAAGTATAAAAAGCAAAACTGACCAGATGTTACATTTAGCAGAGGTAAAATGCCTCAAGCAATATACATGTCCAATAAAAACTTCAAATCCCTTTGGAAGTGAAAAACAGCTTGACTTCAGTGAGTGGTAGCTTTAGTGCATGGTTGGGGGGCGGTTGTGTGCAAAGCGCCTCCATGCGCACACTCTGGAGAAAGAATTTTTTCAGGGTTTTCCCTCCTTGGGTGTACATGTTGTAAACAACACATAAGTTGTGTGTGTGTTTTTTAAGCAAAAATCTGTGGAGTGGAGAAATCTAGTTTGCCCTTATCTGTGTCAGCTTCTTGCATGAGATGGGGCTAAAGACATTTCCGGGAAAAAGAAGAAAGGTAGGACGTTTTAAGCATATGAACACATAAAAATGGAAGAGTCTTTTAAAAAGGAGACAAAAGAGAGAAATGTTGGTAAGAAAGGAAGTGAGCAGGGTGAAGTTTGGGCACAAAATGACCAAAACACCTTGTGAACATGTTTAATGGGACCCCAGAGTGCCAGGGCATTGGTAATGCCATCGGGACATTAATGGTAACACGCACCTTGTAAGGAATTTTTGGTGGTGGTGGTTAAATTTTTATATACCTCCCTTTGGAACTGATGGAGTGTATGGCTGTGCCTGGGAAAGCTGGTGAGACAGTTAAAGTGCTAATGGCCATGCCAGAGCCTGAGGACTGGACTAGCAAGTGCTTAAATGGTTTCATAATAAAACTTTGGGATGACAGGCACATGCATTTGAGTGCTAGTCACACTGCTCTGAGCCTCACGGCAATTGTAGTGTTGTTTATTTCCCTATATCATTACCCGAACCCCCTCTATCCGCGACAAAACACCTACTACTTTAGGTACATCGTATTTTCCCAAACCGACTTTGAAAAGTTCCATTTTTAAACAGTACGTACAAGCCGAAGTACGCTGATACCAACGTAAAATGGCAATCCAAAGGCAATTCCCTGTTTTCTAATCCCACGGTTTCCTTATTGAGAACCGTCCCTGCATATGCAGATTAGGGAGCCAGGGAAGACCGTTTCATTGATTAGAAAATCAACTTTTACAGTTCTTTTCCTGAGTTATTACGCTACCCTGTACTGTATGGATACTTAATGGGAAAGAACGTGAGGTACTGAATTTTCCGCTCTCTGGGTTTCTAATTATTCCAACCGCCTTCAAAGAAGTGTAGTTCTTGTGCTGTGGCTAAATTCAGAAGCGGGAAATGCCAACCCCTCTAAAGGCAGACGGATCGCCAAAACCAGGGACTGAACCAGAGTAGAGAAGGGTTAAGTGAAACGAGTGCCCTTCCGAGAAACCGAAACCACATCGCCCAAGCTAACGGGCGCCACCCGGGAAGCGCCGGGTGGAAGGTACGAGGATACACAGACCCCGCCCGGGCGTCCCCACATCCCGGAGCGCCCTCTCGCGCCCCCGCGCGCCCGACCGGGGAGGCAAGCCTCGCGCGCTCCCTCCGCTCCCGCGGGCTGGGGATGCGGCCGCCGACGCGCGCGGGGGCGGGGCCGGCTTGGGGGGCGCGCGCGCGCGGGGCCGCGGGCAGGGGGGCGGGGCGGCAGAGCTCGGCGGCTGGGCCTGGAGGACAGCGGCGGCGGAGGCGACGAGTGGCAGCGGGAGCGGCGCCGAGAATCCTTGCGGGACGCGGGCGACAGGAAGCGGGGAGCGCAGAGGTAACTCAGGACGGAAAAGGCGGGTGGGGAGTGGGTGCGGGCCCGTTGGACCCCGAGGGCGAGTGGCGGAGGCCGCTCGCCCGGGGCGCCGACGCCGCTACCCGAGAGGAGGGGGCGGGGCGCTCGCGTCCCTGGAGGTGGTGCTTTTTGTCTGCCTTCCCCGACCGCTCCGCCCCCTTCCCCTCCCCCCACTGCGACCTAGCCCCCTGCCCTTCTCCTGGAAGCCTCCTCCGGGACCCTCTCGCGCGCGCGCTCCCGCCCTTGTTTTGTTTGGACTGGGGAGGTTGGGGAGCTCTTCCCTGATCTAGGGCCCTGCGTCCCAGCGCGCCTGCGCCAGCGTCCTCCCGCCCGCTCCGATTGGCTGAGGTCTTGCGCATGCTCCCGAGGCCCGCGGTGGGCCTCGCTGTCCGCTCCCGCCCTCCCCCTCACCCCACTCTCAGCGGTTTTCGGAGCCGGTTCGAAAGATGCCGGCGGCGGTGACTGGCTGTGGCGAACCCGCCCCCCAGGTTCTCCGCCCCCGCCGCCGCCATTACGGAGCTCCCAGCGGTGAGTTCGCCGAGCGCTGGGGCTCGCGGTCCGCCGCCTCCTGCGTCGCGCGTTGGGCGCCGCTCGGGTCGCGGCGTCGGCCTCCCCGCGCGCATCCCGGAGCGGGAGCTCGAGCTGTCAGCTGCAATGAGCGCGCACCTCGGTGTCCGCCGCCGCTGAGCTCGCCGCCCTTTGCCTCGCCGCCTTCATCCTGGCTCCGCTCTCGCCCCCGCCTTGTGCTCGGCGCCGCACCGGCCGCTCCCCGCCTTTGTCTCTGCTGGTCTTTCTAACCGGTTCTCTCGGCGGTCTGGGCTCGGTGTCAGCTGTTGGCGCCCCTGAAAAGCCTTTGCTGCTGCTGCCGCTGCCGCCGCGACGCGGGCCTAAGCTTTCGTTTTCCCGTATGGCTTTCCTAGAGCTTGTTAGTCACTGCTCCTTAGGTGATGTGATTTTAGCTAAGAAAGTCAAACGTGTGAATAGGGGCGTTTGTAAAGAGTTGGAGGCAGGAGTGGTGAAGTGAGAGGCCCAGATTTGAGATTTTGATACTGAATTGGCCAATGTCTGTGACCGAGGACGAGTCACTTAACCACTTTGAGGGAGTGTTCACCCCTGCACAGAGGACGGCCAAGGTGAACTTTACCGCCCTTTCCGCGTATACATTTTCTCTCTGTTGTTTATCATGCTTCCCGACTTTATGTTACATTGAAAAGTGAGAATTTAGTTAAAAGTACAGCTAGGAATTCACCTGGGACTTTATGGACAAAGCTGGCCTTAGAGTGAAGTTACACGTGTCTAGTTTTATTTTGGAAGATAGCTTAGTTTTGTTTAATCTGGCATAGGCATAAAACCGTTAAGAACTTTTAAAATTCTTATTGCTCTTTTTAAAAGTTTAGTGTAATGTGTTTCAAAGTAGAAGTAACATTTTTAGAGGTTATTTTTGGCCTTGTTTTTAAGCTTAATTGGAAGATTGAGGGCAAGAACTTGGAGAAAGTGTCCTGAACTCTTCGTGTATAGATGAAAATCCTAACTCTTTAGCCAGTTAGATTGTGCGTGCCTTAGGAATAGATCCCTGTAGTGTCCATAGCATCTGTGCCCAATATAGACACTGATATATTGAAATACAAAAGTGAAAAAGAAGTTGCTAGCTAATTATACGCATGCTTTTTGTGACATTACCTGTTAAGTCTGAATATAGTTAAAGATTTTAGATTGAGAACAACTTGATGTAATCAGTGCATAGCTAATGATATTATAATGTATAATGTCTTGTGTACATTTTATGGTAAAATATGAAATAATACTTTCCCTAAAATGCGTACTTTCAAGGATATCAGTAAACTGAAATACATTGTTGAACTACTTATTTTTCTAGTGCTTTCTCAATGTAGAGAAAGTAAATTAAAACTGAAATTACGGACTTTCTACTTTTACAACCTTTTCTTTATTGCCTGCATTTAAACAACTTAGCACTTCCCTTGACGAAAGCAAATCTTTGTTATGTTAATCTCACATTAAATTTTAAAAACAGGTTGATGACCACAGAAAGACCACATAAACCACAGGTAAACTCAGATGGCACATATAAGAACCCAGATGAAAAACTTATTCAAGTTTCGTCTATTCGTTCTTTCACTTAATAAATATTTATTAAGCACCTATTCTGTGCCTGGCATGTTTCTTAGGCACCAAGTATGCAGCAGTGAACCAGCCAGATAAGATTCCTGCAAGGAAACAAGTGTGGCGGCCTAAAAGTCTGATCATTCAGAAATGTAGCAACAAAAGTTAAATTAATGAGTATCTGTGATGTTCAGGTAGTATGAATTAACCATTCATATAGTTTTGTTAGCTTTGTGATGAACAGTGAACTTATGGAATAACTCATTAACCAACCTATTATAAAGAAAATGCTATAGGGCTTCCCTGGTGGCGCAGTGGTTGAGAGTCCGCCTGCCGATGCAGGGGACACGGGTTCGTGCCCCGGTCCGGGAAGATCCCACATGCCGTGGAGCGGCTGGGCCCGTGAGCCATGGCCGCTCAGCCTGCACGTCCGGAGCCTGTGCTCCGCAACGGGAGAGGCCAAAAGAAAAGAAAGTGCTATAGACGGAAGCCTTAATTTTTATGACCTTTATTAAGGAAATACAGAGCTGAGGCAAACGTTTCTTAATATTTATATTAAATTCTAAATATTTAGTTTTATTTTTTAAGTGTTCTTCACACTTGCTGAATATAGTAATAAGTACTGTCAGGTGTCATTGTTCATTCAACTTTTTTCTCCAATATTTATCCAGCACCCAGCATGTGCTGGGCATCCTTCTAGGTGCTGGGAATACAGTGATGAATTAGTCCTAGCCCTTGTAATGCTTACATTTCACTGGAAGAGACACATAATAAAAAAGTAAATAGACGTATGTTGAATTACACGTGGTGTTAAATGCTGTTACAAATGCCATATAAAGAAACCTGAAAAAGAATAAGAAGGATGGGAGGGCTTTCTGAGGGGGTGACACTGAGCACAAATCTAATTGAAGTGTCTAGGAAAAGAATGTTGCAGTGTAAAAGAAGAGCATGTGCAAAGCACACACTGAGGACCAAAAGATGATCTGTGTGTTTGGAGTCAAGAGAGTAGAGTGATGGGTGGAGTAGTAAGGGGTGAGATTACTGAAATAAGGGGGTGTGGTGATGGGGAGGTTTTAAGCAGGAAAGTGTCAGGCTCTGTTTTTTTTGGTGGATGCAGCCAGGAAGATTGGCAAACCAACATTTCTCAGTTATTCCACCCTGGGCATACTTCTTACCTGACCTAATTTAAACTAACATTCTTGTTCTCAGGTTAATGATGTCTAATGTCTTTATGGACCATGTACTTGTTGCCCTGACTTCAATTTTGTCATCTTGGCATTGAGAGTAGTTTCCTTTGCACCCCCACTCCTTTTCTAAAACCTGTTTGTTTCAATTTTGAACAATTAGTAAATATAGAGTTGACTGGAAGGGTTTTGACTTTTTTTTTTAGTATTTTACTTACAGGGAAAATATTTTTTAAAGATCCTCTATGAACAGACTGCTGAAGGTTTTGCTGACTTCGCAGTATCATTTTCAACCTAGCTAGTATTATCATGGGTTAAGAAAGATGAATTCATTAGCAGTATCACTTCACCAAGAATAACCTGATCATGAAGTTTTACTTCTGTATGGTATTTACATGTAAAAGTGTCATCAGATTTGCTTTTTTTTTAAATCAAGGAAAATGTATTATTATGTAAGTTCTAGTTGGGTGAGGGAGCAAGTTTATGTATTGAAATTATTCCAAGATAGACTTTTAGCTTTCACAAACCTAAATAATGCCCTTAAACCCAACTTTTCACAAATGAGAAAACTTTTTATTTTTGTGTTTTATAGTTGTTGAAGTGAACTGCTATGTGAGCATTTTAAGTAGTTTTTGTAACAGTTAATAATTTTTAAATATTCGTGGATATTCCTAATTTACTCTTGAATAATAAGTTTTTAGCATATGATCTTGAATTCTTTCAGCTGCCTTTCATTGCAGTTGACGGATAGTTCACAAGTCTGGCATTGCTCTTGGTGTTCCCATAAAATGGTTTTCCCTGTAAATGTGAAAGCGTTCTGTATGTTTGGAGCTTCAAACTATTACCTGACAAATTGAAAGCTCTTAAATTCCTAGACAGGGTTAGAGCTTAAAGTAGAAGCTGAATGACTAGTCTACTCTTTCCCAAGTCTTCATTAATGTTCAGTAGCACAAAGATCTAAACGCCTAACTGATTATTTTCTTAAATTTTGGAAGAGTTTTTATATAAAATGTTACTGAGGCCCAGATGAGGATGGGCGGGGCAGAGGGTATTAATGATCAGGTAAATTTGAGTGATTTACATGCGTTTTATTTTTAAATCTTTAATGTTGTTCTTTTGTGCTGATTTTACTTAACATTAGAAGTATGACAAATAAGGTCTTAGAGGCATATTTATTCTCCTAGGTGATGGTCTGAATTTGCTTTTCTGAGTCTGGAGGCTCTTAGACTGTCATGTTCTTCAGCAGTATTTTTGCCCTTGTATTACTTCTCTGATGGAGATGGAGTTAAGGTTACAGTTAAGTTTCCTGACCCCTTTGAGAACAGTAACAACAATAGCCTCTCTCTTTAGTAAACTGCTCTTTGAGTAAACATTGACTAAACTATTTCTAGGTCTCCTTATTCTGTCCTTTCTGAGTTCCTGATACTAGCAGAAGGGATGGGGTTAGGTTCCTTATGAGCTTTCTTGTCCTTGTTGCCTTTGTTCATGTGGAAGGTGCAACAGCTGCTGTGGCTTGTGCATTTGTCTTAGTCGCTGCTTTTACATAGTCTATATTTTGATAGTGATTTTATCTTTCTGAATGATAACTGACTAAGTCATCTGTCGCTTAACTATAAGTTTTATAGTGAATTTTTTTTCCCTTTGGATGTATATTAAATTTAGACGTTTTAGTTTAGTTTTGTTTCTGTTAATCTTCACACCAGGTCTTTTCTGTGCTTTAGGTTGATTCTTCACCACACTGAAACCACTAGGAAAAATCCTTGTGGTTAACAGCAGAGGCTTCAGAGTGTAACCTGTACTCGGGCCTAGAAATTATTTTAAATGGCGACTGATACGTCTCAAGGTGAACTCGTCCATCCTAAGGCACTCCCACTTATAGTAGGAGCTCAGCTGATCCACGCGGACAAGTTAGGTGAGGTAGGGGCTGACACAGTCTTGAAGCTTCACTCTTGGATCAGTCCCTGACTTCAGGCCCTGCTGGGTCCTTCTTGGTACCTGTTCCTTCCTCTACTTGGGGGAGTCTGGGTTGTGAATCTGAACAAATCAAGTAGATACAAAGTTCTTTTCATCTTCCCTTTCCCCTCAAACTCCTGAGAAAACCTAAATTTATTCCAAATCAAGTATAATTACTTATTTCCATTTGAAATTCTAGCTAAAATAAAATACATTGAAAAGTACTTCTTAAGAATCATATTTCATTTCAAAGAACCTTGTTAAAAGTAATTTGCATCAGATCCTGGAGTCGACTTGAAGAATTCTCCTACGTCTTCTGACACCCAGTTAGGCCCCTTGAAAAAGAGAGAAAAGAGAAATTTTGTTTGCATGTGTGATTATGGCCGTTTCTTTTCTTAGAAGGTAGAAGATAACACCATGCCGATTCGTCGAGCTGTGAATTCTACCCGGGAAACTCCTCCCAAGAGCAAGCTCGCTGAAGGGGAGGAAGAAAAGCCAGGTAAAGTAAAGCGGTGGACAGCTTCAAAAGGCAAAAGTTTCTGCTCCAGTTTGGAGTGTCCCATAAATTCCCTTGAACTTACTTGTTCTTTTTTTATGCTTCAGTGTTTGGGGGGAGCATTTAGAGAGAGAGGTGGTACCTGTTGGTATGTCATTTCTAGACCATGTGGGCAAAGAAAGAATTTCATCTTGTCTCTAAAGATTTTTAGAAGGTGAAAATTTCATGTTCTTGGAATTAAAAAACAGAAAGATGGTTGGAGAGAACAGGAATGGTCGAAGAGTAGCTTCTGGGCATACAGTGTCATCGGGATGAAGACCCTGGAAGAATGGAAGACTTGGGCCTTCAAGATGGACAGCGGAAGGCTCAACCAGAAATCATCAAGAGGCCTCAAGGGAGCAAATGGGCGATCAAAGCATTGGTTTGTAACTTTGGTGTTGGTGGAGAGAAGATTGGCCAGGCAGATGTGGGAACATAATAAATCAAGAGAAAGGTAGAACCGTCAATCTGGAGCATTCGTGTTCCTTCATGGCACCTCTAACCACTTCTGCAAGTGGAACTGCTTTTCTTGTTCTTGTGACCTTTTTCTTTTTCTTTTCTTTTCATTGCCAGGGATGAGCACATGGTGCTGTCCCTGTCGTGGCTGTTAGAACCAAATATTTGCTGACCAGCATATATTACCAATAAAATAATACATGCACCCTTGATGCCTTTATCCTTAGTGCACTAGGGATCTGCTCTTCTCCAGCTGAGCATGGATTTTGTCTCAGAATCCTCAGACGAATACTACAGGCATTTGGGGTACTCTGGCCTAAGGCAGTGAGGAGACATGGGAATCAGCATATTAAAAAAAATAATAGTTGCTGGTGAGTTGAGGGTAGGTTATTTTTTCCAGGACTGAGATAAGCCACTTGATGGCCCATCTTGAGCCGCATTTAACAGCCAGCTGAAGTCACTAAGTCACTAATAACATGAGTTTTCAGAATACACCAGAGTGTTCAGGTGTAAGGTATTAGAAAAGTCAACCGAGAATTTATAAAGGACCAGTAAGACACTTCACAAGTTGTGTTTGCTTATCTTATCTCTGTCCCATTATAGTATTTTGTACATGAAAATAATTGGACTTCACTCATGTTGTAAATTTTATAAATCCAAAAAGGCATACACAATAGTTCTGTGAGTTGGAAACATTGTCTCATATGTAACAGTGTCTCATTATCTGTTGAGCAATTGAACCTTTATTAAACCGTAAGCTTTAAGAGAAAATAATGTGGAATTTAATTTGTAGCCCTGCTGTTATGGTAAAACTCAGTAAACGGTCTTGGCTTTTCAATTTGTTTAGAATAAAGCAATGTAAAAATAAGTAAACATGACTAACTAAAAGTAAGTTCTTACAGTTAGGTCGGCCAGTTAGGTCAGATCGTTGGGGCAAAGGGCTGTAAAAGATACATCGTGATAAAAAAAAAATACATCTTGCAGTTATCTGTATCACCAGATACCATTGTTATACTGAAGTTCTAGCCTTAATATTTGCGTAACAGCTCTAGAAGCAGTAGAAGAGGCCAGAGGAGGATGGGAATCAGTACAAGTGCTAGCCTACAGGTTTCCCCTAAAGCATTTTGTATTATGTTCATAATAACTCTGTGAAGTAAGGGTACTGAGATATGGAGATGTCAAAGAACTTGCCCTAAGATATCAAGCTAGAATGTTAGAAAGTCTGAACTTGAATCCAGATATATCTGACTCTAGAGCCTTGATTTTTGCTGAGCATATATGGGAGGATTTTTCACTTACATGCAAGTCTGGTTGAAGAGCGTGATCCAGGATGATTTACAAATTATAGTTGACTATCCTGAAACTTACGGCTTAGAATTTTAATTTGTAGAATTCCTTTAGCATTGTATGTATGTGGTTTGGCTATCAGAAGGAAGTGGCATTTTTAAAAATCTCTTATTTATATGAAGGCCCCAAAGAAGTCTTCATTATGCCAGTAATGAGTTCACATAATTTAAATGACTAAACTCTTCAAGCATATCCTTTTTTTTTTTTTTTGCCTAGTTTTGGCCACTGATGCCCTTTTCTTTTAAGTCTCTGCTTAACCATTTCCTGGGGTTCTGTGGTCTGTAGTGGCTGCTCAAGGAGACCTACTGAGAAAAGACACAGACCAGCAACTGCAGACCTCAGTGTTCCCCCTCTCATATTTCTACACTTGCCAGAATCATTTCACTTGGAAAATAAATATTAATTTTCTATTATTTATTCCCTTACTAATATTAGCCTGTTAAATTATGAAATGGCTAATTTCTTAATTATGAGTCTCATCATTAATGTTATAGAGTAAAACACTCAAGAGTTTTGATTTGGGGTAAAATGAGTTTCCCTTTCTGTGCAATTTGCTGATCCTTCTCTTTTTCTCACCTAATGGTCTGGATCAGCAACCCCTTATATAGGCAATTTGAGTGACATAAATCGGGGAAAAAAGTGTACTCATAAATCATTTGTTCATTTTAGGATACAACTGTTAATTGCAACATTTGGCTTATCTGTTTAAAGAGATAAACTTTTACCCTTTTATTGACTTAGGCTCTAATGTATTTACTTGATGCAATTCTACGCACCTGATTTCTTTTTTTTTTTTTTTTAGAACCAGATGTAAGTTCAGAGGAATCTGTCTCCACTGTAGAAGAACAAGAGAATGAAACTCCACCTGCTACATCTAGTGAGACAGAGCAGCCAAAGGGGCAACCTGAGAATGAAGAGAAGGAAGAAAACAAGCCTTCTGAGGAAACCAAAAAGGAGTAAGGACTTATGCCTTCTTGCTATTTGTATGTGAAGACTATGTAAAAGGACTGTAGGTCAGATTTTTTTAAAGTGATACAACTTAATTTATGCTAGATACATGCTATTTGGAGTTACTGTTTTTGGAATTATCTTTTGGAATAGGCTTACGATGTAGTCATATGGCCTATTAGAATTTGTAGTAGTTATCAGAACAGTGGTTTGACGGATGCACAATTCATTCTTTTCGGCTTTGGCATGTGTTTTTGTGCTTAGAATTCATTGTGGGAGTGTCTCCTATTGTAAACATTGACATAATTTCAATAAGAAATGGAATGTGACTAAAAATCTGACCTGAGAGATTCTTCTTCACTTTATTCCTCCCTCTTTGCAAGAATGAGTTGTTTTTACGTGCTTATGTTAGAAAGCATTAATCTATACCAAGACATTGCTAGAGTGACCTAAAACTCTGTATATATTTGATGAAGTATTCAATTGGAGGGTGACTTTGGGAATCTGAAGGCAAAATTTGCTATTGATAATCTGTACAATGTGATGGTGATTCTTTTTTAATTTAAATTTTTTTTTGCAGGACAGCTGGTAGCATTCATTCTATTCTTTTCATAGTTGGTGAAAACAGGAATTACTTTTTAAATAAAAGAATGACTTAGAAATAACTATACTTTCCAGGTATAATCCTCAGGGAATCCTTCATCCCAGTTTCATAGGTATATGTAAGGTCTGTGGAATTTTTAGCAGCTACCCTTTCTTTTAGGTACATGGAGTGTTACTGTTACTTAGAATAAAATGTGTATAATGCTTTATGGTTCACAAAACTTTTTATGAATGTAATCTCATCATTTCTTGCAGCACCTTGTGAAGTTTTTGGTATTACGTTACTGTTTTACAGCTGAGGAGGTTGAGACTCAGGTCACTGGCTAAGATCATATAGCTAGTAAATGTTGGAGCTGAGACTCAAACCCAAGTTTTCTGACTTCAGAGCTTGAGTTCTTCGCACTGTACTGAATCGCATCTGTTGCAGTTGTTACTGGAACTCATTTTAAAATTCTCATTTCTTTTATGTACTGGCCCTTCATACTAGTGCTGATTTATATGACTCCTCTCTCCTGTGTGCAGCTGGGAGAGCACACCTTTTTGGTTCATTTGTAGAACCCAATTTTTTTTAAATGTTTTATTTTGTAAAATGTTGCTTATTTTACGTATCACCTCAGTGTGGAAATGAATTAAAACATTGATTTTTATCCCTCTCTGGTCTTTTCTTCTTTCTGACTTTATACTTCTTTCTGAAGAGTTTATCTTGCATAATAACAATTCTTTGTTTTAAAGTGAGAAAGATCAGTCTAAAGAAAAGGAGAAGAAAGTGAAAAAAACAATACCTTCCTGGGCTACCCTTTCTGCCAGCCAGCTAGCCAGGGCCCAGAAACAAACACCGATGGCTTCCTCCCCACGTCCCAAGATGGATGCAATCCTAACTGAGGCCATTAAGGCAAGTTTTTATTTCAAGCAGTTCATCTTAGATTTATTCTGTTTGTCTCTTGCGTATTTGAAAATGGCATACTCCTGTGCAGGCATCAGAAATCTTGCTCTGCTTCCTAAAAGAGATTTAAATAGAAGAAAGCCATTGCTGAGTTCATGTTTTTATAATATTATCACATTTGCTGAGCACTGTTAATTTTTTTAAAAACTCAGATTTACTATAGCAAGTATTTTTAACTTATCTTTAAATGTTTTTTTAAAAACTCAGTTTATTTTCAGTATAGTTTTTATTTGAAGGCTGAACATGTTAATTCATTCAACAAACAATTAAGGACTAGCTTCTCTGTAGCAGGCAGTCCTACTAGTGATATAGCATAGAATAAGACAAACAGAGTCCTTGCCCTTATGAAATTGAATTGTGACTCAGGGTAACTGAAGAGCAATGAGAAAATTTTTATTTCAAAAAAGTATACTATCTTTAGGTTCATTTTCAAAGCTTATGTCTAATATTAGTAGTTGGTTATCTTTCACACCAGAACTCTTTTAGAAACGTCACTACTTTGCTTCATCACCTAGTCATTCCAGAATACTTGCAAAATCTATCCTCCTTCCATAGCTTTATAACTTTGCTATAATTCATTGACTTTCATTAGCTTGTGTGATCATCAGATACTGTTTTCCTGTTTTAAGGGTATCTTCTAATCTGACCTTGCCTTTTTGTGTGTAAATTTTTCTGGTTCATTTTGCCATGTTTATTTCATATGATCAGATGACAAGAGGAGTTAAAGTAGAAGCCATAGACACTCTGATTTCAGGGACCTTGTTGCTAGGATCTGAGTCAGAATTGGGGAGAGAAGGCTACAGATCAGTTTAACTAGCGGTGGTTTACATAGGAAAGAGGAGCTTGGTGGTCATACTTAGAATTTGAGAAGACGCCACTAACAAACTGGAAAAAAGGTTTGCCTTCAGACCTCTCCCTACACTCCTTCAAGACAACTCTCAACTCATTAAGAAAACTTTCTTGGTTTATATAGCTTGATTATAGTGAGATCTCTTTTCTTTGTGTAGCCTTTCTTCAAGGATTTCACTTTGTGACCTCTCAGTCTAGGTTTGGGTTACAGCAGGGTTACAGTGAGGGTGGAGAAGGGACTAAAATTCTAAGATAATAAAACAAAAAATTTAAACAGTATAATTAGGCCTGAAAAATAGTTTGAATATGATTATGCATATTTGTACAAATGAAATACATACATATACGTATATATATCTCCCGTGTATTCCATGCAGTGTAAACAAATCATGATTTCAGACCATTGACACCATTTTCTGAATTGAACAGGAATCTTGATACCTATTTTCATCTTATTCAGTTTGGTGGAGCAGGGATTGTTTTAGCATTAGAATGTGCTTTTCTGCTTGATTTTCTTTACTCTGTGTTTTCTTATAAGATCAGGAGAAAACTTCAGTAGGTTGTAATAGGTCAGAGACATTTACTTGAAGCAGGTGATTCATTTTAACACAATCCATATTAAATTGTGTTGTACAGTCTTTTCTGGTTCATCTGTCTGTGACTTATTTTTCTTTATCGTCAGTGTATAAAATAACATTCAACCAAGTCTTTATGCAACGACAGTGAGTAAATCCTATGGTCATTTTATAGACAATGGCTACACAAAACTGGTGGACTAGCTCATTAGATAATAGATGCTGCTTGTGTGCTTCAAAATGTAAAGCTTTTGAAACAGAATTGCTGCCTTTGTAACGCAATGACCTACTTCAGTTTTCCACGGGCATTAGTCAAATGGAGTATAGATAAATAGGATGGAAAAGGAAGAGGGCACTTTAAATTGCAATCGAATGCTCTCATTGTCCAAAACGCCTGTTAAGGCTTTGCATCTGTAAACCCAGTTTTGTGCCATTTATTCAGATTATCTTTGCTTATGGTATCTGCTGGCATTCACACAAAGCCTGCAGAGGAATACTGGTTCTGGTGTGCTGAAGTTCATTCCATAAAATGGGCCAGATCTGTGAACCTACAAGGGGTAGAAGTGCCCTGTTTTCCTCACTTTAATGCTAAAGATCTGTCTTCTAAATACAGAATAGAATTAGAATGGAAAGAGCTTCTTCATGAACACACAGAATGTTATTCACATGTTGTATCTTCTCTTTGGCTGTTTTGAACAATTTAAAATTGTTGCAGAAATATTGTTAATTCTGTATTTCTCCACAGCCATGATGAACTGAAGTTACCTGCAATACTGTTCACTCTTTCCTGCCATTTTTATCATCCATTATCAAGTTCACTTCCAAAATAATTTATTTTGAAAACATAGGTGTCAGAAAACATGAAAAACAGCTAGTTTAAATTAATATGTATGGTTTGATAAATCTGTTTCCTAGGCATGCTTCCAGAAGAGTGGTGCATCCGTGGTTGCTATTCGAAAATATATCATCCATAAGTACCCTTCTCTGGAGCTGGAGAGAAGGGGCTACCTCCTTAAACAAGCACTGAAAAGAGAATTAAATAGAGGTGTTATCAAACAGGTATTAAATGGTTGTTTGTAATAAGATCATTTCAACATGTATTAGCTGTAAATCCATATTTAGTAACATTTAGGCTTTTTGTGCTTTGTGAATTTGTTAGTTAAGATAAGTTAACATGATGATGAAAAGCTTAAAGATAACTATTCTAGAGAACAGAAGCAGTATGGTAATGTAACTTTTTTCTAGCGGCCTGTACTTTTAATTGAACTTTTGGGGGGCTGCTTGTGCTTGAGATTATGTGGTGCTGCAGATTAGAAGTCCAGTTACTGCAGCAGCAGAAAAGGTAATTGTTCTTGTCTTAGGGTTGTTAGTTTTAAGGCCTAGCTTCTGTGGCTAGACTGGTTATCATTATAAATTAGATTTGCACATAGGTTCACCTTAACTTATTAGTATCTGAAACTATTAAGGCTTTGGGGAGCATCAGATAAACCTGAATAAACTGAGAATAATACTAAAACCAATATTGATTTCAGGCATAAATCCATGTTACTTTGCATAGTACATCAAAACTTTACTTAGAGCTATGAGGATATTTTGTACAACACAGCGAATATAGCCAGTATTTTATAATAATTTTAAATGGAGTATAATGTATAAAATTTTTGAATCACTATATTGTAACCTGAAACTAATATAATATTGTAAATCAACTATACCTCAACTTAAAAAGAAAATTGTTTAGCTAGAATGAACTTTCTTGTCAATCTTCAGAGGTCCAGAGGGAGGAAGTAACTACCAAGGTCCCATGGTAATAGCAAAGATGGTTCTGAAGATCTAGTTCACTGCATTCCCTGAGTCCTATTGCCTTTTTTCTATATCTTTCTGCATGGTTTGATTAATAACAGAATTCTGTGCCACTCAGGCATTTAAATTCCTCTTAGGAACTTTCAACAAGTACTTAACTCCACAAATATATTATTGAGTGTGTCCTGTGTGCCAGGTGCTTGGGGGTCCATCTGTGAGTAAAACAGTCCTGTGATGGAGCTTACATTCTTCCTTTCTCAAAATGTTGTAAAACTGGTATTTAAATGGCCTTTAAAATAATCATTGCTTAAAATACATTATCTAACCATTATAATTAGTATCATAGTATATGTCAGCACAGTTTATTAGCTGGCTTCATGTTTTTCTTTTTGAAAATATAGTTTGTGACCTATTTTGCCTCATAGGCTGACCCTCAGTTTGATGCGTCAACAAGTTTATAGGCTGAAAGCATTTCCGTTTGATTGCTGTATTCACAGCAGGGTAGGTGAAGCTAAGGTGTGGAGGACTCAGGTTAATGTGAAGTTCTATGACAGCACTTCGTAAACTGTGGAAGTACATTCTAAGACTTCCACATACCGTCATGTGCAATGTCTAAAATTGCTAGATAACCTTTCCCATATGCAGTAATAATCTGTAACGGGCAAACTGTAGGAAGCATTGTGGCCTGAGATTAACTAGGCCTGACCTTTTGCCAAGGAGCTGTCTTCCTTTCAAGATAGAGGTTTTCTCACTTATTTTTTTTCTTGAAAGCTTATAGTAGACTGTTTAACCTGGTATCACCATTTTTGTAGATGAGGAAACAAAAGCTCAGAGGGTTTATGAGGTTGTCCAGTATTGAATAGCTAAATGGTACCATAAATAGGATTTGATCCCAAGTCTTTTGACTCATCCATTCTTTTTTCTCTGAAGAGTTCAGCAGCGCTTTACATTAGTTCTTGCATCACCATGCCCTGTAATTCGCTTAGTCTAGTATAAAGTTATCAATATGAGTACCAGAATAATTTAAAATAAAAATACCTGTTATTGCAACTAAAGTTAATTTACTTTAGGTAAAAGGAAAAGGTGCTTCCGGGAGTTTTATTGTGGTCCAGAAATCAAGAAAAACACCTCAGAAGTCCAGAAACAGAAAGGTAAGAAGTCTGTACCAGTTTGATTGAGCACTGTAATACTATTACTACTGCTAACAATACAGTGTTTACTGAGTATTCACTGTGTGCACTGTGCAGGATGCAGCCTTTCTCTGAAGGCCTGGAGAGGTTATAATTCATTTGCTCATTATGATTCAGCCAGAGAGTAGATGGGACAGTGTGCGACTCCAGGCACCCCAGCCCCGGAGCCCGTGGGCCTAACTGCCCTCTGTTGAACTATGGGCAGCTGTATGAGTTATACTGCTTTTTTGTGAAATACCTTTTAAACTAGAAGAGGCATACAAGTATATGTTTACCCAATATTAGACCCTAAAACTATATCTTAAGCCAGTTTTTCTTTTTTGTAGACACTAACACTCCCCCTCCTCCAGACACATAATTTCATTTATGGAAAGTATACGATAATAAAGTGAAATACATAATATTTCCTCTGTGTCAGTAATTGAAATCATGACTGTTCCTCTACATCTCCAGTGTTACAGCACTGGAGATTTTTGTACTTTCCTTATAACGTTTTCAAACTTTGAAAATGAATTTTTTTGTACAGTGCTGTCTGATGCTGCATGATCCTTTTTATTCTTTGTTATTGAAGAATGAATTAAGATTTTTAATACCTTTTAATTTTTATATATATTTTTAACTCTCCCAGTTCAATTTTTTTTTTTTTTTAAATCTCTGGCCGCGTTGGGTCTTCATTGCTGCGCATGGGCTTTCCTAGTTGCGGCGAGCGGGGGCTCCTCTTCATTGCGATGCACGGGCTTCTCATTGCGGTGGCTTCTCTTTGTTGCGGAGCACAGGCTCTAGGTGTGCTGGCTTCAGTAGTTGTGGCACGCGGGCTCAGTAGTTGTGGCACGCGGGCTCAGTAGTTGTGGCTCGTGGGCTCTAGAGCGCAGGCTCAGTAGTTGTGGTGCACGGGCTTAGTTGCTCCGCAACATGGGGGATCTTCCCGGATCGGGATCGAACCCGTGTCCCCTGCATTGGCAGGCTGATTCTTAACCACTGCGCCACCAGGGAAGTCCCTGAAACTTTTATCTCAAAGAAATTGCCACTCAAGTGACATTACACCACTGTGATATGAATTATTTGAATGTGCTAAAAAGGAATAGTTTTCTTTTGCTTATTTGATTTGGCAGTCAGCTTGGGAAAGCCCTTGAGTTGAATATAGAAGCATTAGAAAAGAAAACTCTATATCCTGTAATGATGATAATTTTTGATATTACATTTCAGAACAGGAGCTCTGCAGTGGATCCAGAACCACAAGTAAAATTGGAGGATATCCTCCCACTGGCCTTTACTCGCCTTTGTGAACCTAAAGAAGCTTCCTACAGTCTCATCAGGAAATACGTGTCTCAGTATTACCCTAAACTTAGAGTGGACATCAGGTATGAGCCAGAGGCCTGGACTTTAAAACACAGATGTCTGTATTACTTCCTTAGCCCCTTTTTCATGAGAAAGGAGAAAGATTAAATATTCAGTAAGGATTACTTCCAGTTGAGCTAGGAATAAAACCTTTTTTTGTGGGTTTTATTTTTTGTCCCATTATATTTTCCTTTTCATATCTCCATATGTAGTTTCTTTTTGAAACTCAAACCGCATGTTGACTTTCACAAGACTCGGATAGAGTAACTTTTCATGATGTCAGCTACTAGAATATTCAGAATTAAACGATGTCCTCTCAGCTGCTGATTATTTTTTTAATTTTTTTATTGTGATAAACTACACATAAATGTAAAATTTACTTTCTTAACCATTTGTAGTGGTAACAGTGTTTAGTTGTATGAAATACTTCCATAGTGTGCTACCATCGCCACCACCCATCTCCAGAACTCTTTTCATCTTATAAAACTGTAACTCTGTACCCATTAAACAAGAACTCCCTGTTCCCCCTTATCCCCCAGTCCCTAGCAGCCACCATTCTACTTGGTCTCTACAATGTTTGACTGCTCTAGGTGCATACCTCATATAAGTAGAATCATACAGTATATTTTGTGACTGGCTTATTTCACTTAGCATAATGTCCTTAAGGTTCATCCACGTTGTTGTGCGTGTTAGAGAATTTCCGTTCTTTTTAAGGCTGAATAATATTCTGTTGTATGTATATACTACGTTTGTCCTTTTGTTTGTCCTTTCATCTGTCATTGGACACTTGGGTTGCTTTCATGTTTTAGCTATTGTGAAATAATGCTGCTGTGAACATTTGTGTACTAATATCTCTTTGAGACCTTGTTTTCAAATACCCAGAAGTAGAATTTCTGGATGATATGATAATTCTATTTTTAACTATGTAAAGAACCACCACACCGTTTTCCACAGTGGCTGTACCATTTTACATGCCCACCATCAGTGCACAGGGGTTCTGATTTCTCCATATCTTCACCAACACTTATTTCTGGTGTTTTTTTGTTTTTTGATAGTAGCCGTCCTAATAGGGGATGAGGTGGTTGGTAGCTCATTTTTTATTTAGATGTATAACTGAAAACATAGGAGACTTCAGGCTTCTGTAGCACTTCTGCATAGAAATAGCATAATATTTTCATCATTTAAACATTTAATGTAAAATTCTGAGAGAATTTTGATAGTAATTCATTTGTAAAATAATTACCACTTAAAAGCATCTAGACTGATTGTCACATGTGCTTGTGGATTCATGCAGACACATTGTTCAGATTTGTAATTCACAGTTTGTGTTTTGAATGTGTTTGTGTAACATCTTTGTTATATTGACTTCTGGGAAATTGTGTTTAATCCAGAGTCCTTTCTACAGACAGTTTCTGTATTGGATGCACATTGTCCTGATATAGTTTAGTACTGGTATTTACTTTGGATCACTGAGGCATACAGTTAGAATTGCAGGGGTTTCAGCCCAGAAGCCACATTCTCAGAAGAGCACTTAGTGGTCTTCAGAGTGGCCAGTTAGTGAAAGTGCCAAAGAAAGGGGAATCATGGAAGCAGAAAATTTGAAATTAATATCCGGATTTTTTCATGCTTCTTATACCCTGATTATGAGCCACAGATATAACTTTGGGTCCAGTACACATTGTTTGGTATTTAAAGATGGAAATACATTTCACTCTTACCTCTTTTTACTCTGTTTTTGGTGACTAGAGACTGTATCCTCCCCCAGCTTTTTTCTTTCCTTACGGTTCTACTTTACTTACATGAGACGTGCTGGTGATTGCAGTGTAACTTTGCTCCATGTCTTTGGGAACATGTCCTGTTGTCATTTTATGTTGAAACAAAATTTGCCCGACAGTTGGTGGGTTGTCAGCCCATAGATGATGATGAACTTGAAGACCTTTTCTTATTACCTTATTAAATAGTAACTTCTTTCTTTGAAGCTCTTTTTTCCTTTACTTTGATTTTCTCTACCACTGACTGTAGTGGAATCCTGCCATACATATATTTAACGTGAAAGTTTAGCCGTACTTAACGCTTGACCGAACAAAAGAACAAGAAAAGTACAGTTTTAAAGTATGAGTTGTCTATCTATACTTGCTGCCTATAATTTTTCTCCTCCTACTTTGTCTTAAACCCACTTTTGTCACACATTACCCCCACCATTTTACCTGAAATACTTCTTGCTGTCAGTGTCACTGAGGGCCTCCACATTGCAAATTACAGTAGTCAGTTCATAGTCCTTGACTTACTTGCTGGTCTTTCTACAGCATTTGACACAGTTGATGGCTCCCACCTGCTTGAAACACTTTCTTCACTTGCCTTTCAGAACACCACACACACCTTTCTGATCTACCTCCAGCTTCACTACCCACCCATTCTTTCTCAGCCTCCTAAGGATTCCTGATTTCCCATCTCCTGCCTCCTTAACGTACAAGTGCCCCATGGCTAGACCTTAGGCCTCTTGTATTTTCTGTCCACATTCACTTTGAATGAATGGTACTTCTTTGCGTTCTCAAAGCTTTAGATAGCACCTACACAGTACTAATATACAGGTATATAAATCTGGCCCATACCTCCCTCCTAACCCCACATTTATATATACAGACACCTGTGTGACATCACCGCTGTGCGGCTAATTTCACATGTCCAAAACTAAACTCTTGATCCCCACCCCACCCTCGCCCGTCCCTCCTGCACCATCTCTCCCGCCCCACCAGAAAGGCCCTGCACTTCCCATACCTCCCTCATCTCAGTTAGTGGCAATAACATCTTTTCAGTTGCTGAAGCCAAAAACCTTGGGTTTGTCTTGGTCTCTTTATCTCACACCTAAATGTAATCTATAAAAAATTACTTTGTCTTTAAAATATATTCGTAAACAGACCTCTTTTCATTACCTTCGCTATTTTCACTCTTTTCGAAGCCACCATCATCTCTCACATGCATTAGAGCAATAATCTCCTGCTTCTCCCATGCTCCCTCCCTTTCAGTCTGTTCTTAACATAGCAGTGAGAGTGAGACTTTTCAAATGTAAGTTAGGGGCTTCCCTGGTGGCGCAGTGGTTGAGAGTCTGCCTACCGATGCAGGGGACACGGGTTCGTGCCCCGGTCCGGGAGGGTCCCACATGCCGCGGAGTGGCTGGGCCCGTGAGCCATGGCCGCTGAGCCTGCGCGTCCGGAGCCTGTGCTCCGCAACGGGAGAGGCCACAACAGTGAGAGGCCCGCACACCCCCCCCACACACACACACAGAAAGAATAATAATAATAATAAAATGTACGTTAGACCATACCACCTTGCTGCTCAGACCTCCCAGTGGCTTCCCAACCACCTCACAGTTAAAAAGTTTAAAGCTAGAGTCTTTAAAATGGCCTACAAGACACTATGCTTCCATTGCATCTCCAACCTAATCTCCTACTACTCTTCTCTCCCTTACTGGCCTCAGAGACTTCACACTTGCTGTTCCCTTTGCCTGGGTGGTTTTCCCCCATAACCCACCTTACTCACTCTTTCATTTCCTTTAAGTTTTTACTCTCGTATCATCACCACACACCTGCCTTGATTACCGTACCATTTTTTAACATTTTATTTTGGAAATTTTCAGACATACACATAAATGTAGAGAGAACATAACCATCATACTAACCTAATTCCTAACTAAACTAATAATTCCTTAACATTATCCAGTACCCAGGCCATGTTCAGATGTCCTCAGTTGTCTCCAAAATGACTTTTTACAGTTGGTTTTTTCAAGTCAATATCCAAACATGGTCCACTCATTGCATTTGGTTGATAGGACCATTTAACTTACATTTGCAACCTTTCCCTCCTCTCCCAGCGTGCAGAATTCTATTTCTCTGCCTTATTTTTCTCCATAGCACTCATCATATTCTAACATAATGTGTATTTTATTTGCCTTTTTTAAAATTACCTGTTTATCCCATTAAAATGGCAGTTGTGTTTTTTTGTTTTTTTTGTTTTTTTGCGGTACGCGGGCCTCTCACTGTTGTGGCCTCTCCCGTTGCGGAGCATAGGCTCCGGTCACGCAGGCTCAGCAGCCATGGCTCACGGGCCCAGCTGCTCTGCGGCATGTAGGATCTTCCTGGACCGGGGCACGAACCCGTGTCCCTTGCATCGTCAGGCGGACTCTCAACCACTGCACCACCAGGGAAGCCCAAAATGGCAGATTTTTATATTGTTCACTTCTGTTTTTCCCAAGCCTAGCACACAGTACATGCTCAGTAAATATTAGTTGAATGAGTGAACTAATATGGGCACTTCACCTGGCCATTTCACTCAAGGAACTTTCGCCCTGGAGCATATGAGATGAGACATGAATTTCTCCTACCGTACACTGGAGGCTGTAGAGCATTGTGGTAAAGAGCACAGACCTTGGAACCCGACCCTTATGTTTAAATCCTGAGTCTGTCATTTCTGGCTTTATATCTCTGAATGAGTTATCTCTTTGTGTCTTGGTTTCCTCATTGATAAACAGTGTATAAGTCATAGAGTTGTTAGGAACCTTAGTATGTGTTAAGCACTTAGAACAGTGCCTGAGACTTCCCTGGTGGTCCAGTAGTGAAGACTGCGCTCCCAGTGCAGGGGGCCGGAACTCGATCCCTGGTCTGGGAACTAGATCCCGAATGCTGCTGCAGCTAAGAGTCCACATGCCACAACTTAAAAAAAAAAAGATCCTGCATGCCACAACAAAAATCCCATGTGCCACAACTAAGACCCGGCACGGCCAAATAAATAAATAACAGTGCCTGGCGCGTAATAATAACTCATCTAACGTTAGTATTATTAGTGAGTCTCAATTCCAACGTGGTTCTCATGGTATGAGCATCACACCATACTAAATATGATTCTAATGTTTAAAGACAGTGTTTTTATATAACATGCAAGTCACCTCCTTTATTAACAATGTTTTTTGCAACCCTAGAGAAAAATGGGGTATGTTGGCTTTACGTAGGCTTTGGGTTGGCCTCTAAGAAGGTGCTCTCAAAGGTAATGCTGTCATATGACAGTAGAAATCAAATTTTAATGTCTGATCCTTGTGTATGGTGTAACTTCATCGTATTCTCTTGATTTTTCTCTTTCTGTGCATACCAAAATATGAGCATAGCCCAAGATGCAATTTTACCCCCATACTTTTCTCTAAACATAGTAATTTCTCTGGAGATCCCTTAATTTCTTAACAGTTTAAACTCTAAGTAATTTCAAGAGTCTTTTGATTTTCTTAATTCTGTCCATGCGTTTCTAACAGATTGATGTAACTCTTAGATTCCTGCCACTCCCTCCCTTACCTTCCATTCGCTTTGTGCATTGCTTTCGTTTTTCTCTCTCTGTGCAGACTTTCTCCACAGTTGAAAAACATAGCCACCAACAATCACTCACTATTCCCTGCTTTCTAATTAAACTGGCCTATTCATCTTATTTTTAAAAAGAAAAACTTGTTACAATAAATAGAAAAATTTGTTATAAATGTGTTATAATAAACAAATTGTATAAAATAAATTTGTATAGGGCTTTTAAAAACATTTTATTTTGCATTGTTTTCTGTAATTCTCAAAATAGACTTAAAAATAGGTATTCCTCAATTTTGCTGATAAAAATCTTACCCTGGGTTACTTGGCTATTCACTGGTGAAAGCAGAACTTTATTTCATTTTTCCATTATAACCTCTTGCTTTTTCCACTGTCCAGGGCTGTCTTATATTGGAAAGTGCAGGCCTACCTAGCATAGTAAGTAAAAATGCAAAATCTGGAATCAGACTGCTCAAGTTTATAACCTGGTTCTTCCACGGCCTGGCTATGTGACCTGGCAGAAATGACTTAATTTTTCTGTCACTTAACTTTTCCCATTCAGTAAAGTATGGGCAATAGTAGTACCTGTTTCTTGGGGTTGTTGTATTCTCTTGCTTATTCCATACGTGTAAAACATTTACAGCAGCACCTAGTTAGCACCGTCATAGGTACAGAATGGTGTGATACAGACTAGAAGTTTTCAGAAAAAGGAATTGTGCTTGGGAGTTAGCAGTGAGTTAAAAAGATGGGGATTCATTGGGCCCCATCCAATCAAGGTGAGGATCCAGTCGGGTCCCATCCCATTGAGATGGGTCTAGAGAATGTATAGAATTTAGATGTGATGATAGAGTGGAGAAGGCATCTTAAAGGAGCTTCATGAAAAAGTTTCAGAGGCAGGAGTTGGCATTCTTTTTGCGGAACAGAAAGAAGCCTGCCTGGATCTAGACTAACAAGGGCTGGCACCAGGCCATGGAAAGCTTTAAAGCTGGGTGGAAGCATTAAGACCTGACACCTGATCAACTGAGTCACACATTAAAGGAGGCCTTTATAGGCTTATTGACCTAATAGTGGTGTGCACTATGAAAACAGCAGCACGGTGCCCAGAAGGGAGACCATGGTGGCTTGTACTAAGGTTATAACAGTGATGAGAGAGAAAGGGCCAACCTGAGAAGCTTTGAAGCACTTGGTAAGTGTGGTTTTACCTGAAGGTAGGAGTGAGTGATAGAACTGTGAGATTTCCAAAGGCCCAGGATAAGGTGTATGCTAAGGTAATGACCGGTAGTGCCGAGGAAACAGAAATGTTACGGGAACCGATTTAACTGATAACTCATTCCGGAAGCATTTGAACCTTCGTTAAGAAGACTCTTCTCGGAATTCCCTGGCGGTCCAGTGGTTAAGACTCCAAGCTTTCACTGCCAAGGGCCTGGGTTCCATCCCTGGTCGAGGAACTAGGATCCCGCAAGCATGGCGGCATGGCCAAAAAAAAAAAAGAAGATTCTTCTCAGATTAGTTGTTTAATTTGATACAAGAGACTAGGGTTTCAGTGTTTAACTTAAGCTGTATGATCCTCCATTGGAATCTAACTTACAGAGCAACTAATAGTAAAATTGTTTGACAGTTAAATCATTCCTTCAATTGTGTTCCCAAAGCTCTATGCACATACTTCAACCCTGAACCTTATTATTCTCTACCATAATTATTATGTATTCATCATCTCTTAAATTCCTTGAGTTCAGTGACTAGATCTAAGTGTTTATTCCTGCATAATCATAATAAATACTCAGTAAATACTTGTGGGGTGAATGACTTTGAGTGTGTTTTGGGTTATGGCGTAAATCATATTTGTCCCGAATGGAATAGCACTGGCTTAGAAATACTTGGATTTGGTGGAGAGGGAGTTTCTTCGTTTGGAGTGTCAGCATGGTTTCTGCTCTTTAGCATCCTGTTAGAACAGGGGATCCCCTCCACCCTTCTACCCCAAGTGTCAGCTCAGGCTGTAATGTTTAGTGGTTGGAGAAAAGATTCAAAATTTCTTCTCCAAACACCTCAAGTGGTAATAGTTTGGCCCTCATCGGGCTGCCAAGTTGTTAATCTTTTCAACTTAACTTATCAAGTAATAAGTTTCAAAGAAGTCTCATGATTTTCTGCTCCTTGGGTGCTATTCTAGTAATTCTGGGGAGGTGTGGCAAAACACATCTCTTAACTTTTGGGTTACGATTAACCCTTTCTTCAGATGTCCTGTTGTTGGCCTGAGTGTATAGCTTTCCATTTTGTCTTGTTCCATACCACAGACCCCTTTAAGCCCTAAGTCAACTTGATTGATTTCTCCCTGCACCTGACATTCTTCACCCACCGTTCAGACCATTGCTCCTTGACAGAGCAGCTCTTGCCTCAACACTTTGTTCTTACGTGTTTCTGTTTTGTTTTTGTTTTAATATTTTATTTTATTTTTTTGGCTGTGTCGGGCCTTGGTTGCAGCACACGGGCTTCTCTCTAGTAGTGATGTGCAGGTTTTCTCTCTCTAGCGTGGCGCGCAGGCTCCAGAGCCTGTGGACTCTGAAGTTTGCGGCACGCGGGCTCTCTCATTGAGGCGCACAAGCTCAGTAGTTGTGGCACCTGGGCTTAGTTGTGGTATGTGGGATCTTAGTTCCTGGACCAGGGATCAAACCTGCATCCCCTGCATTGGAAGGCGAATTCTTTACCACTGGACCACCAGGGAATTCCTGTTCTTATGTTTTTAATGATATTCAATTTCTTCTTGCCTGCCATTTGTTTTTTTTTTTTTTTTTTTTTTTTGCCATTTGGTTTTGATGACCTAGTTTTTTGTTTTTGTTTTTGCTTTTTTTAATACAACCCTCTTAAGGCAGAGATACTATGTTAAAAACAACCTATTTTCTTTCTCATGGAATGTGTTTTATTAGGCTGACCTTAGATACCGGTTTGTAAGAAACAACTCCATTTTTTGTTCATGTGTATATACTTTTAAAAAAATCAGGAATTTTGCAGCAGAGAATATCAGAATTAGATGGGACTTTAAAGATATCCATTCTTTGCTTGATTACAAAGTTTGGTTGCTATTGTAGTCTGATGGTAAAAAAGAGGCTTTTGGGGTGCCCTGGCAAGTTGGAAATTGGTTCTGTATGGTTCATGGTTCTGTATGTACAGGTAATGACTTAGCTTCTTTGCTTGAAGAAAAAAGAAATACCACTTATTAAGGGTGCCAACAATTTATTACTTCACTGTTTTAACAAAGTACTACACATATAATAGGAATCAGAACTTTAGTTCTTTAGAATAACCCTGGTTCTGTTTTCTTCAAATCTTACCTTCATTAATATATTTATTGTTATTTTATGTTTTCTCTGCAGGCCTCAGCTGTTGAAGAATGCTCTGCAGAGAGCAGTAGAGAGAGGCCAGTTAGAACAAATAACTGGCAAAGGTGCTTCTGGGACATTCCAGGTTAGAGGCTAAAAAGGCTTGGTTGTAGAGAAGTAGTTCTCAAAAGTTGTGGTTTCAGGACCTCCTTATACTCCAAAAATGTATTGAGGGCCCCAAGAGGTTTTGTTTATGTGGGTTGTACATATCAATATTTACCATATTAGAAATTACAACTGAGGAAAATTTTAAATATTAATTCATTAAAACAATAATAAACCCATTGCATGTAACATAAATAACACTTTTTATGAAAACTGTATTTCCCATGGGACTTCCCTGGAGGTCCAGTGGTTAAGCCTCTGTGCTCCCAATGCAGGGGATACGGGTTTGATCCCTGGTCAGGGAACTAAGATTCTGCATATGCCACATGGCACGACCAAAAAAAACCCTGTATTTCCCAGAATAAAAAAAATTTTAATGAGAAGAGGGTTACTGTCTATTATATCTTTACAAGTCTTTACTGTCTAGCTTAATAGAAGACAGCTGGTATCTGTTTTAATATATTCTGGGTTACATCTATGAAGAAAATCCAGCTCACACAGGAGTACAGTTAGATAAATGTGGAGTATTTTAAGATAATTTTCAGGTAGAGGTTGATACTATTCGTTGATAGTATATACCAAAACTCAACAAATGAAAGTATTTTGTAATAGCTTTATTGAAGTATGATTTATACACCATAAGATACAATCATTTTATGTTACAATGTATAATTCAGTGATTCTTAGTAGATTTACAGTGTTGTATAACCATCACCACCGTCCAATTTTAGAGCATTTCCATCACCCAAAAAAGATCTCTTGGGCCCGTTTGCATCACTCCCTGTTCCCATCCCCATCCAACCTGTTGATCTATTTTTTTCTCTGTATAGATTTGCCTTTTTGCATATTTCATGCAGATAAAATCATACATTATGTGGTCTTTTGTGTCTGACGTCTTTCACTTAGCATAATGTTTTTTTAGGTTTATCCATGTTGCAGCATGAACCAGTACTTTCATTCCTTTTATTGCCAAATAGTATTCCACTGTATGGATCTGACACACTTCGTTTATCCATTCACAAGTTGGGTTATTTCCACTTTTTAGCTATTATGGTTAATGTTGCCTGTGAACATTTATGTCCAATTCTTTGTGCGGATATACATTTTTATTTCCCTCGGGTATATAAGTAGGAGTGTGGACTGCCTGGACTATATGGTAAATTTGTTTTAAGAAACTGCCCAAGTGGCTGCATCATTTTGCATTCCCACCAACAATGTATGTGTAAGGGTTCCAGTTTCTCCTTATCTTTGCCAACACGTTTATTGTCTTTTTTAAATTATAGCCATACTAGTGAATACAAAGTGGTGTCTCATGGTTTTGTTTGGCATTCCCCTAAGACTGCTGATGTTGACCATTTTTTCATGTGCTTGATGGACATTTATTTATCTTCTTCGGTAAATGTCTATTCAGATCCTTGGTCTATTTTTAAAATTGAGCTATTTGTTTTATTATTGAGTTATGAGTTATATAACTAGATACAAGTTCCTTATCAGATATACGATTTGCAAATATTTTCTCCTAAACCCATGCTTTCACTTTCTTAATGGTGCCTTTTGAAGCACAAGTGTTTAATTTTGATGAAGTCCAGTTTATCATTTTTTTTAATTGCTTGTATTATTGGTGACATATCTAATAAATTATTGCCTAGCTTAAGATCAGGAAGATTTACTCCTATATTTCTTTTAAGAGTTTTATGGCTTTAGCTCTTACATTTAGGTCTGTGATTCGTTTTGAGTTGTTTTGTTTGTGGTGTGAGGTAGGGGTTATAAATTCATGTTTTTGCATGTGGACATCCAATTGTCCCAAAACCATTTATTGAAAAGACTGTCCCTTTCTCACTGAGTTGCCTTCGTACCTTTATCAAAACTTAATTGACCATGAGTGTAAGGGTTTATTTCTGGATTCAGTTCTGTTCCGTTGATCTGTGTGTGAATCCTCATGCCACGATCACACTGTCTTGATGACTGTAGCTTTGTAGTAAGTTTTGAAGTTGGGAAATATAAGTCCTCGACTTTTTCTTTTTCAGAAGTATTTTGACTATTCTGGATCTTGTGCATTTCCGTGTGAATTTTAGGATTCACTTGTCAATTTTCACAAAAACTCCAGCTAGGATTTTGGTAGAGATTGCATTGAGCCTATAGATCCATTTGGGAAGAATCACTGTCTTTACAATGTTGAGTTTTCCTATCCATGGACATTCACTGTCTCTTCATTTATTTAGATCTTTAACTTCTCTCAGCAGTGTTTTGTAGTTTTCAGTGTACAGTTCTTATATTTCTTTTGTTAAATTTATTCCTAAATATTTTACTCTTTTTCCATGCTATTGTGAATGGAATTTTCATTTTCAGATTGCTCATTGCTAGCCTATAGAAATACAGTTGGTTTGTCTTTTGATCTTGTATCCTGCGACTTGCTGAACTCATTTACTAGTTCTAGAGTGTTTTTTTCTATAAATTTTTTTTTAACTTTTATTTTATTTTTGACTGCTTTGCGGCTTCATTGCTGCATGCGGACTTTCTCTAGTTATGGTGAGCGGGGGCTACTCCTCTTTGTGGTGCACAGGCTTCTCATTGGGGTGGCTTCTCTTGTTGTGGAGCACGGGCTCTAGGCGCACGGGCTTCAGTAGTTGTGGTGCACGGGCTTAGTTGCTCCGTGGCATGTGGGATCCTCCTGGACCAGGGCTCGAACCCGTGTCCCCTGCATTAGCAGGCAGATTCTTAACCACTGTGCCACCAGGGAAGCCCAGTTCTAGAGTTTTTTTGTAGGTTCCTTGGGATTTTGGGGTGGATTCCCTAGAATTTTCTACATACAGGATAATGTCATCTGCAAATAGACCATTTTACTTCTTCCTTTCCAATCTGGATGTCTTTTTATTTTTTTTTTTTCCCTCCATGCCTGATTGCACTGGATAGAACCTCCAGTGCAGTGATGAGAGTAGATGTCTTCGTCTTTTTACCCATCTTAAAGGGAAAACATTCATTCTTTCACCGTTAAAACTGTGGGTTTTTCATAGATGCCTATTATCAGATTGAGAAAGTTCTCTTCCGTTACTGGTTTGTTGGAAGTTTATTATGAATGGCTGTTGGATTTGTCAAATGCCTTTTCTAAAACTCTTGAGATGATCATATGGCTTTTGTCCTTTATTCTGTTAATATGATATTACATTCATTGATTTTGTGGTATTAAAGTATGTTAAAGGTGCCATGTGGAACCTGAAACCTTATCAATGAACTTGTTGTACTGTTACCTTAAAATCCTTTGGTCTGTCTTGAACTTTGAGTGTATCTTTTAACCATAATTTTATAACTTGGTCATTTGAAGAATAGTAGTTCATTGAATTATGCAGTTTTTAAAATATTGGCACATTTCATCCAACAGTAACAAAAATCATGTTCATTAATATCACCCACTGATCTCATCAGAACAACGTTGAAGTATTGGGAAATTATTGTGCTCATGATGGTAGATACAAGTTTTCCACAATTTAAATTCTCTCTTGAAAAGTTGAACTTATCATTGGCAACAAATACTCTTAGTTGTTTTCCTTGATATGACGGGCTCACTTAATTCATTTTCAAGGAAATGACTACCAGATACCCAAGTCTGATTAACCATAGTTTATCTGTTAATTGTTCCTTCAAATAAAAAGGATATTCCATGAAAAATTCAGCTCACAACTCAATCACTAGGTGCTTTTCCTTGAGACTACCACCATCCCTCCAGATGCAGCTGACATGCTTTATAAATTCTTCTCACTTTGCCCCATCAAAGTATCAAAAAAACATGCATTGGAGTTGAGATTTAATAAAATCATTTTTATATCAAGGACATTCCTAAGTGAAACTGGGTTTTTTTTGGTTTTTTTTTTCTTTTAACCATAAGCGTATAGCAGTAAAGAATGCAGTAAATACTGGTACATTTCTGTGCCTCCACAGGTAGCAGCGGTTTTACCCATCATTGTTTTTCCACCATTAGTGCAAATGTCATCACAGTGAAAAAGGCAAATCATATCATAGTATTATTATGAAAATAGTTTTAACCTTGCAGGTCCTCTGAAGGGATCTCAGGAACCCCAGGGGGTTTGTGGACCTTTCTTTTGAGACTCACTATTGTAGACCATACCTCAGTTTGTCCTTTAACCTTTTTGCTTATTGGTGCTAACCTTTGTTCCCCAGACTTTTGTCCTTGAAGTACGTTATATAATTTTCTTTTGTATGATACCCTAAATATTTATCAAACTTTTCCGTTGCCATTTTCCTTACAGGATTAAAAAGGCTATTTATTATTTTTATAAATACTCCATTTTTCAGATTCAGAAAAAAGGAAGTATTCTCAAAAGTGTTAATTTATTGGGGTCATAACAAGTTAACCTCCTTATTGGAGTAGAGCTGTCACTCTCTTTGGGTTAGGTTGGCTTTTGCTATTTTCAGTTGGATGGAGGGGTGGATAGAAGGAGAAAATATCCCTAGGAGGGTTGGGACTCCTCAGTTAGGTTGAATACCTGAAGAGTGGGAAGAGAAAGTCCCTAACCTGACAATTTATTGTAAAACATATCTGTGCTAATGCAGGAACTCCGACCCACCTGGTGCAGAGGAGTCTTGTCTTGACCTGCTTTGGGAGAGTGTTGTCTTGATGCTTTTCTCTTCCTCCTTGGAAAACAGCTGAAGAAATCAGGGGAGAAACCCCTGCTTGGTGGAAGCCTGATGGAATATGCCATCTTGTCTGCAATTGCTGCCATGAATGAGCCGAAGACCTGCTCCACCACTGCTCTGAAGAAGTATGTCCTGGAGAACCACCCAGGGACCAATTCTAACTATCAAAGTAAGACTCAGGGGTGAGCACATTTAATGGGGAACCAGGGGATTGTCTTGTGAAAGGATCCCTAGAGATCATGCTGTTAATGAAAAAGCACTAACTACTGACTGAAAACCAAGAGGGAACAACTTTACAAACTTTATTATTTACCAAAAAAGAATCAAGACTTATCCTTGATTTAGTGTCTGCTGAGGATCAGAATTTGATTTTACTTTGCTATATTTTTCTGATATTTATTTTTATTATAATAGAGACAAATTTCTAGGTTCGAAACACCTCTCAAGTATAGTATCTTTTCACCTACTTCTGAATGTTTACCAGAACATCTAATATCACCCTGAAACCAAGCCATTGTTTTAAAATACTTACCACTTAGGTTATTTCTTATTGACTTAAGCCCTAAACAGAAAATACTTTTTTTCAGTAAAGTATATTTACCCTGTCAGGTGGTGATTTGAGATTAGAAACCTTGCCGTAGCAGCATTATCACATACAGATTAGTGAGAGTGTATATTTTCTCAGTGAACTGTGAGAGTAGGCACAATGATGTAGGGTGAGGAATATGAAAATTAAGTAACAGAAAATACAAACTAGAATATATTGTTTTAGATGAAAAGCTAATTTTGAAGTCTTTTTTTTTAATAAATTTATTTATTTCTGGCTGCATTGGGTCTTTGTTGCTGCACGCAGGCTTTCTCTAGTTGCAGCGAGCAGCGGCTGCTCTTGGTTGCGGTGCATGGGCTTCTCATTGCGGTGACTTCTCTCGTTGCGGGGCATGGGCTCTAAGCGTGCGGGCTTCAGTAGTTGTGGCTCGCGGGCTCTAGAGCACAGGCTTAGTAGTTGTGGTGGTGTGGTGCACGGGCTTAGTTGCTCCACGGCATGTGGGATCTTCCTGGACCAGGACTCAAACCTGTGTCCCCTGCATTGGCAGGTGGATTCTTAACCACTGCGGCACCAGGGAAGCCCTTGTATGGCTGTTTTTTCTCTTTCTTTACTTAAGATATATACTGTGTTTAATTGTGCATATTGTCCCTGTAGATTATTCTGTGGTTTTCTCTTTTGACCAAGTGTTAGAAGATGAATTTGGTTATTAACCTTTTCAGTGTCACTAATAATTGTGGCAGCTATTTATTTGGACACTGAATCACAGTAAAGTGTATTTTTATGTGTTTTTATATGAAAGATGAGAACTGGTGAGGCCTTTGGGAGCCATGATAGTGTTTTGTTACTGTTTGCTGATTCTTGAGAAATTGGTTTTCTCTTTATAGATATCCTTCTAAATGCTTATCAGTACTTACAGGCACTCAGTAGATGTTCGAATGAATAGAAATGAGAGGTTGAGTTTTAAGTTGGCTATTAACCATTTATGTATGACTGTAGGGCAAGTCATTAGCCACCCTTGGCTACTATTCCACTTTCTGTGCAATGAGGAATTTGACACAATGGTCTGTAAAGTCTCTTCCCATCATAATTTAACTCTTTCCAAATTTATGGACACTTAATAATAATTTAGTGAATTAGTTAAAAATCCCTATGACCACAAGGGATTCACTTAGCACATGTCAGGACAATAAATTGATGTATAACTGATTGTGGTTGAGGGAATTATCAAATCTGAATAAATAAGTACTTTCTTCATTTCTGAATTTATTGTTCAGTGCATTTGCTGAAGAAAACCCTACAGAGATGCGAAAAGAATGGGTGGATGGAACAGATCTCTGGTAAAGGATTCAGTGGCACCTTCCAGCTCTGTTTTCCCTATTACCCCAGGTAAGCACCTAGCCCATAATGTGAAGTATTGGTCATTGCAAATTTAAAATCTGACTCCAGATTACAGGTTTGGCTTAACTTATTTTGCCCTTATTGTTGTTATACTGAACTGAATATACTTGAAAATAAAGACTACTTAAGGCAGTATTGTTTTAGAGCTGAAGGTTTTCATATAAGAATAGGGGGATTGGGGCTATCCTGCTGGAACTTACTGTTAGGCGCGTATTCCTGAAATCAAGCGTTGAATTTTCTTTGAGATTCTTGGCCAGTCATTTAGATGTTCATTCCTTCTAATAAAGAATAAAGTACATGGTAATGACAGGAAGATTATTAGAGGATTATGTATGTTTTAATGGTCCAGCACCAAGTAGGGAGAGCACTGGCTACTTCTAAGAATCCTAATCTGCCTCTTCATACTATAGAGACAAGGCTGTTTGTTTGAAAACTTGTCTCTTATACATATTTATTCATTTAACCAAAAAAAATGTATTGAGCACCTCCTATGGACCAAGCATTTTTCTGCGTACCCATGCTTTCACCTTCTTACACTTTCGTTTCTAATAAAGTGCCATGACATGTACCACTGAAACCTGTTTCAGCAGTGTAGTGTAGCTTGCTTACGTTGTTCTTTGTGCATAAACATAAGTGTTACTTGATTCAATGTGTATTATTTGAGTTTTTCAAATGTTTAAATATTCTTAAAATCATGCACATACAGTGTTATAATTTAAGGACTTATTAATCAGTGGGATCAAGTTTTCTACCATTAAGGACAAAGAAAATTTAGAATATCCTTGCTGAGTTTCTCAAAAACTTTGAAGAGATTCAGGCTTTATGACACTTTTGAGGTCTTTTGCCAGAATCATAAAGGCAGAAAATATATACTGCTGTGTAGGCTGTTCACCGCTGTATAGACCATTCACTGCTATATATTCAGTGGCTGATAACAGTGCCAAACACATGTCAGGAGCTTAAATAATTGTTTACTAAATAAATGATGGAAGTATCAGTTTTATTAAATGGAGGGAGGAAGGGAATGAGGTATGGTCTGGGACTTTTATAGATTTGTCATAACTTCATATGTTTGTTCAAAATAGGTTAAGTTGTACCTGATATTTGTAACCTAACTTGACATAATTGGGGAGGGTGGGAGGAAGTGGGTTATGTTCAGCGAAGAGCATATCTAGGTTCACATTCTTTTCCTTGTCCTGATGGGACTTCTCTTTACTTTTTTTTTTCTTACTAGCCCAGGAGTTCTGTTTCCAAAGAAAGAGCCAGATGATTCTAAAGATGAGGATGAAGATGAAGATGAGTCATCAGAGGAGGACTCTGAGGATGAAGAGCCACCACCTAAGAGAAGGTGGGGACGTGTGGAAAACCCTTCTTAGAGCTGAAAATGACTGCACTAGGAGAGGCTGTGAAAAGTGTGTTGACAGTTCAGGATCCTTCTCAGATTCTTTGTGTAACATTTGAATTTGTCTTGTTCTTGAGCATTTAGAGGCTCTAAACTTGTGAAACACTGTGAATATGTAATAACTCTTTGGTCAAACGTGGGGGTGGGTGTGGGTGTGTGTGTGGGTGTGTGTGTGGGTGTGGGTGTGTGTGGGTGGGTGTGTGTGTGTGTGTCCATAGTTTGGTTATTTGAAGAAAAAGAATTCCATATTTTTCTAGGAAAAACATGGAATTATGTGTAGACTTCAGGAATTGGTTGAGTTTTTATACAATTTTAGTAAAGCCTTTAGGTAAAAAGTAATAACCCACATTCCTCTTCTTAACCTAGGTGACTTCTACCTTTGCTATTTCTTTTTTGGCAAAGTATCTGGTCATCCTGGTGAAGTGAATCTTTCAAGTACTAAGTAATTGCCTTTGCTCTTTGGTTCTCACAGGTTGCAGAAGAAAACCCCAGCCAAGTCGCCAGGGAAGGCTGCATCCATGAAGCAGAGAGGGTCCAAGCCTGCACCTAAAGTCCCAGCTGCCCAGCGAGGGAAAGCTAGGCCCCTACCCAAGAAAGCCCCTCCTAAGGCCAAAACTCCTGCCAAGAAAGCCAGACCCTCACCCCCAGTCATCAAAAAACCTAGTGGTAGCTCTTCAAAGAAGCCTGCAGCCAGTGTGAGAAAGGAAGTGAAATTGCCTGGCAAGGGCAAATCCACCATGAAGAAATCTTTCAAAGCAAAAAAGTAAATTTTATAGGAAAAAAGGGTATCATGATGAAATTCAAAATCTTATTTTCTAAGGTCAGTGTGCATTTGTTTTAGTTCGATGCTTTTAAAATTACATTTTTTTCCTCCCCTATGAACATTATGGGGAGGGAATATAAATAAACCAGTTTAGCCATTTGTTAGCTTTAGGTGCTCTTCTTGGTGCCTGCCCCTCCCCCCGCACCCTCCCTCCCAGTCATTTTAATTTCTGTGATAATTCTGGACTTCCCTGAACTGTATAATCTATACTTGTCCTTTTTTCTCCCCCCACCCCAAGCCTCTTTCTTTTTTTATGGTCAGCTTTGGCTTTTTTTTTTTTTTTTTCTTCCAGTTTTATCTAAACGGTTGCGAAGATTTTTATATTTGTTAGAAAGCATCAAGAATGGGATGCTAGTCAGGTGCTGGAAGTAAAAAAGGAGGCAGTATAGCACTGACTGAATCATAACGCCTCCTGCCTGGAGACTTCAGTTATAGCTATAATAACTAATCTTATTTATAAAACCACTCCACTAGCCCCTTCTCTCCAACTGTAAACACAGAGATGTCTTAGCTTTGGAAATAGGCCAAAAACATTATGATCGCATTCAATTCTGAAGATGCACGACTCCTTTGGGCCCCTTTTCACATTGATCAATTCCTAGGTATTTTTCATTGACCCCTGGGCATTGCATTCCCTCAAAAGCAAGCACAAGATCTCTCCACCACTTGTTTTTTGACGGAAGGGGAAATATAGGAACATACTGAATTTGTGATTTCTGGCGTCACCTGTGTTACCAAAAATCAAAACATATAAAATCTTCTTGATCAAATGTTTAAATATATTTTTTAATATTTGGAGCATAAGTTGTCACTTCCTCTTTGCCTTTTTTATAAGGAAATATTGGAGAGTTATACCATTACTAATGTAGAATTGTTAAGTGGAAAAACATACAATTTGCTAAAATAAACTGTGGGTTTTTTCCCCTCCTTTCTTTCCATAGCACTTTTGATAACAAGCAAGTGGCTTCCTTTTTGAGTTACTTAAAAAGAGAAAAGAAAAAACAAATGAAGCCCGACTACCTAACCCTTTCTTATTTGTATTTGTTTTAGTATTGTGAAGTTGTGTTAAATAGCACTAGCTTTCTAAGAAATATTGATTTCTGGTTATCATTTATCTTCCCTGTGGCACTTGACATTTTAATTGTCTTAAACTTTTTGGTGTACATCTTCTGGCCCCTTGAGTGCTGCCAGAGGCAAAAGATGTTTGTTTAATTCATTCCATTTGCATTGTCTCCTGGGATCCCATCTGCAGCCTGAAATGTGGCTGGGAATTGGACTTGAGAAGATTGGCTTGAATTAGATCCATAATCAATGTATGATCCCATCATGAGTTTATTGGAATTTGTGTTGCATGTAAGGCAATCTTTCCTGTTGTAAATCTTCCTTTTTTTATGTACATATATTTTGAAAAATATGAATAAACATGAAATTTTAAAAGCTGCTGAACTGTAGCTTATATTTAAAAGTTTCCAGTATCCTGGAAGTAGCCTTTCCTTATCCTCTGAAGTAGCCGTAAGTGTTGCACTTACTTTGAGTCTTTGCCACTCCACTCCTTGCATTAGCCACCATCCATTTTCTGTTCAAATACAAGCTCCAGTTTATTTGCTTTTTGAATTTTTATATGGATGGTAAATGTTTCTAACTACATTGAACCTGATTATTTAATGCATAAGAGATTTTTAAAAATCATTTTGTATTTTATTAAGGTCCTTGTTTTCAAGATCATAAATTCCAGTTTTTCATGATTAATGTCTACACATGTCCTTGGACTAGAAAAATACAGCACTGCAAAAGAATTGATAAACCCTAGAGACCTAATTCTAAAAGTAATTCTAATTTTCTGTTATGCTATTTAGCAGGTAGTAATTCTTAATAGTACAGTTGTTAGGAACCTGTGCTAAGAATACTCTTCTGGAATCAAAAGTGGCAGGATTTTGGTTGGTTTCTGTGTTTTATGATATTGTTTTATTTTAAAAAGAAGGCCTGAACAGTCACCTGGTGGCTGTGTTGTATATCAGGTACTCCACCATAGAGTGAGACACTTAGATCATTTAAGGTCCCTTCCTACCCTGACACTCTGTTAAATTCACAGAATTCAGGTAAGGACAAAACTGTCCTTGCTTTCAGCATGGGAAAAGACAAGAGGGCCGTTGCACTCTTCCAGGGAAAATCCCCAGCTTGTCAAAGACATGCACCTTCCTGACGTTGAGACAAAAAGATGTTTGGGTTATTTCCCTTCCAGCCATTCTCAAGGAGCAGAACACAATTTTTACTTCCATGTTACAGAAAGGAAAACAGCAAACGCAAAAGATAACTCAGCAATTATTCGTGTGGATCAGTGGCTTCAGTACTCTCTGTTAGTGGCTTTTAGTGAGCTCAGCTACAGTGTTTCATATGTCCTTAAACCACCTACAAACTGCCTTTGATAAATGAATCTCACAAAGTGCTGGGAGAGAGATTGTTGGCTTCTTAAAGCTCAAATGAGAAAGAAGAGATATACCATTGGAGGAAGGGTGGAGTCCTTTCCTTAGTAATGTGACAAAAGCATTCAACACCGAAATCTATCCTAACCATCCACGCAGATTTAACTAAAGGAGACCTGGTCCAGTCATGTCTATTGTCTGTAACTAACAGGAAAATTACTTGGAAACAAGAGCTAGGTAATATACTAATACCTCTGATGTTTTTTCCATTGTTGCTCTTTTATAAAATTTTGTCAGCCCCAGGATAGGCTTGCTAACCTATCCTTACACCTGCTTTATTTTTTAATTTTTTTTTAAATTTATTTATTTTTGGCTGCTTTGGGTCTTCGTTGCTGTGCACGGGCTTTCTCTAGTTGTGGTGAGCAGGGGCTACTCTTCATTGTGTTGTGCGGGCTTCTCATTGCAGTGGCTTCTCATTGCGGAGCATGGGCTCTAGGCGCACGAGCTTCAGTAGTTGTGGCATGTGGGCTCAGTAGTTGTGGCTCGCGGGTTCTAGAGCACAGGCTCAGTAGTTGTGGTGTACAGGCTTAGTTGCTCCGCAGCATGTGGGATCTTCCCGGACCAGGGATCGAACCCTTGTCCCCTGCATTGGCAAGCAGATTCTTAACCACTGTGCCACCAGGGAAGTCCCCTTATACCTACTTTAAAGAACCTAAGAAGTTATTCTTGTTCAGGCCGAGATTCCCTTGCCATCCTGATCTGTCAGGAGAAAGAGGTTAAGCCAGCCTTACACGTGAACTGCTGTACTTAGCCAACTAAAACCTTAATCCAAAAATTTAGGATTATAGTTGAAGTTTCTTATCTTTGGAACCTGATAAATCACAGTTCTTTGGGTTAAGCAAAAGTTCTAATCTTATCCATGAAGAGAAAGTCTATTCTTAATTGGATAAAGACCATTATTAAATTGTTTCCCCCAGTCAGGGGTTCTGACTGACATTACTTTCCAGCGTGTAGAGTTGCTTTGCATTTCTGTGGTAAAACGGATGGTCACTCAGTTCTGCAGAGGTGAAGCTGAAGAGCTAGAACTGTTGAGGCTCTTGGCTTAGAAACTCCTTGATGAACACGTGCTTGGAAGCCAGGAGATGCTAAACGGCATCCCTCAGCTGTGCTGAGTTTTCCTTTTTTAAGAAACTAATCTCTACTATCTTTTTTTTATTTTTATTTTTTTATTTATTTATGGCTGTGTTGGGTCTTTGTTTCTGCGCGAGGGCTGTCTCTAGTTGCGGCAAGCGGAGGCCACTCCTCATCGCGGTGCGCGGGCCTCTCACTATCATGGCCTCACTTGTTGCGGAGCACAGGCTCCAGATGCGCAGGCTCAGTAATTGTGGCTCACGGGGCTAGTTGCTCCGCGGCATGTGGGATCTTCCCAGACCAGGGCTCGAACCCGTGTCCCCTGCATTGGCAGGCAGATTCTGAACCACTGCACCACCAGGGAAGCCCCTCTACCATCTTTATTACTGTATTCTTTCTATAATTTCCACAAGATTCTTAACTTTGAAGGCTTTTTTTTTTTGTTGGAGTAATTTTCTACCTTTATTTAAATTCATTAGCTTAGTTTTAACTGCTTCTAATTTGTTTTGTCAACAACAGGTATGTCAAAGGAGGTTTCTAAAGGTATGTTCCCAAGCTGTTTTCCTCAAAAATTGCAACTCGTGGGACTTCCATGGCGGTCCAGTCGTTAAGACTCCGCGCTTCCACTACAAGGGTGCAGGTTCGATCCCTGGTCTGGGAACTAAGATCCCACATGCCCGCAGCTCAGCCCCCCCCCCCCCACACACACACAACTTTCAACTCTTGATATTGTATGTAAATGTAGAATTTACACCATTTGCTGTTAAATCTTTGCTTATTAGAGAAGAGTTCTTTCTCTAGGGGGCCTTGAATATGTTTGACAAAGCGTAGTTATTAGTTTGACTTATTACTTAAATAATAATAGTGACAATAATAGCTAACACTAAATGAATTTTTTCTATGTGACAGGCTCTGTACATACATTAGCCTTGTTTAACCCTAGCAACCCTATGAAATGGTCATTGTTTATTATTCCCATTTTACAGAAGGGAAAACTCAGGCACAGAGTGAGGCTGAGAAACTTGCCTCAGGACACAGTAAGTGGCAAAGACAGAATTAAACCCAGGCACTCTGAATGCAGAGCCATCTCTAGCTGCTCTGCTCCATTGTCTCCCCTTGACAATTTTTCAGGCTTCTGAATTCTCCCTTTATCTTACAGCACAATGACTCTGTGTTCTATTCATGGAAAAGAAAGGATTTAAGAGTGCAGAGGATTTGGAAATGAGATTAAATTATTAAATTTGCTAATTAGGAGTCAGTGTGACTTTTGTCTTAAGAAGTTTGGTAAGAACTATTAAAATTATATCTTGGATTACCGGAAAATGTTAGCTAGGCTGCCCTAAGGTAGTCTTTTGTTTGTTTTTCTTTTAGGACACTATGCAGGCACTTGATCACTCTCAAATCCTAGCCATGGGACACTTTCTGGTTTCCTCACAATTTGCTTATTCCAGGCAGATTCTTTGAGTTCACAGGATGCTGACAGTTGTGAGCACTTTCCCTCCAGGGGTCACAGCTTCTATCAGAACTTTTATGTTGCTAACTGAGCAGCGCTCTTACCCTTTATAGACTGTAAACTTGCATTCCATGAGGGCTACCAAGAGAAATTCCAGAACGGGGATTGTCTGACAACTGAATTTTTTGTATATAATACCGGCTTAGTAATCATGAACTGGAATAATAGAAATCTTTGCCCTTGATTCTGAAAGAAACCTTAGTCATCCGGTCTCTCCTACCATCTCTGTCTGCTTTGTTCGCCCAATTCCAACAGATAATTCTTTTTCCTAAAACCCAGAGTTGCACAACATCCTTGCTCATCCATTTTACTGTTTAAGAACTTTTACTCTGATGAAATTCTTCTCATGTCAAACCTAAATCCTTACGTTGTAACTTAAATTCGCTGGTATGTAGAATAAGACATTTTCACTAATTCCAAATTGGGATTGACTTCTGGTTAGAGTACGTGACTCAGCCCAGCATACTAATAACATCTTTAGCTGTGATCTTGCACAGTGGTCTTTGGGGCCTGTATCACTTACCAGCTATGTGACCTTGGCTAAGACAATCTCCCTGAGCCTTGATTTCCTCATCTGTAAAATAAGCTCTGGACGCGCAGGCTCAGCGGCCGTGGCTCGCGGGCCCAGCCGCTCCGCGGCATGTGGGATCCTCCCGGACCAGGGCACGAACCCGTGTCCGATGGGCCCAGCCGCTCCGCGGCATGTGGGATCTTCCCGGACCGGGGCACGAACCCGTGTCCCCTGCATCGGCAGGCGGACTCTCAACCACTGCGCCACCAGGGAAGCCCTAACAGAATTTTTTTCTTCCAGTTAGCAGATTTTTAAACCACTAGGAGCTTACTTGTTAAAAGATGAATAAGGGGGCTTCCCTGGTGGCACAGTGGTTGAGAGTCCGCCTGCCGATGCAGGGGACACGGGTTCGTGCCCCGGTCCGGGAAGATCCCACATGCCGCGGAGCGGCTAGGCCCGTGAGCCATGGCCGCTGAGCCTGCGCGTCCGGAGCCTGTGCTCCGTAACGGGAGAGGCCGCAGCAGTGAGAGGCCCCCGTACCGCAAAAAATAAAATAAAAAAGATGAGCAAGAAAAAAACACAGCTTTGAGTTACAGATGCCAGGGAGCAGGAGAGAAGAGCAGCCAGGTGGACGAGAAAAGTGAGTTCCTTCTAGGCTGGGGTTACCAGAGGCCTTGGTAGCCATCGGCTGCCACCTGGGCCAAACGTAGGGCCTTAGCTGGCTGTGGATGAAGAGCGGGGCTGCAGAGAAACTGCAGCTACTCGATGTGCAATCTTTTTAAAATCTCCATTAAATATTATTACCACCTTATGTTTTCAACATAGACGTTATTTTGGATAGTATTTGATATTACCTGCCTTTCTTCACTTTCTGAAATGCACCCCTAGACTCCTGTCTGACAACAAAGCCTCTAACGAGTGTTTCTGGGGAGGGGTCCTCTTTAAACCTGTACTTTTAAGTTGGAAAAGTACTAGAACTATTCCTTGTTCCCCTTCTTCTCAAATGGGGTACAGGTAGCAACAAGATTAAATACCTATTTCTGGGGCATTCATTTTATTCCATAGTATTGGGGGCAGTGCTTTATGTTAATATCAAAAGAAGTAGAAGGAAGTACAAAGTCCACAATAGTCACTAAGATAAAACGAGATTTCCTAGAAATAAAGCAGCGGCGGCACTGAGGCTCTACAGGTGATCCCCAGGGAGTGCCCGTTCCCTCTTCTCCAAAAGCACTGCCCTAACCGTGACAGAGAGTGTGGGTGGAGGTGCCTGCATTCTGTACCCCTTTGGAACTAAGACTGAAACTTCAGGCAAGCCACAGAACCTTCTGGTTCTCAACTGGAAACGAGAGTCGAACTAGATTAGGTAACATTTCTCTGATCCTGTAACCTCCACACTTCCTGCCACCCAGAAAACACCGGAAAGAGAGAGGATCTGGCTGTAGAATGTTGTGGTCTGGTCTGCTTTGTGAATGAATGAAAAGGAATCTTATTTTAATCACTGTATTTGTCTCCTTGGCCCGTAACAAAATACCACAGACAGGGCGCTTGAACAGCAATTGATTTTCTTAGTTCTGGAGTCTAGAAGTCCAAGATAAAGGTGTCTGTAGGGTTAGCGCCTTCCGAGGGCGGAGGGAAGGATCTGCTCCCGGCCTCTCTCCTTGGCTTGTGGTTGGCTGTCTTCTCCCTGCAGGCACCTTATCTTCCTTCTGTGTGTCTGTGTCCAAATTTCCTCTTCTTGTAAGCATACCAGTCATATAGGATCAGTGCCCACCCTAATAACCTCATTTTAATGTAATTACCTCTTTACAGACCCTATCCCTAAATACAGTCATGCTCTGAGGTACTAGGTGTTAGGACTCCAACATATTAATTTGGGGAGAAAGGACACAGTTCAGCCCATAACATATCTTAGAATTAAAAAAAAAAAAATTCTGTTCTAGGTCACTTACTTGAGGGGGTGTGCAAGACGTTGGGGGCGGGGGGTAAGTTGCAGGGATAGCCATTAGGACACACCCGAGGGAAGGAAACCATGGTGCTCAAGGTTGAAAGTAGCTACCAACCTGGGAAGGTATTGCTGAGGAAACATGGAGACGTGCGCTGTAAAAGCCAGATGCGTATGGGATGCTGTGCTGAGGCCTGTTCCAAGCTCACCATCTTGGCTCCAGTTTCAGTCCTCTTGTTGGAGACGGGCTCGGAAAGGATGTGATGTTACTTCCCACTCAACATTGATCAGCTGGCAACGCCAGTACCAGATTCTGGGGTTTCTAGTGGAAAGGGAAGATTGTGAGAGCAAGATCACACATGTATGGTTTAGTCACGGCCACTGACTCATCAGGAAATGCCATGACAGGGCCATGTGCCCTCGCTTGTTCAGGGATCACGACCCCTACCACCGTAGCTTGCCTCGTCATTCCTTCCCCTGCTTAACAGAGATGATTTCTCTGGTCTTCCAGCAAAAGTGAGTCATTAATCCAGTGGTTGAGGTTCTATACCTGATGGCTCCCAAGAGCTGTCAGGAATGTAGGATGAGATATGTGGGGGCAGATAATGATGCGGTGGTGGCTGTTTCATGCTGCAGCCCTGAGCGGAACTAGCTTGGCTCACCCAGGAGATGGCTGACTCCCACTGAAGTTTGTTTCCCTTGGTGCAAGCCTCTGAGCTTGTACATCTATTGTACATTTACTAAGGCTACATGCATGGTAGAAGCTCAGAGTTTCTGTGCTTTTGGTGGAATTAGGTCCACTGAGTTTGGTAACCTGAGCTCAGACGGGTGGTTACATTACTCTGGTACACAAATAAAAATGAAGAAATGAACTTCAAATGTATAAATCCATTTGGTTTTGAAACATCATATTCCTGAGTGAGTGTATTGGTGAAGACCAATAAGAAGAGGATCCTTGGTGGTCACAAAGTCAGGAGTCAATGTCACGTACATTTTCCACACATGTGTCTTCCCAGGTCTGGTTTCTGTGGTGTTCTGTTGCAAATGTCTGTATCCCGGGGATCTAGCACAGTGCCTGCCCCTCAGATCTTCACCCTCTGTCCCTTTCTCCTGAGAAAGGTTTAGAAGGCAAAATTCTCCCTCTGGCTTTAGTGGTTTCACCATCGGAATTTAATTCCTTGGTCCTTTTTCATTTTGACCTGAAACAAATTCCTGTCGCTATTTTTAAAATTATAGGCATCAGGATGAATTGTGTGCCTCAGGAACTCATTAGAGCCAGTAGTTAATTCTGTTGTGGCTTGTGTTGTTTTCTCCAAAGAGTCTCAAACTGGGGACTGTGGTCTAGTAATTGGCAAGTCCTCTATTTAAAATTTACATGCATTTTAGGAAAGCTAGTAAGAATTAACCCTTCATCCTTTGTGTACCCTGAGTTTCATAAATTGGGATTTTCGGAAAGCAGGACCAAGTTGTAAATCAATCGATCCTTCTCATCAATGGACTCAGGGTTGTCCCGTGGCCTCGGTGAAGGGTTTTCCAGAGCACCTGGCGTGCGAACTCAACAAACACTTGCCATTCAATAATGCATAAAAGAAACTCAAGAAAAACAGCCAAGTCTAACAGCAGCGAATATCCACTGAGCACTTCACTTACCGTGGGTCAGGCACTGTGCCAAGCACTTTGCCCACACTAACTCGTGCGAACCCTCACGTCCCTATGATTCAGGTGTTAGTAACGCTTCCAGATGAGGCGCTGGAGGATTAAGGTGCTTGCCCAACGTCCCACACCTAGTCAGAGGAAGTGCGCAGACTTGGGACCAAGCCTCGAGGCATTACACCTCACTGCGGCCTCTTGGAAGGGCATCCAGGTTCTCTGGGGAGAGAAAGCGATGCCCGCAGGCCAGCATGGCTCACACCTGCCTCCTTCCCAACTCCCCTGAGGCCCTCAGACCTCTGCTGTGCCCGCCTACCTCTGTCAGGGTGCCCACCTGTGGGGGTGCAGCCTGTGCCGCCCCTGGGCCCCTGCTTTCCTGCCGTGTGGCAATGCTGGTGTTTCCTCTGCAGAGTTCAGGTGTCATACCCGCCAAAGGCCGGACTGAATCGGGCTTGCTGTTTATTTTTTGGCACCTACAAGGTTCTGGGCCCTTTGGGAACAAAAGCGCTCTCCATCTCCAAGCTGTGGCTGACACCCTGGGCTGGATTTGCTCACCAGTTTTCCCCCATCTCAGTGGATTTCCGTGTAACCCGAAGGACATGGTCACGGCCCCGTGCAGTGATAAGTGATAACGTTTGTGCGGAGATTTCTCGAGCGGGCTGGGCAGGCTCAGTTAACTCTCTTACAAGAAAGGCCCAGAACGGCCGGCGCGAAGAGGGCGAGGAAAGGGATGCGCCACATCCCCACCCCTCTGGGGCTGAAGGAAGGAAGGGAGAGACTGGCCGAGTTCCCCAGAGGCCTGGCCCTGCGCGCATTCATTCACTCATCAAGACAATCCCTGAAGGCCTCCTGCGGGCCAGGCTGTCCTGCGCACTGGGGATGGAGGCCCTTCAAGGGCCGAGGCTGCTCGCACTCTGGTAAGAGGAGTAGGATGACGGGCAGGAGTGGCGAGGGCTCTTCAGGAGGTGGAGGAGTCACTGGTTGTCAGGGAAGCTTGTCGGAGGAGTAGCTGCCGCAGCCGCCGCCGACAGGACGAAGAGGAGCTAGCTAGGGGGCGGGAGGGGAAAAACTCTCCGGGAGGAGGGAACCTTCGGCTAGGCCCGAGGCACTCAGGTCCCTCACCCGGGAAAAGACGCCCTCGGCGGGAGGGAGCTGCCCCTCCCTCTCTTTAAGGCGGAGCGCCCGGGTGCGAGACGGCGGGGGCGGTGCCAGGGCCCCCCGCGGCCGCTGATTGGACGGCGCGGCAGAGCGGAGCCGCCCCGCGGGCGCCGATTGGGTGGGCGAGGGCCGAGGTGACTTGGGCGCTGGTTCCCGCGGCCACGTGGGGGGCGCGCGGGGAGGGGGCGCTGGGAGGGAGGCGGCAGGGGCGGGGCGGGCTCCCGGGTGGGCGGTGGAGACGCTCGGGGCTGCGCGGGGGTCGCAGCGCCGAGCTGCAGGACGGGGCTTGAGACGCGGCTGCCGCGGTGAGTGAGCGCCGGGAAGCCGGGCGGGGGCTGGGACTGGCTGACCGGCGGGAGCGGGACTCGGTCCCCCGGCGCGGAGATGGGGGAGGTTCTCGGATGGGGAGAAGCACCTCTGTCCCTCTCCCATCACCGTCATCATCCATCACCTCCACCATCCCATCCCCATCCGTCACTTCCACCGCCCCTCCGCCAGCGTCCTGCCTCGTTCGCCCCTCCGTCGGTCCGAGGACTTTCTCCGTCCCGGGCCGGCCGGGGACTGTCAGCTGAAAGCCCTGGCAGCGCTCCCCAGGAATAAATACCCACGCTGTGGAGCGCTCCGTACCGCCTGGGCGATTACCCCGTCTGTGGTTTGGCCCCACTTAATCCTGAAAACAGCACTTTCCGCTTAATGTCGTCTGTACGGAGAGACCGCCCTGTACTGATAGCACCGCCTTCACCACCCCACACGCACACACATCTCGTATCTTCTTCACCCTGCTGTATTTTCCTCCAAGTAACTTAAGCCCCCTGAAATGTTTGGGTTTTTTAAAATTTATTTTATTTATTTATTTTTTGGGCTGCGTCAGGTCTTTGTTTCTGTGCGCGGGCTTTCTTCTCTCGTTGCGGTGAGCAGGGGCTACTCTTCCTTGCGGTGCGCAGACTTCTCATTGCGGTGCCTTCTCTTGTGGAGCACGGGCTCTAGGCGCGCGCGCTTCAGTAGTTGTGGCACTTGGGCTCAGTAGTTGTGGCTCGCGGGCTCTAGAGCGCAGGCTCAGTAGCTGTGGTGCACTGGCTGTTGCTCTGCGGCATGTGGAATCTTCCCAGACCAGTGCTCGAACCCGTGTCCCCTGCATTGGCAGGCGGATTCTTAACCACTGTGCCACCAGGGAAGCCCCTCCTGAAATGTTGATTTCTAGTACCGTCCTCCCAACCCAGCTTGGGTGCTCCGTGAGGGCACATAGCGCTTGGAAATATTCTCAGCAGGAACAGATAGATGAACAACTCCAGGAGGCAGCTGCTTTACTACCCCACTTTATGCTTGAGGAAATGGAGTCTGAGAGGTTGTGACTTGTTGGTTATATCAGCCAACCTTGTGGGACCCCACAGTCCACGATCTGGACCCTAGGCTGCATGGTTCAATCTGTCCCATCCTGTGGTCCAGGCAGGTAGGGGTGGCACCAGGGGTTGTACTGGGGGCAGGGGCTCTTCTGTGCTGCTGAGCCAAAGCCAGTGGAGCTGAGGCAGGTGACTGGAGTGGCCCTGGTAGCCCCAGACCATCTGGCCCAGGAGGCAGTCGGAGAGAGAAAGCAGCTGTTTTGCTGATCAGATCCACCCCCAGCACCGGAGGTGTTCCGGGCCACTGCCGCTGCTTCCTTGCCTCACCTGCCCCTGGATAGGCTGGGACCCACCAAACTCCAAAGGTGGACACCCTGCTCACTTGGAGGAGGGCGCTGCCATGGCCTTGGGAAAGAGCCCCAGAGACCCAGGCTTGCTTCCGAGCTCCCCCGAATGCTGTGTGACCTTGGGCAAGTGACTTCACCTCCTGAGCCACCATGTACTCAGCACAGAGTCTGCAGGCTGAGTGGTCTCCCACGATGCTGGAAGGTGGGTCCTCCTTATGACAACCATTCAGCTACAGTGCAGTGCAGCAGAGGGCCTCTGTCCGTGACCCTCGAGGTAGTCAACTCATCCAGTTCCCCATCTCTAAGCAGGGCCACCTGGAAAACCTCAGAGGAGCAAGAGAAGGGCCCCAGTCTCATTTCAAATGTGTCTGCGTAGGAAGGTTCTGGCCCAGAGCCAGGCTCCTGTGCAAAACCTCAGAAAAACAGGTCTGATCCAAAGGGATAAGTGGGTGTCTGTGCCTGGAACAGGTAAGCGGGTCTGTTTCCAGGGTTAGGGTGAGGCTGCACCCTCCCTGGTCCCCTGGGCAGCCCCCAACTTGAGGCCTGGAGCCGAAATGCACTGCACCTCTCAGGCTTGGGGGGAAGAAACTTCCAGTTTTCCGGGGTAGGGGAAGGATCAGGTGATGGGGGGGAAGGGGGGACCTATAAGAGGGCCAGTGGTCTCCCCACCCGCACCCCACAGCCTGCACCCTGGGGTGTCCCCAAGGAAGCTGCAGCTCTGGATCTGGAGGACGGAGGCTGTTCACAGCCTTAGACACAGCTGTCCTGGCCTGTGTGTGTGCCATAGCCCTCGTGGTTCCTTTCCGTCTTAACACTCTTAGCATCTGAGGGGCTGTGTCGGCAGCAGCGCAGGCAGCATGTGAAATGTGCCCCCATCTCTCCCTCCTCCCATCTCTCCTTTGTCTCTTTTTTACTGTCTTTCTCCGCACTCCTCTGTTCCCACTTCTGTTGGCTGCCTTTTCATCCTGGGTTCCTTCGCTCTCTCCCTTTTGCCCTGTTTGGTTTTTGATCTTTGCCTCCTCTGTCCCGCCCGCACCCACCCTCTCCCCCCCACCGCCCCGCCCACGGGTTCCGGGCATCCCAACCCAGGATGTGATTATGAAGTTGAAAGGCAAGTTCCCTGGAAGCCCCGTCTCCATACCTGGAACCGAGGCCACGTAAGCTCTTGTGCGAGTTACACACCTAACTTGCTGTATTTAAGTGTAAAATGACAGTAGGTAATGGACGTGATGTGAAAAATAATTAGGATCACAAAGTAGCGAGGTGCCAGGAGGGCGGAACCAGGGAGTCTTCAAAGGGACCGCGCGGCCTTTATTCGCTGGCTCTTCCCTTACTGGCTGCTCACTGGATATGGCCGACTGCTGCTGGTGCCCCCACCTGGCCTGAGCCTGGGGTTGAAGGTCAGGGGCAGGCTGAGGTAGGGGCCGTTCCTGGGCCCTCGGCGCTGGATCAGCTCCAAAGCACCCAAACCCTCCTTCTCCAGGACTCCTGCGGGTGCGAGAGCACACCTGGGGTGCACCCATTTCCTGCCCAGCGCCCTGTCTGACCCCTGCTTTCTCCTGGCAGGAATCATGGCCCCCAGGCAGGCCCCCCCTCCTGGCCCAGGTGGTCTCTTCTCAGGTGCGGCCTGGTGCAAGGAGGGCACTGAAAGTGGTCAGACCTCGCTGTCCTCCCAAGCTCCTGCATCAGGTTTGGGGGTTCCCCATCCCTCGTGAGACTGTACTTGTTGATCACAGCTCCCAGCCTGGCAGGCATCGTGCTGGGTTCTGTGCCTGCATTCAATTCTCATTGACTCCTCATGTTACCCCAGGTTTGGGGACAAGGAAATGGAGGCTCAGAGAGGTGAGGCAGCTTGCCCAAGGTCGCACAGGATTTGGACCCAGGTCTCTCTGATCCCAAGTGCAGTGATTACAAGTAGCCTGGTGGGACGGAGCCCGCCAGGATGGGGGATGGAGGTGGGGGTCTAAGTTGGCCCCAGGGAAGCCTGAGGGAGCTGAGTCCCTGGGACCTAGGCAGAGGCATTCAGCCATTCTGTCTGTGACGAGTTTATTCCACGTTCACTGAGCACCAGCTGTGGTCTGAGCTCTGACGGGGAGTAAGTGCTCTCCCTGCTCTTGAGGACGGTCTAGAAGGCAGCTTTCCTCCTCTTCCCCCTCTGGTGGATCTGGGAGAGGGGCCCCAGGAAAGACCAGAGGCTGGGGTGGGCTGGGGCAGGACTCCTCAGCACCCCCGGGGCAGTTGTCCACCCTCCCCACCCCCTGCCTCAGCATCAGTGTCCGGTCTGGTTGGGGTGGGGTCTTCTGGCAGGGGCTGGAGTCAGGCTGGGCGGAAGGAGCCAGGGCCCCGTTGACGCAGCCTTGGCCATCCAGTGCCCCCTGCCCCTGTGGACTCCAGAGCTCCTGCCCTGGAACCTGCTGTGGCTCCCCACTGCCCACAGGGCAGAGCGCCAGTGTGACATTTAAGGCCAATCAATCCCAACCCGGCGGCTGCTCTGCTGAGTTCTGCCTCAGGGCCCCAGCTGCCTTCACGCCTCCGTGCCTGTGCAGACTCTGTCCTCGCCGCTGTCACATCCCTCCTCTTGGGTGCTGCCTTCCCAGGCTGTCCCCGTCCCCTGGCGCTTTGCACAAGCTGGTTACATGTCTGCACCCCCTTCCTCCAGCTCCTTCCTGAAGCTCACTCCTCAGCGAGGCCTGCTCGGCTGTAGTTGACCCCAGCCTGCCCTTCATTTCCTCCTCTCTGCTTTACCACCATCTAGCATATTCCATATCTTACTTATTATTTAGCTTACTGTCGGCTCCATGAGGGCAGGCAGGGAGTTTGTCACTTGGGTCAGGGCCGTGTGTCCCCTGGGTCCCAGCGCCCGGGGTGCTGCCTGGCACACAGCCAGTGCTCAGGCAGGGTTTGTTGGATGCAAGAGCTTGGTGGCCTCTGACGGGCGCTCTGAGGCTCGACCGCCTGGGCACCAGCCCTCCTCCCCTGCCCTTTGCAGCCTTCTCTCCTGCGGACCCTGAAGCCGGGCACCCTGGGGGCCATGCAGAAGGCCGGGGCGGGGGGCCGGAGAGCCTCCGACTGCGGCCCTGCCCCTCACCGGCCCAGGTGCATCACCAAGTTTGCCCAGGTGGGTGGGGCCGCCCCACGAGGTGGGCTCCGATGGGCGTGACTGGGTGGCAGGCCCTGGGGGTGGACAGGAGCCGTGGGTCACGGGCCTATTTCGGTGGCCCCAGCTCTGGAGTGTGTGTGCACAGATGAGGCGATGGTGCCGCAGAGGGGCCGAGTGGCTTCACCAGGGAGAGTAGCAGAGCCTGGACTCCGAGTCCGTGCTCTGTCACCATCCACAGCCTACCCGACAGAGCAGAGTGCGTGCGTGGAGGGCGATTTGGAGGACGGGGGTCAGGAGCCATGGGCCTGACTCCCCGTGCCGCCCTCCCACCCCCCACCCCACCCCCAAGCAGTACGTGGGCTCCTTCCCCGTGGACGACCTGGACACCCAGGAGAGCGCGTGGCTGGTGCAGCAGCAGCTGTGGGCACTGAAGGTAAGGGGCTGGGGGCTGGGGAGCGCACTTCCCTGCGGGGGATCACAGCCTTGGGGTGTCGGCCTGGGAATGGCCCGAGACCCTGTGATCCGTTCCAACCTCCATTCAGAGAGAGGGAGCAAGTGAGGCCCAGGGAGGGGCAGGACCAACGCCGTTCTGAGAGATGGGCCCAGTCAGGACCACACCCGGGCTCCTGGAGCCACGCCCCTGAAGCCCCGGGGGCCCCCTCCCTTGGGTGGTCATGACCTGTGCCCCACAGGTCGAAGCCACAGGTGGAAGAGATGGGGGGGGTGGTCATAACATGGCCCAGGGGTTGGTCTGCCAGGAGCCATCCACACTTCCCCGGCTCCTGGGGGGGGATCCCTGTCCAGGGCTCAGTCCCCTGGCCGCTGGGGTGGAGTTGGCTGACCAGCCCAGGGGGACTAGTACAGAGGCTGGGCTGGGCAGGGCCTGGAAGGTAATGTCTGCCCCCCACCAACTGTCTCCCCCCCAGGACTGTCCCCGCCGCCGGGCTGTCATCCTGAAATTCAGCCTTCAGGGCCTCAAGATCTACAGCGGGGAGGGTGAGGTAGGAACCCGTGTGGGTGCAGGTGAAGACCGGACAGGTGTCCTGCTCCCTGGGAATGCTCTCGCCTCCACCCAGCCCTGCACTGCCCCTCCAGCCTCCCCGGCTGCCCAGCCTGCTCTGGGCCTTTGGACGTTCTCTCTCCAAGGCCCTCCCACCCTGGCAAGCATGGACGACAGTTTCTCCTCCCTCTCACCCGCTGGCCGCCAGCCCACCAGAATCTCCGGGGGCCACCTCCTGGCCTGAGCATCAGGACCAACCAGCCCCATGAGGTTTCTGTGGGTCCCCGGGCTTGGCCAGTGGGCTGTGGCTAGCCTCTCATGACTGTGGAACAGGGCCAGGCAGGCTGGAGGCCTTTGGGAGCCCCTGCTTGGCCTGCCATCCTCCTCTTGGTGCAAACCAGTGTCTGATGAACACTAAACCGCGTGCCAGACTGTGAGGCCCACGACTCCGGCACCACTCACCTAGGACTGGTGTAAATGGGTGCAGAGCTGTGCATGGCGGGGCCCTGGGTTCAGGGCCTGTGCCACCTGCATGAGGTCTCGCTCACCCCCAGCCCCACTTGTCACAACAAGGACTCAGAGAGCTGCCCTCACCGGCCCAAGTCACCCGGAGAGTGAGCGGCAGAGCCAGGATTTGAACCCCTGTCACCTGACTCCAGAGACCAGGCGTGCCAGCCCAGGGCTGGCCACAACCGCCTGTCCCCGTGACCCGCAGGCCGTGAACCCTCTGCCCCTCAGCTCCGTAGCTTGGCATGACCACCCCAGCCAGCAGGTCGGCAGCAGGGAGCAAGGGACCCGAGCTCAGGTTCCCTGTGAAGGATGAGGGTTCCCATGTGAAGCGTGGTTTGGGCAGGCCTGGAAGGAGGGCAGAGTTCTTCACCCCAGGAGCAGGGTGGGCCCGAAGCTGGGCATGCAGGCTGGAGAGCAGGCCCGGGAGGCCTGCCAGCGGGTGTGCGGGGCCCTCGGGGCTGGCACACGCTGGGCTGGCAGCTGCAGACCACGCGGTGGGTCTGATGGAGGCCGGTGTGCCTGCTGCATCCCCAGGTGCTCCTGATGGCTCACGCCCTGAGGCGCATACTCTACTCCACCTGGTGCCCAGCCGACTGCCAGTTTGCCTTCATGGCCCGAAATCCCCGGAGCCCGGCCAGCAAGCTCTTCTGCCACCTCTTTGTGGGCAGCCAGCCTGGAGAGGTACCTGGGGCCCAGGGCAGGGGGCACAGCACTCGGGGGGGGGGGTTGCTGTGCATCAGTGTGGGTTCCAGGGACCGAGGCCCTGGACGGCTCAGCCACGCTGGCCTGCGCCCCTCCAGGCATGCACCCCTTGCCACCCCGGCTCCTGCTGTGGCGCTGCCCTCTGAGGACGCCCTCAAAGCGAGTCAGTGGCCTCAGCGTTCCCCGAGCTTGGAGGTGGGGACCAGGCTGTGCCCTTAGAGATCGGAGGGTCACACTGCCAGGCCTTTGCCCTTGCTGTTCTCTCTGCCTGCAACCCCTTCCCCTTCTCATCCTGGCAAATTCCAACTCGCCCTTTGAGGCTCAGCCCGTGTGTCTGTGGAGCCCACCTTGAATCCTCCAGACCGCCCCCCACACTTTCTGCGGTCCTGTGACACGCACTGCACTCTGTCATCGGTCTGTCCCTAACTGCAGTCACGGGAATCCTTTGAGAGCAGAGGCTGGGTCCGGGTCTTGAACTGTTCTGGTGCTTGGCCCCGTGGGGAGAGTGGGTGGGCGGGTAGGTCCCGAAAGGCAAAGCCAGTGTGGCCGCCATGAGCAGGGGAGCCTCGGCAGCCAACTGTTTGGCGAGCAGAGGCTGGGCTTGGATCCGCGCAGCAAGCATTTGCCGTCACCCCTGTATGTCAAGCCCTGTGCCGGCCACTGGAGTGACAGGTGGCTGACACGTGGCCCTTGATCTTCTGGAGCTCACAGTTCCAACGTGCTGGGCCTGGGTGATGTGTGTCGCGGATGGAATGTGTGGGCCCCAGAGTGCTGGGCTTCTCCAGGGGGTCTTCTGTGGTCCGTTTTCATTAAAGGGGCACAGGGAGGTGGGGAGCAGGAAGCTGAGGCGCAGAGATGCCATGCTGTACCCAGGGTCACACAGCAGCTCCTAGGTGACAGAGACAGGATTGGATCCCAGGTTGTGTGACTTCAGGGCCTGGGCTCTTAGCCACTCCCCCAAGAGGGTACAATGCGCAGGGTGAGGGTAGTAAACCTAGGGCTAGGAGTGCATTTAGCCCATGTCGTCGCAGCTCCAAGCATGACGCCTGGAACAAGGTAGATGCTCGGTATTTGTTAAATGAATAGAGGAAGCTGGTCGGGGATGCTGCATGGTGGTGAGGTTTTGAGGGATAAGAAGTTTTCCCAGGGAGAATGGGGAAGAGCATTCCACGCCAAGGGGCTGCATGCCCCCCTGGTGCCTGGGTTGACGCCTGAGGAGACCCCCAGGAAACCTCCCCCAGCTGAGCCCGCCTCCCTCTCCCTCCCCAGGTCCAGATCCTGCACCTGCTGCTCTGCCGCTCCTTCCAGCTCGCTCACCTCTGGCAGCACCCTGAGAAACGGGCACGGCCTGAGCCCTGCCCGGGACCCGTAGGGGACGTGCCCCTGAAGCCCCTGTCGGGCCCTGGGGGCACCCCTGGCCTAGTACGGGAACCCCTCGGCCGTGATCAGCTCTCACAGCACGTTAACGCGCTGGTCTCCTTCGGGCGGCTGCCAGCAGGGGTGCCTGGGGGCAGTGGGGTACGCGGCACCCCAGCCAGGGAGTGGGCCATGGACAAGGGAACTGGGCGAAGGTTTGGGGATCAAGAGGGGCGGGTGCTGGACTTCCGTGGGAGGGGCTAATGGCTGGGCCTGAGTCTGGCTGCCCCTGCGGGGTCCTCTTGGTGCCCTAGAAGGAGCCGCCGGAGTCGGAAAGCCGCGGGGGCGCCCGCCACGCCCGCCTGGGGAACCCGTACTGCTCGCCCACGCTGGTGCGCAAGAAGGCCATCCGCAGCAAGGTGATCCGCTCCGGGGCCTACCGCGCCTGCACCTACGAGACGCAGCTGCAGCTGTCGGCTCGGGAGGCCTGTGAGTGGCCGGGCACGGCTGCGCGAGTCGGCGAGGGTGGGCCTGAGTGTCCGTGTCTGCGGGGCCGTGACTGTCGATGCCTGCGCCTGGGAGTGCTGAGGCCTCGTGTCCACGCGAGGGAGGGCGCGAGGGCGCAGGGGCTGCGTGCCCAGGGGCTTGCAGAGGCGACTGCGTAGCTGCTGATGTGCTGTGACTGGGGAGGGGCTGTGCCTGGAGATGTGCCTGGGCGCTGCTGTGCCTCTGGGGAAGCAGGATGTGTGCAGACTGGGCCGGGAGCGGCGGGGGTGATGAGGCCTGTGGGCGTGGGCCGGGCTGGGCGCGGGAGGGGACCACCTCTCTTCCTCTGAGCCCTGGATGGTCTCCATAGTTCCTGACGCGTGGGAGGCCTGGCCCCGGGGTCCTGGGGGCCCCTCATGCCTGGTGGAGAGCGAGGGCAGCCTGACGGAGAACATCTGGGCTTTTACTGGCATATCGAGGTAGGAGGGGGTGCCCAGCCCTTTTGGGGGGGCGTCAGAGAAATAGGCTGTGGGCTCCCCCGAGGCCCTGAGACGTGTCCATCCCTGCACTTGGGCGGAGGCCTCCTGACCTCGGGACCTCAGGCCAGGGGCTTCCCCACCGTGGGCCTCAGTTTTCTCAAGTGTGAAGTGGGGATAATAAAAGGACCTTCATTGCAGGGCTGTGGAGAGGATCAAATGAGGTTATTCAGGTAAAGCCTTCAGCGCCTGGCCTGTCACAGGGTTCAGCTCCCTAAATGCCAGCTCTCTACCGATTGGGTCTTGAAGTTGTCAGCAATTAGGACCCCCTTGGAAACCTTTTAGAAGGGAAGGCTAAAAGCTTCCTTCCGTTGCGGGTCTACTCTGGGGCAGGCACTGTGTTTACGGTGCTGTGGAGCTGTGATGCCATTAAGCAAGCCGAGGCTGGGTCCTGACTAGGGGGCCCGCCCTCAGCCTCTCCCCTCTGCCCTCCCAGGCCCAGCGCCCTCGCCCTGCTGCGGAGAGACGTGCTTGGGGCCTTCCTGCTGTGGCCTGAGCCAGGCACCAGTGGCCAGTGGTGCCTGTCGGTGAGGACACAGTGCGGCGTGGTGCCCCACCAGGTCTTCCGGAACCACCTAGGCCGCTACTGCGTGGAGGTAACAGTGCTCCTGGCCCTGCCCCTCGCCCTCCAGCCCCGCCCTTTTCTAACCACTGAGGGCCTGAGCCCGCCTCACCCTCATCCCGGGCCCCCATTGGCTCTCTCTGGCCCCACCCCTTATTTAACTCTCCATCCAGCTCTTTCGTCCTTGGCCCTTCTGGCCCCGCCCCCACTGGCCTATTGGCTCCACCTGTGCTCTGCTGGCTCCACCCTAAGTTCTCTCGCTCCGGGGAGGTAGAGTCTTGGGCTAGGGTCATGCCTCACATTTTTACAGAAATCCCGGCTTTTAAAAAGTCACGCTTTCCCACACCCTAACTCATCTTTTAGCAGTAGAGGAAACTGATCAGAGAGGGTAGAGGCTTGCGTAAGCTCACACAGCCTCCGAGTCTCTAGGTCTGGAGTCTTGGCCTGATCACAGGTTTCCAGGGACAGGGGTGGGCAGGAAGGACTTTTTAAATGTGTGGCCTTACTTCCACGCCGAGTGCCTCAGTCCTGTCCAGGCTGGGAGGAGAGAAAGGGAGGGAACCGGGGTGTGGTTCTGCTGTGAGCAGGACAGTGTCCTCTCTGGGCTCGAATATCCTCCTCCCTCCTGGGGCAGGATCCTGTGTGAGGGGGCGGTTGTGTGGAAGGGGGAGCTGGAGCTGAAGTCCCTTCCCCTCCTCGCCCCCACCAGCACCTGCCGGCTGAGTTCCCCAGCCTGGAGGCCCTGGTGGAGCATCACGCTGGGACGGAGCGCAGCCTCTTCTGCTCCCTCGACATGGGCCGCCTGAACCCCGGCTACGAGGAGCAGGACTGCGGGCCCGAGGGCAGGCTTCCCCGGACGCTCCGGCCCCTTGGCCATGCCAAGTCCGAGGCAGAACTGCAGGGCCTGGGCTAGGACGCTGAGCCCCACGCCAAGAGGCCCCGCCTCACCCTGGCTCCTGGGCCTCAGCAGGCTGCTCTGCTCTGCCCTTCTGTCACCCCGCTGGGCACCAGTTCCATCCAGTCACTGCCCTTTGGACCAGTCTTCCATCACTACCCTGCCTGTGGGCGGAGCCCCGAGAGTGGGGATTGCCAGCGGCTTCTCACACGGCCTGCCAGGATTGCAGGAGGGGCAGGCAGAGCTCCAGGCTTCCGTGGACTTGCTGGGTGCCTGGGTGCTTGTCTTCTCTGGGCTTCACCTTACTCCTAGGTGGGGAGCTTTCCAAGGTGGGCGGGAAGGTTTGCTCCAGCAGAGGTGGAGCCCTCTCCTAAGGAGGCCAGGCCTTGGGGCCCTGACTGGGCGTCTCCAGAGAGCTCCTGACCCAGGCAGCCAGGCGTGTGAGGGAGAGGTATCTGGGGAGGCAGGAGTGAGTTCTCACTTTGGGCGAAGGCATGGGGACGAGCCACCCTCTCCGTGAGAGAAACAGGGATGACGTGATGGAGCTTGGAGGCTGCATCCAGGCTGACGGAGCGAGGCCTGTTTCCCATGTCCTTTGAGGCTAAAGGAGTCTTCTCTTGAGTTCTGAAGAGTGGGGGTTAAGAGGGTGCAGAAAGGGCAGGACGGACAAAGAGCCGTGCCACCCAAAGCCCACATGCAGGTGGACGCCTGTGTGCAGAGAGGGATGTGAATGGGCCGACAGGGCAGAGAATCTCAGTGAACCTTCAGACTAGGAAGGCTGGTTCTTCTCCACTCAAATCCACGGGCTTGTGGTTCCTGCTTACTTGGAAGGGATGTCCCAGTCTCATCCCCGCCCACACACCCCTGCCCCCCCGCAGGCTCACTTTCTTTGGCCATTTGACCGGGAGGGGCCAGCAGTGAGCTGCAGGCTTAGAGGGGTGACCAGGGTCCTGCTCCACTCATCCTGCAGGCCAGACTGGGTTTGGTGGCTGCCTGGGAAGCCCCCCAATGGTGGCATTTCCCTTAATGGGCATCTGTCAGGGGCCACTTCACTAGGCCAGTCCCCTTGGGGATGGGGGTCAGGGAGGAATCATCCAAAGATAGAACTGATGTGGGCCCTGCCAGAGGGTACTTGGCCTCAGCGGCAGTGGGGGTCCATCCAGGGAAATAACGCTAGTCTAAGGCAATGGCCCTGCGGTGACTGACGACGGATCTGGGTATTCCCCTGTATAAGTAAACTTGACAGACAGGCATGAATCTACCAGATTAAGATAGGGAGCAAGTTCACTTTGGATGAACTTCTGTTCCTGAGGCAGAGGCCAAGTCATGAGTCTGGGGGCTGCCCTCTCCCCCATCTGGGGAGGGAATGTGACCGCTCAGCATCTTGAAAGTAACAGACTTCTGACTCCTGGAAGGAAGAGGGCAACCCCAACGGAATAAAAAGAAGGGAGGAGCCTCAGAAGCTCAGGCCTGGTGTTCCCAGCTTACAACCTCCGGCTCAGCAAATGGTCTTGGCTGGGGCCTAGTCACTCTTGTCACAAGGGATAGGAGGAGGCTGTCCTTTGGGGGCTCTTTTCACTGGAACCACAGTACTGATTTTATACTGAATGTGAGTGGGAACCCAGCCTCATTTTACGGCCATTACTACCAGAACCCATCTCCTCCCTGGGCAAAGCCCTGGTCCCTCGTGGGAGGCCCCAGGCTCCCATTTCCCTGGCAAGGAGAGGGGTTTGGTGACATGGGGCCCAGGATTACAGCCCTGGAGTCACACACATTTAAGAAGACCTGATAACTGGTCTTAACCTCTGTAAGGGGTGGATTTTGTTGCACAAGTTATCTGTGTGGACAAGGTGTCAGGAATGGTCCCAAAGCACTTTAACATTCCTTCACACAGCATTTATGGATCACACAGTACAAAGGTTTTTGACCCACATGTGCAGACGCCTCAATGTCTCAATTATAGACCACAGTTTTCTCTGTTCCAACCAGTGCCCCCTGGGTAGCCCAGCTCTCCTTACTGTGTGGACTTGAAATAAATAAAATGCATTTCTTCGGATTGTATAGTACAGACTTTTCCTTAGAAAGGCGAGGTCTTTGTCCGGTTTGCCGGCTTCGCTTCTGTTTGCCAACCATACCTTCCACTGCTGCTGAATGATGAACCAGACAGAGATACTGTCCTCCGGGGCTCAGGAGGTCTTGAAGGAATTGGGTAGGTAGATTCAAGCAATGACTCTACTGCTTAAAACCTTCAGTGGGTATTTCCTACGGGAAAAAGACTCAAGTCCTTATATTCTGGCCACTCGGGTTTTCCTTCTGCTCCTGCAACGTGCCACAGGGTCTTTGCACAGCCTGTACAAGCCTCCTCGTCTTCCTCTTCTTCCTTTACCTGATTAACTCCTCAACCTTACCATCTCTCAGTCTCAGGAAGCCTGCCCTGACTGCCCCCTGACCCCTGCCCGGCCTGGGGGAGGTTTCCTGGCTAGATATTCCATAAAACTGGTCCTTTAGTTTGTTAACACTCTTATTTATGGGATTTTTGTTTGTGGGACATTTGTTTCAAATGTCAGCCTCCCCCACTAGACTCTGGGCACCTGGAGGGCAGGGACTGGGCTGTCTCGCGGCATCTATCACCGTGCCCGGCAGGCACGTAGCTGACAATTTCTGTGCAAAGGGGAGCGTAGAGGAGGTGTGACGGCCGCTATTCTGGAGGGACTTGTGCTCGGGGTGGGGGTGGGGAGAGAGGCCAGGTAGCCTCTCCAACCAAAAGACCAGCTTTCAAAGTTTTTTGTTTTGTTTCTCAATCTTGAGTCTTAATGAAAACAAGGGGCAGCGTTAGAGGGAAGCTTTGCTCTGTCCCCGGGGCTGTGATAGGCTCTGGGACAGCCTTCCCGAGTCAATACAGGGATGTGGATAAAGGGCAGCAAGGTCCTGTTGCCTTTCTCAGTAGGTCTCTAATCCCCGGATGACGCCTCTCCTCTACTATTTCTCTCCGAGGTGCAGTCAAGCCTGGCCTCCCCTGGGCCACCTCGGGCAAGCTGCTTAACCTCTCTGGACTGGGACTGTGGGGACTGGAGAAGAAAACGGCTGTGCAGCATCTGGCACCGAGCCGGCAGATGCTCCAGCAAAGCCAGTGCCGGTCCTCCCCGACGGCCGCCCCCGCGCGCCGGCCTCCAGCCGGAGGTTGCTCTCGGGGCCTGCCGGGCGCGGAGAACGCGCGGAAGTTCGGGAGGCACGGGCTGTGACGCCAGGGGCGTTGCCCAGCAACCGCGAACGCCGTGGCGGCGTCCGTGCTAGCGGGCGGCTGGGGCGGCTCCGGGGACTCTGGTCTTGCGGCGGCGCCTGCAGCGCTGATGCCCCACTGCCCGCGCCCGGTCTGGGCCTCAGGGACGGGCGAGCCCGGGAGCGGGAGGAGGCGGCGGCTCCGGCTCGGGTCCTGAGACTCCCCCGCGGCCCCTACCTTCCTATCGAGGCGTCCCCCAAGGAGTCCGGTCGCCCCGCCGCCGCCCCAACCCCGCCCGCGAGGCCCCGCCCCCCGGCCCCGGCGCCCCGGCGGCTCCCGCCCCGAGGTCCTGTGTCCTGGTCGCGGCGTCCACGTCGGGCCGCACCCCGGGGACCCCTGCCGCGGCGCCATGGCTTCGGAGTCGGTGAAGGTGGTGGTGCGCTGCCGCCCCATGAACCAGCGGGAGTTGGAGCTGAACTGCCAGCCTGTGGTGACGGTGGACTCCGCGCGCGGCCAGTGCTTCATCCAGAACCCGGGCGCCGTCGACCAGCCCCCCAAGCAGTTCACTTTCGACGGCGCCTACTACGTGGACCACTTTACCGAGCAGATCTACAACGAAATCGCCTACCCACTGGTGGAGGTGAGGATGCCCGCGAGGCCGCCTCCGAGGACCCGCTGGGCAGGACCTGGGGGACCTGGAACCACTCGGAGGAATCCTGAGGGACTGCCCTGCCCGCAAGCAGGGCGGGAAGGCCCTTCTGGAGGGGCGCGGGTGGACAGCAGCAGGTTAGTCTGAAGACTTCTGTCAGCAGACAGCTGGAACCCGTCTACAATGTCTCCACTGCCCCCGGTGCCAAGGCTGGTCCTCACCCCCATCCTTCCAGCCTGCTTCCCACAGGAACTCCAGCCCCCAAGACCACTTGCCCTCCACCCTCACCCAGCACCTTCAGGACTTCTCTAAAAGCTCCAGCCACTTCCCAGCCTCCTCCTCTTAAGAGCCCCAGGTCTCCTCCCCCTCCCCCTCCCCCTCTCCTTTCTCCTCCGCCCCCTCACTAGTTCCCTGCTTCTGCAGAGAGAAGGCTGCTGGCCTGGCCTTGGTCCTGGAGAACTGGAAACCCTTTACCTTTGGTCTGACTTGCCTTCCTCCTTGGCGGTTGAAGAACAGCGAGGCCACAACAGTTTCTGCCCCTTATAGGGCTTTTACTTTTTTCCACACTCTCACGCTAGGTAGCTCCTTGGCGCTGCATGACAGGGAGGTTCACATTTCACAGATGGGGAGACTGAGGCCCATAGGGAGGAAACATGGCAAGCTCCCACAGTGAGTTTCTGGCGGAGGTGGGGCTGGAGCTACTCCTGGCCCAAGGGCTCTTTCCTTGCTACCACCATCTCCCCAGCTGTGCAGCGAATCGCTAGTGAAGTGAGATGTCACAGGTTGTTTCAGGAAAAAAGGAAAAGTTTGGGAAGTGCTGCATACACCCTCCCTCACTTGAAGCTGCACATTAGGGTACTTGAGGCTCTGGGGAGTCTTGCGGTGGAGAAAATAGTTTGGCTTATTTAACCCAGCATTTCCAAAAGGTATTTGCCTGTGGAACCTTTTTGTTTTGGCCGGCAGGCCAGTTAGCATCCCCCAGAGCACCTCCTTTGGCCACAGTCAAAACCGCCTGTGAGGGCGGAAGTGTTCTGGAACCCAGAGCCCCCCAGTGGTGAGGGCGTGACTGTAGAAGATGCCCAGGGAAAGAGGGCAGCTCTCCCCAGAGGGCGGTACCACGCTCTGGGGATGGCCAGGCTGTCCTACCATCCTGGACTCCCAGGCTGGAAGGGACTAGAATCGGTCCTCTGGTCCAGCCGCCCCCCTACCCCGGGTCCTTGAATGTCCACCTTGAATGGTCCTTGGATGGCAGGAGCTCTCTCTTCCCAGAGCTGCCTGCTCCACCTTGGCTTCTTAGCTCCTAGAAGACCATTCTGCACGGTGAGTCAGAGTCAGCCACCCTGATGCTTCCAGCAACCTGCTGTAGCTCTGTCCCCAGGGCCCCTCTGCTTCCACGTCCAGGGTCGCCCCTGAGACTGGAAGATTCCGAGATTGAGTTCTCCTTGGCTTTGCCTTCTCCAGGGCCTCAGCCTTGCTCATGGGTTCCCCTCCGCATCGTGGAAATAATTCCCCTGAGCAAGCCTCCCTTGGTTAAGGTTCCCAGGAAGCCCCGGCCCAGAGGGGGAGACCTAAGGAGACAGTGGCTACCTCAGATCTCCAGCTCTCACTTCTGTCCCGAGTTCACTGCTACAGGGGATTCTGTCAGGCCCCTACCTCCAGTCATCCCACAGAGCCTCAAACTCAACATGACATATGTTCCTTTTCATTCATTCATTCAGCTAACAAATAGTGTTCTCATACCAGGCCCCATCCTAGGCGTGGGGAGCGCCGCCCTCAGCCAGCTCATGATCAGGTGGGGGAGCAGCTAAGCTAGTAGCTACAAGCCAGGGTGATGAGTGGGAGGAGAATCCTGGGGGACTTTTTGGCAGCATAGAGAAGGCTAGCAAACCTGGGCTTGGAGGGGATGGGAAAGCAGGGAGGACTTCCTGGAAGTGGTGAGATCTAAGCTGAGACCGGGATGAGAGGAGTCAGCCAGGCAAGAAGGTGGAGGAAAGGGCCTTTCAGGTGGAGACCAGCATGTAGCATTTGATCTTCACCAGACATATGTAGAGCTGGAGGCATCATTCCTGGTGAGGAAACGGAGACCTTGAATGTCACAGAATGAGTTACTGGTGGTTTTGATCCCCAGCGCAGTGCCAGGTCCCCATGCCCCATCCTGCTGCCTCTATTAAATGAGCGGCATGTGAATCATATGCAAAGCATGGTTCAGCAACTTGGAGCCAGGAGTAGCTGCCTCCTTAGGCCAGGCGGCTGTGTGTCTGTCCTGCTGGGCTCTGACCACCTCCAGGCAGCCTCCTGCCCAGGCCCTTCCCTTCAGTTCCTACTGCACGAAGCCCCCAGCACTTCGGACTGACCCTTCCCTTCCCCACCCCCACCCCCACCCTTAAATCCAGGCTCTGTTCCTGATCTCCTCTGTCACTGGGTGACCTCTTCCACTGTCCTGGGAGCTGTCCACCTCAGACCCACCTTTCAGCCGACTCAGCATGTCCTACCCTGAGCTCCTCGCCTCCACACCTGGCCCGCTGCCTGGTCTGTGGGTTCTTTCCCAGCCAGTGGCTTTGCCATCTCCCCGTCCTCCCCGCTTCACACCCATGACCTTAGAGTCCCCTCTGATGACCCACCACCCAACCCACGCGGGGACCAGGTCCCATGGCTTCTACCAGGACAGACTGAGGACGGGCCTGGTGTTCAGAGACATCGATGCAGTAGAATTTGGCCCCTGGACGGAACACAAAACTGTTCGTTTGGGAGAGGACAGAAAGGGGACGTGAGGCAATTTAGCACAGATGCTGTTATTTCAACTTCAATAGTTACGCGTTGATTTTAATGGGAAGTAGAAGAAATATTTAGCATGTCCAGCCTGTAATGCAGCTTCCGGGAATTATTGCTGAGGATGACATCAAGTTAACAGGAGAGTCAATTAACAGTTTGATTTCATGAAAATCATTTAGTAAATAATAATACGGGGAACGTGGCAGAACCCGGGGTGGACAGTGGCTGGCATTTAGGACCTGCTCCGTGTGTGCGCACGTCTCTGGTGGGTCTGGAGGTATCAGTTGATGGGTGAAGCGTTTCTGAAATCTTATGTTTTGCCTTAATGCATGTAAAGTTGTCTTCTACTTCACAGCAGCGTGGTTCTGCAGAACTTTCTGCAGTGGTGGAAATGTTCCGTATCTGGGCTGTCCAGTTAGGGACTACCAGCCATATGTGGCAAGTGAGCACTTGACATGAGGCTATTGCTTTTGAGGAACTGAATTTCAGTTTTATTTGATTTTTTTTTAATATAAATTTATTTATTTATTTATTTTTGGCTGTGTTGGGTCTTCGTTGCTGCGCGCGGGCTTTCTCCGATTGCGGCGAGTGGGGGCTGCTCTTCACTGCGGTGCGCGGGCTTCTCATTGCGGTGGCTTCTCTTGTTGTGGAGCACGGGCTCTACGCGTGCGGGCTTCACTAGTTGTGGCATGCAGGCTCAGTATTTGTGGCTCGTGGGCTCTAGAGCGCAGGCTCACTAGTTGTGGTGCACAGGCTTATTTGCTCCCCGGCATGTGGGATCTTCCTGGACCAGAGATCGAGCCCATGTCCCCTGCATTGGCAGGCAGATTGTTAACCACTGCACCACCAGGTAAGTCCCTGAAATTAATTTTAATAATCCATTTTATTTGACCCAATAGTATCCAAAATATTATCATTTCAATAAAACATAATAATAGATACTATCATGGTATAGTAGCTATTAGGGAGATAGTTTACATTGTTTCTTCATACTAAGTCTTCGAAATCGGGTGTGTGTTTCATACTTATCGCACATCTCAGTTCAGGTGTTTAAGTGTCCATAGTTCAAATGAAATGAAACACAAAAAAATAAAGTTGTGTTTGATGGGAAAATATTTTACACTGCTTCAGTTTTTAAATGTAAATTAACATAAATTCAGTTCCTCAGTCGCATCAGGCGCACTTCTGGTGTGGCTGGTGGCTGCCCTACTGGACAGTGCATATAAAATATTTATTTTGATATAGAATCCCTTGTCAGGTCTGGGTGACATTGATGGTCCGGGCACTGTACCGTGTTGTCCCTGGGGCTTCGCGTGCCCTGCCTCTGAGGCTCCTGGTTGGGTGACTGGTCTGCCACGGCTCTCCCACACCTCAGGGGCCTCATCCTGGTGTGTAGCACCTGGCCCTCTGATGAGCTGCGGATCGTGACTTCCAGTCTTCCTTCCCCAGCAGTCCCTGGGGATCCCGAGCCCCGCAATGGTCTACAGGATGGGTCTCTCTTTCTTTTTTTTAATGTATTTTTTTAGAAAGGTAGCTAAATTATTTATTTATTTATTTATTTTTGGCTGTGTTGGGTCTTCGTTTCTGTGCAGTGCAAGGGCTTTCTCCAGTTGCGGCGAGCGGGGGCCACTCTTCATCGCGGTGTGCGGGCCTCTCACTGTAGCAGCTTCTCTTGTTGCGGAGCACAGGCTCCAGATGTTGTGGCTCACGGGCCTAGCCTGTCCACGGCATGTGGGATCTTCCCGGACCGGGGCATGAACCCACGTCCCCTGCATTGGCAGGCGAACCCTTAACCACTGCACCACCAGGGAAGCCCTTTCTTTAATATTTTTAATTAAAAAATTTCGGCTGCATCGGGTCTTAGTTGCAGTACCCGGGATCGTTGTTGCGGCATGCCTGTGGGATCTAGTTCCCCGACCAGGGATCGAACCTGGGCCCCCTGCACTGGGAGCATGGAGTCTTACCCACTGGACCACCAGGGAAGTCCCTACAGGATGTGCCTTTGCAGTGGAAACGGGCACAGATGCCACCTGGGCCCTGGGGGCCTGGGCACAGCTCTCTGGGCCCACATTCTAACACAGGATTCCCCTGCCCCCATACTAAGTTCTAGAATTTGTGATCTCATGAGCTGAGTGAGGGCAGGGACTAGGGTGCTTCTTGGTTCATGGCTCTGTCACCAGCCAGTCCCCCTCAGAGGAGAGAGTCGGTACCTATGGAAAGAACAATCGCATCAGTGAATGAAGGATGCCCTTGGGTATGCCACCTGGTTTGCCTCCTGCTTCTTCCCAGATTCGTCTCCATCCCCCTCGCCCAAGTTCCACCTGCTCTCAGCCTCTCACCTCTCTGGTCTTTGCTCAGGCTGTCCTCTCAGCCTAGAATGCCTTCCTCTTCCTGTCACCTGTTAAAATCCAAGCCACCCTTTCTGCTCGCCCTTTCTCCTCCACCTGCCCAGGAAGCTTTGCCTGGCGCTTCCTGCACCTTCTGTCTCCCCCTCTTGGCACTCCCTCTCCTTGCCCGTCCTGTACGCCATCATTACATGCACCTCCGCCTCATATGAGGATCACGTGTGTATGTCTTGCCTCCCGCACATTCCAGGCAGACATTTAGGGAGCACCTACCTCTGTGTGCCAGCACTTCGTGTGCCAGCACGTGAAGTAATTCCTGTGTACAGCTCCCGACAGCTTCAGGGGAGGTGCTGTTCTTACCCTTTGTTACAGGTGAGGAAGCTGAGGCTCCATGTGCCTGATATTCAGGACAGGCCAAGGGCACAGTCAGTAAAGGATGGCGGCCAGGCTCTTAGCCATACACAGGGACAGTCTCCCACCCCACCGCGCAGTGACCCCCTTGAGGACAGAGCTGTGCCGCGTTCATCTCTGCACTGCCCTCCCCCAGCCCTGTGCCACCGTGGTGGGAGAGCCAGGGAGGGGCCCTAAGTCTGTGAGTCAGGAGGCAGCCCTGCAGCCCTGGCCCCAAGCCTGGCTGAGCTCGGCCAGCTGAGCCCTGGGCTGTGTCCTCCCACACAGGGCGTCACCGAGGGCTACAACGGCACCATCTTTGCCTACGGCCAGACAGGCAGCGGGAAGTCCTTCACCATGCAGGGCCTGCCTGACCCACCCTGCCAAAGAGGCATCATCCCTAGGGCCTTCGAGCACATTTTCGAGAGCGTCCAGGTACGGGCCTGGGGGATGGAAGGGGCGGGGTTGGGCTCCCCAGGCGTTACCGTGAATGATCCCAGAGCACTTTTGACCTGGGCAGCGGTTGTGGGATGCGGTCAGAGCGGCCTTGACGCGGCACAGATGAGCAGACAGACGCAGGCTCTGGTTTCTGAAGAGGTGATGGGAGAACTTAAAGCTGAGAAAATTCGACCTGCTGTGTTTTCCTCCTGCCATTTTTGGATTTTAACATTTCGTATAACACTTCACATGGATATGATGACCCAGAGTGCTGGCCCAAGAAATGGCTGTAAACAATCATAGCTTCCTTTTTTAATTGAGCAGCTGCTACAGGCCAAGCATTGTGCAAAGCCCTTTGCATAATTATCTCACTACCACCCTGGCCCAGGAGGTAGCTGTTATCCTCATTTTTGAGATGGGGAAGCCAAGGCTTGGAGCCCTTATGGGCTGGGCCCAGACCAGTTATCCCAGTGTCCAGGCTGCAGGTGAGACGTGCCCTGCTGACCACTCATGAATGCGCAGAGATTCCTGCATCTGGGAAATGGCAAAGCAGGGACGAGTCAGCTGCAGAGCCCACTGTACTACACCTGGGACTCATTTTGATGACCCACAGGAACATCAGGCAACTGGAAGAACTGCCAGGGATTAGCCCAGGGCCAGTGCTTGGTCCAGGCCTTCCCCGTGGCCTTGGTCTCTCTACCTGAACAGTGGGGAGGCCTCTCCCATTTCCTTTCCCATGAGGCTTGTAGAGAGAGCATGGGTCCATGGCAGTAGGAAAATGATGCCCCTCTGAGAAGCCGGAGAGGAGGGGAGAGCTGGCCAGGCAGGCAGGGTCAGGTGAGGTTGGGGACACCTCCTGCCACGATGTCCTTTTGTGATGTCCAGGCAGCGGGTGCTCAGGTATCTTTGCTCTCCCTGCAGTGTGCAGAGAACACCAAGTTCCTGGTCCGGGCCTCCTACCTGGAGATCTACAATGAAGACGTCCGTGACCTGCTGGGTACTGACACCAAGCAGAAGCTGGAGGTGGGTGCAGCCCCGGCAGAGGTGTGTGGGGGCAGCTAGAGGGGGAGGTTGGCATTGGGGGTGCTCCCTCAGAAATATGGGGAAGGGTCCTGAGGACACAGGCGCTGGTTCAGACTAGAATGGGGAGTTTTGAACTTGAATTTTGGAGTAGTCTCAGAGTCTGTGAGGCAGGGGAGGGGTTACTGGGCCTACCCGCACCGCGCAAGGGGAGGGGAGGCCTTCTCTGGGGCAGTGCCACTTACATCTGTTGAAATAGATGGAATTTGGTGACGGATTTCATTTGAAAAAAGGGTTCCACTTCTAAAAAATTATTTTGAAAAATTCTAAGAGACTTTCAAGCTTAAAAGGTAATAGTGATCATTTTTTGAGCACTTACTGTTTACTCACTGCTTTAGGCATGTTATCCCATTTAATACTCCCAGTCACCTCGTTAGGTAGGTACAGGTTTCCCCCACTATCAGAAAGCAGAGCGAGTGTTTTGTAAAAGCTGAAATGGCATAAAGGGAAGAGTATCCCCTGCTTTCCAAAATCTTGATTCCACTTTGCTTTTATGAAAGACTGACATTAGTACGATAAAGGCTTTTTTGGTAAAAGTGAAAATCGGATTTCTTTCCGACCTGAACTCAGAGAAAGTTGGGGATACCCATATTATTATCCTCAGTTTACCGACGTGGGAAGGGAGGTTTACAGAGGGTAATTAACGTGCCCAAGCTTCAACTGCAAGGAGCTGGGCCAAACCTGGAGTTGAGCCCAGATCCGTGTGACATCAGGTTCCTGCATCGCAAACATGCGATGGGCTCAGATTCTGGGACCTTGTCCCCCTCTGAAAGGGGTCTGGTGTGGAGGTGTCCAAAGATCGATGATATGACCTCAGAATGTTGTTGTGAGGATTGAAGAGGGTAACAAGGGTGAGCTGCTGAGCAGAGGGTCAGCGCATAGTAGGGGCTCGACGTGTGAGCTCTTTCGTGCCATTGGGATTCCGAGAAAGGATGAGGAATATGACCTGGGGGTTGCAAAATGGACTCAAGACGGAAAAAACTAGGGCTGGCCCAACTGGTCACTGAGCATTGCTCACCTCGTCAATTGTCCTCAGTCTCCTGAAAGCCTAGAATCGGAATGAAAGGACATCATTTCCCAGCTGGGTGAAGCAGAATTAGATGCTTTGAGGGCTCTATCAAGATAGGCAGAATGGGGCTTCCCTGGTGGCGCAGTGGTTGAGAGTCCGCCTGACGATGCAGGGGACACGGGTTCGTGCCCTGGTCCAGGAAGATCCTACATGCCGCAGAGCAGCTGGGCCCGTGAGCCATGGCTGCTGAGCCTGCGCGTCCAGAGCCTGTGCTCCGCAACGGGAGAGGCCACAATAGTGAGATGCCCGCGTACCGCAAAAAAAAAAAAAAAAAAAAAGGTAGGCACAACGTGGCTGACCCTTTGGGGAGCCCAGCGAGGTCAAGTGACCTGCCAGAACTGGACAGCCAGGTGGTGGCGAGGCTGGACCAGGTCCGGGACCTTTGGGCAAGGCTTGCTTATGTCTCCCCTCTGGGACTCTCCGAATCCTGGATGGGCCAGGTCAAGTCCAAGGAGGAGGGACTTCCCCGGTGGTTCAGTGGTTAAGACCCCTCACTCCCAATGCGGGGGGCCTGGGTTCCATCCCTGGTCAGGGAACTAAGATCCCGCATGCTGCACGGCGTGGCCAAAAAATAAAAGTCCAAGGAGGAGCCCAATGAGGGGAGACTGACCCAGATCTGTGGCCAGCATGCTGGTGGCTGCCCCCAGACTCTGGGGCTTCTTATCTGACCAAGAAACCAATGCCCGCCTCCAGGCCCCCCACAAGAGGCCCACAACCAGCGGTGGAGGTTGAACTACCTCCTTCAGAGTCAGAATGCCTGAGCTGGGGGATGTCAGTCATTAATGAGCATCAGTCCTGGGAGGTTGCTATGGAGATTCCCATTCTGCAGATGAGGAAAGGAGGCTGGGAAAGAGGAGGTGACTTGCCTGTGGCCACTAGGTTAGGAAGCCACAGAGTCAGGGTTGGACATTTTCCGTGGCCCAACTGCCTAAATCTCCCCAGGGAACAGGCCTTGACAGCCACGGGAGGGGGCGCAGAACCAGATAAAGGGGCTGCTGCCGATGCCCCCCAGTCTTCCAGACCCTCACTGACCTCTAGATTGGACAGGACGTTGGGATCACCTGGGTCCCGTCCCACCCCATCCATGTGGGGCAGGGCTGTTTCCCTGCTCAGATCCAGAGCCCCCCACTTGCCCCTAGGCCCTCCAGTTGTCCTGGCTTCATTTGGAGGGACTGTGAGTGCCTCTCTGTCCCGCAACCATTGTATGGCCCAACTGAACACATCCGACCCCAGGGAGCAGCCGTTTTGAAAAAAAACTTGCTTGTGCTGGCCAGATAGTGGGAAAATCCTTAAAATTTTGAGCCAGAAAGACCCTTGGAGAGCTTCTAAGTCCAGTCCTTTTATGGTACAGATGAGGAAGCTGAGTCCCAGGGAGGGGAAGGGACTTGGCCAAGGTCACACAGCAAATTACTAGTAATGGCGCTAATACCAGAATATGTGGGATCTGAGTCGTCAGGTGCTTTCCTCCCAGACTCTTCCGGGTGGGAAGTATAGGAAACCCGGGGGGCAGTGAGAAGCGAGTAGTGGGGTTCCATGTGAGGGAGGAACATTCATTAATTGAGTCATCCATTCAACAGAGACTTACTGGGAAGACCCTGGAGGTCAGGCCACAGACTACAGCAGGTCCACAGGGGTGTGAACTCCCCCCACCCCCCGTCCCCGTCCAGACCAGGACTGGCCCCCAGCCCCCTCCTCCTCACCTCCTCGCAGACACAGCAGTGCTCTGCCCTTTCTACACAGGCACCTCCAGCCACCCAGCTGGGGTCTTTCCACTGTCTTCTCTCTCCTGGAGCTGGAGCAGCTGAGTCATAACTCAGCCCCCAGACGGGGACATGGGGACGGGAGCAAGGCACAGGGAGTTGCTCCTGCTTGTCGGCCCCGAAAGGCCAGCCTGCAGCATCGGGGCCCCTGCCAGCCCCCTCCACTTCCTCCATATCATGGACCCTAGGATGGGTTCCGTTACCCAGGCCCTGCGGGCCCAAGGGCTGGCAGCTGCCTGTACGTGGCCCAGCTGGACCACAGGCCTCAGGCTTGGTGAGCCAGGCTGCCTGAGGATGAGGGCCGCCAGTGACAGATGTGCTCAGAGACATTGCCCATGGGTGCCTGGAGCTCTCTCAGAGCAGGGACAGCTGGGTTCTGTATAACCCTCACAACAGCCTTAGGAGGAGCTGCTGTTCAAGAACTAGCCCAAGGGCACAGTCGGTAAAGGGTGGAGATGGAGTTTGCACCCAGGTGGCCAGGCTCCACAGCACAGCCCACGGCCTGGTAATTCTGCTAACGAGAGTGGTTAGATCAGCGAGGGCCAGCAAGGGATTTGGGGAAGCCGATTACACCCCCTCCCCCAACACTACGAACCACCATCACGGAACCCAGCTCAGTGCTGGGTGGCGGAGGTGGGGCCCTCAGGGGCCTTTCCAGTTGGTTCCCGCAGCCGGCGTCGGGCCAGTGGCAGGACCCCGCACCTCCATGAGGGCGTTTCCCGGCCGGCTGTGGTCCCGTCCTGCATGCGCGCCGCTCCCCCGCACTCGGCCGCATCCCAGCTGGTTGCCATGGCGACCGCGCTCCGCCGGGCATCCGGGAGGAACAGTTACCAAGGAATGCGGGGCGGGGCTGGCGCCTGACACTCGGGAGGTGGGTGGAGGCCGGAACAGCAGGGGAGGGGTGGAGGGATCCAGAAGGTCGGGAGGTGAGGGGGCGAGCCCTCCTGGGCCTAAAAATAGGGTGGGTGGGAGACCCCTACATTAGGTGTTGCCTCCCCTGACCTCCTTTCCTGCTCGTGAGGTTGCTCAGGCTGGAGAGGACGGCCTCATCCTCTTGGTATCTGTGCTCACCGAACCCCCTCCAGAAACCCCCACAGAGCTCCTTTCACATCCATTCTCTTTTCGATCCTCCCAAAAGTCTTGTGGAAATAGGATTCATCATCCTCATTTTACAGATGAGGAAACCGAGGCCGAGAGAGGCAAAATGACTTCCCCAACTAGCAAGTCACAGAACCAGGTTTCTAACCCGAGTCTGTCTGACTGGATAGGAAACTGCGTTCTTCCTGAGGCCAGGAGCAGCCATCCGTCACCTGCGCCTAGCATGTACCAGGCAGGCGTCTAGCCTCTGAGAGTGTGGCAGTGACCAAAGCAGGCACACAGCATCCCAGGCTACCATCAAGCCCTGCTCTGTTTGCAGGCTCTCCTGCTCCTGTCCTTTGAGCTCCGTCCTCACAGCCACCTTCTAGGTCAAGGTCAGTCCTTTGTCATATCAAACTTCAGTTACTCCAGGATGCTGCAGCCTCTCTCCAAGCCCTGCCTCTGGAGTCTTCCACTGCCAGTGACCCCAGTGCTGCCCTGCCACTAATAGCTGTGTGACCTTCAGAAAGCCACTTAACCTTTCTTTGCCTCCGTCGCTTATCTGTTCCGTGAAACCCAGTCCTTCGGTCTGGGTCTGGCTCTTTCTCCGGACTTGGGGAGATAGGGCAAGCCTGTGCTTGCCCCCCTCTGCCCCCCGCCCTGCTCTGCAGCAGGGGCCCAGCCCCACCTGGGACCCTGAAGCTGCCCCGGGGCAAAGCATCTGAGCCTACTCTGGCTCAGACCAGCGGACAGATGACTTCTGTCCTAATTCATTCTGCTCTTCCCAGAGTGGTTTTATTTCCTCTCACATTGCTTTTCACAGCTCTGTGTCAGCAACAAAACAGCTCAGCTGCCTGGAGAGCAAGCACGCAGCAGTCAGATAAATTGATTTACTCGCTGCCATCGTGCTGAGGGCTGGGGGCCAGTGGGAGTTCTGGGCGGCAAATGGCCCTTCACCTGCCATGATCCAAGGGTCTGGGAACATTCTTGTTGCCGTGGAGCCGTGGCAGGGAGGCGAGCAGAAGCCACGTTGGCAGGTCAGGGGAGAAGCACTCAGAGCCCTTGGGTGAATGACTACAGACAGGGTCGGCCCCCGGGAGCTGAAGCCCCAGACCAGAAGCCGCCTTCACAACCACAGCACTAACAACAACAGTGAGACCGCGGCTGCCATTTATGGAGCAGTAACCATGTGCCAGGCATCGTGCCATGCGTTGTACGAGCCTTAGTTTACAGAATCCTCACCACCTCCCTAAGGGATAGGTATCTTGTACCCATTTTACAGATGTGGAAACGGAGGCTCAGAGAGATGATGTCACTGACCCAAGGTCCCACAACAAGGGAGAGGCGGGGGTGGGTTTGAGGCTGGTTCTACCTAGGACAAACCCCCAACCTGTGACAGGGAATCCGAGGTGCCAACCCGCCCTGCAGGAGGGCAGAGGTGGTGGGAGCTGGGCCCTTCCCTCAGGTTCCCCGGGGAGCCCTGACCCGTGCCTCTTGCCCGCAGCTGAAGGAGCACTCGGAGAAGGGGGTGTACGTGAAGGGGCTCTCCATGCACACGGTGCACAGTGTGGCCCAGTGCGAGCGCGTCATGGAGACGGGCTGGAAGAACCGCTCGGTTGGCTACACGCTGATGAACAAGGACTCTTCCCGCTCCCACTCCATCTTCACCATCAGCATCGAGATCTACGCGGTGGGTATGTGGGGCCGGGCGGGGGCGGAGGGGGCCGGACCACCAAGCCGGGTGCCTGCTCCTAGTAGCCCAGACCCTTCACCACTCGGAGCCTCGAGGGCCGCAACTGGGAAGAGATGCTGGGGTTGCCTGGAGGAAACACAAGAGGACTGTCCCTGTGCCAGGACCCACGTTTCCAGGATAAACAGCATCATCAACAACAACAATAATAATACTGGTAGCTACCACTGAGCACTTTCTACGTGCCATGCAATGTATTTGCATTAGCTCATTTGCTCCTTCCAACAACCCCATGAGGTGGATACTCATATCATCCCTATTTTACAGATGAGTGAGGAAATCGCGGTCACACAACTAGAAGGTCTTCGAGCTGGGCCTCTATCCCAGGGGTCTGCCCCCAGAGTGTGTGCCACCCAGAACTTTAGGATTCTCCTCTTTCTTTTTTTTTTTTTTTTTTTCGGTACGGGGGCCTCTCACTGTTGTGGCCTCTCCCGTTGCGGAGCACAGGCTCCGGACGCGCAGGCTCAGCGGCCATGGCTCACGGGCCCAGCCGCTCCGCGGCATGTGGGATCTTCCCGGACCGGGGCACAAACCCGTGTCCCCTACATCGGCAGGCGGACTCTCAACCACTGCGCCACCAGGGAAGCCCTCTCCTCTTTCTTTAGCATTCTCTACTCCAAAGCCATCTCACTCTTTCTTTATTTCTGGAAGAGTTACTGAGAAAGAGAAGAAGAAGGAAAGGAACTCGTTTATTTCAGGCCACCTATAGACGCTGTGCTGAGTCCTTTACACACCTCATTCTATTTAAAGCCCACAACAGTCCTAAATGCAGGCATTATAATTCCCATTAACAGATGAGGAAACGGAGGCTCTGAGAGGTCAAGTGACCTGCTTGTTCAAGGTCTTACTTAAGTGCTTCAAGGTACCGCTTAACTGCTAAGTGGTAGAGCTGGGATTTGAACCCAGGTTTCTCTGACATCTGGGTTTTTCCCACTAACACTGCCATTGCCTCCAAGTTTGTGGTTCATCACAAACAGAACTCTGGAGAGCAGTGGGGCAGGAAGAAGCCTCAGCCCAACTAGGAGCATAATTGTGGAGAGATCCCAGCCCAAGGTCAAGGCCTGGGTTGACAGAACCCCCAGCAGCACACTGCCCACCTGTGTGGTGACCTGGCTCCAGGCCAACCCCCTGGTGCTGGCTGGGTCAGAGTCGCCCCCAGGGGTGATTATATGGGGAGGGCGGGTGGTGTGATCACATCCTCATATGATGATGCTGTAGGTGGGGGCAGGGACTAGGGCCTGAGAGGACAGATCAGGAGGCAGGAGGAGCGAGTGGCCCTGTGGGGTGCCTTTTGGTCTCTGCAGATGGGTTTGAAGGATGAGGCAGGCTGCCTGCAAACAGGCTTTTTAAAAATTTTAAAGATGTTTTTTATTTCCATTATAAAATAAGTTCAATAAAGATTTAGGAGTTAGAGGAAGGTAGGGGAAATTACTCATAAACACAACCGTTAACATTTAAGCATATGTTATTTTGATCCTTTTTTCCCCTGTGCAAATTTTAAACACACTTAAAATCTTCTGCTCTATATAAAGTTTCTTCCCCATGTTTCATTTCCCATGCCATCCCTAAGAATGTTCCCACGTAGTTCCTGCCATGTCTTCCTGACCATGGAAGGTGGCTGAAGGACCGCGCATCATTCAGCACCCTCCTCTACCCGGCCCTCTACAAGCTCTTTTTTTTTTTTTTTCTACAAGATCTTAATGCTGTTTCCGGTTTCTCAGTGTTGTAAATAATGCCATGATGAACATCTTTGTGTACAAAGCCTTTTCTGCTTTTATTTATTTATTGTTAAAAATGTATTTATTTATTTATTTTTGGCTGCGTTGGGTCTTCCTTGCTGCACATGGGCTTTCTCTAGTTGCGGCGAGCGGGGTCTACTCTTTGTTGTGGTGCGCAGGCTTCTCATTGCAGTGGCTTCTCTTGCCGCAGAGCACAGGCTCTAGGCGCGGGCTTCAGTAGTTGTGGCTTGCAAGCTCTAGAGCACAGGCTCAGTAGTTGTGGTGCACAGTCTTAGTTGCTCCGTGGCATGTGGGATCTTCCTGGACCAGGGATCGAACCTGTGTCCCCTGCATTGGCAGGCGGATTCTTAACCACTCTGCCACCAGGGAAGTCCCCTTTTCTGCTTTTAGAGTCATCTCCTCAGATTAGATTCCCTGGAGCAGGCCTCCTGGGGCATGGGTACAAACCTGTTTAAGGCTCCCGGTACATTCTGCAAAGAGCTTTCCAAAAGAGCATTTCCAAGTCCCTCCTTCCTGCTGCTCCTTAAGAAAAAAATAGCCCAAAGAATCAAGCCCCTTGCATGTCCAAGCTTCCACTGGATGCCAGCCAGACCTTTTTACTTCAGGTAGCTGTGCTCATGGGCAAAACCAGGCCAATTCTGGTTTCAACCAGCAGGAAACTAAGGAGGAAGCCCCTGCTTCCTATTTCACTTGGAACCGTTTACCATGTCCTCTGGTGACAGTAAGAATTATTAATAGTATCAAGAGCCGCAGGCTGTCATTTGAGGAGCACTTGCTGTGTGCCAGGCATGACCCCGAGCCCCTCACGCCCGTGCTCTCTGTGTAATCCTCACAACAGCCCTCAGGGGGGGTCTTAGATTCCCATGTTACTAAGAGAAAGCCGAGGCTCAGAGTTAATTTCCCTGAGTTCCGCAGCTGCCGAGGGATAGAATCGAGACCGGATCCCTCAGGCTCTGCCTTCAAAACCTGTGCTCCAGGCCCCTGCTCCCAGCCAGTGCCCGGCTCCCGTCACCCCCAGAACACGGGTCTGCCCTGCCAGCACAGCTGCGGTCACTGCAGAACTGGGCTCGTTCTCAGGGCAAACAAATCCCTGCTGTGTGCTGGGCCCTGTGTGGACTCCGTACAAGTGTGCTGTCCGTTTGCTCCTTCCAACAACCAACGCTGGTGGGGAGCTATCGTTAGTCTCATTTTGTTGATGTGAGAACTGAGGGTCAGAGAGGTGCGTGGCTTTGCCAAGGTCACACAGCAAATAGGAGGCAAGACTTGGATGGGAACTGGGTCCAAGGCTCTCCAAAGCCGATGTTTTTTGCATTGAGGGATTCAGCTCCCTGGTGACCCAATCATATCCCCTCACTGCCTCCCACTGACCCCACCCCGCCCCGCCCCGCCGTTGCCTCACAAGGAATCTGTAAGAGCTGTCTCGATAGCCGTAAGAAATCCTGCAGCACTCAGAGAGCAGCCTGTGCCTCCCAGCCCCCGCTCCCTGGAGTCAGTTGGCCCTGGCTTCTGCTCTTGGAAGCTGTGTGACCTTAGGCATGTTAAATGCCCTTTCTGAGCTTCACTTTTCTCATCTGTAACGGCACAATCCTAGCACCCCCTTCATGGGGCTCCTGTGCAGCTGAAATGAGACCCTCGGTGGGTGGGGAGCACCCAGGTCTCCTTACCGTGGGGCTCACCCCAGGGCCCTCACCCCTCTGCCTGGTCTGTCTGCAGATGAGCGGGGCAAGGACCACCTCCGGGCAGGCAAGCTGAACCTGGTGGACCTGGCAGGCAGCGAGCGGCAGTCCAAGACGGGTGCCACGGGGGAGCGGCTCAAGGAGGCCACCAAGATCAACCTGTCGCTGTCGGCGCTGGGCAACGTCATCTCGGCCCTGGTGGACGGGCGCTGCAAACACATCCCCTACCGGGACTCGAAACTGACGCGGCTGCTGCAGGACTCGCTGGGCGGCAACACCAAGACACTGATGGTGGCCTGCCTGTCGCCCGCTGACAACAACTACGCTGAGACCCTCAGCACGCTGCGCTACGCCAACCGAGCCAAGAACATCAAGAACAAGCCTTGCATCAACGAGGACCCCAAGGATGCCCTCCTGCGCGAGTACCAGGAGGAGATCAAGAAGCTCAGGGCGATTCTGGCCCAGCAGATGAGCCCCAGCAACCTGTCAGGTGGGCGGCAGGGGGAGGGAGTGGAAGGGAGGGCCCGGGACGAAAAAGGCCCTCTCCCTTTGTCTTCCGGGGCATGGAAGCAATGTCCCACCTCCTCGCAACTTCACGTGAGCATAGAGTTTTGAACAGCCGGGGAGAGCCCTGGTTGGTGATGGCCCAGATGGTTTCTGCTCGCCGATGACCCAGCATGAGGCCCGTCTGCCTGGCCTGTCCCATCAGCTGGAGGCTCTGTCCGCCGTTTCTTGCCTCTAGGCTGCACATCCGTCCTCCCTCCTGTCTGCCTGCTGTCTCCATGGCAGCGTGGTGATGCTGTGCTGCTTAGCAGCTAGGTGACTCACCCTCCCCCGACGTCACACGCCCACTCCCAGTTAGGCACCTTGTGATGCCTGCTCTCACACCCAGGTGTTTGGCTGTCATCTGGCAGGTAGAAATCTATACCTGGAGCGTGGGCCTGCAGGGTCCTTGCAACCAAGGGACTCCAGAGTTTTCTTTATCTGAGAATCCCTTGGGAGAAGGGAGCACTAAAGAGACTGAGTCCATCTGTCCGTTCATCCACCTCCCCACCCACCTTCCTCTCTATCCATCCATTCTACACACCCATTGATCTACACCCAGGCATCCATCCATCCACCCAGGCATCCATCCATCTACCCATCTGTCCACCTGCCCATGCATCCATCCATCTACCCATTCATCCACCCATCCACTCAACCCACCTGTCCTCCCACCCACTCCATTGTTTATCCATCCACCCACCCATCCATCCTACTGTCCACATGTCCACCTACTCATTCACTCTGCCCTGTCATCCATCCTTTTATCTATCTTTCCTGTCACCCCGCCCCCATCCATTCATACCTGCTCTGTGTGTGGACCTGTGCTGGGCATGGGGACACAGAGGTGAGTCAGATCCAGGCTCTGCCGCGTGGGTATACCTGGTTTCCTGGGGGAGAAGGACGCTCCAGCAGAGCGTCGTGTGCATCTGGCGCAGAGATCCGTACAGGGCACTGCAGGGCAGAAGGGAGTGTGTGGCCAAGGCTACCTGGGGGTAGGGTGTGGTCAGTCAGGGAAGGCTTCCCAGTGGAGAAGGGGTGATTGCACAGAGTCTTGGGGGATGAGAAGTCTCCTGTTAGACGGGATGAGAGTGGTCAGTCTGTGCAGAGATGCACAAAGCTCTAAGGTCTGTTTGGGGACCCACAGGTAGTTCTGCCGACTGCCTGGCGGCTCGGGTGGTGGGAGGTGGCTATGTAGGGGCTGGCCGGGCCTGGAGTGCAGAGGCCCTTGAACACCACTGTGAGGGGTTCCGCTTGGGCAATCTGCCTTCCTCCTCTTTCCCTCCTGCCCCACCCCTGACCCTGCTTAGCCCCCCCGATCAGTGAGGGGACGCTAGATGGAGGAATGGCGAGGGGCATCAGGAGGGAGTTGGGGCTGCTCTGCCGGTGGCTCCCCTGACCCAGCAGCTGACATGCCTGCAGACTTCCCATGGTTATCACGGCAGCCTTGGGGGGTAAGGGCTCTTAGCATCCCCTCTTCCTGGATCTGGAGCATGGAGCCCAGCAAGCTGAAATGGCGGAGGCAGGGCAGGCAGGGGGCTGAGATCAGGGCAGTAATACCGGTTCACGTCCTGGCTCCTCGGGGAAGCAACTTAGCCCCCCTGAGCCTCAGCGTTCTCATCTGTAAAGTGGAGGTAATGACAGCACCTGCCTTGTTATTGCTGTGGGGTGGTTGAGAGGATCGCGCGAGATGATTCACGTGTGGGCTTAGCACGGAGCCTGGCACGTGAGGCTCAACAGACGGTACCGGATGCTTTAACGTTATAGTTGGGTCTTGAGACCAGGTGTGTCTGACTCAAAGCTCCAGGTGTTTCCAGCACAGGCACTTAACTGTTAGCGTTGCCCTCTCAGCCCTGGTTCTCCCTCTGGTCATTGGCATATTTCTTCCTCCCCACTTTCAGCAGAACTGGAAACATTGGTCTGTCTTCACTGGCCCTCCGTGCTCTGCTCTCCTGCCCCTAGTCCAGGCAGGCCCTGCGCCCCCATCCCACTGAAGCTGCCCTTGTCATGGATGCCCTCCTGGTTGTTAAATCCAGTGATCGGTCCTCAGGAGGCCTCAGCTGTCCTCTTAGCATCAGCTGACTCAGATGACCCCTTCCCTTCTCCTTGAAACCCTTGCTTCCTGGACGCCCTTTGTCCTAGTTCTCCTGCCTCTGCGGCCACTCCTTCTCAGCTCCCTTGTGTGAGTCTCTCCATCCCTAACCTCCTGATGTCAGGCTGTCCCAGGGCCGGTCCTCTAGCCTTTTCTCTCTCTACACTCCTAAGGTGGGCTCATCTGGTCTCATGTCTTTATTTTTTTATTATTATTAATTTTTATAAATTTATTTTATTTATTTTTGGCTGCATTGGGTCTTCGTTGCAGTGAGCGGGCTTCTCGCTGTGGTGGCTTCTCTTGTTGTGGGCTCTAGGCACGCCTAGGCGCTCTAGGCGCGTGGGCTTCAGTAGCTGTGGCAGGCGGGCTCAGTAGTTGTGGTTCGCGGGCTCTAGAGCACAGGCTCAGTAGTTGTGGCGTATGGGCTTAGTTGCTCCACGGCATGCGGGATCTTCCTGGACCAGGGCTCGAACCCGTGTCCCCTGCATTGGCAGGTGGATTCTTAACCACTGCACCACCAGGGAAGCCCTGGTCTCACATCTTTAAACACCACCTCCGTGCTCATGATTCTCACAGCCTGGCTGTGTGATGCGTGTCCAGGTCTTAATTTATAAAGGTGACTGAGTGGTGACACAGAGAGGTCAATGTCATTGAAAGAAAGGGTAATGTTACTCAGTTACCCTGGAAATGAGAAGCACGCCATGCAGGGCCACAGGGGGAAGCACCAGTGTGGGTCAGGAGGCAGAGAGGAGCGAGGGACAGCCCGGGCCAGAGCCTTTATCGGGGTTTTGGTGGAAAGACACAGCCATGCAGGAAAAACAGCTCAGGACTGGCTAGCTTGAGTAAGCCCGACAGGATTGGGGCATAAGGGCTGTCCCTGCTTGCCTGGTCCTGGCCCCGGTTGACTTTGGGCAGGGGAAATACTGGCTGTGTGGGAGAGTTAGATAGAGGTGGGTGTGGACTCAGAATTGGTTGGTTTGCACATGAAAGGGTTGCTCCTCCGGACAAGCTGTTTACTCCCTCTAGGAATTGGCTGGCCCTGGGAGGGGCAGTCTCTTCCTGGCCATCAAGTCTCCCAGGATGTCAAAAACATCAGGAAGTAAAACCCAAACCTGATTGATAAACCATGTCGTCTGATTTCCAGACTTGGCCATCTGGCCATCTATCTAATTGTCATTCCAAACTTAACATATTGGACACTGAACTCTCGACCTTTCCCAGACCTGCTTGTCCTGCAGCTGTCCCCAGCCAGTGACACCGCTCTCCTTCCAGGTGTTCAAGCCAGAAACCTTGGGGTCACGCTGGGCTTCTCACTTTTGCTCAAACCTCAATCCAATCCAGCAGTAGATCCTGTTGTCTCTACCTTTAAAGCAGGTCCAGAATCTGTGCCATTGTCCCCCCAGTACATGCTCCACACAGCAACCAGGGAGCTCCTGTTCAAATACAAGTCCTTTCGCTGCCCTGCCCAAACCCTCCAATGGCCTGGTTTAACCCAGAGTTGAAGCTAAAGCCCTCGCCACGGCTTGCGAGTTTCCCTCTCTGACCTGCTCTGCTCTTCGCTCGTACTCTCCCTCGCTCACTCTGCTCCAGCCTCAGTGGCCTCCCGCCTGTTCCTGGAACAGCCACAGCCCCTGCCTGCCACAGGACCTTTGCACTCACCATTCCTTTCTGTCTGTCCCCAGGATCTCTGCCTGCCCCACTCCCTCACTTCCTTCAAATAACTGCTTTCCTCCCACCTTGTCTAAGAGGTCTTTCCTGTCCACACTATTAAAATTGCAGCCCTTCCCCCGATCCTTATTTCTCAGCACCCTCCCTGCTTTCCTTCTCTTACAAAATATTTCCTTGTTAACATGTTATGCATTTTGCTTACCTTTCTCCCCCAGTTGAAAACAACGTGTGTGTGGAGTCTTGTCTGTTTTGTTTAGTGCCAAACCCCCAGGCCCTGGAACATGTAGGTGCTCAAGAAATACTTGTTGGATGAGTATATGAGCATCTTACACAGAGACATGCTTGGAATAAGTGCAGTACTTTGAGTCTTTTTTGAATGAGCACGCAGTTGCCTTTTTATGGATTTTTGCTTAGTTCCTCCAAACCATGTGCACCTTGGCCTCAGCCCCTCATTTCTGCTTTTCTCCCAGCCCTGCTGAACAATCAGGTTCCCCCAAACCCCGTCCAGATTGAAGAGAAGCTGTTGCCCCCATCTGTGATCCAGCACAACACGGAGGCTGAGAAGCAGCTGATCCGGGAGGTGAGACCCTGGGCAGGTGGAGAGGGGCAGGCAGGTGGGGCCCAGCAGGAGACCGTCTCCAGAACGATACCATTTCCCCGCCACCATCACGTGGGGGTTGGTACTCCAGTCTCCCTTTGGAGCTCAGAAAGCTGAGGCTCAGAGAGGTGCCATGACCTGCCCAAGGTCACACAGCCAAGGAGAGTCTAAGCCGGGATTTGAACTCGGTTTCCTGACTCCAGAGTACAGTCCGTCCCCCGTCGGTGCCTCTGTGTGCAGAACAGAGAGGGCTGTGGGCGTCTGCAGGGCCGCCATCTCTCATCTGTGCTGCATGAAGAGCTGGCTGTGGATTGATGGCAATGGAGAGGGCATCCCTGGCGGTAGGGATGGCCAGTGCCTCGGTGAAGAGGCCAGGGCGGAAGGGCTCTGGGCTGAGAGCAGGCAGCCTGGGTGGGCCGTGGGGACCCCTGGGCACCCATTTGACTTGACCGGTGGATAAGTGGGGCGTTAGCCTCCCAGCAAAAGCTGTCACCTCGGGGCACCTGGGTCCTCCCACAACTGTGGCTTCCAGCACACTGGGACCCAGCAGGGTAGGTAGCACCCTGATTTACAGATGCGGAGCTGACCCCAGGGGCACTGACACAGCCAGACACGCAGCGCCTCCTACCCCTGGCTTAGGCTCTGTCCTGACTCCAGTCTCTGTTGATTTCCGGAGGTTCCTGCCATTAGAGGGCTGCATTCTGAGACCTGAGCATGTGGTGGGGTTTGACATTCGATGGTCCCTTTAAGTAGGGCACTGGCTTCTTCCTGGTGGGAAACCTAATGCCAGGGAAGGACAGCTCTGTGGAGACTGGGGCCTCGACGTGTCTGCAGCTGGGCTACTGCCACTCAACTATGACCTCAGATGGGAGCAGCCCTGGGCAGGCTGCACGGGCCTGGGGCCCAGCCTCTGGAGGCAGACCGGGTAAGGCCTGGGGGAGTCTCAGTCCTGTGGGCTGGAGGGCTGGGAGGAACCGACCAAAGAGCCCCCAAGTGCTGCCACGACAGGCGGAGGCGTTTACTATTTGGGGAGAGGCTCAACTGTAGCTCCTGGACGGCCCCATCCAGGCCCCGTCAAGGTTCTGGGAACTCAGCCGCTCATTCTGCCTTTTCCTCTGCTGCTCTGGGAGCTCCTGGGGCAGGGGCAGCGGCAGGCTAGCTCTGGGGCCCTGGGCCTGGCTCCCCGGGGCGGGGTGGGGAGGTCCCGGCAGGAGGGGACCTTTGGGGATGGCTGAGCACAAGCCCACAGGATGAGAGGCTGCGCTTCAGGGTGTGTTTTGGAATCTCATAGGGACAGGTGGACGTTGGTCACAAAGCAGTACGGGGAAGGGGGGCGTGGGGCAGGGGTGCTGACCTGGGGCTGGGATGGAAGCCTCCTCCCTGAGGAAGCCGGGTTGGGTGGGCGGGCATCCTGGCTGTGTGATATGCAGGGCGCTGTCGCCCCCTAGTGGTCATAAGGGAGAAGAACGCTGTTCTGGGCCGGCTGCTGGAGTAGCCAGTGATTGGAGGGTCCTTCTGCTCTGGGGATGGGGGTCACCTGCCTCCTCCTCAAGGGCAGCTTAGTGGACGCTGTGTCAGACCGCTGTCCCCTGGCGCTGCCACCACCAAGTCTATTTTATGGCCCTGGAGTTTCTTCTGCGAGCCATACTCAGAGGAAGAGTTGAGGGGGGTCTGTCCTCCCTCCCGTTTGTTCTTTCACTTAAGACTCTCTGTGTGCCTAGACTGTGCTTTCCTTTCCATTCCTGAGCCAGTCAGGATGCTGAGGATGAGGGAGGGGGCCCCTGTGTGTAACAGAGGGTGCCGGGCCAGGAGTCGGCTCAGCCACGGGCTGCAGCTTTGACTCCGTGGGCTTCCGTCTCTAGCTGCACCAGGGGATTTGGACTAGAAGATTCCTAGGGCTCATCCAGCTTTTACATTCTGTGAGTCCAGTTCTTACAGGCTCTGTGCCCGGGCAGGTTGTTTAAGCTCTCCAAGCCTGTTTCCTCATCTCTAGAGTGGGTATAAGGCGGCTTTCCTGCTGCTGGAAGAGGCTGGGCTGTGTAACAGGTGCCAGCCGGGGCTCGGAGGTCTGGGTTTACCCCATTTAGTCATCAACAAGCATTTTCTGAGCACCTACTAGGCGCTGGGCGCTGGAGCCAGAGGCGCAGGTGGGCCCAAGGCAGAGTTTTATTGTTTTTAATATTGGAAGTAGCATGGGAATTCCCTGGCGGTCCAGTGGTTAGGATTCCGCTGCCAGGGCCTGGGTTGGATCCCTGGTTGGGGAACTAAGATCCCGCAAGCTACATGGTGTGGCAAAAAGAAAGGAAGTAGTAGAGCATGTTTTGTGGATTGTGGGGAATGATCTAGAACCGAGGGAGAAGTCCGAGGTATAGGAGGGAGGGGGACTGAAAGAGCAGAGTCCTCCTACGGGGGGTTCGGCTTTGGACGGTTTGTCCTCCGTCACAAGAGGACACAGAGCTTTAGGGCAGAGGAGGGTGAGGGAGTTCACCTCTGCCCTCTTCAGGGCTCTCTGTGGAGGACCAGACAGGAAATGGGGGGAGCGGAGGGTTTCGGAGAGAGGGAAGGTGGAAGGACTAGGAAAGGGTGGGACACCACTTAGAGCTCCTTCTGAGATTTGGGGTCACACATTTACAGGTGAGAAAGGAAGCCGGTGCTGCCGTGTGTGCGAGTGCGCAGGTCCGTGTGTGCGGGCCCATGTGTGCATCTCCAGCCAGGTCTTGCGGGGGTGTAGGTGCCACTGGGCCTAGGCCTGGGTGTAACTGGGGTCAGGGCTGTGCTGGAGGGAGTAGGGGCAGATGCTGAAGTGAGGGAGTCAGGGGTGCTTGCTGAGGGATGGATGTAGTGCTGGGCGCTGGGATCCCAGCTGGATGAGGAGGAAGGCGAGGGCGGGCGCAGGGGCAGGAGAAAGCAGGCGGGGCGTGGGCTGCAGGTCTCCATGAGGCCATCAGAGAGCTGCGTGGTTCTGGGCAAGTCTGGACCCTCCCTGGGTCTCAGTAACATTGCAGGTATTGCCCTGAGGCTCAATGCATCTCAACTGTGCTGCATAAACCGTTACATTAAAAATATATATTTGTTTATTTGGCTGCGCAGGATCTTCGCTGCCACGTGCGGGATCTTTAGTTGCAGCACGTGGGCTCTTTAGTTGCGGCATGAGGGATCTAGTTCCCTAACCAGGGATCGAACCCAGGCCCCCTGCATTGGGAGCGCAGAGTCTTAACCACCAGACTAGCAGGGAAGTCCCAGAAAACGTTAAATTCTAATGGTGGTCAGTCTCCTCTTCCACCCCGAGAGCCCAGGTCTTGCCGTCTGTGCTGTTGCCGTCTGTGCTGTTGTAGGAGTCTGTGCTGGTTCTGTACTTCCTGGGGGATCTGCAGGGGTGGGCGTGTGCAGGGGCTCTCCCATCTTTAACCCCGTCCCGCCCCTCTGGCTTACTGCCGCTGCAGGCCCCTCTGTCAGGAGCAGCTCCAGAAGACAGCGGGTCACAGACGAACATTAGTTCATAAAGGCCTGGCCCTCCCTGTGGGGGACGCATATCAGACACCTGAACAGCCTGCCTAGCAGTTCTGCTTCACGCACTTGCTGATTCAGCGGCGATTCCCCGAGTCCCTCCTCTCTGCTAGGCACCGAGGCTGCAAGATGGGAGGATGCGTGTTCTCTGGTGGGGAAGCTGGACGGTTAATCTATAGTCAAATAAATGCAGAGAATGATGGAACTTATGATCCAGGCTAAGAAGAAATAAGCGAAGTGACAGCGGTGGTGGTGATCTTCTGAGAGGGTAACCAGGGAAGGCCTCTCTGGGAGGTTGTTACCAAGCCGAGGCCTGAAGGGACGAACTTGCCAGGGAGTGAGGGCAAAGGCCCTGAGGCTGGCGGGGTGGGGGGCATGGGGGGGAGTGGGCGTGTCTAGGAGTGGAAAGCGCCTGGCGTGCCCAAGAGTGGCAAAGATGGAGTGGGCTGTCCAGATCACTGGGGACTGGAGGTCAAGTTGAGGAGGTTAGATTTTTATCCTCCAACACGGGAAGCCATTGAAACATGATCTACGGATGCATAGCTGCCACGTGGAGAAAGGTTTGGAGCAAGAGTGGAGGTGGGGAACCAGGTCAGACGAGAGCTGGTGGTGATGGCAAAGATGGAGAGAGAAGCAGATGCATACAAATACATTTCGTCTTCGATGGCTTGAGGACTATTTGGTTAAAACATATTTGTTGATGCAGAAAGGTGTTCATGATCTGCTGCTTTGTGGAAAACATAGATTACAGACAGGTAGGCATACTACTAGCCCGTTAAAAATGTATAGAGAAAAGTGCAGAAGGGTCTTCACCAGCCAGGAATCATCCTAGTGCTGAGGAGGAATTTTAATTTTGTTCTTTTGGCTTATTTGTATTTTCCGGATTGTTTGAATGACAAAAGAGGATTACTGAAAGCTTCGTTTTGAAGTGGCGATAAATGCTGCCCCTCTTGTTATTCCCCCGCCTCTGCCAGGAGTACGAAGAGCGCCTGGCCCGGCTGAGGGCCGACTATGAGGCAGAGCAGGAGTCCAGGGCCCGGCTGGAGGAGGACATCACTGCCATGCGCAACTCGTACGATGTGAAGCTGTCCGCACTGGAGGAGAACCTGCGCAAGGAGACAGGTGGGCCCCCGCCCCCCAAAGCTGTCGGGAGGGAGGCCAGCGTGCTCTCCTCCTCACCCCTCTGACTGACATTATAGAGCACTTCCCATGCACCAGGCTCAGTTCTATTTAGTCCTCACAACAGCCCAGCAAGGCAGGCACCACAGTCACCCTCACTTTGTAGATGAGGAAACTGGGGCCCAGAGAGGGTAAGTAACTTGCCCATGGTCACACAGCTGGTAAAGTGGAGCCAGGACTTGAACCCAGCAGTCTGATTCCAGAGCCAGTATTCTTACCCACAGCACTGCCTCGTGATGCCTTGGCCACAGGCTGGATCGCCTCCCAAGGTTGACTTAGAGCTGTAACATATCACCCATGTTTTATGGATAAATCCTTTCCCACAGTTTCTACATTTTCTACAGTCTCTTTTCACATTTGAGACCATTTGTTACCAAAGCAACCACATCCCCAAATAAGCATTTAATCATTAGCAAGAACTTTTACCTTCCTGGAAATTTTTATCTTCTATTTGACATTCTAGAACGTTCCATCCCACCACTATCTTTCAGACACCTGTGCTGCCAGGCAGCCCAAGACTTCCTAATGCTCAAATACTGTACTCAATTACTATAACATCCACCTCGTAATGGTGACAATATGTTCATATCATTGGTACCGTTTATTGGGCATTGCGTGTGCCAGGTACTGGGTAGGTAGGTGCTTCTCCCGAACGCCCTCAGTGAGTTGGGACTCACCGCATCCTCACAACGCAGGTGTGCAGACTCAGGCTTGGAGAGGTTCAGGCCATGAGCTAGGGAGTGGATGTCTCAGCGAAGGGGACATCAGGACTCTCTCAGGGGAGCCCAGGACACGGTGACAAAGAAGAGGTTGGGATGTAAAGGAGCTGGTCTACTGCCCATGAGCTGGGAGCAGAAGGCCTGTGCGATCATCTCCCATCCCAGATGGCGGGGAGATGCCCCTCTTGGTGTAGACCTGGAAGAAGAGGGAAGGGCAGATTCTAGCACTTTCTGTCCTTGGGAGTGTTCCCTCCATCCTCTTTGAATATCAGGCCTCCAAGGGATTTTATTTGGTCTCGCTAATATCCATCCACAGCATTCATTATATCCCACGGCTCTAGCTTATCCTGTGGACAAGGGCCCTGAGACCCCGGCGAGGCCCCTGAGGGTCTTGGGTGTGGAACCTGCTGATTGGGGGCTCTCTGCCTTGGAGACAATAATACCTGCAGGGAAGTCAGTTTATGTATTAAGAGCAGACCCAAGGCGGAGTGGTAAGAGCCCAGCATATAATGGCCGGCTGGGGAGGCCAGAGAATGGAAAGATCATGGAGCTGGTCAGGGAAGGCTTCCTGGAAGAGGTAGAAGGAGACAGGGCTTGAGTTCTGATGCGCAGACGGGCAGAGATGGGAAGCCAGTATTTAGGGGCCTGGGAGGCTCTGACTCTTAAGCTGGTCTCTCGGAGATGGTGAGCTTGGGGCCAGCTTCCAGGGAAGGGTCCCGCCTGTCCACCCTGTAAAAAGCTAAAGGAAGGTCTCTATTTGCAGAGGCTGTCCTGAAGGCAGAAGTCCTCTACAAGGCCGAGGCCATGTCCAGGGCTGAGCTCGCCAGCAGTTCTGAGCACTCACCTACTTTCCAGTACAAGATGGCCGTGAAACCCGAGATCTACTCCATGCCTGACACCCTGCCCAGTGAGGGTGTCTTCAAGACTGAGGTTTCTTCCAGGTTTGAGGAACTGCCCAAGGTGGAGGCCTCCCAGTCGGAGGTTTCTCTTGGGTCTGATGAGTCTTCCATGCTCGAAGAAAATTTCATCTCCACGGCTTTCCCTGGGCCCAGGGAGCCCTCCAGCCTGGAGGTCCCTGTGCCTGAGGTGGAGGCCCCGAGTGGACACTTCCTAGATGAGGATGTCAGCCGGGAGGCCACGGAGCCCCTGTGGGAGGAGGAGCCCTTCCTCCAGGGAGAAGAGCCCCACCTGAGGGCCCTGGAGCTGCTTCCGGGCCTGCACAACCCACTTGCCGTGGAAGCCAAGCTGGCCAGGCTCTCCTCCACGGGGGCCGGGCTGGACGTGCCCCAGGCGGACGTACCCAAGGTCACCACGCAGGTAGCTGATGTCATGCAGGCTGCCATGGGGGCAGAGCTCAGCTGGGGCACAGAGGTCATGGGGCATGTGCAGACGTCTAACCTCTGCTGCTCCGGCACTGCCGGCACCATCTCTGCGGTGTCTCTGGCGCGGCGACAGCTCAGCTGTTCAGGGGTCTGGGAAAGAGAGGCTCTGTCTGATGCTCTGTAAACCAGTAGGACGGTTGGGATTGGGATCCCAGGCGATGCCAGCTGGGCACCTGTTTTGCTGACGGAGGGACATCTGTGCAGGGAGTTTGCTGGTTGCCATGGTTACACTGAGCTCCAGGCCTGAAAGAGCTGGAGGTGGCCTTGGTCAACCCTCATGCTGTTGTCGGGGAGGGGGTTCTGTGAGAATCCAGCTACCTTTCAGGCTACCCAGGAATCCTGAGATGCAGCTCTTCCTCCAACCTGCCCCTTTATCCTGTGCCTTCTCCCTTTTCAACCCTCTGTTTTTATGTTTAAAAATCTTTTTTTCTCTCTTCTTCCCTTTGTCCTTCCCTTCCCTTCCCTTCCCATATGTGTGATTGTGTGGGTATAAAGACCACAGGCATTTGAATCAGACCTGGGCTCAGATCCCAGCTCTACCACTCACTCAGTTGTGTGACCTTGTCCAGTCACCTTTCTGGGCCTCAGTTTCCTCATCTATAAAATGGGGATGCTGACACATGCTTCACGTGAGGTCATGCAGGTAACGCTCCTGCAACACAGCAGTGTCTCTCCTCTCTCCCCCATTTCCTGTCTCCCCTGTTCTCCCCCCTCATCTAGTCTCCCCTCCTTCCCTCAGGAAGAGGTGGTGGGGTTGGTGAGCAGGTGGGGAGCTGAAGGGGCAGGGCAGCAAAGGATGATTCTGGCCCAACCACTCCTCTTCCCCCTGCCCCTGTTCTCCTGCAAGCACCCCTCCCAGACAGATCTGCTGGAGCCTGGTGACCTCAGGTCTGAAGCTGAGGCGGACGACGACCTCCTGCCCAGGACTGTGAGTACTGACAGGCGGGGGCAGTTCCAGGGGCCTGATTCTTCCCGGATGCTTCTGCTTGTCTCCTTCCTCTCTGGCCTCAGTTTCCTCACTCGTAAAACTGGAACAACAGGGACTTCCGTGGCGGTCCAGTGGTTAAGACTCTGCGCTCCCAATGCAGGGGGCTCGGGTTCGATCCCTGGTCGGGGAACTAGATCCCGCACGCCGCAACGAAGGTCCTGCATGCGGCAGTGAAGATCCCACGGGCCACAACTAAGACCCAGTGCAGCCAAATAAATAAATAAATAACAAAAACAAAACCAAAAAAAACCAAGGACAACAACCCCAGCCCTCCCCCAGCTTATCCTCATCTCAAAGCAGCGTGCACATCAGAGGAGCCGTCACCTCTCTTTTTGTCGATTTGCCAATAAGAGGCCGCTGATCCACAGCGATTTGCAAACTTTCCTCAGCCGTGGAGCCCTTGTCTAGAGCAGAGAGGCCCAGCATGTGCGGTGGACGAGGGCCGCAGAGCAGGGGCTGGGGGCCCCGGAGGCACCATCAGGGAACCCCCCCGGGGGTGGGGGACCCGTTTTGAGCTCTGCTGCTCTCAGACCCCACCCTTGTTTTCTCTTCTGCTTCAGAGAACACAACCGGCCAAGGGCACTGGGAGGAAGGCTTTAAATCTGCCCACATTTGTGGAGAGAGAAAGCGATCTGCCAGCTTCTGGACCTGATCTCTGGGTAGGAGCCGGCGCTGCAGGTTCTTAGGAGATGGGAGACAGGGAGGTTGGGACACCCTGGCCGGCAGGTGACATTGAGATGGGACCGAAGCAGGAAGAAGGCGCTGCGGGGAGCACCAAGCAGGGGTCAGCAAGTGTCAGAGTCCTGGGGTTGGAAAGATCTTGACTTTCTCAGTGACAGAAAAGGAGGTCAGAGAAGTGGCAGTATGGATGGGGTTGTGGGGAGAAGGCAGGGAGCGGGCACAGAGGGTGCGGCAGCCCATGGAAGAAACTGGATTTTACTGCAAATGTGATGGGAAGCTATGAAGGATCAATTTATATTTTAAGAAAATCCCGCTGGCTGCCGTGTGTAGCCTGGATGGTGAGGGGTGGGAGAGGGAGCTGGGGGACCGTTTTGGGGGGATGTTGGTGGAAATGGTGCATTTTTGTATAACTGGGTGTGCCCGAGCCAGAAGTGATCCGTCCCAGACTGCCAGGGGCCGGGCTGCCCCCGTCTGGGATTGAGGCCGCTGTGAGCTCGTGTCCAGGAGTTGGCCTCCCGCCTCCACCTGGGTTTCTCTTTGTGCTCAGGAGGTTGACCTGGGCCCGGGAGTGACCGAGGAGGTGATGTTGGCAGCAGAGCCCAGTGTGGGAGCCGAGGGTGAAGCCCAGGTGGCCTTAGGGGCTCAGCCTCAGTCTCTGCTGGCCAAGACAACTGCGAGAAGGGACAGTATGGAGGTGGCAGTGCTGACCGATGACCTACTGCCCACTGTGGACCAGCAGCAGGTGCTTGCCCGGTAAGCACCTGAGCCTGGGGTTGGGGGTGGTGGGACCCCATGTGGGGAAGGAGGGAGCTATGCCCGGGGGGTGGTGGGACCCCACGTGGGGCGGGAGGGAGCTGTGCCCTGCGCGCAGGGGTGGAGGTGCCCATAGATTCTTCCTGAGCCCCACCCAGGTCTTCTCCTGATGTGGCTGAGCCTCTCCAGGAGAAGCGGGGCAGGGATGGTGCTCGGGTCAGCCAGGTGGCAGGGCTCTGCTCCCGAAGCAGCACAGGTGCCACCAGATCCCCGCCTGGTTTTTGAGGGGCCAGGCCTGCAGGCTTCAGGAGCTCAGGGCAGGCGACGCAGGCTTCCCCCAGGTCGCAGCCGAGCCTCCAGTTCCTCCCTGATGGAAGATGTGCTCCCCCTAGGGACAAGCCACCCCAAACACACCCTGGGGCGCCTGCGGGGCCGCGCTTTCCTCACTTGCTCTGCGGCTTTGTGCAAGTCGCTTAACATCTCTGAGCCTTGGTTCTCACCACTGTAGTTGAGATTACAGCCAGGCTCACCTCCATGACAGAGTCAGCCCCACAGCCAGGGGTTCAGCCCCCTTCGGGCCCCACAGTCCACTGTTCAAACATTAACTGAGCAACTACTACGTGCTGGGCACCAGGATGCAAGCATAGATGGGAGGTCTTGGCCTTCAAGGGGCTCTCAGTCCAGGGGCAGGCAGGTACATGAGGTCTGGGGAGGCAGGTTCTGGAGCAGTTAGAACCAGGTTCTGTGTAGTCACTGCCTGGGTTCCCGTCCGCCTCCACCACTTCCCAGCTTTGCCACCTAGGCTGAGGTTAACCTCTCTGTGCTTCAGCTTCTCATCTGTACAGTGGGTGATAGAATCTCAGGAAGCTTGTCGTGAGGGTCAGATGAGACGACGAGGCGGGGCGGGAGCGTGGTGCCGCGCACACAGAAAACACACGGCACACGTGGCGATTTTCACTGTGTGGTCTGCAGTGTGGTCGGGGAGGGCTTCTCGGAAGAGGGGACACCTGAATAAGGTGTGCACGAAGATGCCTCAGGGGTGGCATTTGAGGTACGGGGCACACCTAAGGTGGCACAAAGGTGCAGGGGGTGGAAACAGTCTGGGTGTTTGGAGAAGCAGCCGCCCTGAGTTGAAGCTGGAGTGAGTTAGGGGTGGTGGGGGCAGAGGGAGGTGAGACAGGGAGGCCCTCTGTGCCCCCGGGGCTTGGGCTTCATCCTGATGGGGACCCTACAAGGGTCTTAAGCAGAGCAGTGAATTGGATGTGACTCCCCTGAATCCTGGCTGCCGTCAAGCCGAGAACTGAGCCTGACACGGGTCTGGGCCCGGCTGCCCAGTTTGCGTGGTTCCGTCCTTTCCCTTCAGCATGATCTCCTATCCTGTTATGAAGCCTGGGAATGTCTTTAGTTACACTCCCCTTATGTCCCTTTGGAAAGAGGCAGAGTCTAAAATACCTCTGTTGTGCTTTATTAGAGAGTAGGGAGTTCTGCATAAGCCTTTGTAGTTATTTCAAATTTGTACTTTTAAAGGCAAAACTCTAAACATTTTTTTAGCATTTTAGATACAAATATTTAAAAAAACGAACTGTTCTTAATGTTCCCTGATTAAACATTATGCACTGACTGTATGGAACATTCTCCACAACCCAGGGGTATTCTGATCCCTGAGGTTGCCTGGGAGCATGGCCGCGAGCCTGCCCTGTGGTGGCACCGTCAGTCCCAGGAGGTGGGAGGCGGGTGGAGCAGCTCTGGCTCCAGAGCGAGACTCTCGCCCTTCCTGTGGGGCAGAACCAGCTGGGTGGCTGAGCACACAGGCTTGGAGTCAGGGAGATCTGGCAGGAATGCCGGGTCTGATTCCAAGCCAGCAGCTTCACCTCTCTGGGCCTCAGTTTACGTGTCTGTGAAGTGGGGTTGTTGGAAGGAGTCGATGAGATCAGGCTGGACATCCAGTGCTCAGTGATCGGTAGACTGTGTCACGTTTGCTTTCTCCTCCACGAGGGCAGCTTGCAGCTGTTGGAGCAGCAGGTGGTCGGAGGCGAGCAGGCCAAGAACAAGGACCTGAAGGAGAAGCACAGGCGGCGGAAGCGGTATGCAGACGAGCGCAAGAAGCAGTTGGTGGCGGCTCTGCAGAACTCAGACGAGGACAGCGGGGACTGGGTGCTGCTCAACGTCTACGACTCCATCCAGGAGGAAGTGAGGGCCAAGAGCAAGCTGCTGGAGAAGATGCAGAGGAAGGTGAGGCCCTGGGCTCAGGCCGCGCCCCCGCTGGCCCCGCCCCCACACGCAGGCAACGCTGGGCGGGGCCTTCACACCCGGTCTTGACACCTGCGTGTATGTATTCGGTACCTGCTGTATGACACACCCTATTCTGGAAGTTGTCACGGTGACAGGTGCGTCTCTGCACTCTTGGAGCTCGCGTTCCAGGGGAAGTGTGTGTGTGTAAGAAACAACGTAGCAGAGAAAGAAGCAAGAGACTCTAGGGAGGGGTAGCCTGATGAAGAGAACGGGGGGGCAGGAGGTAGGGGCGGCTTTATTTTTATGTTTTTACTTTTTTTTAAGTACCAATGCCCAAATCACAAATGCAAAACTGAATTCATTTCCACAAAGTGAGTGCCCTGTGCAACCAGCACCCAGACGGAGGCACCGAGCATTAGCAGAACCCCAGAAGTTCCTGGGGCCACCGTAGATGGTGGGGACAGGGCCGTTCTGGTGGAGGTGGTGGGACCTGATGGAAGAGCGGTCTGGGCCGAGAGACCGTCCAGTGCCCGGAATGAGGTCCGAGGTTCGGGGAACAGAAAGGCAGCTACCTGGCTGAGCTTGGGGAGTGAGGACAAGAGGAGAATGAGGCTCTGCCATCTGTGACAGACACTTCTATGTCCTTCAGAGCATCCTCCGGGTGACCTGGGCCTCATAATGTCCTCCTTGGCCACCTGCTCCCCCCCCATCCCCACTCAACACAGGCGACCAAGGGATCTTGCCAAAGCATAAAGATGATACTTTTTCCTCTTTAAACGTCTTTAGTTTTAAATTTTTCTTGGCTGTTTTCATGCCTTTTCTTAATACCCTTTATGTCCTTAGTTGAATTTGGTCTTTCTTGTACTTTGGTCTACATATCTTAAGTTTTTAAAAAATTCTTTCCTCGTTTTGTGTTAATGTCCCACTTGACGTCTTCCTCATTTTTGTCCATTTCAAGATTTTGGATTTCTGATTTGAAAATTTCACATCTGTGAGTGCTTGTTTAAGGAAACTTTGTCCACACTGGGGTGCTGAGTTATATTTTTAATCCGTTTGGTTCCGTGTGCTTGTGCTTTGGGGGGAATTTTCTTCTGCTGAAATGCTGTGATTTTCATTTTCTGTATCTTATGGTAGCTTTGATTAGATACATCTGCTCTCTTCTGTTTACTTCATAATGTCTTGTTTTTCTGCACTCTCAGTGACAATTGAATGCAGACGTTGTTGGAGGATGGAGGGAACAAAAAGTACCCACCAAACTAAGATACCTTGGGACAGAAGAATGAGGCAGGCAGCTGCATATAATCAATGGATCCGTTGATTATAGGGTGCGGTACTCACAGGGTGGGACCGGGCAGGTGACAATTCGGGAGCATTCGCAGCTGCGCTCCGCAGCACCGAGGGGGCGTTGGGACAATTCTGTATTTACGTAGCGTGTGGGGGTACGTACTTGAAAACAGGAAGAGCACTTTTAAGTCAAGATTTATGAATGGGTAACTAGTCTTGTGCGCAGTGGGAATACGTCAGGGAAGGTCTTCGTCATTGTTTGGAGACTACCAGAGCATAGAGGCTACCTGGACCTCATCGTAATTAAACAATATCTATGAACTACAAAGCCCCACACAGAAGAGATTTACTACCCTGTACAGCCCTAGGTAGGGTCCGTGAAAGGACAGGAGGAACTGAACGAGCCCAGGATGGCATCAGTTATGCTAACAGCCATACAGAGGTAAAGGTTCGGGGTGCCTAGCTGGGCTTTCCTATTTGATAGCACGCTCTTCTGGCCGTACAGAAGCGCAGCTTTACGTAGAGCTTTTCATTAGTGTCCTATGGCTGCTGTAGCAAATTACCACACATTTAGTTGCCTGAAACAACACAAATATATTATTTCACGGTTCTGTAGGTCAGATTCCAGGTACAGCGTGGCTTGGTTTCTCTGCTTAGAATTCCACAAGGCTGAACTGAAGGTATGGCAGGACTGCATTTCTTTCTGGACGTCCTAGGGGAGAATCCATCTGCAGGTTGCTGACAGAATTTATTGCTATGTGGCTGTAGGATTGAGGTTCCCATCTCCTTGCTGGCTGTCAGCCATGGTCATTCTCAGTTTCTGGAGGCAGCCGGCATTTCCTGGCGCCTGTCCCCCTTCAAAGACAGCCTGGACGATAGAGTCCCTCTCCTGCTTCCAATCCCTTTTTTTAAAAATGGATTTAAAAAAAAAAATTTATTTATTTATTTTTGGCTGCATTGGGTCTTCATTGATGCACGTGGGCTTTCTCTAGTTGCTGCGAGCAGGGGCTGCTCTTCGTTGCGGCGCGTGGGCTTCTCATTGCAGTGGCCCCTCTTGTAGAGCACGGGCTCTAGGCGCGCGAGTTCAGTAGTTGTGGCGCACAGGCTTAGTTGTTCCGCGGCATGTTGAATCTTCCTAGACCAGGGCTTGAACCCGTGTCCCCTGCATTGGCAGGCGGGTTCTTGACCACTGCACCACCAGGGAATCCTGCTTCCAATCTCTTTGACTCTCCTCCTAACTTACTTCTGTGAAGCCTCCCTTCCAATGCACCTCTTCTGCCCATCTCTCTGCCCCCCTCTCCCACACTTGATTACCTTGGACCCACTCGATAATGCGGGATAATCTCCCTATTTTAAAGTCAATTGATTTAATAACATTAATTCCATTTGCAAAGTCCTTTCTGCCGTTTAAGATAACATATTCACAGGCATAACACCAGGGGATGAAAATCATAGGGGCAAAAATCTTGCCTTCCAAAGCAGTTTTTTTTATTATTATTTAATTATTTAATTAATTAATTATTTTGGTGAGAGGGGCCATTGCTGCTTTTGTAATTTTCTCTTATTTCTGCAGGATTTTTAATTTCCACTTCAAGGGGCATCTCCCACTTCTAAGTGCTCTCTAAGTGACCTCCAGAGCAGTGCCTTAGAGAGACTAATAGTTTGAGTCCTGCACACATTTCAGTCTCTCCTATCAATTTCCCAATGTCAGATCTGTTTTCAGTGTTTTCCCACCGTCAGAGTGGGGCTTTCTCTTTGGGGAGTGATTTAACTGCCTTCTGTCACCTTGTCCTTCCACTCCATGCTTTCCTGGGTGCCCTCCACTTATCCCCCTGTGGGGTGGGCTAGGAGCTGTCTGCTGAATTTGTTGGTAATCTGAAGCTTCTAGTGTTCTCTGTCTCCCAGTCAGTGCCTGGGCTCAGGATGGTTTTATTTTTTCTCCTCATTGTTCTGTATGTTTTTCTGAGGCTCTCTCTGGGGAGATTCAGATTTAGGTATCTGTGTATATATTTTAAAAATACAAACAAACGTGTGTGTGTGTGTGTGTGTGTGTGTGTGTGTGTACACCCGTCCCTCTCCCCATACATATCCTCCCCCTTCTTGGATAAAAGTAGCTACAATACACACTTCCCCCACCTAGCTTTTTTTTTTTTTTTTTTCACATAATGATATATCCTGAAGATCACTCCATAGCAATATCTAGAAATATTCCTCATTCCTTTCTACTGCTACATGGTACTCCACCGTGAGGCTGTATCATTGTTTACTCAAAAGTCATGATGGAGGCTTCCCTGGTGGCTCAGTGGTTGAGAGTCCGTCTGCTGATGCAGGAGATACGGGTTCGTGCCCCGGTCCGGGAAGATCCCACATGCCGTGGAGCGGCTGGGCCCGTGAGCCATGGCCGCTGAGCCTGCGCGTCCGGAGCCTGTGCTCTACAACGAGAGGCCACAGCAGTGAGAGGCCTGCGTAACGCAAAAAAAAAAAAAAAAAAAAAAAAAGTCATGATGGACATTTCCGATCTTTCGCTACAATAAGGGGTGCTCTAGTGAAAAGTCTGTGCATACTGCTTTTATATTTTTGGTAGATTCTTTTGGAATCAATTCCTCCAACTGGGATTGCTGGGACAAAGAGTAAATACATGTGTGATTTTGCTAGATATTGCCAACTTCCCTCCATGGGGGCTGTGTCCTTTTGCGCTTCCACTAGCACGCATGCGTGTGTTTTCTCACAGCCTCACCAACAGGTTATACTGAAAATTTTTTGGATTTTTGACATTCTGATAGACAAGAAGTAGTACCTCAGTGTAGTTTTCTTTTTTTAAAAAAAATATGGAGTCCTCACATTATCCCCCCTAGATTTATTTATTTATTTATTTGTTGGCCACGCTGCACAGCACGCGGGATCTTAGTTCCCTGACCAGGGATGGAACCCACGCCCCGTGCAGTGGAAGCCCAGAGTCTTAACCACTGGACCACCAAGAAAGTCCATAGTTTCCTTTTTTACATTAAGAAAAATTGAGATATATTGACATATAACATTATATTGGTTTCAGTATAGAACATAATGATTATTTGTACATATTGTGAAATGATCATCACAATAAGTCTAGTTAACGTGCGTCACCTCACACAGTTACAAATTCTTTTTCTTGTGATGAGAACCTTTAAGATCAACTCTCTTAGCAACTTTCAAATATGCAACACAGTGTTATTAACTGTAGTCTCCATGCTCTGTGTTACATTCCCAAGACATTTATTTTATGATTCAGTGCAGTTTTAATCTGCATTTTTTATACTGTGAGCAAGGTTGAGTATTTTTTTTTTTTTTTTTTTTTTTTGCGGTACGGGGGCCTCTCACCGTTGTGGCCTCTCCCGTCGCGGAGCACAGGCTCCGGACGCGCAGGCTCAGTGGCCATGGCTCACGGGCCCAGCCGCTCCGCAGCACGTGGGGTCTTCCCAGACCGGGGCACGAACCCACGTCCCCTGCATCGTCAGGCAGACTCTCAACCACTGCGCCACCAGGGAAGCCCAAGGTTGAGTATTTTTTCATATGTTTTAGGGATGTTTGCAGGTTTTATTCTCGGAACTGTGTTCACAGGATGGTAGTTCTTTTTCTTCTCTACTTGTAGGAGCTCTTTATATAGAAGTATTATAATTTATATTAGCGATATTAACTGTTGGTGTGTGAGATAAGTTGGAAATCTTTTTTCTTCTAGTTTGTTATTGTCACTTTTTACTATGCTTTATGGTATTTTTCCATAAAATTTTTTTGGTCAAGTTGAGTAACTTTTAAATTATTGCATATAGATTTTGAGTCATAGCTGGAAATCTTCACTTGTGTTTTCTCCTAGAACTTGTATGGGGTTTTTTGTTTTTTGTTTTTACATTTAAATCTCTGATCCACTTGGAATTTATTGTGGTGCACGTGTGAGGAGCTGATTCAATATTATCTTTTGCACCATTTTTTGAAAAGTCCATTTACTCTCCACTGACTTCAGTGCTGTTCTTTTGTATCCTAAGTTTCTGTAAGTTTCTGTACAGATACAGTTTCTGTATCTGTAAGTTTCTGTATGTGTAAGTTTCTGTATGTACTTAGATGTGTTTCTGGATTTTCTGTTCATTTCTCTTGCTCATGTCTGTGCATGTACCAGTGTCAGCTACTTTGTTTAAAATTCTGAGGCTTTATAACCTGTTTTATAATCTCATAATCCTCGCTTAGTGATTTTCTTTTCCAGGTTTTACCTGGCTATTCTTTCTTGTTTGCTTCCCCCACCCCAAATGAACTTTATAAACAATTGGGTTAGCTCAAAAGAAAAAGAAAAAAGCGGGTGGAATTTTGGGGAGAATTATGTTATATTTATAAGTTAGCTTGGGAGTATTGACATTTTTATGAAGTTGAGTTATCCTGTTCAGGAACATCCATGGCATATCTTTCTATTAGTTCAAATCAATTTTCATGTCACTCAGGAGAATTTTATAGATGTCCTCATATAGGTTTTAGACATATCTTGTTAGTTTTACACTTAGATATTTTATTTTATTTGCTTTCCTCTATGGGGTATCCTTCTCCACTATAACTTTTTAAAAAAAAAATTTTATTTATTTATTTTTGGCTGCGTTGGGTCTTCATTGCTGTGCACGGGCTTTCCCTAGTTGCAGTGAGCGGGGGCTACTCTTTGTTTCGGTGTGCAGTCTCCTCATTGCAGTGGCTTCTCTTGTTTCAGAGCACAGGCTCTAGCTGCGCAGGCTTCAGTAGTTGTGACACACAGGCTCAGTAGTTGTGGCGCACGGGCTTAATTGCTCCGTGGCCTGTGGGATCTTCCTGGACCAGGGCTAGAACCCGTGTCCCCTGCATTGGCAGGCGGATTCTTAACCACTGCGTCACCAGGGAAGTCGTCCCCTCCATTATATCTTCTAACTGGATTTTGTTTGTGAAATGAAGGCTATTGGCTGACAAAGGTATTTTAAAAAATCATTATGAAATAGAAGAGAACACTTCTCAATTCTTTCTATGGGGCCAGTAACACCTGATACCAAAACCAGACAAAGACATAACAAGAAAACTATAAACCAATATTTTAATGAATATAGATTAAAAATGCTCTACAAGATACCAGCACACCAAATCTAGCAACATATAAAAAGGATTATACACCATGCTGAAGTGGGATTTATCCCAGGAATTCAAGGTTGGTTTAGCATCCAAAAATCAATTAATGTAATATCAATAGAATAAAGGACAAAATCTACATGATCATCTTAATAGATGCAGAAAAAGCATTTAACAAAATTCAAAACCTGTCATGATAAAAACACTCAGCAAACTAGGAATGGAAGGTAACTTCTTCAGCCTGATAAAGGGCATGAAAAACTCACAGCTAACATCATACTCAGTGGTGAAAGACAGAATGCTTTTCCCTTAAGATCAGAAACAAGAAAAGAGTACTTGCTCTTACAACTTCTGTTCAACATTGGACTGGTGGTTCTAGCAAGGGCAGTTAAGCAAGAAAGTGAAATGAAAGGCATCTAGATTGGCAAAGAATAGGTAAAACTATCTCTAGTTGCAGATGACATGATCTTTATATATAGAAAATCTTAAGGAATCCACTAAAAAAATCTACTGGAATCAATGAACAAGTTCAGCAGGATACAAGATCAATAAGGAAAAAGCAGTTGTATTTTTGTACACTTGCAATGAATAATCTGCAAATAGATTTAAGAAAACAATTTCATTTACAATACATCAAAAATAATAAAATACTTAGGAAAAAATTTTTTAAATAAATTTATTTTATTTATTTATTTTTGGCTGCATTGGGTCTTCGTTGCTGCGCATGGGCTTTCTCTAGTTGCGGAGAGTGGGGGCAGCTCTTTGTTGCAGTGCACGGGCTTCTCATTGCGGTGGCTTCTCTTGTTGCAGAGCACGGACTCTAGGCACATGGGCTTCAGTAGTTGTGGCTCGCAGGCTCTAGAGCGCAGGCTCAGTAGTTGTGACGCACGGGCTTAGTTGCTCCACAGCATGTGGGACCTTCCTGGACCAGGGCTCGAACCCGTGTCCCCTGCATTGGCAGGTGGATTCTTAACCACTGCACCACCAGGGAAGCCCAGGAAAAAGTTTTACAAAAGAAGTACAAAACTTATATTCCCAAAACTATAAAACATTGTTGAGAGAAATTAAGAATACCTAAATAGAAACTTCCCTGGCGGTCCAGTGGTTAAGACTCTGCACCTCCACTGCAAGGGGCATGGGTTCGATCCCTGGTCAGGGAACTAAGATACCCTGTATGCTGCGCAGTGTGACCAAAAAGAGAGAGAGAGAGAGAGAGAGAGAGAGAGAGAGAGAGAGAAAAGGATACCTAAATAAATGGAAAGATATACCATGTTCATAGATTGGAAGACTTAATTTTGACAAGATGGCAATACTTCTCAAATTGATCTGCAGATTTCAAGGCAATCACTCTCAAAGAACCAGCTGGCTTCTTTGAAGAAATTGACAAGCTGATCTTAAAGTTCATATGGAAATTCAAGGGACTCAGAATAGCCAAAATAATCTTGAAAAGAACAAAGTTGGAGGACTCATACTTCCTGATGCAAAATTTACTACAAAGTTACAGTAATCAAGGCTGAGTGGTACTGGTGTAAAGACAGACATATAGAATCAGTGGAATGGAACTGGGGGGTCTAGAAATAAACCCTCACATTTACAGTTAGTTGATTTTCAACAAGGGTGCCAAGATGATTCAATGGAGAAAGGATAGTCTTTTCAACAAATGATGCTGGGACAACTAGATACCCACATGCCAAAGAAAGATGCTGGACTCCAACCTCATGTAGTATACAAAAATTAACTCAAAATGAGTCAAAAACCTAAATAGAAGAGCGAAAAACTATGAAACTCTTAGAAGAAAATGCAGGTTTAAACCTTTATTACCTTTAATTAGGTAATGCTTTCTTAGGTATGATACCAAAAGCACAAACAACAAAGGAATAAAAGATAAATTGGACTTAATCAAAATTAAACTTTTGTAGGAATTCCCTGGCGCTCCAGTTGTTAGGACCCCACACTTTCACTGCTGAGGGCCCAGGTTCAATCCCTGGTCAGGGAGTTAAGATCCTACCAGCCGCAGGGTGCAGCCAAAACACAACAAAGTAAACCAAAAAAAGAACCAGGAGGTATTTAAAAAAAATTAAACTTTTGTGCTTCAAGGAACACTATCAAAAAAGAGAAAAGACATCTCACAGAATGAAAGAAAATATTTTCAAATCATATAGTATGATAAGATGCTTGCATCTAGAAAATATTTTAAAAACTTACAACTCAAGAATAAAAAGACCACCCAATTTTTAAATGGGCAAAGGATCTGAACAGACATTTCTCCAAAGAAGATATACAAATGGCCAATAAACACATGAAAAGATGTTCAACATCATTAGCCATTAGGGAAATGCAACTCAAACCCACAGTGAGATACCATCTCATACCCGCTGGGATGATTATAGTAAAAAAGACATACAATAACAAATGTTGGTGAGGATGTGGAGAAACTGGAGGCCTCATATACTGCTTTGAAAAATAGTCTGGAAGTTCCTCAATTGCTTAAACACAGTGTTACCATATGACCCAGCAGTTACACTCAAGAACAACAAAAATATATCCACACAAAAAATTGTACACTGATGTTCATAGTCGCATTTTTTGTTATAGCTGCAAATGAAAACAATCATGAATGAAAACATAATGTGATATATCCACACAATGGAATATTATTTGGCAGGAAAAGGAATGAAGTACTGACATGTTCTACAACATGGATGAACCTTGAAAACTCTATGTTCATTGAAAGAAGCCAGGTACAAAAGACCGCATGTTGTATGATTACATTTATATGAAATGTCCAGAATAAACATATCTGTAGAGACAGAAAGTAGACTGGTGGTGATGATTGTACAACTCTGAATATGCTAAAAGCCACTGAATTGTATACTTTATTTATTTATTTTTTTGTGGTATGTGGGCCTCTCACTGTTGTGGCCTCTCCCGTTGCGGAGCACAGGCTCCGGACGCGCAGGCTCAGCGGCCATGGCTCACGGGCCCAGCCGCTCCGCGGCATGTGGGATCTTCCCGGACCGGGGCACGAACCTGTGTCCTCTGCATCAGCAGGCGGACTCTCAACCACTGTGCCACCAGGGAAGCCCTATTTTTTATTTTATTTTATTTTTTGGCTGTGCTACATGGCTTGTGGGATTTTAGTTCCCTGCTAAAGGATTGAACCCAGGCCCTTGGCAGTGAGAGCGTGGAGTCCTAACCCCTGGACCACCAAGGAATTCCCAAATTGTACACTTTAAATTGGTGAATTGTATGACGTGAACTATATCTCAATAAAGCTGTTATAAAAACCATTGTGGATGATTACAAATGTACAATAATATATTAAGATTGTTACCATGAATGCCGTGTATCTACTATCTAGCTACATTCATGAAGCATAATTAATTTAATTGAAGGCCCTGTGTACCCACCCCTCCCTGATGGCTGTGTCCTACCCGACATCCTGTGTTCTCAGTTGATTACATGTGACTATCATTCCCATGAATTTATTTTTAAATTTTTTAAAAAATTTATTTTATTTATTTATTTATTTATTATTATATTATTATTATAACTTATTCCCATGAATTTAAAACAGTCTTCTTTACTAATCAAACTGCCCCTGCTCTTTGAGGAAACAGATTGTGCCAAGGTGTCTTGGGGTTCAGGGAGGGCCTGGTTGGAGTTGGGAGTCCCCATGCTTAGGAGGTATGGAGGGCCAGTCTGGCAGACCTGGGCAGGAGATCAAAAAAAATCTGGAACCCATGGTTAAATCAAGGTGGGTCTGATTCTTAAGTCTGGTGTTTGTCACATCATAACAGGATTGTGGCAGTGGAAGAGCAAGGACTGTTGAGTCTGAGAATTTATGCCTATTGCTTCTTTAGATAAAGAGTTTGTACAGTTCTCTGAGATCCTGTAGGACTGTGGTGACTACAGTGTTATGTGTGGAGCCTTCTAAAAGGTTCCTGAATAAAATGTATGAGTGTGGGATAGAGACTGAGGGCTGGCAGTGGGGGTTGATGATAAGCCTCTCTTGCTGCTTTCTGCAGGGCTGTGGACCCTGTAGGTGCTCATTTAAACACTGAGTGGAGAGGTGGGAGGGAAGGTGAATGAATCAATGGAAGGATGACAGGACAGACGGTGGAGATCAGAATGGATGGGTGAGTGGATCAGTGAGCAGAGGATGAGTGGCTGGCCGGAGGGGCAGGGAGCGGATGCAGAGGTCAGATGGATGGTGAAATGTGTCGATGTCTTTCCTCCTCACTGCTTGTCATCCCTTGTTTTTAGCTTCGGGCGGCAGAGGTGGAGATCAAAGATCTGCAGTCAGAGTTTGAGCTAGAGAAGATCGATTACTTGGCCACCATCCGTCGGCAGGAACGTGACTTTATGCTCTTCCAGCAGCTCTTGGAGCAGGTGCAGCCCCTGATTCGCCGGGACTGTAACTATAGCAACCTGGAGAAGATAAGGCGCGAATCCTGCTGGGATGAGGATAATGGCTTCTGGAAGATCCCCCAGCCCATCATCATAAAAACCAGCCTCCCAGTAGGTCAGGAACTTTGCTGCGCTGCCCCTCAGCAGTTGTCCCCGCCCTTCTCCACAGTTTGCCCTCCTGCAGGCTGACAGGTGGCCATGCACCTCTCCCTGCTGGCTGTGGGTACAGCAGACATGTGACTCTGGGTACCCAAAATGTTGGGGACCTAAGAGTCAGACAGATGTGGGTTGGAATTCTGGCTCCACCATTCCCTGTGTGACCTTTTGGGGACTCAGTGCCCTCCTCTGTGAAATGGGGATTAATAACAGCACTTTCCTTAAAGATTGCTGGGTGGCTTAAAATGTGTTAGTACCTGTAAAACCCTTAGAGCCACGCCTGGCGCATTTTAAACGTGTGGTACATTTTCTTATCATGATCATCATTGTCATTATTTCATCCTGCAATAACCCTGTGAAGGACAAAGATGTTTTACACCTGTTTTACATATGAGGAATCTCAGGGAATGTAAGTGACTTATCCAAAATCACAGTCATAGCGGTGAGTTGTAGGCCAGGGACAGAAATGAGCTGTTCAGAGTTTCAGGCCTGGTTCACCTTCTGCTTTTGCCACTGACCTCCTGTGTGACCTTATGTTGGTCACTGTCCCTCTCTGGGCTTTGGTCCCCTGATCTTCACAAAGAAGGGGTTGGAAAAGATGATCTTGAAGGCTCCCCCACCTCCACTGAGTCAGAGTAGGGCCAGACTTGCGGTGGATCCTCGCCAGCCATGTGCTGGCTCTGCCCATTCAGGGAGCAGCAGGCTCCTGCATCCCACGGGGCCGGCACCGGTCCTCACCTGGTCAGAGGGTATCCATCCAGGTCCTACATCTCTGACGATCACGGATGGCACTGGCACCATCCCTACTGAAACTCCAGCCGCCCCATTTCCCACAGTCTGCAGGCAGAGTGGCCTTTCTCCCTGCGCCCACCTGCTCCCTAGCCTGGAGACAGTGGAGTGGCTTCTTTGGTCTGAGCCCTCCTGTTGTCTGTTTCCCAAAGCCATCCCCTTGCTTGGGCTGGGAGGTGTCCTCCCCTGGCTCCAAGCCTGAGCCAGGCCTGAGCGCCCAGCCCCCTGTCCCTCTGGCCCTCATTCCAGGCAGCAGTGACCACAGCTTCTGTTTTCTCATAGCAGTTTCAACAGGGCTACAGAACAGATCAGCCCGCAAAACCTCCACAGCGGACAACAGTGAACCAGGCACGGTAAGGTCTCTGGGAGAGCGAGGGGAGAGCTGGCACCGGGCAGGCTTGGCCCCCAAGGTGCAGTGCGTCAGTGGTGCTGTAGAAACTGGACTCTGTTTCTGTCCACCTCATGATTAAAGTAGGGGGCTGAGCCAGGACCCTTTCTGTGTAATTCTTTGCACCCAGACCCTCCACCCCCTCTGGCCCTCATTCAAAAGCCCTTTATGTGCATAAAGACCAGAGGAAAAGCAGGGGTTCGAGGCAGCCCACCCTGCTGGTGAAGGACAGAAGCTTCAGCTTCAATCCCAGTGGCCAAGGAGTTCATTCTGGTTCCCTTGGTCCCAGCTGGTACCCTTGGACTGAAAGCGTCCTCAGAGTTTCCATAAACAGTCATTGGGATTTTAAAGTCACTTTATTTCATATCTCCCTTGTTTTGTATTACAACAAATATATATCCTTAAAGGAGAGGTCAGCAAACTTTTCCCTAAAGGACCAAACAGTAAATATTTTAGGGTCTGGGGGCCACATGGTCTCTGACACAACTACTCAACTCTGCCATGATAGCACAAAACCAGCCGTACGCAATATGTAAACAGATGAGCACAGCTGCGTTCCAGTAAAACTTTACAAGAACAGTCTGTGGGCCAGATTTGGCCCATAGGCTGTAATTTGCTGATCCCTGCCTTAAACCATTACAGATATTTTGGAAAACCTACACAGAAAATACGTTTGCAGTCACGATAAGGCCACTCATAGGTTAATGAATTCCAGCTAAGCATCTCCTCCTGAGCAACTCAGGCAGGTTAAAGCTCTGACCGGCTGCTTTTGATGCCTTAACTTTGTAAAAAAAAAAAAAAGTGTTAAATTGTTCCTGAAACAACCATTCTTAACCTGGGACCACAAATGGGTTATATTAGAATACTTTTAGTTCCAGTAAGCAAACTAGGGGATTTATTGGTTCATGTTAAGTGCACCAGTTTCAGGCATGGCTGGATCAAGGGGCTCAACCAGTCCTGGTTCTGTGTGTTTCTTGACCTTTTGGCTCTGTCTCACTTGGAATCCTAGGTTTGGACTCAGGCAGGCTTTCTCCATGTGGCAGGAAAGATGGCTGCTAGCAATTGGTGATCCAATAGGAAGAGAGACCTGGTCTTTTAGAGCATCTTTAAACCAGTGCTTGCGGCAAGATTCTGATTGGCTCTGCCTGGGTCATGGGCCTACTCTTGGACCGATGACTATATCCAGAAGATGTAGTTCTGTGATTGGCCCAGTCTGGGTCACATGTCCAGCTGTGCAGCAAGGGGATGGGCAGGTGGGAGTGGTGATATTCGGGTGCTGTGAATGAGCACCCCACCAGGGCCATGTCAAGGGGGAGAAGGTAGTTCCCTGAAGGAAGAGATTCAGGCTGAAGAAAAGAAATCCACTATAGCAGTGAAAAATTCTAGTCCTTGGTGATAAAAATGTTGGGACTCCAGTTCTCATGATCAGAAGTGAGCTCATGAGCTGAGTACTGTATTACCTATTCTATGAATACATTGTGATGGGTTTAAGGGTGTGTAGTATCGTCCTTGCCCCGATGGACCTTGTTGTGAGCTTTGCAGGAGGAACAAGGCCCTTCGCGTCCCAAGGAAGATGGGGGTGGAAATTGGGGAGGAGCATGTGTAGGCCTGGCTGGTGACTGTGACCCTTTTGCCCCGAGCTGCCTAGATCCCACCGCAAGTGTCTGGGGTCTGAAGTGTAGGGTACACCAACGTGGGCAGTGAGGTTCAGGGCAGCCCTGCCACCCAGGCTGGCAGAGCCTGCTGAAGCTCGGGTAAGGGCCCAGGTAAGAACTGCACAAGCGAGGGGTCTTAACCTGTGAGGATTTGGAATCTCAGCAGGAAGAAGACCGCTACAGGCTGATGCTCAGTCGGAGTGACAGTGAAAACATCGCCAGTAACTACTTCCGGCGCAAGCGGGCCACCCAGATCCTCAGTGCGGATCCCATGAAGAGCCTCGGTGAGTGCCGTGCCCAGCTCCTGTCCTCCAGGCCCTCCCTGAGAGCTCTGGAGGATTTGGAGTCACACAGGCCTGGGTCAGAAACCCCTTTCCCTCTCTGAGCCTCAGTTTCCTCAGCTGTAAACTGAAGGGGAGATGCCTTCTCCTCAGGATCAGGTGAGATGAGGTGGTAAGTGCTCAGTACGTGGCCTCCCCTTTCCTCCCCCGCTCTGTCCATCTCCCGGTGGGGAGGTGCTGAGTAGGATCCTGTGTCTCCCCGACACGCAGAAGGTCCTCAGCACACAGCTTGGGCCCCGGCCTGGAGTTGTCTGGGACTCGGTCAGTTGCCACCAGCTTCCTCAGTTGCCAGTACGGTGACTTTCTCCCACTGAGCCAAGTGGGGGCAAACAGGACCACAAAAGCAAAACACACTTTTACAAGCAAGAATCGAAAATCACTTTGTTCCTCTGCTTTTAAAACTAAAATCAAAGACCACAGAGCTTCTAATAAAATACCAATAAAAAGCAAATCTCAGTTTTACACAGAGGTTATTTGAGAGACAGAATGGGTGGAGTTGAGGAATAAGGAGGGAAAAGATGGACAGGAAAGAAACTGACATCAGTTGAGTAGTTGGCATCATGCCCATGTTGCAGGTGAGGAAACTGAGGCTCGGAGAGAAGTGGTTCCCTAGGGTTATACTTCCAGGAAGTGGTGGAGCAGGGGTGTGAACCAGGCTTGTGTGGCTTGACAGTCCAGGCTGCCTCAGCCTGAGGCTTTAAAACTCCATGCTCCCAGCCCAGACCCCTTGGATGCAGATGTAGTGCTGGGTCCAAGGCCTCAACCAGAGCAGCTTCTCAGAGCCTGGGGTCCCAGCTGCGGGACCAGGGCCTCTGGCTGGGTGGGGGGCGGACCAGACTTTGCACCCTGCATGCACGGAGTCTTTTCTCTCCATCCTCTGCGCTCCTGGCTCACCAGTGCTTCTGTCCTTCTTCTCCACAGCACATCACAGCTTGCCGCCAGGCCTCAGCTCCCCACTTGGCAACAGCTCTGCCGTCTCACCCACCCAGGCCCCTGAAATGCCCCAGCCTCGGCCCTTCCGCCTTGAGTCCCTTGACATCCCCTTCACCAAGGCCAGGCGTAAGAAAAGCAAAAGCAGCTTTGGCGGTGAGGCTCTGTGAACACATTGCCTGCTGCTGCCCTGCCTTTGGGCTCTGTGAGACTGCCAGGCCCCTCCGAGGCAGGCCCAGCTAGGTCTCCTCCCACCTGCCCCCCACAGTACTGGGGGCACCCGAGGGGGCCCTGGCCCTGGGAAAGCACAGTCCCCTCCCTGCTACCCAGAGAGCCCACTCTGCCCAGGGCATGAGCTCCTCGGAGGCTGGACCATCCTTGGAGAGACCTGCTCTGGCTCTCCACGCCACGTCAGCGTTTTCATCTGCCCTCCACTGTGCCCACCAGTGTTGTCCTGTGCCTCCATGGGCTCAGAAACCCCAGCCCTGCCTCAAGGCCTTCACTAGCAGCCCGATAGAGTGGGACAGTGACTTCCACATGGGTCAAGCTCAATGTCTTGGCGATGGAAAATTGTGCTTCCACCTACTAGGCCCCGCTTTGTGAGGAAGCCCTGTGGGACGGGCACAGGAGTCCTGGAGCAGCTGTTCCCGCACTGCCTATGCTCAGCTGGTCTGCGGCGCAGAGGAGGCCACTCCACATTAAGCTGCCCTAATAAACTGCCTTTAGCTGCTGAACTGCCCTTCTCTGATCCTCTGATAGCATCACTGGGGCCCCTCCCTGCCGCTGCCTGGCCTTCATGGGGAAGCTCTTTCTGCAGCAGGGATTCTTAACTGCCTGTAGGCTCCAGGGTCTCTGCAATCCCCTGTAATTGTGAGTATAAGTGCATTTTTTTCTGGGGAGAGCATGTGAATGTGAACTGTCGTTAGATTCTCGAAGGATCTGTGACCCCGGAAAGCAGAGTCCTTGTTCTGGAAAATAGAGGCCACATCTTGCTGAGGCCCAGAGAAGACCCAGGTCTTGATGGCCCTCAGGGGCTGTGCTGGAACTGCGTGTCCTAACATGGCCAGAAATGAATCCAGGCCACCCCAGCTGCCTAAGACAGACCCATCCCCTTGCCCATTGTACCCCAGGCCTGCCCTGTGGGAGGGGCCCACAATCTGAGGGAAAAGCCTTGGCCTTTGGTGCTATCCTAAGCCTCATTTCACGCTGAGCCTCATCTGTAAAATGGGGATGCCAACCTCATAGGGTCATCGTGAAGGTTAAATAAGATAGTGTGTAAAGTTCCCGGTGCATAGCAGGTGCTCCGTGTTAGTCCCCCTAAATCCTCCCCCTCCATATTTTGTATTAATTACTGTGATACCTGCCACAAGCCACATGTCTGGGCCAAGGAGCTCACGCCCTGGAGAAGCTAGGGTGGAAGGTGATTAGGAAACTTCAGAGATCAGTCTAAGGGAAGTCAGGCCGCAGTGCATACCTTGAGCGAGAGGATGTAAGATCAGGTCTTTATGGGGAACAAAATGCCCTTGTGAAGGGAGCAGCAGAGGGTAGGGCTACCATAAAGGATGGAGAAGATCCCGGGGCTTAAGATGGGAATGTGGGAAGAGGGTTCCTGGTGGAGGGGGCTGCATGAACAAAAGGCAGGAGGTGGGGAAGCTCAGGGTATGTTAAAGGTGGGAGGAGAACTGTTCCATGGAAGCCCTGAGCAGGGATGGAGAAGCTGATGAGGCTGCCAAGATGAGTTTAGGTGGAGACCTGAGTAAATAGCCTTTGGGTGCCCCTGAGCCGTGGCAGACTGCTCAGCAACAGGCCGGCACCATCAGGTCTGAGCTTGGTGGATTGACGTGGCATTGTGTGCAGAAGGGCAGGAGGGCTGGGGTGAGAGGCTTAACCTTCCGTGCAGCCCTAACCTTCCATGCAGGGGATGGAGGTAGAAACCGTTAAGGAGATGCACAGAGCGAGACTTTTTGACTTTTGCCCCCGCATTCTTGGCTTGGTGGACAAGTATAAGAGGTCAGAAAAGAACAGCTACCTTCTCTCTCCACAGTTACCTTCACCATTTGCCCTGGGATTGTGTTTGGGACCCAGAGAATAGCTGAAGTCTTGGAGATGCTTGTGGTAGCTTTTACTTAGAGTCGTGGTGGGACTGAGGCAGGTCTGAGGTGAGCGGGTTGCCCCTGTGTCAGTTTAGAAGGGGCGGGGGCCAGCAGTACTGAGTGGAGGCTCAGCCTGGCTCTGCACGAAGTGCTTCAAAACCCGCCCTAGTCCTCCCACGAGCCAAGGCTGTTCCAAAGGCACACCGATAAGTAGGAGAGCTGGGCCTCGCCAATGTCTATTGCCAGCCTAGGACAGTGGCCTGGAGACCAGGGAAATGCCCAGGTAACAGGGCTAGTGAGAGACGGGGCTTCGAAATGAACTCAGCTAGAGGTTTTGAATGGTAGGCCAGTCCGTCGCCCATCCACACTGCCTCCAGTGTGGTCCAACAGGCGGGGGCGGACAGGCCCGCGCCAAGGCCCTGGGCCCCTGAGCAGCAGGACAAATTCCCCACCCCCTCCGCGGTCTCTGATCTTTTTCCAACCACTTTCTCCCTGGAGACAGTGGGGGTGGGGCCTTGTTCCTAGTCGAATCTGTCCTGGGCCAGTGAAGACCGAGGAGGTGGCCCGAGTTGACGCCGCCACTGGCCCAGACCAGGACGAATAGGTTGAAGAGGCGGGACGCACCCATCCGTCCCAAGCTCCGGCGGGAAGCGGGCTCTGGGCTCTAGGCGGAAGCCCGGGATGGGCGGAACCAAGGGGCTAGTAACCCTGTTGATTGGTCGCGGCAGCAGAGCTGTCTCTCTAGGATTGAGCCTTTTCCTTTCGAGAGGCGGAGCCGCGTGCCCCTTTCACCAATAGGATTCAGAGTATCCGCCTCCTACCGGTGCACTTCCGGCCGCGCTCCCCGCCCCTCACCGTCCGAGCAGCGGCTCCGAACGCCCAGCCCCGACGTACTCGGATCACTTCCGGGTTGTATTCCACGACCACGGGCCGCGATTGGGCGACTGTGGAAGGAGCACTTCCGGTGTCAGGTGCTTGGGTTCTTTGGCAGGAGCAGGAAGATGGGGCTCGGCGCCGCGGTCCGTGCTTGGTCCCTCTTGTGGCTGCTGCTGCCCTTGCTTGGCCTGGTCGGCGCCAGCGGTGCCCGCACCTTGGTGCTGCTGGACAACCTCAACCTGCGGGAGACGCATTCGCTTTTCTTCCGGAGCCTGAAGGGTGAGACTGGGGTCCGAGGGGGCGGCAGGTGAAAGTCTGGGGTCGGAAAGGTCCCCAAGCCCAAGGACATTGGCTGCTCTCCCTCCCACTCGTTTTCCATGAGCTGGCTGTCCAGGTCTGACCTGCCTCTAGTGGGGCGGGAGGGTGGGGGCGGAGAACGGTCATGATCTGTGCAGCGGTGGTTTCCCTTTGCGTCCCCGTCTGCCTCAGCTCGCTGTTTTCTTCTCCAGATCGGGGCTTTGTACTCACATTCAAGACCGCAGATGACCCCAGCCTGTCCCTCATTAAGTACGGGGAGTTCCTCTATGACAATCTCATCATCTTCTCCCCTTCGGTAGAAGGTAAGGGCTGCCGGTCGCTCCCAGAACTGGGATTCGAGGCCCAGGACTGATTTATCCCTTTCTTCAGGATCTTGGGCATGTTCTGGGATGGGGTGAGTCGCCAGCCCTGGGCGCTGCTGCCAACAGAGAAGAGGAAAATGTTTACTTCTAATCTGGGCTTAGGAGAGGACATCTTCTTTCCAAAAGACACAGCTGAGGATTGTGGGATCAAGTGTTGTTGCAGACCATAGAACTCCGGGCTCGGGATTCCCTGGCGGTCTGGTGGTGAGGACTCTGTGCACTTTCACGGCCGAGGGTGCGGGTTCAATCCCTGGTCGGGGAACTAAGAGCCCACAAGACGCCCGGTGAGGCCAAAAAAACCCCCCCAAAACCCCTCCTGGCTCTGCTACTTAGGGAAGGGAGTTTTCTCTGTTAAAGGGCCTGATAAGAAAGATGGACACTCCCCCCCCCCCCCCCCACGCCATTGGGTTTGCCTGTGTGGAAAGAGGAAATGGCGTGCTATAAATATGGTTTGCTGTTAAGGGGCACTGATGGTAGTTGATCCTAAGAATTCAGATGGAGTCATAGTTAGGCTGAAAAGAACCTTTAGTGATTACCTAGTCTTACCCCCTGTTTGAGGCTGGGTGGATATGTCCAGGGCTTAGCAGAAGGCTGGTTGTTGATCAGAATGAACACCTTCACTAAATTTTCCAATTGACATTCCTGTGATAGAGAGCTTACTATCTTATGAGGCAACCCACTCCACCACTGGACAACTCTGTTAAGAAGTTCTTATATTAAACTGGAATTTGTCTCCCACTTCCTTCTTTGTTTATTTGGGGGCAGGGAGGGAAAGGGTTTCTGATACTCCCCAGGGCCTTAGAGAATAGGCCTAGTGCTTATTTTGCTTACAGACATAGCCTTCACATAATCAGGGCCCATTCAGTTGTTTCTTCTCCAGACTAAATATCCCCAGTTCCTTTGGCTGTTTCCCTTTTGTCGTGCTTTTGTGAGCATCCCAGTCATTCTCTTCTTTAGTGGCTTCAGTTTATCTTTTTCTCAGAGGACACAAGTTGTCCCTGTCTGGGGTAAGACAGTACTGCCATCTCTTCCTTCAGCTGATGAAGCTTAGGAAGGCTTTCACTTCACTGGCATCGACTTTATTCTCTGTGGTTTGTGTGAGACGGGGTTCTGCCAAATCCCTGACGTATTTTCCCCAAGTTACCTTTACTTATCGAGCTGCCCCCACCTCCCCTGCAGCATGTGCCTTTGGAATTGGCTTTTTGGAGGCAAGTGTAGTTGAACCAGTTAAAATCTTCAAGTCACTAGGCAGGCGAATGGAGCCTTTAGCAGATAATTGGCGTTTGCCAGGTTGCTGCGGTGGTGGAACTCTGAGATTGGAGCCTGCCCTTGAGGAGTTTTTCAGTCTGTCTGTGAGGAAGTAAAAGTAAATAAAAATAAGGACTTGAAAGGAGTTACCAAACCACGTGTTGGGATGTCCAAGATGGAGTGGAGGGGCCGCCCAGGTTGTGCTCGGGAGTGTCTCTGAGAGGCAGGGAAGCAGTGCCAGGTAGATTGGGAGGAGGCTGAGGTAGGCTGCTGTTGGTGGGAGAAACGGCAGAGCCTAAAAAACTGCTTCACAGATCGCAGTCAATTCCATTCTCCCTTCATGATTTTTACCATTTTCCATGTCATTTGTGCTAATAAAGTTTTTCTTCAAATTGACCTGCTTTAAAAAAAAACAACACTAAAACACCAGTTTAAAAGGAAACTAGTAATGAACCCATTATCACCACTGCAAATGGAAAGCCAGTGCCATCATTTGCAGTCAGTAGCGGGTACCTGTAAATAGAATGAATGCAGTGCCGTCAAGTTCTAGCTGATTCTCAGTCTGCTGAAGGCTTTGGGCCCGAGATGTCCTCTTAAAAGAGGAGGTGAGCTAGTTTAGAGAAGCGTTAAGACCAGTATTGGACTGTGACCATTCTCTTTGATCGAGAAGGCTGGAAAAATAATTGGAAGGGGAACAATGTCTCTGAGACGCAGTGCTATTTGAAGCCCTGCGCCACATCTGTTGTCACCCTGTCTGCCCTGCAGGGTGGGGAACGTTGTCGTAGGAAACCCTCCTGGGCGCCCGGGGAGGAGGCTACCGTGCTGTGGGCTGGGTTCAGGGTAAGAGTTTGGCCCCCACTCTGAGGGCCCTCCTGTGCTACCACCGTGGTCCCCTTAGGTGTGAGGACGCCGGCCTGGTTTCTGTCTCCATGTGGAGATCAGTGGGTTCCTTGCCCTCTCTGGGATCCGGAAGCTCCCAAGGCACATGCAGTAATGGCTACAGGAGAAGGATCCTTCGCACATCCTCTGCACCCAGGAAACACTGGGTTGTTTTACAGATGGGGAAACGGGCTCAGAAAGGTGAAGGGATTGCCTGGATCTAAGCCCGGGTATCTCAATTTCATAGCCTGTGTTACTATGCTAGAGTTTCAACGGCAACACTCTTGACATTTTGGGCTGGACAATTCTGTGTTGTGGGTGCTGTCCCGGGCCCCTACGCATCAGACAGCAGTAGCCTCCTTCCCCCTCGTGACGAGAAACATCTCCGAGCATTGCTCTGAGCAGCACAGTCGCCTTGCTTGGGAACCACTGTGCTGCACCACGAAGCGGTCTTTGTGCTGTCTGCGGATCTGCCTGGCCTCTCTGGAGGAGGGTGGACGGGGCTTAGCGTGCTGTGAGGGGTTGAGTCTGCACACACAAGATGTTCCGTCTATGCGTGACGGAAAGGCACGACGCTTTTAGTTTTTTCTCCTGAAAATTACCCCTTAGAAAAGAGGGCCGTTCTCCTATTCAGATCTTCACAAAGTTATGTCGTGGACTCATTTCTAACTGCCCGGTGGATGTACTGGACAGACTTCTGTGTCCAGTCCCAGTAAATGGTACCTGCAACCTTCCAGTTGCTCAGGCCAGAAATCTTGGGGGGTTGTCCTTAGTGCCTCTCTCCCTCTCACACCCCACATCAGGCTTGGCCTTCAGAATGCAGGTGTAGGCCCATGCCTCCTCCCCATTTCCCCTCCCCACCTCCCCCTCCACCCCTGTGGTCCAGTCACCACCCTTCACCGCCTGGGTGATCGCAGTGGCCTCCTAACCCATGACTCTGCTTCCACCCTCACCCCCTGTACCCGATTCCCCACCTAGCTGCCAGAACCATCCTTTAAAGATACAAACAGATTACGTTGGTCTCCTGCTCAAAGCCCTCCAGTGGCTCCTCCACGTGGCCATTGTCGTCACGGGGCCTACAGAGCCTGCAGGAACCGGCCTGCTCTGCTGCTTCTCGCCGCTTTGCTCTCTCCAGTGGAGACCTGCTCCCCGCCTCGGGGACCTTGCCCCTGTCCTTCTCGATGCCTGGGATGCTCGCGCCCGCATCTGCCCAGCTCGCTCTCGCACCTGCTCAAAGGCACTGTGCTTTCCCAAGGGCTTCCCTGATCAGCGTGCACGTATTACAGCCCCTCTCCCCCCTTTATTTTTCTTCTCAGCACACAGGAAATAATTTTCATGTAATGGATAAGTGAATTACTAAGCACTCCCGCCATTACTTTATGTTGAACGTCAGGGCGCACTTCGGGGAAGACTCAGGAGCCTGCGGTAGCCCCACTCAGTGCTAGTTCTGGATGCTTGCGGCTGTCCCAGCTGATTGACCAGAAAGGGTGTGCTCTCACAATTACAGGTGCTGGAAATTAGTGCACCTTTTTGGTGATCACTTTAAAACAGTATGTGAAGTGGTCCTGTTATGGCCGTCCTGGATCTAAATCTGTAGGATTAATAGGGAAAAAACCTCTCATGTCAGGCAAAGGAGTCCTAGTGTCAAGTGACAGCATCATCCTCAAATTCAAAAGGGCTGTTTCTCAGATGGCTTAGACGGAAGTGAAGTTGATGGGCCCTGGAAAACTGTTAGGTGACCCCAGAAGTGGCTCAGGTGAAGACAAAGATACTGATGTGAAAGGCGCAGGTGATAAGTTTGAATGAAATTGTTTCATGAGATGTGAGTGAGAAAATGCGACATTTCTAGATGAATAGTTTATGTGTGACTTGAAATATGTATGACTAACTTGACAGCTATAATTGGTAGGTGTTTGATTATTTCATTCATACTTCTAAAGGTTTATGAATTTGAGTCATTATTTTTGGCTCTTCACACTGGGGAAGCTGGGAGAATTGCCCTGTGTCGGGGTGTGCATGGGAAAGGTCCCTCTCGTTTTGGGCCTCCAGAGGGTGCTATCCTGTGATTGACTGCGGCTGGTCTGCGGGCCACCTTCCCTGCCCAGATGTCAGAGGAGCAGTTAGAGGAACCTTCTGGGTCACGAGTCTGGTGATTCTTTCAGATTTTGGGGGAAATATCAACGTGGAGACCATCAGTACCTTTATCGACGGTGGAGGCCGTGTCCTGGTAGCTGCCAGCTCAGACATTGGTAAGTCTGACCTGGGGAGTTCTGGTGTTTTCCACCATTTCTCCAGGGAGCTTAGAAAGCTTTACAAATGGAAGCTGACAAATTGGCGCTCACAGGGGAGCCTCAGCCAGGGAGGGAGTGAGGGAACGCCAGTGCCATCTGGCCCCTCCTGTGCTTTCCTGTGACCAGAGCCCATGAGATGAGAAGTGGGTCCTTTTAAGGACTGGGGTCCCTGTTTGTTTGTTTTTCCCTTCTTCTGTTTTTGTCTTTTTCCTTTGTTTCTTTCGTGTTGTTTTGGTGGCTCTTCTCTTACGAAAAGAAGGCAAGAGGGGAGGTTTGACAGATTATTTTTGTGTTTCTTACATCGGACATTTTCAAAGATACGTAGAAGCAGGGAGAGGAGAGTTCCAGTGTTCCGAATCCCATGTACTTACCACCCAGCTGCACCAGTGAACACCACTGACCAGTCTTGTTTCATTCCTTCCAGTGTCGATAGGTTTTTAAAACCATATTGGGTGGGGTTCTTGGTGGGGCAATGATGAGGAAGAGAGAAACCTCGTAAGCCCAGGCTCATCCAGATCAAGTTCGCCCATGCCAGTTACTTCGCTTCCAAGGAGGTTTTTGCGCAGAACCAAGGTCACTGTGCTTGCGGAGGGACAGGGCCAGGTGGTGGCACTTGTCAGTTCAGGCTCCGACTCGCACAGGCAGAACACCGTGCTGTTGCCCAGGGGTCCAGTGGGCGCTGCGCCCAGCCTGCTGAAGCTGCAGGGCCCCGGGGCTGACTGGTAGAGAGCGGCTCGTGAGGACGCTAGGACGAGGGGCACTGCTTAGCCCAGGGCCCGCCTTAGGGTCGGTCAGGCATCTCTTGGGTCTGTACTGCAGGTGACCCTCTTCGAGAGCTGGGCAGTGAGTGTGGGATCGAATTTGACGAGGAGAAAACAGCTGTCATCGACCATCACAACTATGACATCTCAGACCTTGGCCAGGTAATCAGGCCTGTCACCTTCCAGGTTTCAGGGCCTAATAGCAAAATTCAGCCTAGAAACCGGGAGGGCATCCGGAGAGGCTCCGTGGCTTGGGGCGCCTTTTCCTGACCCCCATCTTCCCTCTGCCCCTGCAGCATACGCTCGTCGTGGCCGACACGGAGAACCTGCTCAAGGCCCCGACCATCGTGGGGAAGTCGTCTCTGAATCCTGTCCTCTTTCGAGGTGTCGGGTGAGTGAGCAGCGAGAGGCCCGCAGAAACCCCGGGGGAGGAAGGGATCGCTTTCTTTTGTCAGGAAACCGGCCCAAGCTTGTGACTCTTGGGGGCCTTTCCTTCCCCAGAGGATGTGGGTGAGGTGAATATGTGACGTTAAGAGTTAGGCTCCGTTGTGACAGCAGGAGGAGTGCTAGGGGATTGGCTGTTAGAAAGTAGGGTTAATTCTTAGGAAGAAATGGCTCCTGGAGGGCCCCAGGTCCTTTGGGCTGAGTCCCTGGGGTCCGGGCTGGCCCTTCTCTTGTCCTTCTCCAGGATGGTGGCTGACCCCGACAATCCTCTGGTGCTGGACATCCTGACGGGCGCTTCCACCTCCTACTCCTTCTTCCCCGATAAACCCATCACCCAGGTAAGGGGCCTTCGCCGCCGTGAGGCCTCCCGGCCCTGGGCCTGGTAGCAGAGCACTTTTTGTTTGAAAACGAGAAGCAAGGAGAGCACCCTTCTCTGAGGCAATGAAATGAGAAGTTGGTGGGAGGGGGACGAGGGCAGCCACAGCGGGGTAGCGGGGTGGGTCTCAGCTTCTGCCCTCAGCTGGGGCCCAGGCTGGCCCCTCGCCCTGGCTCTCCTAGCTGACGGCCTCGTGTCGTTCCCAGTACCCCCATGCCGTGGGGAAGAACACCCTCCTCATCGCGGGGCTGCAGGCCAGGAACAACGCCCGGGTCATCTTCAGCGGCTCCCTCGACTTCTTCAGCGACGCCTTCTTCAACTCGGCGGTGCAGAAGGCTGCGCCCGGCTCCCAGAGGTAGATGCAGGGGGTGCTTAGGGGTGAGGTCTGGGCGGTAGGTCTGCGTGGATGGGGAAGAAGGAGGCTTTTAGCTAGGAGTGTCAGAGGCTACGTTATCTTCAGGTGCTTTAAAATTATTCGAAGACTTTATATTGTTGATGTTGGCAGTCCAGACTTTTCAGGATAGTGATGGCTTCTCTGGAGATGTTTCAGTAATTGTGTATTTATTGTGCAGGTGACACCCAAAGCAACACCTCACACCTATCCTTCTGTGCTCCTGTTCACCAGCATCCCTAGATGTGTATGGCCTCTAGGCAGAAATTGGCTGTGTATGGTTTATCTTGGTGGATAGTGGTTGGTTTACCAGGCACCCCTGGAAGGAAGCTGGTCCCAGCGCTCCAGCCTCTCCTGTTTCCCCTTCTGCAGGTATTCCCAGACAGGCAACTATGAGCTAGCTGTGGCCCTTTCCCGCTGGGTGTTCAAGGAGGAGGGTGTCCTACGTGTGGGGCCTGTGTCCCATCATCGGGTGGGCGAGACAGCCCCACCCAACGCCTACACGGTCACTGACCTAGTGGTAAGAGCTCCTTGGAGCGGGAGGGCCCCCGGGTTTTGGCCAAGTTGATTCCGGTCAAAAGCACTTACTGAACATTTCTGTGTTGGGCCTGAGGGGCCTAAACAAGGCTGAATAAATTCATCTTCACTGTAAGAAAGTCAGTTGAGGTGCGGAGAGCCTGCCTAGTAAACCCATACCCTAACAGGTGGCCTTTGGAGGAGGTGTGCTTTTGCTGTGCGAATGCAGAGGTGGGAGGGGCTTTGCTGATTCACTCTGCTAGGAGCGGAATTCACATGAGAAACCACATTTGAGTTGGGTCTTGAGGATGAATCCGTCAGGAAGAGAAGTAGGGAAAGGCGAGAGCAGTGAATATGGAAGCAGGGATGCCCAGGAGTGCCCGGTGCTTTCGGGAAGGGCGGTGTTTGGGTGCGGGCTTCCACGGGCTTGTAAAGGGGTGCAGGTACGAGTCAGGGGGGTGAGCCGGCTGGGTGGCGTCCTCCATCACTGTCCAGGGGCGGTGGGTGGGGCTTGCCCGGGTTTTCAGAACGCCTGGTGGTTCCTGCCAGACTCACTGGGGATTCAGTGCAGCTGAGGGCTGGGGGCGTCCCCCAGTCCCCGGCCACCCCGGCCAACCAGCCTCTCCCCTCAGGAGTACAGCATCGTGATTGAGCAGCTCTCAGACGGCAAATGGGTCCCCTTTGACGGTGATGACATCCAGCTGGAGTTTGTCCGCATTGATCCTTTTGTGAGGACCTTCTTGAAGAGGAAAGGTGAGTGCAATTCTTGCAAGAGAGAACTCTGGGAAGCCTGTCCCTGCCTCGGGCCGGCTCTCGTGCGGCCGACAGACACTGTGGGAAGCCCCTCCTGGTTACGTGTCTCGGCTCTTCCCCAGCTGGCAAGTACAGCGTCCAGTTCAAGTTGCCTGACGTGTACGGCGTGTTCCAGTTCAAAGTGGATTACAACCGGCTAGGCTACACGCACTTGTACTCCTCCACTCAGGTAAGCCAGCTTGCAGCCCCGTCCCCAGCCAGCGCCTGCCCCACCTGGGCCTCCGCGTGGCCAGGGCCTGCCACCTCTGTCGTGTCGCAGGTGTCGGTGCGGCCCCTGCAGCACACGCAGTACGAGCGCTTCATCCCCTCGGCCTATCCCTACTACGCTAGCGCCTTCTCCATGATGGTGGGGCTCTTCATCTTCAGCGTCGTCTTCTTACACATGAAGGAGAAGGAGAAGTCTGACTGAGGGGCCGGCGCCCCAGACTCCTTTCAGCAGACGTGGAGGGTTTTTATAGGACTGCTTTTTCTCCCCTTTATGGTGGGCCTTTTTGGAGGGTTTTGTTTTTTTTAAAGCCACGGACAGTGGCACAGCTTACCTCAGCGGGAGATGGAACATTGAGTACCAAGGGGTGGGGGGGGTTAGGGAATAATTTCTGAGTTTTTCCACCTTGAATGCTAAGTGTGTTTTCACATGTGAAGTCAACTCTCATTTCTAAAATAAAGAGAAACATCGCCCTCAAACTTCATCTGGCCCCCGTTGTGCTTTGCTGATGGTGTGGGTGCTGCTGAGAAATGACTGGATACAAAACAGTAAGTGGCCTTTTTTAGTTTTGCTGAAGACTGGAAATGACAGAGCTTCTAAACATCAAGGGATAAAATAAGGTTAATAAAGGCCAGTAGGGAAATCACTGAAATTGGAAATCTAGGAAGTCAACAGTGCTTGACTTTATAACAGAATTATAGAACTGCTTGGTTGAAAAGAACCTTAAATTATGTTCACCTTGCTTTAGGCAATAGTTGTGTTCCTAAAAAGCATGTGTAAAGTTGTATGTAAAATCCCTTCCCCGTCATTGATCGTTTCTTGTCTTTGTGGCATAAGAATCACTCTTAGAGCCAAGTATTCAGTTCCAGGCACATACACGTTCTGCAGTTGTAAATATGCATTTAATTCTTCACAATTCCTGTAGGAAACACTAGTCAGAAGGGGAGAATTAGCAAGTTTAAAACACTGTACTGTTAATTCCCATTTCATCAGTCATGTTAGCTCCGCTAGACTCAATTCAGTAGCTGGACGAGCTCCGTGGCGATGCTTCCTCCAGAGCACCCTCAGAGCTGTTCCAGGACGCGTGACTGAAGTGCAGAGGCTCCCACATCTCAGGCCTCACTTCAGCGTTTTTCACTCTGATACCTGCATACCCTGACCTGTGCGAACGTTTGCCTTAGCGCAGGTAACACGCAGACTCTAACGTGGAACGCAGGTCTGACCCGCCTCAGCTCGGCCTCACCTGCTCGGTCACTACCTTTTCAGAGGTCTGTGAAGACAGGACACGAGCTTAAGGTGGGACTTTTTGGTCAGCAGCTTACACCCGAGTAGCCCCTCGCCTGGTACAGCGGGCTCATTCCTTTGGATTTGTACGCAAGAGCTAGTCACATATTTAGCACTGATACACAAAGGGGCCTGGGGATTAGCCAGCGTTTCTTTTTAGCGTTAGTTAGGCCCTCTGAATTCGTCTAGACGAGGGGTTGGCAAACTTGGCCTGTGGGTCAGTCTGGCCTGCTGCCTGTTTTTTGTAGGCCTGCAAGCTAAGAACAGTTTTTACGTTTAAGTGGTTGGAAACAATTGAGACTATTTAGTGACACGTGAAATCCAAATCTCAGTGTCCCTAAATGAAGCTTTATTGGGAAGCCGCCACACTGACTTGCTTACGTATTTAAGGCTGCCTTTGCGCTGCAATGGCAGAGTTGAGTAGCTGCAACAGCCTGAGTACTGGCCCTCTACAGACAAAGTTTGCCGACCTCTATCCAGACCAGTTTCTTCATTTTAGAGGTAAGAGAACTTCAGTCCACACAGGTTATATGATGCATCAAAATCACACTGCTTGAGCGCGTCAGCAGCTAGACTGTGAACTCGAGCTGTTCCTTCCGCTTGCCAAACCCGAGGCCTTCTCTCTGGCTGACTGGCCCACCCTGCACCATCTTTTCTCCTGACCGACTCCCACACCCCTCACCTAGGAGCCCCTCCCTCAGCATTCACAGACCATCATGACACAGATACTGGAAGTTCTTTTAGTAATTCATTCACCAGCTCCATCAGCTATCACAGCGCCGCTCTCCACGAGCAGAGGAGGAGGGCTGCCTGACTCAGCGCTTCATACTCCAGGTTGGCCAGGAATAACATCTTCATTCTTGTTTCCACACAGTTCTTCTCTGCAAGCCTGTTGGCCAGCAGAGTGGCGGCTGACTGTTGGAGGAGCCAGCCAATCATCTTGTCTGGTTTCAGGTCCTTCAGGGCTAGAGTACGTTCACCCCAGAGGCTTAAATGAAGCAGGTTAGCAGCGACTCGGGCAGATGGCCTCTGTAACAGGAAGGGAAGCTGATGCTTAGAACCTGTGACAAAGTCTTCACCCACAGCCTGCTTTGTTAATGCATCCTCGTTGCAGGGCCGTCCCTTCTCTGACCCCGAGCAAATTCTTCTCCACCCTTCTCTCTCCTACAATGCCCTGCACTCACTTGACAGACATACACTCCTGGCTTTTCCATGGGTACAAATTGGTGGGGGGCGGAGGGCAGTGTGCATTGCTGGAAGAGCCTCCCCACTCTGGAAGGCCCAGGAGCCATGTCTGGGGTGAGGGGAGTTGTCACGACTTAATGACGGGCAGCAGCGAGCACCTACTGTGACCGTGACAGCCTGCCGCACACGGTGAGGGGTAAGTGGTAGGACAGGAGTTTGAGCCCTGGTCTGTCCAGGCTGTTGCCACTAAACATGCCACCTCAACCGGACCTGCCACTCCAATCCAGGTTTCAAATATGTTAGCCTTTGTAGTAATTTCACAATGTCCAGATCTCTTAGGAGACGTCATCACATCTGTCTGATTAGATCTCAGCTGATTCTTTAAGCTACATCTTCATTAAACATTTCTTAAAACTGCATCTCTTTCCCTCTGAGTAACTTTAAGCAACTAAAACCAAGAGGAGTTGAACTGCTGGAATCCTGACTAATTTGGTGGCCAGCTCCCGTACTCCTATCTATACACAAGTCTCCTATACTTGGCCTTTACCTTTGTAAGACAGAGGAGCCGCCTGTCACTCTAGTGCTTGCCCAACCCTGACCTTTACTCTGGAACACGAACTGAGGTTTCCATCCACACAATCCCTGTAAACCTGGGGATGGCCTCACCTTGCTGGCGTCTCGCTGGAGCAGCGACCTCACCAGCTGTCTCGCCTCCGGAGGCACCGACTCGGGCAGTGCTGGCAGCTGAGCTTCTTGGTAACTGCGGCTTTCAAGGCGGGCCCTGCCCTGGCCGTAAAAGGGATTGGGGAGCCCGAAAATTTCGTAGGCGAGCGCTCCCACCGCCCAGGCATCAGCCTTGCTGTAGTCGATCACTGCCCGGGGGCCAGGGCAGGCTGTGGACACCTGCTCAGAAAGCAACCGGTGAGCACTCATGCTGCTGGTACTCCTAAACTATTCATGCTCCTGCACAGCACCCAACTCACAGACTAATCTGAACTCTGTCCCAGGGAAACTAGAACCTGAGGGAACTATAGCTCAGATGCAGGAGAATCTGCTCAGCTCTGCTTTGGGCTGACAAAACGCACATCTCCTGGAACATCAGATCCAGATTTAAGCAAAGAGGCAGGGAAGGGACTTCTGATACATTGTGGGTCAGAGAAGATGAAAGTGTTGAGTAAACAGGAAACCTGGTGGGAGAGGCTCTGCTGACGGCACCCGACACGCTCAGCAGGACTCACCTCAGGGGCCATCAGGCAGCCGTTTCCACCACGGTCCACATACCAACTGGTGAAAGGCAACTGCAGGCCGACACGCTCATCAGCCAGGCAGCAGCCGAAGTCTGTGATCACCAACCAGGGGCAGCCGTCTGCAGACGGGACAGGCAGAGGTGAGTGGCCGAGTCTCCCCCACCAACCCCCCCCCCCCCCCCCCCGCCCGAGGTCCTATGTTTCCACTAAAGCCACCCTTTGGATGTGGGTACGAGGGGCTCACAGGGACTCCGTGTTGACCCAGGAGCACAGGCCAGCAAGGCCTGGACAGCTGCCCACTCGCCGGAGAGCTGAGCGGGGCCAGCCACACAAGTACAGATGTGCCTCTAGGAAATCAAGATCCCCAAGCAAAGAACGGGATAAAATTTGTCCCAATCTAAATAATCTAGTAATTGGAGCTCTCCCAAGATCGAAGGAGCAGCTCTTGTTTTACTGATCAGGTGGTGCTGGCTCAAATGACCGCCAAGGGCCTTTGAACTTGAAACCTCAAATCCAAACCTAAAAAATAGGTGCGTTATGAATTATTTGTAAAAGGATTCATACAGACTTCCTTTAAAAAGCCAGTTCCCCTAGAATTGCATATTTAATTATCTCAAATCTTCTAGTTCAAAATTGACCAGCGGTATGGCTCTTTTACAGGATCCCCAGGCAAGTGACCATCCAGCTTCACTTGAGTGCTTCCAGTGACGGGGAGCTCACTGCCAGGGGCAGCTGGGCTGACATTCAAGTAGTGCTCACTGTTTGAAAATTCTTTCTTATATTAAGCTAAAGTCTACCTCTCTTTCACTTTATTCAAGAAAATGTCCACCACTGAGGTTTCTGTTCTGTTAGCGGACAACCGAAAGGAACCTGGGAACCGTTAACCACCACTCCACGGGTCCTACACAGAGAACAAAAACCTCCATCTTGAAGGAGGGAGTGCTCATCTCTTGTGTACAGAGCTAAGACATAACAACTTAGAACATAAAAATCAAAAAAGACCCAAAGGCTCCTAAACGTCCCCAGACCTAAAGTCCAGTGTGCCCTGGACTGCCTGGAGGTGCAGCGGGACAACTACCTGCGTCTGGCTCCACAAGGACGTTGTCGGATTTCAGGTCTCTGTGTGCGACGCCCTGCTGCACCAGGTGAGCCACCCCTTCCAGGAGCTGCAGAGTCATCACGGTGGCCAGGCGGGGGCTCGGGCTGTTCCCATGAAGATACTGGCGCAGGGTACAGGAGTAGCTGGCAGAGAGGGCAACAGGGCCTCGGCTACCGTGCACCAAGGATCCCGAGCACCTTATTTCCTATTAGCGTGATGGCCTTTCCTCTTTTTTTTTTTTTAATTTTATTTATTTATCTTTTATTTATTTATTTTTGGCTGTGTTGGATCTTTGTTGCTGCACACGGGCTTTCTCTAGAGAAAGAGAAATGAAGGCAAGCGGGGGCTACTCTTCATTGCAGTGCGTGGGTCTCATTGTGGTGGCCTCTCGCTGCAGAGCACAGGCTCTAGGTGTGCGGGCTTCAGTAGTTGTGGCTCGCAGGCTCTAAAGCGTAAGCTCAGTAGTTGTGGCTCACGGGCTCTAGAGCTCAGGCTCGGTAGCTGTGGCACACGGGCTTAGTTGCTCCGTGGCACGTGGGATCTTCCCGGACCAGGGCTCGAACCCATGTCCCCTGCATTGGCAGGCAGATTCTTAACCTCTGGGCCACCAGGGGAGCCCCTCCTCTTCTTCCTGAACATTTTGATTTCCTTTTTCCCCAAGTATCCTTTCTGTTCCCACCTACCATCTTGAAATTAGGAAGTAAGAGCTGGGGCCTCACTATTAAAAGTAACAGTACAGATGCTTGTTTCCTTAAAAACCCATACGGCAATGCCAGGGGTGCAGGGACGGAGGAAGGAGAACAGTTTATGTTAAGAAACCAGGTGAGGTAAGCATAGAGGGGGCAACAGCCAAAGGTACTAACAGCACTAGGGGAAAAGTATGTTCTGACTCAACACGTGTTTCTGTTTTCATGAAAAGTTGTCCTAAAGGGACAACTGGCCTCCCAGAGGGCGGGGATCCCTCTTCCCTGCAACCCCAGACTCCAGGCATACTGCTCACTACAGGGCCTGCCACACCCGACACTTACTTCTTCATCACAAGGAAGAGTGTCCGCCCGTGGCCCAGGCCTTCGGGGTGAAGGCGCGGGGGCAGCACGTCAGGGTAGTCGAGCAGGGCCCCTGGCAGCAGTGGCACAGACGACGTGAAGGCGCGGAAGACGCGGATGACGTTGGGGTGTGCGGCCAGTTGCTTGGGACCCCCCTTGGATCTTCTTTTTCAGCCAAGTGGGACAAACATGAGGCCAGTAGCAGATATGACACTTGGAAATATAACAGTCTAAGGCCACATTCAATACCGACATGCATTTATGCGCCCAGCTAGCTCCTCGTATCAACTCTGCCCCAGGTGCAGAGCCTGGTTTTGGAAGGAAAACCCACAATGACTCATTGCATTCAGTGACTCCACCAGTCCGTCCACTGTCCATCCATCCCAGGTGGCAGAACATAGTGGAGGGAGGAGACCCTGGAATCAGACTCCCTCGGATTGAATCCCACCCCTGCCACTCCAAGTCCTTGGCCAAGTTGCTTAACTTCTCTGGGCTCAGTCTCAAATGCAAAAGGGGGATAAGGTGGTAACATACCTCAAGAAGTTGTTAATGCTTGTAAAGGACCTAGAATCTCCTCGATTCCAAGTTCTAGCATAACACTTGGCATGGAGTATGAGCCCAATAAACCTTTGAGTGAATGGATACACATGCAGTTCATAGTAGAGATGTCACCTGCTGCCATGCCCACACCTACCGCTCAGACACAATGGCCACGTTTGGGATTGCATGAGCAGGGCTGCAAAACCACCTGCCCCTGGCTCAGAGCTGCTGGGACTAAGGGTGAGCACCTACCCCAAGGGCAACAAGCCTGCAGTCATGTCTGAGGCCCAGTGGCTGGCAGGAAAAGGGGAGAGTCTCTCTTTGTGGAGTGAGTGAGTGAAGAAACGTGGCAGTACCCGGGCAGTCAGCAATGGAGCTGAGGGTGAAAGGATGCGGTTACAGAGCAGGACCCTACGGGGCCTTTCCCCGTATCCTCTGCTTTAGCTCCTCTCCAAAGTACCTGGATAACAGTATCTGATGCACATTCCTGAGCTGTTTTACAGATGTGACAACCCCCCACCAAATGGAAGGTGCTAACTACTTGATGACCACGGGCTCATGGCCCCCAGACCTACTGGCGCCTAAGCATTGATAATGTTAACCCCTGTGACACCACCCTGTCACCTCACCATCAACCAGTCAGAGAACTGTGCACGAGCCGATCACATACCCTGTGACCCCCTTCCCTTCCCCTCCCCTGGCCTTTAAAAACGCTTTGCTGAAACCCTTGGGGGAGTTCGGGGGTTTTTTGGGCATGAGCCACCCTTCTTGCATGGCCCTGCAATAAATCTTTCTCTGCTCCAAACTCCGATGTTTCAGTATTGTTTGCCCTCACTGTGCTTTGGGCACATGAACTTGAGGCCTGAGGGAAGCCAGAGGTGTAGCCATGGGTAGGAAATAAGGACGCTGGGTGGCAGAGGAGGAGGATGGAGCAGAAGCCCAGAGACATCAAGACAACACAGAGAGTTCGACACATGCTCTGTCTTCAGAGCTGCCTCAGTTCCGAGCTTTGAAGCCGGTCCACCATGTGGCCTCGTACAGCTCCTCTGGACTCCACCCAAATGGGCCCCTGTCCTAGGCGATCAAAGGAATCAAAGCATTGTTCCTAGCCTGGGGCCATTAGGGCCAGTGGGAGAGTCAGGATCACAGCACAAGGCTGTCAGTGCCACAGTGGGAAAGCGCTGCCTGGCTGTCACGAGAGCCCAGAGGAGGCGTGTGGCTGTGCTGGGGAGACTCGTGTGTGTTTGTGTGTGTATATAGAACTGGAGCAGGACCGGAGTGTGTGTGTGTGTGTGTGTGTGTGTGCGTGTGTGTGGGGTGTGTGTGTGTGTCTAACTGCACACACAAGAGGCCTGTGTGCATCTGGTAAGGGCATATGAATTCACCACGGTGGAGCATAGGGTGTGAACGGGAGAAGATCAGAAATCAGGTGGGAGAAGCAGCCCCAGGAGCAGATCACAAGGGCTGAGTCTGAGGTCCCTAGAGGAGCAAGGCTAGGAAGAAATCCACCCAGTGCTCTCAGGGTCTTGGAGTCTTTCTCCTGAGAGTTGATGTCATCAGTACTTTAGGTAACAGACCTTCTGCCATATTCATCTAATCATTCCGCAGACATTCACTGAGCTGTTGGCTGTACACAGTAAACAAACATAAAAGCCCTGCCCTCAGAGAGCTTTCAGTGCAGCCACAGAGACGATGAATAAATAAGACAAAGACATCTACGATTTAAGGACAGATGGAGATAAATGCTGTGAAAAAACTAAAGTGGGTAGAATACTGGAGAGTGACAGGTCTGCACGGCAGCACCATGTCAGCTGGCTGACGCTTCCACCACAAAAGGAAGCACCAGAGGATAAAGTTAGACCCTAGGAACCAGCTGACACCCACCCTTCCCTACAAAGGAATCCGGAGAAGAGGAGGCCAGGGCTAAGCCCACCAAGCAGCTACTTCCCTAGGCCTGCACCGACCGTCAGTCACACTAGAGCCTTCCAAGCCCTGGAAGGGGTCTTCCACGTATGTTTCCTTAAGTCCCCATTTCCACCTTCTTGCTTCTGATCTACAGACGAACCCTCTAGTAAGTCACCAAAAATGCAGCGGGCCACCTCTTCCTGGGGGTCTGCAAATACTAAAGGGAGCACAGCGTCTCCTCTGGCACAAGTATTATCTTTTACAACCTGTGGGTTTGCAAAGCCAAGGTGAGCTTCGGCTGCCATCCAGACTCTTCCCTCTGTGGAGGGAGCCTCTTTTCCTACTTCTCTGCCTAGCTAATGGCTATCCATCTTCCAAGAGGCAGAACAAACTGTCCCTTCAAGAGGCCTTTCTGAATGGCCCCGAACCCCTGCAACACACGCACCTCTGGGCTCCCTCAGCACCTGAGCGTACGCTATTCTAGCACTTACCACGCTAGACTCTGCTCCCGACTTCTCAGGCTCCTCTGTCAGATGGAGAACAGGCCATTAAAAAAAAACTCTTGGCACTATCGGGTCACGGCAGCTGTTCGTGAAGTGAGCGTTGCCTCCGCTGGGGACAGAGTTCGATTTGTTTCCACCTGGGCATTACTTAGGCATCAGAAACCAGATCCATTTCCCATGGTTCTGAACTGGGCAGCTTTGGACGGCCTTCTCTCCCTACTCCAGCGTGAGTCGGCCACCTGCATCTTCCACCAGAGTCGGACCGTCTACAGTCTTTCCCAATTATCCACCAACTGAAAATCCATCACTGGCTACATCATTCAGTGAGAATTTATTATCTACTGTGTGTCGTGTCAGACACTGTGCTGAGCGGTGAGGGCACAGGTGGGGATTCTGCTCTGTGTGGTGGGCAGATGGGTGCTTACCTGTGAGCGACTGCTCCATACTCCCCGGCCAAGGCCACTCGACTGGCTGGGACGAGCTCCTGGCTCATTGTGCTAAAGATGGCTTCGCTGGATGAGCCCGCCTGGAACACATCCGTAATGGATCCAGGGTTACACAGGCCCAAGCAAGTCCAGGCCCTCCTTATAACCTGGACCAGGACAGCTACTGCCTAGAATTGGTTTTGACCTTCAAGCTAAGATAACCTCTCTGAAGTGGGAGGCCAAGTTGAGTGTCTCCTGGGAGAGAGAGGGCAGAGATGCCATCCATGCCAACCCAGAGGACGCTCCCCACGCCTCACACTCTTTGACAGCTCAGGTGCCCACGGCAGGAGGAGGGGTCAAGATGATCAAGGCAGGGGCCCTCCTTCCTGCCATAGGTGCCTCCGGTCACCACCAGGCTCAAACCTGACCACCGAGCACTAACGCTCACCCTCGCAGGCTCCCTTCAGCAGACAGGCCCAGCCCGACAAGCCCCCGCTGGATAAACTCGTGCCGAATCACAGAACAGCCCTCTTCATCACCCAGTAAAAAACACAAAACAAGGAAAAGCACCTTATTTCCCTCATTTCATTATGAACAGCTCTCAGGACTTGTGAAACCTGTCAAGAATCCTTTAAGAATCAAGTCTTTTAGCTTTTGTGAATGCATTTGCTGTCGTGCCCCAACCAGTGGGAGTTTTGATACTAAGACTGGATGTTTCCTAGGTCGAGGACTTGGCTACTTGTTAGCTATCAGCCCAGCGTGGACGTATAGTCTAATAACCTCCATTCCCCAGATCGAAACCTGAACCTGCATCCTTCAGTGTCCAGCATGAGCTGTGTGGCTGTGTCCCACCTTAGCCTCGGACAGATGCTCTGGGCAGGAGGAAACGCATCAGGTCTTGATGAATTTCCTGACCTCTCCTCCCACCGCCCCCCCCATGTAATGGCAAGATAAATTACTCTAAATGGACAGAAGTCTTTGTTTTCAGGTGGGAAAAATACTCAATTTCCCAAAGTGTCGAGTTCTGCAAGAGTTGAGAGCAGAGAGGCGACAAGCCAGCCTTGGGTCTGCAGGGGCGGTGGGAGGCGTGCGGCCCCTCGTGCCCAGCGTGGCAGGCCAGGGAGAGAGAGGCCTTTGCAGACTGCAGCCCTGAAATCAACTGATCGGCCTGGACACTTTAGGAACTTGGTACTCAGTGTGGCTCACGGCCCAGCAGCATGGGCATCGCCTGGGGGCTCGTTAGTGGCGGGGGTCAGGTGGGAGTCTCAGGCTCCACCCCGCAGCAGCTGCCCACGATCTATCTGCCTTCTAACCTGACCCCAGGTGATGCGTGGACATATTACAGTCTGAGACATGCTGCTTCAGACTCTTGTGCAAGAGCGTGAGGCACCTGTACTGTGGAGAATCTGTGTTGTTTCCTATCTACTGCCTGGGAAAAGCGCCGTGAGGTTCCCCCAAGATGGGCATTTTGAGAAACGCCGACTTTAAAGATGGAAGGCCCCACTCTTACCGAGATGTTCCACATCATCTTGATGGCCAAGGGAAAGGCAGGGGCCAGTGGGGCTTGCTCCTCTTCTCCTCGTGGAATGATCTCTGGGCCTCTCCCTGGAAGAAGCCCGATACTCCCTGCCACCTGCTGGTTCTGGGGCAACACAGGCATGGTGGCCTCATAGACAGCGGCACTGCAGCCCTTGCCAATGGACTTCCCGATCAGATACTCCTCCAGCCGGAAACCCTGCCAGCGTCTAGCGTCCAATGGGTCAGGGAGCAGCTTGTTTTTCTGGGTGAAAACTGCCTGTGAAGAAAAAAAGCAAGCACCGTGAGCCAGGGAGCCCAGTAAGGCGTCAGTGAAGGGATGCGGAGGTACAGTGAGGCGAGCTCTTCACTGACAAGACCAAGAGCCAATAAAAACACAACCAAGCTGGGTTTCACTGCTCGTCCTGGGCTCAGGCCATCCTGCTTTCTCTCTCATTACTCAGAGTAATTTTTCTCGAAGTGTCACTTCACTGCAGTCACCGAGACAGCCCAACACAGAACATGAATTAGTTAAGAGGTCAGAACTCTCAAATTCTGCAACGGGCACATCACTCCTTTGCTGCCTGTCAAGCTCCCAGCACAAGCTTGGGGGTTTCTGATTATGGAGACGGCTCCTTCTGCAAAGACCTCGGCAGGCAGGTATTGGACGGTTACCAAGAACTGTGTATGGGCAGAAGCATGTGGTCAGCAGCCACCCCTCCCACTTGGGAATGAGCTCAGGCTGCTTTTGCAGGCCAGGGGGTAAAATAAGGGGGCTCCCTGGAGCCGAGTCATCAGGGCCTGTTGTTGGGCTGCAGCCCACAGGCCTGCAAGCCTTGTATCTGCCCAGCCTTGAGACGACTGAAGAAAGAGCCTGGAGACAGTGACAAAGGCATCAATGGTTTATTGGACGGGGTATCTTACACGTCTGCAGCATAAGGTCCTGGAGCAACATCCCAACGTGTGTGGCAGACAGCAGGCAGGACATGGCAGCAATCTTCACTAATCTTCACTAGTCGCGGGAGAAGGAGGCTACCATTTATAGGGAAATTGGTATCAGGTTGGCTCATCAGTTACCAGGGAAACCGGCGGCTGGGGCACGTCCCTCACAGCCCCTCACGTTAATGACCATCAAGAGGACAGATGTTTCCCTTTAATAAACTAGCAGGTGGAGCTGTTTTGGCCTAAGGCTTAGAACAATCACTAGCTGGGGCAGGGGGCGAGCACCTTCCCGTGAGTAGGATGTAAGTGAAGCAGGGACTGGTCCAGCAGGGGATGTACAGAGAGCAAGAGGACGGCCATCTTGAGTGGCCTGACCATACATCTGTCTTCCTGTCTCTACCTCTTAGGAATCTGGTGGGCCATTCTGTTTGCAGCAAGGAAACAAGAATACAAGAGTTCGGAGGGACATAGATGGAAATGCAGGTGCTGTGGGGATGCACTGGGATCGAGGCTATTTCCCCCAAATCGGGGTTCTTGCCTACTCCAGGCAGGTGACATCATTTCTGCAGTCACCCAAACTCTGCCTTCCCCCTCAAATCCCATCTGACCTGCTGACCCCTCCCTCTTCATGGTTAGTCACTCAGCTCCAGACTCTCCCACTCACGTCCTCCCTTCACCTGCTTCTGAGCCGGATGAAACCACACTGCTTTCACGTGTCACTCATCAGGTTCAAGAACCTGATAGGTTATTCGGTACCTTGTCCTGGTACTTCCTACATGGGAAAATTGTTCTGCAGGCTGGTCTGCACTGTCCGTGCTGGTCTCTCACATGCCTCTCCCTGAACCTTTGCTCAAACTATTCCCCTCCCCCGCCCCCTATTTCTATTGTCTTCACTCTACCTGCTCATCCTTACTCATCCATCAAGTCCCAACTCAAGCTCCTGCTTCCCCTATAACCAGTCCTGACAGCCAGCCCACAGCAACCTTTCCTCCTGGAGGATTCCTAAAGCACTGAGAACCTATGAGCTAACACACCTCGTATGATAACTTCTAATGTTTTTTAAAAACGGAAGTCTGTCTTGCCTTGCCAACTAGTTTCCAAACTCTGTGGAGTGGAAGCAATATCTTGTAGAGTAATCCTTTAGCAACCATGGTTTTGAGAATGAGATACATGTTTTAAAACTTTTAATTTTGAAATAATTATACGCTCACAGGAAGCAGCAAAAAAAAAAAAAGTACAAAATGTCCTGTGTACCCTTCACCCAGTTTCCCACAAGTGACATCTTATAAAAAGCACTAGTACAAAGCCCAGGAAAGTGACAACATACACTACTGTTAACTAGACTACAGACCTTACTCAGTTTTCACTTTTTCTTTTTTGGCCGCGCGCAAGTGGATTCTTAGTTCCCCGACTAGGGATGGAACACGCGCCCTCTGCAGTGGATGCGCGGAGTCTTAACCACTGGACCACCAGGGAAGTCCCTCACCATCTTTTCTGACCTGCATTCTTTCATGTGTGCACGCGTGCGCACGTGTAACTCTATGCAATTTCATCCCCCGTACAGACACATGCCATCACCACCACAATCAAGACAGCGTGTTCCGTCGCCACAGACTCCTCTGTGCCACCTCTTTGTATTTGGGCCACCCCCACCCGTCCCAGTCCCCTGGCAACCAGTGATCTGTTGTCCATCTCCACAGTTTTGTCATTTCAAGACTGTTATATAAATAGAATCGCACAGGATGTAACCTTTTGGAACTGACTTTTTTTCACTAAGCATAATGCCCTTGAGGTTCATTTAGGTTGTTACCTATCGATGGCTGACTCCTTGTTATTGCTTAGTATTCCACTGTATGGCTGTACCAGGGTTTGTTTCACAATTCACCTGCCGAAGGATGTTTGGGTTTTTAATATTTTGCTATTATGAATGATGCTGCCGTGAACATCTGTGTTTAAAAATTATTCTTAAGAATTGTGGTAAAATACACATAATTGGCCATTTTAACCATTTTAAGTGTGCAGTTCAGTGGCACTAAGTACAGTCACACTGTTGTGTAGCCATCACCACCATCCATCTCCAGAACTTTCTTCATCTTGCAAAACTGAAATTCTATACCAATAAACAGTGACTCCCCAGCCCCTCTCCCCAGCCCTTGTTCGCTTTCCATCTCTATGAATTTGACTAAATACCTAGTATAAGTGGAGCCATACAGTACTTGTCTTTTTGTGCCTGGCTTATATCACTTAGCATAATGTCCTCAAGCTCCTCCACGTTGTTGCATGTGTCAGAATTTCCTCTCTTTTTAAGGCTGAATAATATTCCATTGTATGTATATAGCACATTTTGCTTATTTTTCACCCACTGATGGACACTTGGGTTGCTTCCATCTTTTGACTACTCTGAATAATGCTATGAACGTAGGTGTATGAGTATCTGTTCAAGTCCCTGCTTTCAGTTCTTTTGAATATATACTCAGAAGTGGAATTGCCGGGATATGGTAACTCTACTTCTAATTTTTTGGGGGAACTGCCATACTGTTTTCCATAGCAGCTACTCATGTACAGGTTTTTGTGTGAACATAAGTTTTCACTTCTCTGGGTAAATGCCCAAGGCTGCAATGGCTGGGTCCTACAACGAATACATGTTTAGCTTTGTAAGAAACAGCCGACTATTTTCCAGAGTGGCTGCACCATTTTATATTCTCACCATTGGTCCAGTTTCTCTGCATCCTCACAGGCATTTGCTACTATCACTAAATTTAAAATTTTAGCTGTTCCAATAAGTATGCAGAGATATCACATTGTATTTTTAACCTGCATTTCCCTAGTGGCTAGTGATGTTGAACATCTTTTCATATGCTTATTTGGCATCTGTATCTCCTCTTGGTGAAATATATATTCATGTCTTTTGCCTATTTTATATAGGCTTTTTTTTTTTCCCCCAAATGCTTTCCAAATGCATCTAAAGGCACTGGTCAGTGTTCTACCCCAGTATGACACCATACAGAATTTTAGCACTAGAGTTGCCAGATCTGGTGATTTTCTTTCAAAAGAAGCCAAATGCCCGAATTTTTAAAATTAATTGGCAACTAATCAAAAATTTTAAGTCACAGAAAGGTGAAGTGTGAGGAAAGGACATGGAGGATGGTAAGCTTAGGGGGTCAAGCTCCTCGGTTTAAAAACAGCCTCCCTAATTTTAAGTAGGATTTGTCAAGTTGGCCGACCTTGGCTTCTGCCAGTTGAACTGCAGCAAAAGACAAGTACAGAGGCTGGGGACTAGGTCAGGTGTCACCTGTAGCCCCAAAGGGGACAGCGCAAATGTGAGACACTCTGGTGATGAGTAACACGAACTGGGCTGAAAACCAGGAAACATGGGAGACACTGCTTGGTTTTCAACCAGCTGTGTCCTTGGGCAAGTCACCCCACCTTCCATGACCTCAGCGCTAAGCTGTGAAATGCAGGGGCTGTACTAACTCAGTGTTTCCAAACCCCAGGAAGAACGACCTCCCTGGAAGAGGAGGGGATCCTGCCAGCAGATGGCCTTCAGACTTGAACTCAACAATGGTTCTTCCTTGGGTGTCCAGCCTGCCCACCTACCCTGCAGATTTTGGACTTGCCAGCCTCCAGAACGGCAGAGCCAATTCCTTCAAATAAATCTCCCTTTTTATAAACACATCCTATTGGCTCTGTTTCTCTGAAGAAATACAGATTTTGGTTGAGCAGAAACAGAATTCTCTGAGCTATTTAAAACATTTAAAAAGCCCAAGAACCTCTGTGTCTCTAGTCACCTCTGATAACTCTATGCAGGTTAACTAAAACCCATTAGGTCTGCTGTTTTCTCCTGCTGTTCTTGCTTTTTACTGTGGCTTCAATTATGTCACTAATTGGCTAAACTGGATGCAGCCTGGCTGGCACAGTGGTTTAAGGGCACAGGCTCTGGAAAGTCAGACTTGGGGCACTGCCCTTTATTAGCTGTGTGACTTCAGCAAGTTACTTCACCTTTCACCTCTCTGAGTATGTTTCCCCATGCATAAATTGTGGATGACAGGCACCTCAGGAATAGAAGTGTTATTATGATTTAGTTGTCCTTAAATTTTAGAAAACTTATGGAAAGTCATTGGCCTCGGTGCAAGAGGAGCTATAATTAACATATCTTTAAAACATGCTGAGGAAGGGAAGACAGTAAAACAAAAGTGAGGTCCTGGCCGAGTACGAGGAGATCAGTAACAAAGAAAATGAGCCTTAACCAATGACTGCCCAGAAATTCCAGCTCCAAGATAAACCTTGAGGGGCTTCCCTGGTGGCGCAGTGGTTGAGAATCTGCCTGCCGATGCAGAGGACACGGGTTCGAGCCCTGGTCTGGGAAGATCCCACATGCCGCGGAGCAACTGGGCCCGTGAGCCACAACTACTGAGCCTGCGCGTCTGGAGCTTCTGCTCCACAACAAGAGAGGCCGCGATAGTGAGAGGCCCGCGCACCGCGATGAAGAGTGGCCCCCGCTCGCCACAACTAGAGAAAGCCCGCGAAAAGAAACGAAGACCCACCACAGCCAAGAAGAAATAAATAAAATTTTTTAAAAAAGCAGAGTGTGTTAAATATTACAATTAAATCTTAAAAAAAAAGATAAATCTTGACCCAGGGCCCCAAATCAGTACATGCCTCCCAGCCCCGCCCCTCACCACACCCACACGCTTAGCCCACGCGCTTAGCCCCGCCCCCCAACCTGACTCCCGCCCGCCTCTGCTCCGGCCCCAGCTTCGGCCCCCGCCCGCAGCCAGAGCTCACCTGGATCTCCTCACAGGCCGAGGCCGCCCGACGGCCCTCCGCTTGCTTCTCCTCTATGAGACCCAGACCCAGCCCGAAGGTCAGAAAGACGGCCCGGCCGCAAGGGCCCGCGCCGCCCCGGGGCCGCCCCACGAACTGCCTCTGGAGCCGCGCCGCCAGCCCGGCCACCGACTGGCGGAAGAAGCGGTAGCGGCCGGGAAGCCCGAGCCCGAGCCTGCGCGGCTCCGCGCCGGGTCCCGCGGCCTGGCCCGGGCGCTCCCCGCGACCCCAGCCCGCCGCGGGGCCCGGCCGCTCCGGTCGCCCCCAGCCGTAGGTCGGGCCAGGCTTGGCCGTGAAGCGCAGTAGCAGCGCTCGGCCCAGCTGCAGGCCCCGGCCCAGCGCCTGTCGCACCGCCATGGCTCCGCAGCCAGGTCTTCCCGCCGCCGCAGGCGTCGGCGACGCCGAACAAAACAACAAACTTCGGGGGCGGCGCCTCTGCGCAGGCGCGGTCGCTAATGGGCGGGGCCACCACTCTGGCGGTTTCCTGGCTGGGCGCGCGAGGGCGCTGGTTAGTTTCTTGCGCTTTTGTACCCAGGGTTTAGGAGTCGCGTGTCAGGGTGGTCCTCAGTGTGAACATCGCTGGTTCTGGGCAAAATCGAATAATTAAGAAGGGAAACATATTTATTATCATCCACCGTGCCAGACTCTTTACATTTGTTAATTTTCCCACCAATGAGATAGGAATGTCATTTTTATAGATACGAAAACAGGCATGGAGAGGGCAGTGAGGGACCCAGGTCGTATGTGTCAGAGCTGAGGTTAAAGTTCACGTTGCCCTGATTGTTGGGTCCTTGTCTCCCAATGCCCTTAGGCTCCTTTCAACAAGCCCACGGTCTCTGCTGGCTTCTTAGGACTCCAAGAGAAATCGCACCCAAAGGCCACATTTTTCAGATCAGTGAACTGAGTCCCCGAGACGTGGAGCGACTTGCCCAATGTCGCACAGCTTGTTAGTGGCAGAGCCCTGTTACCCAAAGCTGCTGTTAGAAATGGCCGATAAAGGGATTAGTACTGATTTCTTTTTTCTTGCCTTTTTTTAAATGGGAATTTTCAAACACACAATATTGGAATAGTATAGTGAACCCCATGTACCCAATTACCCAGCTTCAACAATTCTCAACAACTGGCCGTTATTTTATTCATCTATGCATACCTTCCTATGCCCCATTCCCCCAACTTTAAAACAAATCCCAGACATCGTATTGTAATGACTTTATATTGTAAATACCTAAATATCTATTGCTAAGTGATAACTCTTTTAAAGAAAGCATAAACAATATTATTATCACCTCTGAAAATATTAACATTAGCTCCATAATATCATTTACTATCCAGTCAATATTCAGATTTCCCTGCTGTTTTGTCTTATTTTACAGTTATTCAAACTGGGATCCAGACAAGGCCTACATGATTTATTTGGTCAGTGGGTTATTGTTTAACAAGGGACTATGCCTTCCCCAGGCTAAGGAGGTATATTTTGTGGTGCTGCCATTTTAAAAACGTTGCTGTAATCATGGCTACCTCTATTCTCTTTACCCCTAAGGATAGTTGTAGGTAAGAGGCCCTGGAAGAGATGTAGAATGTTTTTGTAGGTGTAGCCCTGTATCTCTGTGTGTGACAGGTGAGCTTCAGGGCAAGGAGACATTTGTCTGGCCTGAGACCCACCTCAGCATTGCTTGGGTAGAAAGGCACAGCCTAATCCATTTATTTTTGGGCTCATTTGCAACATTCAGCACAGCTCTGGTTCTGTGCTGTATAGTAAGTAGGGATAGGAGTAAATACGAATAATAAGGCAACTGCAAAAAGATCCATCTTTGAATTGATGAATTTAAACATATTGAAATATATATATATATATATATATATATATATATATATAAAGTGGGGAGCTGGTAATTTTACTTTTTATTTTATGTATGCATTTACCTATAGAAATGCATACATAGTTTCCCCAAGAATGTTTATAGCAACACTATTCCATATAGTGTAAAACTAGAAACAACTCAAATGGCCATCTACAGTAGACTGGATAAATTGTGGTATATTCACCCAATGGAATACTAAACAGCCATAAAAGTGTCTACAGCTGTAGGCAACAACATGGATATATGTTATAAATATACTGATCAGTTAAAGAAGGCAAACATAAAAAGCAATAAATATTACGTGATTCCATTTATATAAAGCTCAAAGGCCGACAAAATTAATCTACAGTGTTAGAGGCCAGGATAGTGGTTGCCCTTGGAAGGGTAGTTGCTGGAAGGAGACTTGAAGAGGCTTTTGGAATGCTGGTGATGTTTTCTTTCCTAATCCGGGTATGCTCATGTCATGAAAATTCACCTAGATGTACACTTTGATTTGTGCAATTTTCTGTGTGTAATATTTCTGTAAGCATTTTACATAAAGCTTTTTAACATAAAGCGTTTTTGAAAAATTCAGTCTATCTTGTCCCTCTCCCCTTCCCTCTTCCCACTGGTAACCACTAGTTTTTTCTCTAAATCTGCAACTCTGTTTCTTTCTTGTTATATTCACTAGTTTGTTTTATTTTTTTAGATTCCACATATAAGTGATATCATACAGTATTTGTCTTTCTCTGTGTGACTTATTTCACTAAGCATCATATACCCTCCAAGTCCATCCATGTTGCTGAAAATGGCAACATTTCATTCTTTTTTTTTTGGTAGAGTAGTATTCCATTGTATATACATACCACATATTCTTTATCCATTCTTCTGTTGACAGACACTTAGGGGTAGGGGATTAAGAGGCACAAGCTATTATGTATAAAATAAATAAGCAAAAAGGGTATATTGTACAACACAGGGAATATAGACAATATTCTGTAATAACTATAAACTGAATATAACCTTTAAAAATTGTGACTCACTATGTAGTACAACTTATATAATATTGTACATCAACTATACTGCAATAAAAAATTTAAAAAATAGACACAAAAAAAGAAAAGGTGGAAGCAAATTTAAAAAATAAAATAAAATAAAGCATTTTGAGGGAATTCCCTGGCAGTCCAGCGGTTAGCACTCTGAGATTTCACTGCCGAGGGTCTGTATTCAATCCCTGGTCGGGGAACTAAGATCCCGCAAGCCGCATGGCACGGCATGGCCAAAAAAAAAAATTCAGTCTAACTCATTCATGTTCTCAAATTTTTTTGAAAAATGAACTTAGTTTGAATAGTGTGATAAAGTTCACAGAATTTACTTAATTGTCATTGCACTCAGTGGTTTCAAACAACAAATACATTTTAATAATGAGCTTTGTTGTATCATAGGCCTTGAGTTGAACTTTGCTCTGCTGTAGCACACATCTCAGTCAGCGTTTTCCTGAACGAACAAAGGATGGGACTTTCCACTGTTTATGGCCAGCCAACATTAGGGAGCATCTTCACTTTGATTCTTCTGATGATGGTGTGATAGAAAAGACAGGACACCAAGAGAGAGCAAGCAAAAGGCTTCACACTCCTTCCTTCCTGCTTAAATATGAAATTAAGGGACATGTAAATAGCAGGTGTTGCTGGAGGGATCTTCAATTATCTGAAGAGTTCTGGTCCCAAGCTTGCTTGGCCATGGTGTGGACCCCTGGCTGGAGACAGGTGGCCAACTGTTTCAGCAGTTTGTGTGTTCTGATCTCTCCTATGGGGAGAAATGGCAGGCTCCTTGTCATATGCAATCATATTTATTTGGGAGAGACATAAATAAATAAGTAGATGAATCTCCTTCCAATTTATTTATAGAGGCACATGGAAATCAGATATTATCTTTAATTTTTTGATCAATCTCAGAGAATTTTAAATTACAATTTTAAAATGTTCCGTTGAAATTGTCCTTTGGAGAAAGGTAAGGAAGAGAAGGTTGGAGAAACTTCACACTCCAGTGACTGCAGGCTCAACCATGGAAACTTAGTCAGTTGGGGCAAAGATCACCTTTAAAGTTTAAATCTACCCATCTGTTGTGTGTCATTATCATTACAGCTCTTTAATGTTTACTGAGAAGGAACAAGAAGTTCTCTGAGATATTTAATATTTTAACGAAAAGAATTTTCTTTACTCTCCTAGGAATGTAACCTTTTACCATAAGGCTTGTAATGACTATGCAGCTTGTAAGACATTCACTAAAGGGACATTGCATTGATGTTTCTGAGTTAAAGAGTGCAGTTGTTATTGGCCTTTGGGTTTGTTTCCCTAAGCAGCAAATAAACCTGCTGAACCTGTGATGCTTAATCTACCCACGTGTAGAAATGGAATGTCCAGGCTCGTATTAATTAACCGTCCATTGTAGACAGTGCAGTTTCTTGTTCAACAGAGAGCACTGGACTCATTCATTTCTCCTTCTGTAGAAAAATCTAAGGTGCTTGTGACACGTCTAAACCAAGCACAGCGTGAAGCTCAATTCTTCAGCAGACCTCTGTATAGAAAGGGCAAGCAAAACAAAACAAAACAGAATAAAAAACAAAAGAAAGGGCAAGCAAGTGGATTTCTACACAGAGAAGCTTCCAGCAGGGATCACAGGGTTCCATGCTCTCCCTTCTCAGGGTAGAGATACAGCCTTATTGTGTGGGCCCCAGGGGCTGCCTTTCGTAGGGATCACGGCCCTGATTCCACTGTCCTCATCTGTCCTCCTGAGAAGGAAGTCTTCCATGGTGGTACCATGTCTCAGGTCTCAGGGGAATCATCCTGAGGTTCTCCCATAATGGTATCCCACGCAGGTGAATTCAGGGATACGGCATATGCTTTTCTGCTCAAATATCTGTTTATACTGCAGATTTAATATTCTGTCTGGGAGTAGTCTCGTTCATTCAGAGAATATTTGTTAAACATCCAAGGCAGCCTTTACTATGCTCAGCCACAAGAATCGGAGGAGAATGGGAGGGGCTGCTGGAGAGGCCACAGGATCCTTTTCCGGTACACACTCTGCTCTGGGGCATCCTGTGTCTTCATTGTACCCTTTTCCCTCCAGGCAGCAAGACTGTATGTATAGTTTTGATAAAGTGCATAATATTCCTAAGAAGCACCATTTAACCTTCCCCCAAAGGACATGGGGGCGAAAAAGGCTGATGCTAATATAAAAATGGAAAAAGGCAAGACTTAAAAAAGAGAAGTGTTGAGGGCTGTTTGACCTTCCCTCGTGGACGATGTCCTTTGGCACCATTTCAATGCTCTTTGTCTCCTCCTGCCAGGAGACAGACACGTTTTCCCAGGGCAGCGACATCTTTTATCCACAGACCATTTCAGAAATGTTATCTGTGAATTGCCAGCAGAGGTGGAAGGGGTTTTTGCTAAAACTGTTGACAGAGCAAAGCTGCTGCCCGATCAAAATCCAGCTACTTGGAACTCCTGGGCTGTAGCTTTTAGAGGTTAGAATCCGACAACGGTGGGCAGAGAGTGAGATTTCATTGGGAAGAAGTGTCTCTGTTTTGCCTGGGCAAGGTGGATGCAAATGTGGTGGTGATGGGTGGTGGAGGTGCGGTGTTGTTGAGACATTCAGACAGTCTGTGGTTTATGCAGTCCAGTAAGTTTGCTGCCCTGCGGTGATTATTCAAAGTGCAAATATGGCTATGTCACCTGCTGCTTAAAATCCTTCACAGGCTCTTTGCCCTTGCCCATTGCTCTCAGGATGAAGCCTAAGCTCCTTAGCCTGGCAGAGAAGGTGCTTCACTCTTTGGCCCTAGCATCTTTCTTGCTGTCCCCCTTCCCTGCCCTTTGTGGTCCAGCAATACCGAATTACTTGCAGTTGTCCCAAGCATCATGCTGATCCCTTTGTCTTAATTTACCTCTTTGAAAGAATCCCCATTCATACTTGAGGTCACCTCCTCCAGGAAGCCTTCTTTGACCTTTCCTAGACTGGGCTAGATGCCCCTACTCTGTCTCCCCTTCTAAACATTCAGTTCTGTAAGGACAGGGATTGTGATTTTTAAACCTTAGATCCCCTAGCACCCAGCATGGGGCCTGCTAGATCTCCAGCCCTCCCAAGGGGGTGGAGAGAGGAAGGGGCTGGGCTATCTTTCAAACTCAAAATCACATGACTCACTCCACCTTCCCAGGGGTGAGCCAGAGGAGAAACCAGAAGGAAACAACAGGAATGTCAAATAGCTCAATCCCCGCCCACAACAGAATCAACTGCTGAGTTTGCTCTCTAGAATTTACACTACATTATTGCTAAATGAACCTCCTTTCTACAAGCTTCTTTCTTTTATTCTTTCTGTTTTTTTTTAAATTAAAAAGTCTTTTAAATAAAAGTAATATGCATCCTTGGTTTAAAAAAACACTAACAGTATATAGAGATGGGCTCATCATGAAAAGCAAACGGTCTTCTGTTCCAACTCCCTCTGAGCCCAGAGGCATGCTATTCTACTCCTTTGGCTATTCCTTCTATGATTTCCTTCAGTTCTCTACTATCTCCTGATTTGGCAGACTGCGCTATTTAAGGTGCAAAGCTGACCATGTCACCCCACCCCACCCCGTCTGACACTGATAGCTGCCCTTTGGAATAAGGTCAACTCCTTAACAGGGCCAACCAGGCCTGCTTCTTCTGGTCCTCCTGCCACCCTTACCCACTTTTCTTCTTTTTTCTTGTCTATGTACATTTTCAATTTTTACATCTTTAGAGTGACTCCGCCCCCCCAACCATGGCTTTGTGGAATCCCCTCCCCTTGACTGTGGGCTGGACTTTAGTGACTTCTTCTAAGGAATAGAATTTGGCAAAAGTGATGGGATGTCACCTTCATGGTTAGGTTACCAAAAGACTCCGGCATCTGTCTTGCTCCCTCTTTTGCTCTCTTGCTTGCTTCTTCTGAGGGAAGCCAGCTGCTGTGTTGTAAAGTGCCCTGTAGAGAGGTCCAAGTGACAAGGAACTAAATGGTAACAGCAACAGCCCATAGGAATCCTGCCAACAACCACACCTGTGAGCTCTGAAGTGGATCCTTCCCCAGTCAAGCCTTTGGATGAGCCTGCAGCCCCAGCTGACACCTTAACTACAGCCTTGTATGAAACCTTGAGATGACCTAGATTAGCCCAGAGTCCTGACCTGCAGGAACTGTGTGATAATAAATTTTTGTTGTCCCAAGCTGCTAAATTTTGGCATAATTTGTTACACAGCAATAGGTAACTAACACAATCATTATGCCATTTTTTTTCCTGTTCAGTCATAGAACAGGAAACAGGTTTTTAATTGCCCCTCGCTTAACTTCCCCTTCCCATACCCCCTCAAAAACTATTAACAGACTAGGTGTTCCTTCCACGTCTGTTTCTGTGCTCATATAATTGTATAAAAAATACTGTGTGTGTGTGAGACTTATTAGGCCATTCCATTATTTATTCTTTTTTTTTTTTTTTTTGTGATACGCGGGCCTCTCACTGCTGTGGCCTCTCCCGCTGCGGAGCACAGGCTCCGGACGCGCAGGCTCAGCGGCCATGGCTCACGGGCCCCGCCGCTCCGCGGCATGTGTGATCTTCCCGGACTGGGGCACGAACCCGCGTCCCCTGCATCGGCAGGCGGATTCTCAACCACTGCGCCACCAGGGAAGCCCCCATTATTTATTCTTGAACAGCATTTTCTGGCTTCATTTCTGACACAGGTACCCAAAGTACCCCTGGCATCCATCAATCATAGTTGTGCCCTCTTCCCTCCCAAAAGGAAATCCTAAAGAACCTTGTAGTTTACATAAGCAATTAGCAGCAGCTGGCAAGAGCCACAGAAATATACATGCTTCCATTGGAATATGTCCATGGGAATCTGGGACTCAGCTTTAGGGTCCTAAAAAACACAGACAGCCCTGAACAATAGAGCACATGCTGCTCTGAAATCACAGCCCTCAGAGCAGTGGGACTGCAAAATGAAAGTGCTTTTATTTTAAACAAACTTCCCAGCTTCTCTGCAGCCAAATGAGTGTCACTCTTCCAAGGGGACATTGTTCAAATAATTTCTGGAATCCTTCTTTGCAAATTGCCTTCCCCAGTCTGTTTCCATGAAGTATAAGAACACTGGGCTTCGTCCTCCAGACAGTCCTCATTCTTTGACCCTCCCCAAACCGCATTCCCTAATGGGCTGACCCTTCTTGTGCCCTGGCTGAAATATCCCCTCCTCAGGGCTGCTCTGCCCATTCTCAGGCAAGCTCCACTCCTCCTGTGACTTGCCCCTGGAGCACTTTCTTCCCCTTGGGTGGCCCTTGTCATGAAGTACTAGAATCATTTAGATGTCGTTTGCCACAGCTAGACAGAACCCTGTGAAGGCAGGGATTTTATGTCTTATTTACTATTGTATCCCCAGGGTCAGGTCCCAGCCCTGCAACACAGTAGGCCCTCAATAAACAATTGTTAAATGAATGTAAAAGCCTGTTTGCAAAACTCAAATCCATCATCAGAGGACCCAAATTTGTCAACCTTAATAAAAGGAACAGCTGGCATGTATCAAGAGCTTACTGAGGACCCAGCACTGGGCTCTCAATAGGGCATTATTTCCTTTGATCCACACGACAATGCTGTATGCTGGGAACTGTCATCCCTGATTTACAGACGAGGAAATTGAGACTCAGAGCAAAGAAATCGCTTGCCCAAAGCCACAAGGTTTGGAGGCTGTTCAACTCTGAAGTTCAAACTTTTAACCATTGTGCTATACCATTTTTTTCTTGTTAAATAGAAAAAAAAATGTTTTGGAAATTTAAAAAATACAGACATGTACAAAGGAAAAAAACCACTAATCTAGACTCGCATCAAGCAGAAGTTTAACTGATGTTAACATCTTGGCCTATTTTCTTTCACCTTCCTTTCTTCTTTTTCTTTCTCCACTCCTCTTTATTGAGAACATTCAGAGGAGTGTGCTGGAGGCCGCAGCAGCCACTTCTAAAGAAAGGCAGGATGGTAGCAGGTAGGTCTGGGTGTGTAATGGAAAAGCCAGTCTTAACGGGCAGTAACCCCTGCAGATGCTCTGATCTCAGTAGAAAGGACTCCCAGGGAAGGGGTGAATTACCTGTCCACTTCCTGTGTCCCCAGCAACTTGCTTGCCTGGGAAAGAGGAAAATCTATACCCTATTCGTACCCCAGCCACCAAAGCTCACCCCAAGGCCAACTCCTCCAGGGAGGACACCCAGAGCTGTCAGCCCCCTTTACAGGGCCAGCCTAGCTCCTTCCCTTATTCAGCCCTCACCTCCCTAATTGTACCAACAGACAGTCCCCTCCCTGACCCTCCTCACTCCCCAGAAGGCAGCATGCCCCCCGCAACTATGCCCACCCTGCACTTGGTACCCGCCTGGACCACAGTGTGTATTTCTCTGCATTAGTCCTGTTTACACCTCTCTCTCCCCATCAGACGGCAAGTTTCTCAAGGGCAGAGACTGTTTCTTATACATCTTTCCCTCTGCAGTATTTGGCATATAAAAGAGACTCAGTAAATAAGGGCAGCCAGACATCAGCTGTGGGAGAATGGGAAAAACATTCAGAGTCAGACAGACCTGGTTCCAACTCCAGATCTGCCACATCCCAGCGCGTGGCGAGGAGCAGGCACTGTTTCTAGACCATAGTGGGAGTTACAGGACCTGGATTCTGGTTTGAATTTTGCTGCAGTCCTAAAGCAAGTTACTCAACCAGGGCCCTCATCTGTAAGAAGGGGGAGATAGCTACTTCGCCGAGTTGTCAAGTACTTTAAATACAAAATAATCCACACAAAAGTACTTGACACAGAGTAGGTCCTCATAGAGACATTTGCTCTGCTGTCTAGACAAACTCATGCCTCCCCCTTTATACGTGGGGGTGACAGCATCCAGTGTCTGGGTCTAACTGAGCCCAGAACGACTTTAGGAACGGCCGTTGGCAGTAAGATCCAGCCCAGCGGCCTCCCATCTGGAGAAGGCAGGGGCAGGAAGCCCAAAAACTCTCCACACCAGCTACACAGGTCCAAGGTGCCTGTTTCCTCTCCCAGAAGAAAGAATCCAGGTCTTTCTATAAAGACGAATCACCCTGCCCCTCCTAAGAGCTACAGCAAGGATTGAGACAACAAAACGTGCTCTCCCGAATCAGTATGTTCTGTAATGTTTATAATTAGAGAAGTCGCTCAGAGCAGGATAGAACCTTAGATAGGATAGAACCAAGCAGGATAGCACAGACTTGGCAGGACGGAAGAGAGGGACGGGGGCGCTCTGAGTCCTAGGGAGGACCAGGAGGGTTGCAAGGAGGGGCTGTAGGCCCAGGCTGGAGGGAAACCCTGTATCACTTCAGTAGAAACCCCAGTGCTTGAGTGTAATTTGGAAAAGTCATCTCTGCCCAGCGCCTGTGGGGTTGGGGACCACTAGGCAGGCGTCCCCAGGTCTGTGAGTACATCTTCATGAAGATCTCTGGGTGGCTGTCCCCTTAAGCACGTGTGGGAACCCAGGGTCTCCCAGGCAGTGGGTGTTCCCCGTCCCTCACTGGATCTTCTGCAGGTCCTCGGGCCCAAAGGAGGCAGGCAGCAGCTCCTGGACTGTCCTGACAACGTACGTGCCATCCGGCTTGGTCATGTAGACAGCCCAGTCAGTGCCAAACTGGAAGAGACAAAGCCAGTGTGAGGGAAGCAGTGTGGCCAAGGGGTGAGGGCTGAGGGCTGACCTGGGTTTGAATCTGGCTCTACCTCTTACTGTCTAACATGCGTCTCTGTACCTCGGTGTTCTCACCTGTAAAATGGGAATGACAATAAACATACCTGGTGCATAGAAGGAGGAGCCCATGAAAGATGGCACATTAAGCAGTTAGCACAGTGCTTGCACGTTGCTAATGGGCGATCAATGCTCCGTTCTCTGATTAAGGACTCACCCAGGGCTTTACAAGAACAATATCTAACCGCTGGGGCCAGATCCCCTCCTGCTGTGAAAAAGAACAACTAATATCTGCTTCCCTTAGAGACTCTCCGTAAGTCCTGACAGCCAGGAGAGGTGGCATGCCTGCCTCATCACACACCCGACATGGAACATGCAGGATTTCGCCATCTACCCTTTGAGGGAAGGGGATAGTATCCCCATTTTACCGATGAGGAAACTGAGGTTTTGCAGGGTAACGTCAGGAAAGCAGAGTTTTAGCCCAAATCTCTGTCCCCATCTTTCTCTTACATGCTGGCTGTGTGATGTGGGGCAAATGATCAAACTCTTTGGGTCTCTGTGTGTCTTGATCTGTGAAGTGGTTTTAGAGACAAAAGACTTATTAGGCAGGAAGATAGGTGTCCTAGGTGGAGAGTTAAATCAGCTGTGGTGTAATGGAGAGAGTCCTGGAGTTGGAGTCAACAGCCCGAGGCTCTGCCTGGCCAGTGCTGAGTCCTGGAGGTGCCTGCAAGCAGTGTCTGGCGCGTAGTAAATACTCCATCAATGGAAGCCATTCCTACTGATGACCTGTGCTTCCTAGTGACCGCTCAGCTTTGCCGTCTGCTGTTCACGCTTCAGTCTGAATCACCAACTTATTACCAGGCACAATCCGTCTCTGGCTTTTTATTTTATTTTACTTTATTATTATCTTTTTAAAGTTTAATTTTATTTATTTTTTATACAGCAGGTTCTTATTAGTTATCCATTTTATACATATTAGTGTATACATGTCAGTCCCAATCTCCCAATTCATCCCCCCCACCCCAACCACCCCCGCCACTTTCCCCCCTTGGTGTCCATACGTTTGTTCTCTACATCTGTGTCTCTATTTCTGCCCTGCAAACCGGTTCCTCTGTACCATATTTCTAGGTTCCACATATATGCGTTAATATACGATATTTGTTTTTCTCTTTCTGACTTACTTCACTCTATGACAGTCTCTAGATCCATCCGTGTCTCTACAAATGACCCAATTTCTTTCCTTTTTCTGGCTTTTTAAAATTAATGTTTTAAGGAAGGAAATTTTTCTGCTTGGCGGGCTCTGCCTGAGGGTATGGGTGTGAATTGAGTGGAGGTGAGTTTAAGCACCACCAGGCCCCTGGCCCCCAAGCTTCAGCTCTTATTATTTGCATCTTGGTTTCAGCTTTGCCTCTCCCTCCTTCAGCTTTTCCATTCCCCTTCTCTCGTCTGCCAGCATCTAATCTGTTTGGAGAAAACAGCAATGAGCAATTAGACTGAGGCGGGGCCTCGGGAGTCAGGGAGCTGGCATTCTGGTGTGCTTTCCTTATGTGGCCTTGGACATGCCATGGTGCTGGGCAGCCGTTTGTGCCCCTCTAACGGGAGATGAAGTGCCTACTGTGAATTCAGTGCCTTCGTGGTGGCATTTTTCATCTGGATTTGGGACATGAGTTCTGCTAATTGTGCCTGATTTGCAGTCCTGGCAAGAAGGAGAAGGAGGACGGAGATATTTGCATGTTCGAGAGATGCTTTGAAACCCCCAAGGCACAGAAGCAAAACTGAAGGAAGCCCCACTTCCCCCCATTTCAGACAGTTCCCAGAGCAGAAGCCCCCACGGAATAAGCAGGTCCTATGCTGCAAAGCATCATTATATCTCCACTGGGGCCGAAAATAATTTGTTCCATTTATAGGACCGTAAAGGCAGGGAGGCTTCCGCGGGGAGCGTGGGCTTTGCAGTCAGCCTGAACTGCGGTGAATGCCAGCTCGCCACTGACCGGCTGCATGTCCTTCAGCAGGTCATTTCACTTCTCTGAGAAATGGGGGTAATGACCCACACGTCTCTCCAGGTGGGGGGGGGGGGTGGAGATTAAATGAGATGCTGTATTTACAGGGGCCAATGACGTCACATCAGAGCCCAAGGGCGTGGGGATTCTTTAAACTGGTGACTTTAGCCTCTGGGGACTCTGGAGGACACAGGCCCCTTTGCGAGTCCACCAAAGCCACGGGCATCCCCCCTCCCCCAACGTACGTTTACACATCAAAGACTTCACTGAGCCCAGATTCAGAAGCCACGGCCAGATCCACCCCTTTGTTTTTAGGATTGAAGAAACTGAAGTCTTCCACCAAGAAGATCTTTGTAAAAAGTACATCAGATCCTTTAAGTTCCCTCTTAAAAACAACCAGTGAATTCCCTTTATTCTTTTCTTCCCCCAACTTTTGTTTCAATGTCATAAAATCATTTTAACCATTTTTAAGTGTATGATTCAGTTCTCTTTATTCTTGGAATAAAACATACCCTCCATTCACAGCCTACTGCGTGATTGGCCCCTGCCCACCCCTCTGACTTCACCTCCTATCACCACGCACCCCAACCCCTGCCCCCGTGTTCTAGCCTCTTTGTCCTTCATACGACTCATCCAACTCACCAAGTATATGGGCGTTAAACTTGCTGCTTCCTCTGCCTGGAAATCTCTAGGCCTCGGTCTGCCTCATCTTTTCTCATTATTTATATCTCTGCTCAAATGCCGTCTTCCAAGAGAGGCCCTTCCTGGCCATCTAAAGCAGGGGGTTGGCAAACTTTTTTCCATAAAGGGCCAGGTAGTCAACAGTTTAGGCCTTGCGGGCCATAAGGTCCATGTTGTAACTCCTCATCTCTCCTGTGGTAGGACCAAAGCAGCCAGAGACAACGTGTGAGTGAGTGGGCGTGCCTGCGTGCCAATAAAACTTTATTTACAATGACAAGCAGCAGTCTGGATTTGCCCCTGGGCTGTAGTTTGCTGCTCTGACACTGACCTAGACTCAGCTGCCCCTTCTGTCACTCTCGACTCCTTTTTTCTGCATTCTTTTCTCTGTAGCCCTCATCCCTCTCAGAAACTCTACTGTTGATTTATTTTGCTCCTTGTTTGTCTGTCTCCTGCACTAGACTATAAAGTCTGTGAGTGCCGGGCCTGGCCTGTCTTTTCACTGCTGTCTCCCCAGAGCAAGGTCAACGCCCAGCACAGAGCAGACACTCAGTAAGTATTTGTTGAATGAAAGAATAATTTCCAGTGATTCACGCAAGCTTGGGAAGGCCTTAGGAATCAGCCAACTCAGCAAACAGGACAGTTGCTGTGTCTCCTCGCTGGCAGCTTGGCTCAGCTCCCAAGGCCTGGGGAAGAGCAGGGAGGCATCCGTTCCAGAAAGAAAGGGAAGCTGCTTACCTCTCTCATGACCTGCCGGCAGGCCCCACATGGGGAGATAAAATCATCTTGCAAGTCACTGCGGAAGCAGAGAATCAAACACAGATCAGTCTCTTCGGAGGCCAGAGGACAATTGCTAAAATTCAGGCCCCAAGTCCTGCCCTCCTCCAGATTAAGTCAAATCCCACTAGGCAGTTCCTGGCTCACAGGTGTGCTGCGTCCTAGAGGCTGAGAAGAAGCACACAGAGCTTTCCGCACTTGCAAGAGGCAAGGCCACAGGCAGGACCATTACTTTCATCAGTGAGTTCAGTAAACGTTTAGTGAGCACTTACTCTCACCAACGCCACAGGGACACAAAGGTTAAGGAGAATTTGTCTCTGGCCTTCAGGAGACTGCTCAGCCCAGTGGGTGACATAGAAAACTAGATGAGTTATCATTTCAAACAAAATGCAGTAAGAATGCATGGTAACTAGGAGACCGTCCCTGACTAGGGAGGGAGAGAGAATATTTTATGGTGGAGGTGGCATTTGGCCCGGTCCTTGGAGGAAGTGTAGAGTCCATACGTCACCATTAGTGAGCACCTGCTCTGCCCCAAGCTCTCTACCAGGCACTCGATAGACATTATTTCATTTAATTCTCAGTATAACCTGAGTGTCAGAATGACCCTTTTACCTTCAAGAACATATATTCAGTGAGATGAAGTAACAGAGTGCTACTCTGAAGCTCTGGGGTTTTCTGTGTTGCAGGCAAGGGATGTAGTATGTGCAAAGGCCCTGAGACATATGTGAGTCAATGAGAAAACTGGGTTCCCTGTATCGGAGAAAGTCAGAGAAGAGAAGCCTACAGCCAAGGGGTTGTCTCTGAGAGTGAAGGCAACTGAAGGCAGTCCTCCAGCCCTGAGCAGGACAAAGGATAGTGTTTAAAGAAAGAGTAAACTGTAAGAGCCTCCAAGCCTGATGAAGCACCAGAGGTTAAGCCGGTGGCCACCATCACCCTTGCTCTTCTGAGACCCACAGCTCTGTGATACGTCTGGACGATTACAGGACTTAAAATTTGGTTCTCGATCAGTTCTTCCTTTTGCTAACTACATGTGACTTTGACCAAGTCATTTTAACCCATGCAAGGGTCATTTCTTTGCCTATAAAATGTGGGGAATAATGTCATCCACTTTGTAGGAATGCTTAGAAGATAAAATGAGATCAGGTGTGCAAAGGCCTTGGTAAACTTTAGAATGCTATACACACACTGTTATCGCCTCTGCTAATCACTGGCACTCTTCCTTCACATATATAAGCTCTGTCATAATTTTAGTACCTTGTCATATACAGTTTTATTACATACTGTGTGCTTTACGTACTATTGTATAATTAATTTGCCTTATTGTGTATTAACAATAATTATCATATTGTTTAATAGGTGCCTAGAATGTGCCAGGCATCCTCCAAAGTACTTTATAGTCATTATCACATGTTAATCGATGGACGTTTATTTATTGAGCACCTACTATGTGCCAGGCACTGTCAGTGCTGGGGATACAGCAGTGAACAAACCAGGCAAAATTCACCGTTCTCAGGAGCTTTTGACTAGTGAGATGAGCCAGATAACCAACCAACCAATCAACCAACCAGTCAATCATGTATCAAGTGGAGACAGAGACAGATGCTATGCATTGAATAAAGCAGCTGAGGGGAGAAAGAGTGGAGGGGTGCTGTTTTATTTAATCCCCATGACAACTCCCTTTTACATGTGGAGGTCCAGTCAAAGGAAGCTTCTGCTCATGGAAAGGTGGGTCCTCTCTGAACACACTCTCAGCTTCAGAGTGATCCCATGGGAACGTGAGAGGGTGGGGACCCCTGCCCAGGATGCACCCTGAGCCAGATTAACCCATCTGGTTTCCAGGTGACCGATGTTGCAGCCAGAGCCTCTCATAAGCTCTTTGGAGGCTGGACTCTGTTATTTTTTATTTCATTGCACACATGTTGGCTCAGAGTTTGCTCTATGATAGGCAAGCATGGGAGGGAGCAACAAAGACCAATCAGAGAATCCCTGACTTCAAGGACCTTGCCATCTGGAAGGGAGATAAAATCTGTGTGCCAATGTCATAACTACAGGCAGACTGTGGTTAGGGTTACGGGAGAGGTGTTCTAAGTGAAATTCAGCCTCCCTTCCATGGCCTAGAAGGCCCTGTATGATCTGGCCCCTACCAAGCTCACCATTTCCTTTCCCAATCTTGTGACATGCATGGCTAACTGCCCAAGGGACAGCCCCTTGGAGAGGGTGACCTGCATTGGGGTTTTCAAGGTGGGGTATGAACATGCATTCGACTGGAATGTTGGATTTGGTCTCAGGTTCAACCACCAAAAGTCACAAGATGGTACATCCTGGCAGACAGCCCAATAATAATTACACTTACACTGCACTTCTCTGGGCCAGGCACTGTGCTAAGGGCCATATGTATATTAACTCATTTAACCCCTTATAACCTTATAAGACAGGAGCTATGTAGGTACTCTTACCATCTACGTGTTAAAGGTCATGAAAGGTGAAGTGACCTGCCCAAGGTCACAGAGCTGGTAACCAGGATTTGAACCCAGGATCTGTCTACTCTGCCTTTGGTAGTTCTGCAGCTTGCAGAAGTAATAATGATAATGTTAAAACAATAGTTTTAATTTATCGCACACCCCGAGTCCTCCCAACAGCCCAATGGGTAGGCATCACTCTCCACTTTACAGAAGAGCTGGCCTCAGATTGTTGAAGCAATGTGCCCAAGGTCAGTAGTGGAGAAGGACTTGAAACCAGGTCTCGTTAACCCGGGAGCCTGGCCTCCTAAGCATTACTCAACGTTCCAGCCAAGAGAAAGAATGAAAAGCTTGGGAGAAGCATCCCAGAAGGTCCTGGGTGCACGGGGACCTTTTCTCCTCCCTTTCCGTTTCTCCCTCTCCGCTGCCCTTTGCCTCTTCCACCTTGTGCCGGGTGTTGACAGTTTCCTGTGGTTTGTGCTGACCTTAGTCACACACTGAGGCCAGCTTATCAGACTTGACAGGCTGGAAACCTATCGACTTTGATGATGACAGCTAGGACCCCAGTGGGGCAAGCTTCTCTCTCTGTCAGCAAAATCCCACCCGAGCTGAGCACTTTCCACTTTACAGATCTCGAGGGGGCTCTCTGAGACGATTCACACTCATCATCGTTAACAAGGGAGCTGGCGCCTCGCATTCACCCTCTAAATCCACACTCTCAATTTAACAAATCATTAGTGCAGTAATGACTGCTTTTCTGGCTCGGGAATGCTGGCGCAGGCAGAGTACCTGGAGAGGAGCTGTTGGGTGCTGGAAAAATGCGTTTTTTGTGTAAACAAGGACATTTGCTAATCATCACTAACGAAACTCAGTCATGCTTTTTAAGAGTAGATAATGACCAAGAGAAAAAGCCTTTCATCCGGAACATTCTAAACAGAGCAGGGCCACCTTGCCATTATCCTTTTGTTGACTTTTCCCCAGAATATCATTATTTTCTTGGATCAGGTTTGAAATTGAGTTACCCCCACCCTCTTTTTATAAAGTGTAATTCACATCCTGATCTCTGTTCGTCCGCACAAAATGTTCCCAGGGCGGCCTCATCTATTCCTCCCAAAGCCGGAGGGAAGCCAGGACAGACGTTGGTCACAGGGAGAGCTCTTGGAAGTTGGGGCCCTTCTCCAGAAGTGCATCCTTGACTTCTGTTACTCAGGGAAGAAAACCTTCAATAATGTGGACCACCTTGGGGGCCAGAATGAGGCCAAATTTAGGATCTTATAGAAGAAATGGGGGGACTTCCCTGGTGTCACAATGGTTAAGACTCCACTCTCTCAATGCAGGGGGCCTGGGTTCGATCCCTGGTCAGGGAACTAGATCCCACACACATGCCACAACTAAGAGTTCGCACGCTGCAACTAAGGGGCCCGCCTGCCACAACTAAGACCTGGCTCAACCAAATAAAAACACATAAATAAATAAATATTTAAAAAAAATTAAAAAGAAATGGGGGCTGGTTTCTGTCACACAGACGCCATAGGCCTTGCTCTCAGCCCCTACATTTCCGCCAGAAAGGTCCTGCATCTCCACCACAGTGAAGAGATCATTCACACCTAGTCCATGACCCATGCACCCGGATGTCCCTAAAGACCGACACTTGGTCAGCCTTGCAGTCTCTTTCCGGGTGGATTCAAAACTTCCCAAGTTATTTTCCTTGCACCGTTATCTTGCTACGAGAACTCTCTCTCATAGACAATGCAACAGTACACAGAGAAGCAATTCGTCATTAAATCAGAAGCATAATGGGGTCCAAATAAATAAAAGAGCCCATTCACATGCTTTGAATCCTGAAGCCACTGAGTCTGGGTCCAGGGCCAGTAAGAACTCAACGAATTCCCTTTGAGGGCACACACGTGGGAGCTTGGATAATTATGCCTGGGACCTGGAGAGAGAGTTAATAAGTGCTCTTGTTCAGCCAGAACCTGGGCTGGAATCTCATCAGTTTAGACCATAGCCTGGGTTTGCCTGGGTGTCACCCCACCAGCTTGTCCTTTTATCCTGGTTCTTGCACCTAGAGGTGATTGATGCCAAGTGAAGGAGCTGGCACAGTGAAGGACGGATCTCAGTATCAGCTCAAGGAGAGCAGGGAAGAAGGTTTCCTTTCCTGGCACAGCATGGCACAGTGGAACGAGCCCTGGAGTCAGACTCTAGATATGTATCTGTCTCGGCTTCGCCACTAATTCCTAGGAAGGTTGCTCATCATCTCTGGGTCTCAGTTTCTTCAACTGTAAAATGGGTATAGTGGCCAGGCAAGTCTATACCAGGTGATTTTTAGGTCCCTCTAGCTTTGTTTCTATGCTGCCTTCCTATTGTACCTTACAGGGATTCTGTTGTGTTTTGCGCTGTTATTAGAACAAGAGCGCGCCTGCCTTTGTCTTAGAGTTGTCTTGCTTGTTTACCTGCTCTTCAGGCTCACCAAGGGCAGAGTCCATTTCTTATTTATCTTCTACCCTCAGCACTCAGCCCAGCCCTACAGTGCCCCACACCATAGGAAGCGCAGCATAAACGCATGTCAGACGAATGAATGAATGGATGAATAACTGGTGTGTGGTGGATGTTGGCTGAATAGATGAATGAATATTGCTGTGAGCAGCCTTTCCCACTCACCTGGAGATAGCGATTGCCCTAAACTCTTTGTACCCTTCTGAGATGGCCTTCTGGATGGCGGTTCGTTCAGCACAGACGCCCAGTGGGTAGCAGGCATTTTCTATGTTGCATCCTGAGAAGAGAGGAGAGACCAGTGCTATTTGCAGCAGAGCCACTTCCTGTTGCATGTGTAGAGTAAGAGGCTTACCCCATTCCAGTGCTGGGAGGGACCCGCTACTAGGAACAAGGTGCGGGCAAGGAGAGGGCAACTTGACCAGAAGCGTTGGGAGACTCCGTGACCCACTGGTGCAGTGGTTTTTCCCAAGAACCTCCCACTCTCATCACTTATCTGATGCCTGCATTTCGAAGCACAGCCTGGAAGCAGCGACAGCATCACAGGGCAGATTAACTCAGCCTCATCTCCCCATCAGAGGTCAGGTCAGGGCCAAGGGAGATGCCAAGGCTTAAGAAGATGAGCAGAGCCCCCCACCCTGGGTCTCAGAGACAGAAGCCACAGGGTGGGGTGCGGTGGTGATCCTGATTCAAAGATTGCACCTGAGTAAAAAAATTTTTTTTAAAAAATAATTTTTGGCCATGCAGCGTGGCACGGCATGTGGGATCGTGATTCCCCGACCAGGGACTGAACTTGTGGCCCCTGCAGTGGAAGCGTGGAGTCTTAACCACTGGCCCGACGGCCAGGGAAGTCTCCAAAAGTTTTGGTGTGGATACCAGCTGTCAGAGTTCAACCAGGGTTCTCTGTGAGTTGTATTGCAAAACAAAACTGTCAAAACCAACAAACTAACGAACAAAAGCTCTCAAGCTTTGCAAAAGATGTTTGTGATTGCACAAAGGGATTCCACCCCAGGGGTGTTCTCTGGAGTGTTCCTGGGGGCAATGGGCAAGGGCTGCTCCCAGGTGACAAAGCACTGGCATAGCCAGATTGGCTGACTAACAGACTCTGCATTTTCAGGGAGGTGAGGCCATGAACCAATGGCCACAGGAGCTGGGCTTTCCCCTGACCATCAGGCTGTCATATTCAGTATGTCACTCTTCATAGCTTGCCTTCTCCCTGAGGCAGGATATTCATTGTTCCCCAGTATTCATTTTCTCCTTCTTCCTTTAAGAAATACAAGTGATTCCCATTCCCATACGGCTGATCACATGGCCACGCAGAGACTATATTTCCCAGCCTCCCTTGCAGCAGAGTACGGCCATGTGACTAAGTTTTGGCTAATGGGATGTGGCCCAAAGTGAGGTAGGAAACTTCTGGATCACATCTTTTGTAAAGAGACTGCTTGCCCTTTACTTCCTTTCTTTTCCCCTCCATAGGCTGGGTGGGGGCGGGACGGCTTTGACCACGTGCTTTATATTCACAGGGATGGAGAAGCAACAGCACAGAAGGAACCTGGGACCCTGGCCAACTCCTGGAACAGAGCTGAGTTGCCTACTTGCCCTGGACCAGCTGCCTACTCTGAATCATCATGTGAGAGAAAAAGAGAATTCTGTCAGGTATGAGTCATTGTATTTGGGGATATTTATTTTTATTTATTTATTTATGGCTGTGTTGGCTCTTCGTTTCTGTGCGAGGGCTGTCTCTAGTTGCGGCAAGCGGGGGCCACTCATTGCGGTGCGTGGGCCTCTCACTAATGCGGCCTCTCTTGTTGCGGAGCACAGGCTCCAGACGCACAGGCTCAGTAATTGTGGCTCACGGGGCTAGTTGCTCCGCGGCATGTGGGATCTTCCCAGACCAGGGCTCGAACCCGTGTCCCCTGCATTGGCAGGCAGATTCTCAACCACTGTGCCACCGGGGAAGCCCTTGGGATATTTTTGTTACAGTAATTTAACCTGTATCTAACCAAAACAGAAATGTGTGCTAAAAATAAGATGTAGCTTTGACCAAAAAAAAAAAAAAAAACGAAAAATCAAAAATATGTGGTCTTGACTTAGCAGTTGGGCAATAATGTGAAAGAAAATACAGATGTGGCAAGATGGAAAGCTGACGGTCCTCGCTACTCTGCGGCAGGTTATTTGGTAAAACCCCACCCTGCAATAACCTGGAAGGCAAACCATGGTACACACTCTTAGGACTTTTCTACCTAGCAATGTGAATCAGCCCTGTGGCAAAGATCTGATTCAGGCTGTCATTTCCACCCAGTCATTGTTTCAGGTGCCTCAAGGTAGCCACCATTAAAATGAGGCAGCAGGGCTGGGCTGGGCAGGGAAGCCAGTTAGTAAAAAAGGGAGTTGGCGGGCTTAAGAACTATTGCACAGAAAGGATTCTTCGGCTGTGCTACTCCTGTATGAAAGTGGAAGCAAACAGACCAGAAGGTTTCTAAGTTTTTGATAGATTTGGAAAGCCAGAGAAACCAAAAGTCTGGCCTACAAAAGCCTGGGATTGTTCCATTCCTAAAGAAATCTGGGGCCCCCAAGACTCCACCATCAGCAGTAAGTTGAGAGAGCTGTGTGCCCCCAAGGAGAGCATTCTCTCTGACACCCACTTCAGAGGTAAGGCTGAGGAGGATAAGGTCAAGGAAGAAGCTCCCAGAGGGCAAAGCCAGGGGCCCAACTGGGCAGTGGACAAGGGGGTCACCCCCAGGGCAGAAAGGGGAGGCAAGGTGTACCCCGGGGCAGGGAGTTTTCACACTTCTTGCCCAGCAGGTCTGATAACTGCACGGACTGGTGGCCAACAGGTGTTCTGTCTTCCTAATGGGAGATTTGATGACTGTTAGCCTTTCCTGCTCCACATCGTGTATGGCCAGTGTGGGTGTGAAGTGGGAGGCAGATGATTATTTTTTAGTTTTCAGGCCACTGGATTAGCAAGGCCACACCCGACCTGAGAAGGTGGGCTGTGCACCACCAAGGGATCCTGCTTTTAGAGCGGGATGCAGTGACTGGGTGGACGTTGGGTTGTCACCCTCAGAAAGTTTATAAGTGGGTCCTACGTGTGGGAAGAAAGATGTACGGATACTTACAGGCCACAGGGGGTCTTGTGGCCAAGACTAATTGTTCCCAGTGTTCACACTCTCAATAGAATCCATTGGAGATCAGTTGGGCACATGCCTACCCAGCTGGAGACCATGTTTCCCAGCCCCCCTAGAAGCTTGGGGTAGTCCTATAGGGTTAACCAATGGGATGTGAGTGGAAGTGTTGGGTGAAACCTGATGCACACTGGGCCAATCAGAGTTGAGCACCTGACCCACACTAGGCCAATCAGAGTTCTCCTCCATGAGGGACCATCAGTCCCTCTCTAACACCAGGAGCTGGGCCTGGGCCCAGCTAGTTTCCCTTCTTTATGGAGAACACCAATAGGAGGCAATGAAATGGACACTCAGATGAGAGATGGTGGGAAAAGAGTCCGGCCTCCTGATGCCAGCTGCCCTTGAAGCCCAGAAACACTCCAGCTCTGCCACCATTTAGTTATAGGAACCAATGCACCCTCCTTTTGCCTAAAATAGTTTAAAAAAATAGTATTCCTGTCATTTGCAACCCTGCAGAAATCAGTTAATACAGTTGGGATACAGGACAGGGAGCCATCAGGGAGCTGCAACCATGGAAGGAGTGGTTGATATTCATCGACTGCCTACTTTGGCAAAGCATTTGTTCATATTCACATGTGAGTTACTGTAGCCTGCGTAAGTGGCCCCTAAATGCTCAGGCTCTCTGCTAGGTCAGTGAAAGTTAAATGAATAAATGAATGAGTCTTTCTTGCTCCCTACCCAGTCTCCCCAGACAGGTTCCTGATGCCTGCTGGAAATGGCTTCCTTTAAACATACCCTTGCCTGCTCAGACCTGCCTGCCCCTCCCACCTTTGCCAACCTGTGACCTTGCTGCATTTGACTTCTGCCTCTCCCAGAAGCAGAAGAGCTGATCCCCGCTCCACTTCCCGTCTAGCAACCCTCCCACCCCTGCCTCATCCCTGCCTCAGGGACACTTTTCCCATTAGACGTGACTCACATAAATCTTGGGTTTTGCTGATGTGATGTTAAAACAAATGGCCGGACTGCAAAGGGCCCGGCCTCTCAGGATGATTGCCTGTGTCTGCTTTGGAAGTTCACAATGACCTCATGTAGAGAACTCTTCCTTCACTGTGTGTAAAAACTTCAACGGGCCACTTAAGGAGAGGGAGAGTTTGTTCTAGAAGGGAGTTCCCTCACATACCCTACTGTTCAAATAGACTTTTGTAGAAAGATCCGGTAGGTTTTGTTCTGCCCTGGGACCCTTTGCCCTCCTGGCTCTGAGAATTTGGGAGAGGGACTGAACCGCCTTGAGGCTCAGTGCGCTCATTTGTAAAAAGAAGATGACAGCACCTTCCTCGCAGGCCTCCAGTGAGAATGAGTTGAGATCGCGCGTGTAAAGCAATGAGCACAAAGCCTGGCACAGAGTAAGTATTCAGCAGCTGGAGCTGCTGGGTTTTTTTTTTTTTTTTACGGTGTGCGGGCCTCTCACTGTTGTGGCCTCTCCCGGTGCGGAGCACAGGCTCCGGACACGCAGGCTCAGTGGCCATGGCTCACGGGCCCAGCCGCTCTGCGGCATGTGGGATCTTCCCGGACCGGGGCACGAACCCGTGTCCCCTGCATCGGCAGGCGGACTCTCAACCACTGCGCCACCAGGGAAGCCCTGGAGCTGCTGTTCTTAATTGCATGAAAGTCAAGGCTTTGGTGGTGGAAGGCCTGTATGACTGAGCTTCTGTTCCTTCCAGACAAGGTGTCACAGTGGCCCTGTCTCTGTTCTTCAGGAAACTTTGAAATTCTTTCCATGACTACAAGGCCCTCGTACTCTGGTGCCAACCTGCCTACCTCCTGGACCTCAACTCCTTTTGCTATCCAGCTGTTCCCCAAGTATATACCTGCCACAGGGCCTTTGCACCGGCTGTTCTAACTGCCTGGAACTCTCCTCCCCCTATAAGCACATGGCTCACTCTACCCAGGTCTCTGCTCAAACGTCATCTCCTTGGAGAAGCCTTCCCTGATCACTCTATCTAAAATTGTTTCCTCCCCCCTCACCTCCCACCCTCTTAATCCATTTATCCTGTTTTAACACTTCACACTTTCCTGAAATGAATGTCTTTAATATCTAATTCCCCCACTATCCCCCAAGTAAAAATTCCTGAGGGCAGGGACTTTGTCTATATTGTACATTGCTGTATGCCCAGGGCCTGGAACAGCCAGTGTGCCCAGGGCCTAAAACAGTGAGGCCAGCGAGGCTCTCAGTTACTTATTATCGAAAGAGTGGAATTTCCCCCTTTAGTGCTAAATCTCTGAGATGCAAAGGAATAACTGTATGTGGGGCCTCTAGCAAGTTCAAGTGTAATTTCCAAGTCTCGCTTCTAAAAAAACAGAAAAAAAGAGGAGGAGGAAGGGAGGAAGGAAACCCATAAACTGTTGATCCTGAAAGGCCAGACAATTTTGTTTTGCTTCCCTAAAGCCCAGGGCACAAAACGTCATCTATACAGGCAAACCAACTCCATTCCCTGCGTTCCCTTCACTGACTCTGAAACACACAGGAGAGACGGGCTGGGACGGCACCAAGTTAGAAATCCATAATTATAAGATTGGACCAGAAATAACACTATGATGATAGTGCTGTTACTACTCATTGCTTTGTTTTAATCTTTTCTTTTATTGCTCTCCTTTTATCTGCCAGGCACTCAGGGAACACTTCATCTGCATTCTGTTGTTAACCTTTTTAACAACTCTGTAAGGCGGATCCTATTCTAACCCCATTTTACAGAGCGTAAATCTGAGGTGGGGGTCAGGGAGTCAACTCACATCCTGGCATGACAGATACAAAGAAGTGTCTTTCTCTGTGGCATTTCAGTGAGGCCATGTTCTGAGGAGGTTTGTTGCTTAAGGCAGGGCTGGAGTCGGATGTCATCGAGACATCAGCCAGGGAAGAAATTCACGAGGAGGTGACTGGGACCCAGTCCCCCAGAGAAGAGAGCACTGCCGGAGAGCACGTCCCCCTCTCTGCGTCCGCTCTGCCTTCCGAGGGATCTTAAGATTCGAGCGGGGGTTCATCACGCTCAAGCAAGTGGGCCTCGGCACCTTCTGGAGGGCTTCTTAAAGATTTCTCAGCTCCACCCCTGGAGCTCCTGCTTTAGTGGTTCTGGGTTGGAGCCCGTTAACTAGCACTTCTAACAAGTTCCCAGGAGGTGCTGAGGCTGTGGGTCTGGGACCACACGTGGGAATCACTGGACTAGAGAACTGTCACGTTCGCGTGCTTGAAGAAATACTCCACTCTCTCCATGTTCCTGCCTCTGCTGCAAGTGCAACGCACAGTTTCACGAATGGATCCTATTCCAACTCAGCTATAGAGACGAGGGATTTTAGTGAAGCTCATCTTTGTAATAAGCTGCTTTCAAGTGACAGTGCAGAGGACCAGTGGATGAAGCTGGGGTGGGGGGCACAGCGGGAGCGAGGCGTGGAGGGTGGGCAGGGCTGTAAGGAGAGGAAGCTGGTGAGGGAAGCCTGCTCTGACTCACCTAGAAGTGCTATGGGTGGGGCTGGGAGCCTGCATTGGGTCAAACGCTATGGAGCGGGGCCATATAGAGCTCCAAAGGGTGGTCCTGGGGGAGAAAGGGAGCCAGGGAGGGAATCAGGGGCTGGTCGGGGGAAGACAGATGAAGGATTAGGTTTAAAGGTTGAGCCAAGAAGAGCTGAATTCAGCAATTAACCAGCATGTCCTTAAACGTTTTTTTTTGTTTGTTTTTTAACATGGTTTTTTCCTCGCAAATTAATTACACGTGATCCAGAAAAGTGCTCCTCTGCCTCCCCGCCAAATGTCAATGAAACATATGGAGTGCTGCAATCCCTCTGCGGAAAGGGAGAGACAGACCACCACCCCAAGAGCACGAGCTGAAGGAGAGAGACTCCCCCATCCCTTGGTTGATGCCCGCAGGGTGGTCCTCCATGAGTCTCCTCCACGCCCTCCCACCCGGCAATCCACCATCGCTGGCTGGGGGCCCCGGGCTGACTTCGTCCCCCCAGCCCCCTTGTGACCCATCTTAACTCTTCTCTCTGTGTCCTCACTGCCCCTTCCCCCAGCATCTCTTTCTTCTCCGGTGAGCTCCTCCTCTCTCTTTCGCTCTCCCCACAGCAGTGACAGAACGTAATTGTTGTAGTTATTAACTACCATCCTGGTGGCCCAGCTGCGAGGGGCACAGGGCCCTGGCCGGGGTCAGGGGTAATAGAAGAAATAAGATCATCATTATGAGATTGTGACAGCAAAGCTCTCAGACTTGCTTTTGAATTGGACAGAACAACAGCTGCCTCTGAGGGTGCAAACTCCACGGAGGCTGGTCTTTTGTTCAGCTGGAGACAGTTACAGAACTGGGCAGACTTGGCCCGCTACGAGTTGTAAACTCAGTGTCTAAGTTCAGCTGTGCCCTCTCTGCCTCCTAATCGTCTCTAATTCACCCCCTGATGCCCTATCAGGTTTCCTCTGGTTGTTCAAAGTCCCTCCTCTCCAAGCCCTGCCTCACTGCCATCTACCCTCCCTTTCCTTCTAAGTAAGGAGATCCAGGGATTCTGGTAAGTGCCCTCCATCTGTCCCCCCTCCTCAGCACAGCTCTCTCTGCCCCCTTCTGTGTATCCACATATCCTCACGCAGCGAGGGGCAGCAGGAAAAGCAAGGAATTTGGAAGCAGATAAATCTGACCCTCAGTTATCTCATTCATGAAATGTGCGTTGGCTCTTGGTTTGGTCTGCTTGGCACCTCCGCAGTCCTTCTTGTGGTAATAGACCCACTCACCCTGCACTGAGAAGGAATATGTGTGTGAATCAGCTGGCCCCATCACGCGACCCCATCACGACAACCGTGATTGGCCCAGGGATGTGCATGTGATTGGAGATGGACCAATCAGAGCCCTTCCCTGGAATTTTTCCATCTCAAGCTAGTGGGGAAGAGTTCTTTCCTCTTTGCTTTTTAAGGCTATAAGAATGTAAACTAGAGATGCCTGCACTCATGTTCCCTGATGCCTGGAGAAAGCCCACCTTTAGGATAAGAGAAAGAAACCAGCATCCAGAAGGCTAAAGAAGAGCATGGTGGCATTAGAGTTCCTGGATCCAGCTGTCCCTGAGGCAAGATCTACCCTTGCCCATTGTGGTTCTGGCTGGTTTCTGGCATTGGCAACTCAAAGTGCTCTGACTAATGCATGTGACACTTATTGTCTCCTCTCATGTGGTGGCTGTGAGATTACAAAAGATCTTTCATAGAAGTGCTTAGAGAATGCTAAATCCATTGCAGTTATTAATATGGCTGTGGGTCCCTGCCCACCATGCCCCCAGCACAATCCAGCTCTGTCTCATCCTTTCCCTGGTCTCCGTGGCTGGAAATCCTAGAACCATGTTCCTTTCCTTTATTCTAATACTGCCCACCCTAGACCCAGTCCATTAGTCCTGTATAATCCCTCTCAGATCTTTCCTCCTTCTTCGTCCCGTCTGCCGCTGTCCTAGGCCAAACCACTCATTCACGCATTCAACGAACCTTAACTATAGGCCGGGCAACATGTTGTCAGTGAGTAAGACAGACACTGTCCCCCTGACGCTCTTTCCTCTGTCCCAGTCTTCCTCGAGTACCTGCCAGCCTCATTGTCCTCAAACCCCACTTTCCTGTGACTCTTCTCGGCTCCCTACTTGCTACCTCATCAAATCTCAGTGTCTCTACCTGGCCTTCAGAAGTGCTCCGCAATCTGCCTGCAAATCATCACCACCCCCCCATGAACAGTAGAAGCAGCCGCCATTCGTGATATTCTTATTTGGGTCCAGAAACTGTGCTAAGCACTTCAGCTCCTTTAAAGGCATTAGCTCGTTTAAAGCCTCACGACCGGGGGTGAAATTCAACATCTTTAATGACTAATGCAGCCCAGGCACCAACAATCAGGGAGGACCGCCAGGCCAGAAGCACCAGCTTTGTCCACAGCCGTCCTGAAAGGCCGGTGTTGTGATCTTCGGTTTACAGATGTGCAAGCTGAGACTCTGGAGGGTGAAGGGTCTTGCTCAGGGTCACACAGCTGAGAAACAGCAATGCCAGGATGCAAGCCCAGGAGCCTTTAACTCCTCCAGGGCCTGTACCCCATCCCATCAGAACTCCATAAGTGCCCACCGCATAACCCTTTTCCCGGTGACATCAGGTCCTTCCCTGCCCTTTAAATAGGCCACACCTCTGCTCACTTCATCCATTCTCTCCTACAATCATTGGTTGAGGCTCCCACTTTGAGCCATGGCCTGTGCAAGAGGAGGGGACCTCCGTGGGGGGCAGGGACTGTCATTTCTGCTCACAGTGGTATCTCCAGCACCTGGTACATCACCTAGTAATTGGTGCTCGGCAAATATTTGTTGAATAAACAAATCAATGCAAGGATGGGGAGGGCCCCTCTCTGTACACCATCGGAGGGGACATGGAAGCGCTGGAAGGAATCAATGGCTGATTGCGTGTTCAAGGCCCTGAGACATGGGGTTGGTGTGGATTGCAACGTTGTTTGAGGTGGTGGTTAATGTTTAATGCTCATCTGAGCCCCCGGGCCAGGACTGAATTTCCACGTGACACTCAGAGATTCTTTGTTCCCCACAGGAAAGCAAACTTGGGAGTCAGGGGAGCTCTGGGTTCCCATCTCAGCTTGTGATCTTGGGCATTTAACCTCTCTGAGCCTCAGTTTCCTTCTCTGCAAAGGGCCGATATAATAACTGCCTTGAAAGACTGGAAAGGTTAGATGGATAACGTTGAGTCACGGTCCTTTCACAGGGTAGCACACGCTCAAGGTGCTGAAAGATGTTTAAGACCCAGGTGACTCGTGAAACCAGAAAGAACCACAAAAGACAAGAGATAAGATGAACATCAAGGGGCCACTATAGCGGGGGAGGTGTGGCTCCCAGCCAGACTCGCAGCTGAGCAGCGGTGGAGGCAGGGGCTCACACCTGGCCCGGGGAATGCTGGGGGTGTGGGTGTGGGTGGGGTTACCAATGAGAGGCACACAAGTGAGCCTCCGGTGCAGGCGGAAGGGGGATTCCTGGCAGCAGGGCTGGGGCTTCCCATCTATCACTCTGGGCCAATTCTCATCTGCCCTGGGGGCAGGGCGATTGTGGGAATGGGAGGGGGGAGGGGCACGGCTTCCCGGCCACCTCCACGCCCCGTTCCCCACTGTCCTAAAAGAGGATGTCCCTAAGCTTAGCAAAAACAAGTCTGAATTTCTGTTCAAGTGAGCTTTTCTATAAAAACAACAAACCAAAGAAAAGGAGCTTAGGAACAGATTAGTGCCAACTCAGATTCCTGTCCCTCCCTCCCCAGGCCGGCACTCAGGGCTGGTTACCCAAACTCTGACTGCCTTCTTTCCCTTAAGACCCTCTGTAAGGCCCACACCCCACTAAGGAGTAACCCCTGGATTCCTCGATTTCACCCCCAGCCATCCCCCTGGATGGTAGGTGACAGGAAGAAAGCAGGGCTTGAGGGACCCTAGCACTGGTCACAGCAACCTGTGTGACCTTGAGCAAGTCATGTCACCTCCGGACCTCAGTTTCTTCATTGAAAAAATGGGCATAACACCTGGCTCAGCGCGTGGGTGGTGAGGACTTGCCTGTAGCAGTGGAAGCCTTTGTAGGGTGCCAGACGTAGAGGAGGGCTCAGAAAGTGTTAACCTTCTCCCTCCCAGCTCAGGGACTGCAGATGCTCTGCGTTTATGCATCCCTTTCCTGCTTCCCCTTCCCACTTCCTTCCCCATCTCTCCTCAGCTTCCCAGTCCTCCAAGAACGGAAAGCCACTGGATTTGAGCCGAATATTCATCCTCACTGTCTGGGACAGAAGGCAGGGCAGGGGTGAGTGGCAGAGTTACAGGAGCGGCCCAGGGAAGAGGGGAGAGAGTGCCCCTCCTTCCGCCCTTCCTTCTTGTCCTCCTCTGGCCTCCCACCCAGGCTGCCACGAAGGGGGACCCCCAAGGCACCGCCCTTACCGGAGAAGATCCTCCCGTCCCCGGTGAGGAGGGCGGCCCCCACGGGGAAGCGACTGTAGGGGCAGTAGGCGGACTTCTTGGCCTCCCGGCAGGAGAGCAGCAGCCGCTGGACGTGCTCGGGCTCCAGGGCGGGGCTGGGACTCTTCTGGGCCATGTCGGTCCCCTGGGGCCCGCGGAGGAGTGGAAGGGGAACTCCCAGCCAGTGTGGGCTGGGCCCCACCGCGACAGCAGCTCCTCCCCCGGGGTGTGTCCCTGCCTAGAGTCTCCCAGGTGCGTGCCTCTGGGGCTGCTGGGCGGGCCAGGTGAGGGAGAGGAGCCCCCCTTGGTTTGGGGACAGAGGGTGTGGTATGTGTCCCAGTGTGGAAGGATGCCACTGTGTCCACGTGTGCTTCACACTCTCCCTTGGGGACCACTCCCACTGCTGACAGACTGATGGGTGAGAGGGTCAGGGGATGGGTGCTACTGTGATCTCAGCTGGAGCGAACCTCTGAGATCATCTACTCAGGACGCCTCACTTTTTGTTGTTGTTGCTGGCAAAATAGACATTGGGCTGCTGGTAAAAGAAATGAGTTTGCATCCTGGCTCCACTACTTCCCATATGTACAACTGTTGGCAGGTGACGTGCCTTTCTGAGGCAGTTTCCTCATCAGTACAGTGGGGATAGTGACCATCTCTGTCCTGCATTCTAGGATTACAGAACAACTCGAGCTTTGGAGTTTAGTAGACCCTAGTTTGAATTCCAGTTCTGCCATTTATTAGCTGTATGACTTTGGGAAGTTAATACCACCTCTCTAAGCCTCAGTTTTCTCATCTGTAAAATGGGTGCACTAACAGTATCATGTAGCATTTGTAATGAGGATTGAATGAGATACAATTTGTTACAGTGAGCATGGTTGGAGGATCCCATGACGTCATGATGTAAGCATCCTTTGTGACTCCATGCAAATGGGGTTTTTGTCATTAAGTGACCTGGCCAAGATTACATAGGAAGGGCAGAATACCAGTTAGGGCACCCAGAGGCATCCAAATGTCCCCAGACCCGCAGCAAACAGGAGTGAATCTGCAGCTTCTCTTAGGGCTTAAATGGGTGGTGTGGGGAAAGGGAAAGGGAGGGGAGGTGGGAAATGCAGCAGCAGCTCCATGCCCTGCACGCTGACATCTCTGGGCTCTGCAGTGTAGCATCTTTGTGTCCTGAGCCTGGAGCTCTCAGCCACATGGAGACACAGGCAAACACCCAGCTGTAGAGTCTCCCCTTCGCCTTCCCTCCCTTCCCTCCTTCAGATTCCCCACACCTCCTTTCCATACATTTGGCCCTCAGAGAAGCAGCTGGTTCCCTCCCCCTCTGTCGCACGCTCCTCCTGGATTTATACCTTCGGCATCTAGAGCAGTTTCCGGGATCTGAGGCAGGGCTGGTGGAGGAAGCAGCGAGAGGGCTCTCCTGCCTCTTCTAACCCTGTACAGCCCAGGCACCCCAAAGGCCCTTCCCCCAAGGCTCGAGGAAAGAAAGCAAAGGATGTCCTGGGACCATGTGCACCCACTTGACATGGGAATAATTCTAAAGCTTTTGGTGGCCAAGTAGCATCACAATTGGGAAAAGACTTACGGTGCCCTGCTGGCCTGCCAGGCCTGTTAAGAGGCCTGACTAAGCAACCCTGCATCTGTCCCCCGCCCTGTCTTGACTCACCCCAGCTCAGCTCAGCCCAGCCCTGCCCAGGCCAGGGGCTGGACTCCTTGGCTCCATGGTACCAAGAGGACATGGACGACCTCCAGGCTACTGATGGCCCTTGGCGCCTTCAAAGCTCTTTACCTACCCATGCTGTAAAGGGGGACAGTGACCATTACAAACCCAGCTGTGTGGAGCCTGAGAGCCAGCAGCAGCTCTAGAATTCCTTATAGAGGGGGCTTGGGGTGGTCATCTGGATAGAAGGAGAGGGTAGGCCTGGAAACTTGGTTAGAGCTAAGTTATAGATCAACTACAGATAAATATGTATATAAAAACATTTTTTTTTGGCTTGCAGGATCTTAGTTTCCCAACCAGGGATCGAACCTGGGGCCCCGGCTATGAAAGCTCTGAGTCCCAACCACTGGACCACCAGGGAGTTCCCAAGATGAACAATATTAATGGCATTTTCTAAACATGCTTTAATCTCTCCACTTCACATAAAATTAAGAAAACTTAATTGCCCAGATCAAAGAATAGGAATATCGAAGAAGATGTTTTGAGTGACAATGGAGATTATCAAGGTCCCCAAAGCCTAGCCAACATCCACCCCCAGGCCTTTGCTCAGTGAGAAAAGCCACCCAGAGTCCCCATGTTAGAGTTCAAATACCATTCACTCACTTATTCATTCAATAAACAGTTACTCATGATCATAGCTAACTCTTTTTTTAAAAAAATAAATTTATTTATTTACTTATTTTTGGCTGTGTTGGGTCTTCATTACTGCGTGCGGGCTTTCTCTAGTTGCAGCGAGCAGGGGCTACTCTTTGTAGCGGTGCAGGGGCTTCTCACTGCGGTGGCTTCTCTTGTTGTGGAGCACGGGCTCTAGGCACGCGGGCTTCAGTAGTTGAGGCGCACGGGCTTAGTTGCTCCGTGGCATGTGGGATCTTCCTAGACCCGTGTCCCCTGCATTGGCAGGGGGGGGTTCTTAACCACTGCGCCACCAGGGAAGTCCCCATAGCTAAGTCTATATGTGAGTGGGACTTGTTTTGGACTCTACTATGTTCCATCGGTGAATTTTTTCACTCCTACACCCATACCACACCTGTCTTTATTATAACTTTATAATAAGTATTGATTTCTGGAGGCCAAATACCCTCACCTCCCCCCACCCCCGCCTGCCACTTGAGCCTTTGCTCTTCTCTGTGCATTTTATAATGAAGTTTTCAATATCCACTGAAAACCTTCTTATCTGGCCTCTGAAGGAATTTGTAAAATGTTGGAGTAATCTATTTGACTTTTTGGAAGAATTTTCTTGTAAAACCATCCTGAACCTCATGTTTTCTTTTAAGAAAAAAATTTAAACGATCAATTGAATTTCTTTAAATATTATAGAGCTATTTGAGTTTTCTATTGCTTCTTGAGTCAGTTTTAGTAAACTAGTTGTGTGTGTTTTTTTAAAGGGTTAGGGCCACTGTAGTGAAAGCCCAGAATCCTAACCACTAGGCCACCAGGGAACTCCCCTATAAAACTTTTCAAGATAATGTTTTAAATGCTTAGAATTATAAAGCAAGCCAGTTGTATTGAAATACAGTTATCAGAATAGTTAAAATATTTGTGTACTTTTAAATTAGTGCATTAAATAACAAGCTCTAACAGTAAGCCTAATAACTACTGTGATTTTGAAGTCATGATAGGAGTAAAATGTATTTTGGAATACTGCAATAAAGTGATGTGAAAATATTTATGAGTTACATTGGTGGCAAAGTCACAGGTACTGTAATATTTCTGTGATTTGTTGTCTACCTTTATGAATGATGGGAAGGCTAAACTGTAGTTAGAAGTTAGTAAAATTAAAGGCATATTTTTTTACTTCTAAGTTCATGGGCTCCCTGAATTCTATCCAATGACTCAGTGGGAGTCAATGGGCCCTACAATAAGAGCCCTTGCCTCATTTTTTAATCTTTTCTTCCTTTGCTGTGAGTCTGTTATAAATGACGTATTATTGGCTTTAAAAATATTTCTTCTAAAAGTCTCTGTCTTTTGGTCCGATACTTAATCCATTTACACTTACTGTAATTATTGTTATATTTTAGATTTTCCCTGCCATCGTTTTTTTTTTAATAGATCTTTATTGGAGTATAATTGCTTCACAATACCGTGTTAGTTTCTGTTGTACAACAAAGTGAATCAGCCACATGCATACATATGTCCCCATATCCCCTCCCTCTTGAACCTCCCTCCCACCCTCCCTATCCCACCTCTCTAGGTCATCACAAAGCAAGGAGCTGATCTCCCTGTGCTATGCTGCTGCTTTCCACTAGCTAACTATTTTACATTCAGTAGTGTATATATGTCGATGCTATTCTCACTTCGCCCCAGCTTCCCCCTCCCACCCTGTGTCCTCGAGTCCATCCTCTATGTCTATATCTTTATTCCTGCCCTGCAACTAGGTTTATCAGTAACTTTTTTTTTTTTTTTAGATTCCATATATGTGTTAGCATACAGTATTTGTTTTTCTCTTTCTGACTTACTTCACTCTGTATGACAGACTCTATGTCCATCCACCTCACTACAAATAGCTCAATTTCGTTTCTTTTTATGGCTGAGGAATATTTCATTGTATATATGTGCCACATCTTCTTTATCCATTCATCTGTCGATGGACATTTAGATTGGTTCCATGTCCTGGCTATTGTAAATAGTGCTGCAGTGAACACTGTGGTACATCTCTCTTTTTGAATTATGGTTTTCTCAGTGTATATGCCCAGTAGTGGGATTGTTGGGTCATATGGTAGTTCTATTTCTAGTTCTTTAAGGAACTGTTTTCCATAGTGGTTGTATCAATTTACATTTCCACCAACAGTGCAGGAGGGTTCCCTTTTCACCACACCCTTTCCAGCATTTATTGTTTCTAGATTTTTTGATAATGGCCATTCTGACCATTGTGAAGTGATATCACATTGTAGTTTTGACTTGCATTTCTCTAATAATTAGTGATGTTGAGCATCTTTTCATGTGCCTCTTTGTCATCTGTATGTCTTCCTTGGTGAAATGTCTGTTTAGGCCTTCTGCCCATTTTTTAACTGGATTGTCTGTCTTTTTGATATTGAACTCCAATGGCTGTTTGTATATTTTGGAGATTAATCCTTTGTCTGTTGTTTCATTTGCAAATATTTCCTCCCGTTCTGAGGGTTGTCTTTTTGTCTTGTTTATGGTTTCCTTTGGTGTGCAAAAGCTTTTAAGTTTAATTAAGTCCCATTTGTTTATTTTTGTTTTTATTTCTGTTACTCTAGGAGGTGAGTCAAAAAAGATCTTGCTGTGGTTTATGTCAAAGAGTATTTTTCCTATGTTTTGCCCTAAGAGTTTTATAGTGTCTGGTCTTACATTTAAGTCTTTAATCCATTTGGAGTTTATTTTTGTGTATGGTGTTAGGGAGTGTTCTAATTTCATTCTTTCATATGTAGCTGTCCAGTTTTCCTAGCACCACTTATTCAAGAGGCTGTCTTTTCTCCACTGTATGGTTTTGCCTCCTTTGTCATAAATTAGATGCCCATATGTATGTGGGTTTATCTCTGGGCATTCCATCCTGTACCATTGATCTATATTTATGTTTTTGTGCCAGTACCATACTGTCTTGATTACTGTAGCTTTGTGGTATGGTTTGAAGTCAGGGAACCTGATCCCTCCAACTCCATTTTTCTTTCTCAAGATTGCTTTGGCTGTTTGGGGTCTTTTGTGTTTCCGTACGGATTGTAAAATTTTTTGTTCTAATTCTGTGAATAATGCCTTTGGTAGTTTGATAGGGATTGCACTGAATCTGTAGATTGCTTTGTGTAGTATAGTCACTTTCACAATATTGATTCTTCCAATCCAAGAATATGGTATATTTCTCCATCTGTTTATGTCATCTTTGATTTCTTTCATCAGTATTTTATACTTTTCTGAGTACACATCTTTCACCTCCTTAAGCAGGTTTATTCCTAGGTATTTTATTCTTTTTTGTTGCAGTGGTAAATGGGAGTGTTTCCTTAATTTCTCTTTCTGATTTTTCATTGTTGGTGTATAGGAATGCCAGAGATTTCTGTGCATTAATTTTGTATCCTGCAACCTTACCAAATTCATTGATTAGTTCTAGTAGTTTTCTGGTGGCATCTTTAGGATTTTCTATGTATAGTATCATGTCATCTGGAAACAGTGACAGTTTTACTTCTTCTTTTCCCATTTGTATTCCTTTTATTTCTTTTTCTTCTCCGATTGCTGTGGCTAGGACTTCCAAAACTATGTTGAATAAGAGTGGCCCTGCTGTCTTAGTTACTATAAATATCAACTAGAATGAAGTTTGACTTATACTATAGAAAACTCCAAATAATAATGGTTTAATTAAGAAACAATTTTATCTCTCTTTTAGTCTAGGACTCCATAGTCATCAGGGATCCAGTTTCCACCTTCTTAGTTGTAGCTTCCATCTTCAAGTTTATCTTAAGATTCAAGATTGCTGCTGGAGCTTTAGCCTTCACAAACGCATTCCAAGCAGCAGGAAGGAAGAATGGTGGAAGAATAAAAAGTGTGCACCTCCACTTACACTTCATTAGCCATAACTTAGTTATCTGGTCTCATTATTAGTAGCAAAGGATACTGGGAAACACTTTTTTTGGTTGGGTACATTGATGACCTGAATAACATCAGGGCTATTTTATTAAGGAAGAAGAGCATGGTGGACTTTAGCAGTCTCTGCTTTAGTCTCCCGACCACACGTGTGCCCAACCATCAACAGCAATGGCTCTGAACTTTCATTATGGTACCTGACCCATAGAGGACTGGCCTGCCATCTGGTGGCAGGTTGGTTACATTGGATTCCTTTCATTGTGCAAGTGGCATAGATTTGCCCTCACTGGAATAGACAGTGAGGTTTTGCATTCTCTTCTGGCCATGCTTTTGCCAGCAACATCATTAGCGGATTTACTGAATGTCTTATTCATAACCACGGTAGTCCAAAGAGCATTGCTGCTGACCAGAGATGTTTTTCAGCGAAAGAAGTAAAGAAATTGGCGGACGAGTATGAGATTCACAGGTGCTGCCACAAACTCTTATCACCAGAATCATCTGGCTTTATGGGTTGGTGACATGACCTACTGGTACTTGGTTAGTATTGGCTAGAAGACAACTTTGTACAAATCTTAAGTGCTGGCCCAAGTTGGCATATGCTCTGATTCAGCAACCAATGCAAGTTGATGTTTCTCTCTTTTCCAGCATCCATGGGTCAGGGAATCTTAGGCTGGATCACTTAGAAATTTTTTGCTCCCCTTTCCCAAGGCCTTGGGCTCTGCTAGTTTAGAGGTCTTGGTATGCAAAGGAAGAATGTTTCCACCAGAGCACCACCGAGGTCCCACTGATTTGGAAATTGAGACTGACATCTGGCAGTTTGAGATTCTTCATGCCCTGGATGAACAGGGAAAAAATGGTGTGTGGGTGGGGTGCTTTTGTGTTGACTAGAGTGACTGATTCTGGTTATCAAGGGGGGAAATACATTTGCTGCTGCACAGTGGGAACAGGGAGAAGAAGTGTGTCTCTGGATCCCATGGAACCCTCTGGGGTGTCTTCTAGTTCCGTGGCCAATGGTTAAAAATTAATGGAAGCAACCCAGTGTGAGTAGGACAACCATGGGCTCAGCTTCCTCCTGAATGAAGCACAGGTGATCCTACCAGGTAAAATCCTTTGACCACATGAAGTGCTTGCTGAAGGCAAAGGAAAAATGGAATGGATAGTAGAGGAAGGATGTTATAAATGCCTCATGACCAGTAACAGAAATGAGAATTATATCACTTATCTATATATTCTTCCTTCTTTGCTATGCCAGCACCATGCATATATTTAGTGACGGTGCTAATTGTCTCTCTTCTTCTACCATTTTGTATAGGGTCAAATGTTGGTGGTAAACTGTACAGTTCAGTGCATAGATTATAGAATATGGAATATTGTGGGATTGAGGTTCAAGAAATGAACATACTCCCGGAGTGGGAGCCGGGTGCAGTTACTGCTGGGACTTTGGATTTTTTTTTCCTAAGGAAAGGATAAGAATGTTCTTTTTTGAGATACCGTTGCATTAATTTGGGCAGTAACATGTTGTGGTTGTTTTATGGACGTTTCAGCATGGAAAGTAGGGTGGAAATTGAGTTGAGGAGCTAAGGAGTGAACTGTGGCAAATACTGAAGACCGACCCTGCTCAGCATCTCTTCATAATGACTTCTACTGTAGAGGCTGGAAGGCTAGAGAAGACATTACCAGGCTCTCTTGCAGCTAGGATTTCCATATGTCACCTGGCTTCTGCCAGGAAGATGCAAACAAACCAGAAATGGAAAGTAGAATTGAGCACTGGGAGGAGGTAGACACATGGCTCTTCTGGGTGTACTGCAGTGGAGGCATTTCAGTTCTTCCGAGGCAGGTGTGGAGGAAGCCCTAGGGCCAGTCCAGTTCCCACCTTCTTGGTGCTAACAGGAGTGTCAGCTGCTTCCCACCTTGGCAGCTTTCCTGACTGTGACTAGGACAGTGAGATTCTTGAGTCAGCAGTGGTGGCAGAAGCTCCCCTGAGGGGCTAGTTTTGCAATGAGGTTTGGGGATTATTCCTGGAATAGAGTCTGCTTCTCAGCCCTTCTAACGCATTTGAAACCAGCCTAATCACCTTAGTTAACCTAAAAATAGTCCCCATGCTCCAAACATCCCAGGGGAGCTCCCAGGCCAGTCCTTTCCCTACTCAGAGCCGAGGGACAGAGGAGTGAGGGCAGAGCTGGTGGGGGAGAAACAACTTCTTCTGGAACTCTCTGCACAGTGGCCTACTCTGGGTAGCACCAGGCACTTGCAGATTGATTTTTTTTTCTTTTTTTTGGGAGTCAGGAGGGTGGGAGATAACATCAAATAAGGAGATGTACGAAGCTGTGTGGGAAAGGGGACCCAGGAGTCTTGCATTGAAATAATGACAAGGGGAGGCATGATGGATTAGTACCAAGGCCTTTCAGGGGAAGATGGGTATTTGATTCTAATGAGAGCCTCTCTTTTGCATTTTATTTAGACTCTTAGGCAGTGTGTTCATTTCCTAGGGCTGCTGTAACAAATTACCACAAACGTGGTGGCTTAATACAACAAGAATTTATTATCTCATAGTTCTGGAACCTGGAAGTCTGCAGTCAAGGCGTCGGCAGGACCACGCTCCCTATGCAACCTGTAGGGGAAAATCCTTTCTTGCAGATTAATTTTTAACATGATCCAGGGGAGTCCAAAGGGCTGAGTTCCCACCTCTGAGATCATGAGATCCTATTCCCTTCCAGGGGTCTCTGGCCCGTGGGGGAGGCAGCAGGAGAGCTGGATCCA